>NC_090926.1:392434118-393063436 GCF_040938575.1 Ambystoma mexicanum | reverse complement strand
CGCGACCACAGCCCATACGGGCACAGCCCTATGTCCTATGCAGCCCCTCTGGTGAAGCCACCCACACAACTTAGGGTTAGGATCTGTGCTCTTCCACGTAGGCCTGGCCACGTAGGCCCCAGAAAGTGTCACAGCCTGCTTTATAAACCTTAGTGACGGTGGCCTAGGTGAAGATGATGTTGATGGAATACTGATGCCTTTTGCCTCCCAGAAGCCACCTGGGAGCATAGTAAAATGAAGGGGTGTTCCTGCTCTGCTGCCCTGTGTTTGCCCTCTGCCTAAGTGACATTCATTCTGGGCTCTCCAGGCAAATGTATCCATCTGGGAGAGAGCTAGGAATAGGACGTCTCTTTCTGCAGGCACAGTGGGGAAGACTCAGAGAGCTACATGCCTGAGACATCTTTCCTTGTCCCTTGCTCATTGTTCTGTTCCCTAACTTCGAACTCTCTGCCAGGCCAGGCCCTGTTTCTTTTACTGCCAACCCCCCTGACCCCTCGTCTTTCACCTACTTCCCGCTCTATTATGCCTTCTCCTTTTTTACTCTCTTCTATGGCCCTTTGAAAAGGAATGCAGGCCTAGCTAAGCCTCGTGACGGAAATCTACCAACAAAAGATGCATGGGAGGTGCTGTGAGACGAGTAAGAAGGGATGAAGGGGTGATGGGTTGTTGAGTTGGGAAGCACCAGAGGCGTAGCCAGGATTTTCTAGCAAATGGGGTCTGAAGCTAATGTAGTTGGGCCCACTGCAATGACAAAAATCTCTTTAAATGCCCACACAGAGCTGCTGAGTGGGCATTTACAGATTTTGGGTGGGCCTTTCCCCTCAGGCCCTACCCTGCCTACGCCTCTGCAATCTCACCCCCAGGGCAAAGAGTAGAAAAGGCTTGCTACAGCAAGAGTCTTTCAAATCTTTCACTTTTGGGAGCAGAGTGTTTACATTTAAAAATCATGAACAAGCAGCATTAAGAAACCATACAGTAGCAGAGGACAGAGGACTGCCCTGCGCATGTCAATACACCCCAATGACAAAAGCAAAGATTTAACTGACCTGCTTAGCTATTAGCGGCTCACACCTCACAATGATTATCATCTCTCTGTGAAGCAAAACATCCTCTGACTTGGGGTGAAACAGAGATCTAATGTGCCAATGGAAGGCAACATGGAAATTTAGTTTCCTGCTCTCAGAGGAAGGAGGGTCGACAGCCCAATGGGTTAATGCACCTACTGCAGCCTCCTATGTGTAGCCTGCAGGCGACACATTCAGTTGCCGGTGAGATGCTGATACAGGTTTGCTTGCTATGCAGGGGCCGGTGGTCACATCACAGCACCTCGAGAAGGTGTCCTGTTTGAGTCCTAGTGCAATTATGGTATCACCCATGACCTGTAGATTACACCTTTTACACCCGTTTTTTCCAGTCAGTTGGGGCCAGAGAGACAAGCTTGTGTATGGGTGTTACCAAGGCCAGAGTGCCGAAAACAGAGGCACAATTGTTAGTGGGAACGCAGGTATTGAAGGGGCATTAGCTGTTGGCTGATCGCGCAGGGCAATCCATCCCCATTTTCAATAAAAACATTTTTTTTTAATTAAAAAAAATACCCAAGAGACACCGGACATTGGATTAGAACTCAGGTCTCCAACATTGCAAGACAAAGCACTTACCACTTGAGCCACTGGTGGCTGTGCTTCTGAGAGTTGCATTTGGCCATATATATCTTTCTTCTGCATGCCCCTGTGAGCATGCCCATGTGAGCATGCCCATTTGCATTGTCAAACATGTTCACTGCAGAAAATGAGGATAGAACATCTGGCCCCCGCTCCTCCAAATATCAGCTAACTGCAGTCGCCTCGAGGTTAAGTGCTTGCGTTACAGCGTTGGGGGCATGGGTTTAAGTCCTGCTTTCGGCACATAAAAGGAATAGTTGCGTAATCTCCTTGTACAGTTGTGGGTACCCACACTCCTTCTAAAAGGTTCAGTGGTTATGAAAAGAGGTCCTTGGAAAAGGGAGGGTGGAAGAAAGCAGAGAGGCAGGGCTGAGGAGGCGCAGGGTAAATAAAGGAGGAGGTGGGGCAGGCTAGAGGGAGTGGTAGGGCTGGATGAATGGGTCCCTGTGGAGAGGGGGCAGGTCTGGGTGAGTGGGGGTAGGACTAGAAGGATATGGTGCAGGTTCCCTGGTAAAAGGAGGGTGGAAGAAAGCAGAGGTGGGATTGCGGTGGTGAGAAAGTGTGGCAGTTGGGGTCCATTCCACACCCTCTCCGCTGGGCCTCCTTTCCCCACATTAGGACCCTCCTTTACACACCCATTCCTCCACAATTCTGGGCCCTCTTCCCCCCATGACACCGTTCCCAGGGCCGACTTATTCGCTGTCTCCCCAGGGCCCACTTTATGCCCTATAGACCTACCCCCTCCTCCTCTTCTCCACAGGGACCCATTCATCCAGCCCTACCTCCCCTAACTTTATTTACCGGCCACTTCCTCGCCTCCACATCCCGCTTCTCTGCTTTCTTCCACCCTCCCTTTACCAGGGAACTCATTACATTACATAGCCACTGAACCTTTTAGGAGTGTGGGTACCCACCACTGTACAAGGAGATTACCCAACTATTCTGTTTATGTGCCGAAAGCAGTACTCGAACCCAGGCGCCCCCAGCGCTGTAACGCAAGCACTTAACCTCTAGGCCACTGCAGTTAGCTGGTATTTGGTGGAGCGGGGGAGAGGGGACAGATGTTCTATCCTCCTTGGTTTCAGTGAACATGTTTCACAATGCAAATGGGTATGCTCACAGGGGCATGCAGGAGAAAGATATATATGCCCAAAAGCAAACCTCGGAAGCATGGCAATCAGTGGCTCAAGCTCTAAATCCTTGGTCTTGCAATGCTGGAGACCTGAGTTCTAATCCAATGTCCGGTATTTCTTGGGCATTTTTTATTTCATTTAAAAAAAATGTTTTTATTGAAAATTGGGATGCATTGCCCTGCCCGATCAGCCAACAGCTAACGCCCCTTCAATACATGTGTTCCCACTAACAGTTGTGCCTTTGTATTCTGCACTCTGGCCTTAGTAACACCCATACACAAGCTTGTCTCTCTGGCCCCAACTGACTGGAAAAAACGAGGGGAAAAGGTGTAATCTAGGGGTCATGGCTGATTCCATAATTGCACTGGGACTCAAACAGCACACCTTCTCGAGGTGCTGTGAGGTGACCACCGGCCCCTGCATAGCAAGCAAACCTGTATCAGCATCTCACCAGCAACTGAATGTGTCGCCTGCAAGGTACACATAGGAGGCTGCAGTAGGTGCATTAACCCATTGGGCTGTCGACCCTCCTTCCTCTGAGAGCAGGAAACTGCATTTCCATGTTGACTTACTTTGGCACATTAGATCTATCTTTCACCCCAATTCAGAGGATGTTTTGCTTCACGGAGAGATGATAATCATTGTGAGGTGTGAGCCACTAATAGCTAAGCAGGTCAGTTAAATCTTTGATCTTGTCATTGGGGTGTATTGTTATGCGCAGGGCAGCAGTCTTATGCCCTCTGCTACTGTACGTTTTCGTATTGGTGCTTGTTCATGATTCTAAAATGTAAACAGTCTGCTCTCAAAAGTGAAAGATTTGAAAGACTCTTGCTGTAACAAGCCTTTCCCACTCTTTGCCCTGGCGGTGAGAGAGCTGCTTTCTGCCTTTAACTTCCCCAATTGTGGAGTGGCTGGCTCCACCACTGACAACCAGTGCCTAATCCTGGAGGAAAACGGACAGAGGTCTGCGCCCTGCATCCTCCATGCGTCCCTAATGCTCCCAAACGCGACCACAGCCCATACGGGCACAGCCCTATGTCCTATGCAGCCCCTCTGGTGAAGCCACCCACACAACTTAGGGTTAGGATCTGTGCTCTTCCACGTAGGCCTGGCCACGTAGGCCCCAGAAAGTGTCACAGCCTGCTTTATAAACCTTAGTGACGGTGGCCTAGGTGAAGATGATGTTGATGGAATACTGATGCCTTTTGCCTCCCAGAAGCCACCTGGGAGCATAGTAAAATGAAGGGGTGTTCCTGCTCTGCTGCCCTGTGTTTGCCCTCTGCCTAAGTGACATTCATTCTGGGCTCTCCAGGCAAATGTATCCATCTGGGAGAGAGCTAGGAATAGGACGTCTCTTTCTGCAGGCACAGTGGGGAAGACTCAGAGAGCTACATGCCTGAGACATCTTTCCTTGTCCCTTGCTCATTGTTCTGTTCCCTAACTTCGAACTCTCTGCCAGGCCAGGCCCTGTTTCTTTTACTGCCAACCCCCCTGACCCCTCGTCTTTCACCTACTTCCCGCTCTATTATGCCTTCTCCTTTTTTACTCTCTTCTATGGCCCTTTGAAAAGGAATGCAGGCCTAGCTAAGCCTCGTGACGGAAATCTACCAACAAAAGATGCATGGGAGGTGCTGTGAGACGAGTAAGAAGGGATGAAGGGGTGATGGGTTGTTGAGTTGGGAAGCACCAGAGGCGTAGCCAGGATTTTCTAGCAAATGGGGTCTGAAGCTAATGTAGTTGGGCCCACTGCAATGACAAAAATCTCTTTAAATGCCCACACAGAGCTGCTGAGTGGGCATTTACAGATTTTGGGTGGGCCTTTCCCCTCAGGCCCTACCCTGCCTACGCCTCTGCAATCTCACCCCCAGGGCAAAGAGTAGAAAAGGCTTGCTACAGCAAGAGTCTTTCAAATCTTTCACTTTTGGGAGCAGAGTGTTTACATTTAAAAATCATGAACAAGCAGCATTAAGAAACCATACAGTAGCAGAGGACAGAGGACTGCCCTGCGCATGTCAATACACCCCAATGACAAAAGCAAAGATTTAACTGACCTGCTTAGCTATTAGCGGCTCACACCTCACAATGATTATCATCTCTCTGTGAAGCAAAACATCCTCTGACTTGGGGTGAAACAGAGATCTAATGTGCCAATGGAAGGCAACATGGAAATTTAGTTTCCTGCTCTCAGAGGAAGGAGGGTCGACAGCCCAATGGGTTAATGCACCTACTGCAGCCTCCTATGTGTAGCCTGCAGGCGACACATTCAGTTGCCGGTGAGATGCTGATACAGGTTTGCTTGCTATGCAGGGGCCGGTGGTCACATCACAGCACCTCGAGAAGGTGTCCTGTTTGAGTCCTAGTGCAATTATGGTATCACCCATGACCTGTAGATTACACCTTTTACACCCGTTTTTTCCAGTCAGTTGGGGCCAGAGAGACAAGCTTGTGTATGGGTGTTACCAAGGCCAGAGTGCCGAAAACAGAGGCACAATTGTTAGTGGGAACGCAGGTATTGAAGGGGCATTAGCTGTTGGCTGATCGCGCAGGGCAATCCATCCCCATTTTCAATAAAAACATTTTTTTTTAATTAAAAAAAATACCCAAGAGACACCGGACATTGGATTAGAACTCAGGTCTCCAACATTGCAAGACAAAGCACTTACCACTTGAGCCACTGGTGGCTGTGCTTCTGAGAGTTGCATTTGGCCATATATATCTTTCTTCTGCATGCCCCTGTGAGCATGCCCATGTGAGCATGCCCATTTGCATTGTCAAACATGTTCACTGCAGAAAATGAGGATAGAACATCTGGCCCCCGCTCCTCCAAATATCAGCTAACTGCAGTCGCCTCGAGGTTAAGTGCTTGCGTTACAGCGTTGGGGGCATGGGTTTAAGTCCTGCTTTCGGCACATAAAAGGAATAGTTGCGTAATCTCCTTGTACAGTTGTGGGTACCCACACTCCTTCTAAAAGGTTCAGTGGTTATGAAAAGAGGTCCTTGGAAAAGGGAGGGTGGAAGAAAGCAGAGAGGCAGGGCTGAGGAGGTGCAGGGTAAATAAAGGAGGAGGTGGGGCAGGCTAGAGGGAGTGGTAGGGCTGGATGAATGGGTCCCTGTGGAGAGGGGGCGGGTCTGGGTGAGTGGGGGCAGGACTAGAAGGATATGGTGCAGGTTCCCTGGTAAAAGGAGGGTGGAAGAAAGCAGAGGTGGGACTGTGGTGGTGAGAAAGTGTGGCAGTTGGGGTCCATTCCACACCCTCTCCGCTGGGCCTCCTTTCCCCACATTAGGACCCTCCTTTACACACCCATTCCTCCACAATTCTGGGCCCTCTTCCCCCCATGACACCGTTCCCAGGGCCGACTTATTCGCTGTCTCCCCAGGACCCACTTTATGCCCTATAGACCTACCCCCTCCTCCTCTTCTCCACAGGGACCCATTCATCCAGCCCTACCTCCCCCTACTTTATTTACCGGCCACTTCCTCGCCTCCACATCCCGCTTCTCTGCTTTCTTCCACCCTCCCTTTACCAGGGAACTCATTACATTACATAGCCACTGAACCTTTTAGGAGTGTGGGTACCCACCACTGTACAAGGAGATTACCCAACTATTCTGTTTATGTGCCGAAAGCAGTACTCGAACCCAGGCGCCCCCAGCGCTGTAACGCAAACACTTAACCTCTAGGCCACTGCAGTTAGCTGGTATTTGGTGGAGCGGGGGAGAGGGGACAGATGTTCTATCCTCCTTGGTTTCAGTGAACATGTTTCACAATGCAAATGGGTATGCTCACAGGGGCATGCAGGAGAAAGATATATATGCCCAAAAGCGAACCTCGGAAGCATGGCAATCAGTGGCTCAAGCTGTAAATCCTTGGTCTTGCAATGCTGGAGACCTGAGTTCTAATCCAATGTCCGGTATCTCTTGGGCATTTTTTATTTCATTTAAAAAAATGTTTTTATTGAAAATTGGGATGCATTGCCCTGCCCGATCAGCCAACAGCTAACGCCCCTTCAATACATGTGTTCCCACTAACAGTTGTGCCTTTGTATTCTGCACTCTGGCCTTAGTAACACCCATACACAAGCTTGTCTCTCTGGCCCCAACTGACTGGAAAAAACGAGGGGAAAAGGTGTAATCTGGGGGTCATGGCTGATTCCATAATTGCACTGGGACTCAAACAGCGCACCTTCTCGAGGTGCTGTGAGGTGACCACCGGCCCCTGCATAGCAAGCAAACCTGTATCAGCATCTCACCAGCAACTGAATGTGTCGCCTGCAAGGTACACATAGGAGGCTGCAGTAGGTGCATTAACCCATTGGGCTGTCGACCCTCCTTCCTCTGAGAGCAGGAAACTGCATTTCCATGTTGACTTACTTTGGCACATTAGATCTATCTTTCACCCCAATTCAGAGGATGTTTTGCTTCACGGAGAGATGATAATCATTGTGAGGTGTGAGCCACTAATAGCTAAGCAGGTCAGTTAAATCTTTGACCTTGTCATTGGGGTGTATTGTTATGCGCAGGGCAGCAGTCTTATGCCCTCTGCTACTGTACGCTTTCGTATTGGTGCTTGTTCATGATTCTAAAATGTAAACAGTCTGCTCTCAAAAGTGAAAGATTTGAAAGACTCTTGCTGTAACAAGCCTTTCCCACTCTTTGCCCTGGCGGTGAGAGAGCTGCTTTCTGCCTTTAGCTTCCCCAATTGTGGAGTGGCTGGCTCCACCACTGACAACCAGTGCCTAATCCTGGAGGAAAACGGACAGAGGTCTGCGCCCTGCATCCTCCATGCGTCCCTAACGCTCCCAAACGCGACCACAGCCCATACGGGCACAGCCCTATGTCCTATGCAGCCCCTCTGGTGAAGCCACCCACACAACTTAGGGTTAGGATCTGTGCTCTTCCACGTAGGCCTGGCCACCTAGGCCCCAGAAAGTGTCACAGCCTGCTTTATAAACCTTAGTGACGGTGGCCTAGGTGAAGATGATGTTGATGGAATACTGATGCCTTTTGCCTCCCAGAAGCCACCTGGGAGCATAGTAAAATGAAGGGGTGTTCCTGCTCTGCTGCCCTGTGTTTGCCCTCTGCCTAAGTGACATTCATTCTGGGCTCTCCAGGCAAATGTATCCATCTGGGAGAGAGCTAGGAATAGGACGTCTCTTTCTGCAGGCACAGTGGGGAAGACTCAGAGAGCTACATGCCTGAGACATCTTTCCTTGTCCCTCGCTCATTGTTCTGTTGCCTAACTTCGAACTCTCTGCCAGGCCAGGCCCTGTTTCTTTTACTGCCAACCCCCTTGACCCCTCATCTTTCACCTACTTCCCGCTCTATTATGCCTTCTCCTTTTTTACTCTCTTCTATGGCCCTTTGAAAAGGAATGCAGGCTTAGCTAAGCCTCGTGAAGGGAATCTACCAACAAAAGATGCATGGGAGGTGCTGTGAGACGAGTAAGAAGGGATGAAGGGGTGATGGGTTGTTGAGTTGGGAAGCACCAGAGGCGTAGCCAGGATTTTCTAGCAAATGGGGTCTGAAGCTAATGTAGTTGGGCCCACTGCAATGACAAAAATCTCTTTAAATGCCCACACAGAGCTGCTGAGTGGGCATTTACAGATTTTGGGTGGGCCTTTCCCCTCAGGCCCTACCCTGCCTACGCCTCTGCACTCTCACCCCCAGGGCAAAGAGTAGGAAAGGCTTGCTACAGCAAGAGTCTTTCAAATCTTTCACTTTTGGGAGCAGAGTGTTTACATTTAAAAATCATGAACAAGCAGCATTAAGAAACCATACAGTAGCAGAGGACAGAGGACTGCCCTGCGCATGTCAATACACCCCAATGACAAAAGCAAAGATTTAACTGACCTGCTTAGCTATTAGCGGCTCACACCTCACAATGATTATCATCTCTCTGTGAAGCAAAACATCCTCTGACTTGGGGTGAAACAGAGATCTAATGTGCCAATGGAAGGCAACATGGAAATTTAGTTTCCTGCTCTCAGAGGAAGGAGGGTCGACAGCTCAATGGGTTAATGCACCTACTGCAGCCTCCTATGTGTAGCCTGCAGGCGACACATTCAGTTGCCGGTGAGATGCTGATACAGGTTTGCTTGCTATGCAGGGGCCGGTGGTCACATCACAGCACCTCGAGAAGGTGTCCTGTTTGAGTCCTAGTGCAATTATGGTATCAACCATGACCCGTAGATTACACCTTTTACACCCGTTATTTCCAGTCAGTTGGGGCCAGAGAGACAAGCTTGTGTATGGGTGTTACCAAGGCCAGAGTGCCGAAAACAGAGGCACAATTGTTAGTGGGAACGCAGGTATTGAAGGGGCATTAGCTGTTGGCTGATCGCGCAGGGCAATCCATCCCCATTTTCAATAAAAACATTTTTTTTTAATTAAAAAAAATACCCAAGAGACACCGGACATTGGATTAGAACTCAGGTCTCCAACATTGCAAGACAAAGCACTTACCACTTGAGCCACTGGTGGCTGTGCTTCTGAGAGTTGCATTTGGCCATATATATCTTTCTTCTGCATGCCCCTGCGAGCATGCCCATGTGAGCATGCCCATTTGCATTGTCAAACATGTTCACTGCAGAAAATGAGGATAGAACATCTGGCCCCCGCTCCTCCAAATATCAGCTAACTGCAGTCGCCTCGAGGTTAAGTGCTTGCGTTACAGCGTTGGGGGCATGGGTTTAAGTCCTGCTTTCGGCACATAAAAGGAATAGTTGCGTAATCTCCTTGTACAGTTGTGGGTACCCACACTCCTTCTAAAAGGTTCAGTGGTTATGAAAAGAGGTCCTTGGAAAAGGGAGGGTGGAAGAAAGCAGAGAGGCAGGGCTGAGGAGGCGCAGGGTAAATAAAGGAGGAGGTGGGGCAGGCTAGAGGGAGTGGTAGGGCTGGATGAATGGGTCCCTGTGGAGAGGGGGCGGGTCTGGGTGAGTGGGGGTAGGACTAGAAGGATATGGTGCAGGTTCCCTGGTAAAAGGAGGGTGGAAGAAAGTAGAGGTGGGACTGTGGTGGTGAGAAAGTGTGGCAGTTGGGGTCCATTCCACAACCTCTCCGCTGGGCCTCCTTTCCCCACATTAGGACCCTCCTTTACACACCCATTCCTCCACAATTCTGGGCCCTCTTCCCCCCATGACACCATTCCCAGGGCCGACTTATTCGCTGTCTCCCCAGTGCCCACTTTATGCCCTATAGACCTACCCCCTCCTCCTCTTCTCCACAGGGACCCATTCATCCAGCCCTACCTCCCCCAACTTTATTTACCGGCCACTTCCTCGCCTCCACATCCCGCTTCTCTGCTTTCTTCCACCCTCCCTTTACCAGGGAACTCATTACATTACATAGCCACTGAACCTTTTAGGAGTGTGGGTACCCACCACTGTACAAGGAGATTACCCAACTATTCTGTTTATGTGCCGAAAGCAGTACTCGAACCCAGGCGCCCCCAGCGCTGTAACGCAAGCACTTAACCTCTAGGCCACTGCAGTTAGCTGGTATTTGGTGGAGCGGGGGAGAGGGGACAGATGTTCTATCCTTCTTGGTTTCAGTGAACATGTTTCACAATGCAAATGGGTATGCTCACAGGGGCATGCAGGAGAAAGATATATATGCCCAAAAGCGAACCTCGGAAGCATGGCAATCAGTGGCTCAAGCTCTAAATCCTTGGTCTTGCAATGCTGGAGACCTGAGTTCTAATCCAACGTCCGGTATTTCTTGGGCATTTTTTATTTCATTTAAAAAAAATGTTTTTATTGAAAATTGGGATGCATTGCCCTGCCCGATCAGCCAACAGCTAACGCCCCTTCAATACATGTGTTCCCACTAACAGTTGTGCCTTTGTATTCTGCACTCTGGCCTTAGTAACACCCATACACAAGCTTGTCTCTCTGGCCCCAACTGACTGGAAAAAACGAGGGGAAAAGGTGTAATCTGGGGGTCATGGCTGATTCCATAATTGCACTGGGACTCAAACAGCGCACCTTCTCGAGGTGCTGTGAGGTGACCACCGGCCCCTGCATAGCAAGCAAACCTGTATCAGCATCTCACCAGCAACTGAATGTGTCGCCTGCAAGGTACACATAGGAGGCTGCAGTAGGTGCATTAACCCATTGGGCTGTCGACCCTCCTTCCTCTGAGAGCAGGAAACTGCATTTCCATGTTGACTTACTTTGGCACATTAGATCTATCTTTCACCCCAATTCAGAGGATGTTTTGCTTCACGGAGAGATGATAATCATTGTGAGGTGTGAGCCACTAATAGCTAAGCAGGTCAGTTAAATCTTTGACCTTGTCATTGGGGTGTATTGTTATGCGCAGGGCAGCAGTCTTATGCCCTCTGCTACTGTACGCTTTCGTATTGGTGCTTGTTCATGATTCTAAAATGTAAACAGTCTGCTCTCAAAAGTGAAAGATTTGAAAGACTCTTGCTGTAACAAGCCTTTCCCACTCTTTGCCCTGGCGGTGAGAGAGCTGCTTTCTGCCTTTAACTTCCCCAATTGTGGAGTGGCTGGCTCCACCACTGACAACCAGTGCCTAATCCTGGAGGAAAACTGACAGATGTCTGCGCCCTGCATCCTCCATGCGTCCCTAACGCTCCCAAACGCGACCACAGCCCATACGGGCACAGCCCTATGTCCTATGCAGCCCCTCTGGTGAAGCCACCCACACAACTTAGGGTTAGGATCTGTGCTCTTCCACGTAGGCCTGGCCACCTAGGCCCCAGAAAGTGTCACAGCCTGCTTTATAAACCTTAGTGACGGTGGCCTAGGTGAAGATGATGTTGATGGAATACTGATGCCTTTTGCCTCCCAGAAGCCACCTGGGAGCATAGTAAAATGAAGGGGTGTTCCTGCTCTGCTGCCCTGTGTTTGCCCTCTGCCTAAGTGACATTCATTCTGGGCTCTCCAGGCAAATGTATCCATCTGGGAGAGAGCTAGGAATAGGACGTCTCTTTCTGCAGGCACATTGGGGAAGACTCAGAGAGCTACATGCCTGAGACATCTTTCCTTGTCCCTCGCTCATTGTTCTGTTCCCTAACTTCGAACTCTCTGCCAGGCCAGGCCCTGTTTCTTTTACTGCCAACCCCCCTGACCCCTCGTCTTTCACCTACTTCCCGCTCTATTATGCCTTCTCCTTTTTTACTCTCTTCTATGGCCCTTTGAAAAGGAATGCAGGCCTAGCTAAGCCTCGTGAAGGAAATCTACCAACAAAAGATGCATGGGAGGTGCTGTGAGACGAGTAAGAAGGGATGAAGGGGTGATGGGTTGTTGAGTTGGGAAGCACCAGAGGCGTAGCCAGGATTTTCTAGCAAATGGGGTCTGAAGCTAATGTAGTTGGGCCCACTGCAATGACAAAAATCTCTTTAAATGCCCACACAGAGCTGCTGAGTGGGCATTTACAGATTTTGGGTGGGCCTTTCCCCTCAGGCCCTACCCTGCCTACGCCTCTGCAATCTCACCCCCAGGGCAAAGAGTAGAAAAGGCTTGCTACAGCAAGAGTCTTTCAAATCTTTCACTTTTGGGAGCAGAGTGTTTACATTTAAAAATCATGAACAAGCAGCATTAAGAAACCATACAGTAGCAGAGGACAGAGGACTGCCCTGCGCATGTCAATACACCCCAATGACAAAAGCAAAGATTTAACTGACCTGCTTAGCTATTAGCGGCTCACACCTCACAATGATTATCATCTCTCTGTGAAGCAAAACATCCTCTGACTAGGGGTGAAACAGAGATCTAATGTGCCAATGGAAGGCAACATGGAAATTTAGTTTCCTGCTCTCAGAGGAAGGAGGGTCGACAGCTCAATGGGTTAATGCACCTACTGCAGCCTCCTATGTGTAGCCTGCAGGCGACACATTCAGTTGCCGGTGAGATGCTGATACAGGTTTGCTTGCTATGCAGGGGCCGGTGGTCACATCACAGCACCTCGAGAAGGTGTCCTGTTTGAGTCCTAGTGCAATTATGGTATCAACCATGACCCGTAGATTACACCTTTTACACCCGTTATTTCCAGTCAGTTGGGGCCAGAGAGACAAGCTTGTGTATGGGTGTTACCAAGGCCAGAGTGCCGAAAACAGAGGCACAATTGTTAGTGGGAAGGCAGGTATTGAAGGGGCATTAGCTGTTGGCTGATCGCGCAGGGCAATCCATCCCCATTTTCAATAAAAACATTTTTTTTTAAATTAAAAAAATTACCCAAGAGACACCGGACATTGGATTAGAACTCAGGTCTCCAACAGTGCAAGACAAAGCACTTACCACTTGAGCCACTGGTGGCTGTGTGTCTGAGAGTTGCATTTGGGCGTATATATCTTTCTTCTGCATGCCCCTGTGAGCATGCCCATGTGAGCATGCCCATTTGCATTGTCAAACATGTTCACTGCAGAAAATGAGGATAGAACATCTGGCCCCCGCTCCTCCAAATATCAGCTAACTGCAGTCGCCTCGAGGTTAAGTGCTTGCGTTACAGCGTTGGGGGCATGGGTTTAAGTCCTGCTTTCGGCACATAAAAGGAATAGTTGCGTAATCTCCTTGTACAGTTGTGGGTACCCACACTCCTTCTAAAAGGTTCAGTGGTTATGAAAAGAGGTCCTTGGAAAAGGGAGGGTGGAAGAAAGCAGAGAGGCAGGGCTGAGGAGGCGCAGGGTAAATAAAGGAGGAGGTGGGGCAGGCTAGAGGGAGTGGTAGGGCTGGATGAATGGGTCCCTGTGGAGAGGGGGCAGGTCTGGGTGAGTGGGGGTAGGACTAGAAGGATATGGTGCAGGTTCCCTGGTAAAAGGAGGGTGGAAGAAAGCAGAGGTGGGATTGTGGTGGTGAGAAAGAGTGGCAGTTGGGGTCCATTCCACACCCTCTCCGCTGGGCCTCCTTTCCCCACATTAGGACCCTCCTTTACACACCCATTCCTCCACAATTCTGGGCCCTCTTCCCCCCATGACACCGTTCCCAGGGCCGACTTATTCGCTGTCTCCCCAGGGCCCACTTTATGCCCTATAGACCTACCCCCTCCTCCTCTTCTCCACAGGGACCCATTCATCCAGCCCTACCTCCCCCAACTTTATTTACCGGCCACTTCCTCGCCTCCACATCCCGCTTCTCTGCTTTCTTCCACCCTCCCTTTACCAGGGAACTCATTACATTACATAGCCACTGAACCTTTTAGGAGTGTGGGTACCCACCACTGTACAAGGAGATTACCCAACTATTCTGTTTATGTGCCGAAAGCAGTACTCGAACCCAGGCGCCCCCAGCGCTGTAACGCAAGCACTTAACCTCTAGGCCACTGCAGTTAGCTGGTCTTTGGTGGAGCGGGGGAGAGGGGACAGATGTTCTATCCTTCTTGGTTTCAGTGAACATGTTTCACAATGCAAATGGGTATGCTCACAGGGGCATGCAGGAGAAAGATATATATGCCCAAAAGCGAACCTCGGAAGCATCGCAATCAGTGGCTCAAGCTCTAAATCCTTGGTCTTGCAATGCTGGAGAACTGAGTTCTAATCCAACGTCCGGTATTTCTTGGGCATTTTTTATTTCATTTAAAAAAAATGTTTTTATTGAAAATTGGGATGCATTGCCCTGCCCGATCAGCCACCAGCTAACGCCCCTTCAATACATGTGTTCCCACTAACAGTTGTGCCTTTGTATTCTGCACTCTGGCCTTAGTAACACCCATACACAAGCTTGTCTCTCTGGCCCCAACTGACTGGAAAAAACGAGGGGAAAAGGTGTAATCTGGGGGTCATGGCTGATTCCATAATTGCACTGGGACTCAAACAGCACACCTTCTCGAGGTGCTGTGAGGTGACCACCGGCCCCTGCATAGCAAGCAAACCTGTATCAGCATCTCACCAGCAACTGAATGCGTCGCCTGCAAGGTACACATAGGAGGCTGCAGTAGGTGCATTAACCCATTGGGCTGTCGACCCTCCTTCCTCTGAGAGCAGGAAACTGCATTTCCATGTTGACTTACTTTGGCACATTAGATCTATCCTTCACCCCAATTCAGAGGATGTTTTGCTTCACGGAGAGATGATAATCATTGTGAGGTGTGAGCCACTAATAGCTAAGCAGGTCAGTTAAATCTTTGACCTTGTCATTGGGGTGTATTGTTATGCGCAGGGCAGCAGTCTTATGCCCTCTGCTACTGTACGCTTTCGTATTGGTGCTTGTTCATGATTCTAAAATGTAAACAGTCTGCTCTCAAAAGTGAAAGATTTGAAAGACTCTTGCTGTAACAAGCCTTTCCCACTCTTTGCCCTGGTGGTGAGAGAGCTGCTTTCTGCCTTTAACTTCCCCAATTGTGGAGTGGCTGGCTCCACCACTGACAACCAGTGCCTAATCCTGGAGGAAAACGGACAGAGGTCTGCGCCCTGCATCCTCCATGCGTCCCTAACGCTCCCAAACGCGACCACAGCCCATACGGGCACAGCCCTATGTCCTATGCAGCCCCTCTGGTGAAGCCACCCACACAACTTAGGGTTAGGATCTGTGCTCTTCCACGTAGGCCTGGCCACCTAGGCCCCAGAAAGTGTCACAGCCTGCTTTATAAACCTTAGTGACGGTGGCCTAGGTGAAGATGATGTTGATGGAATACTGATGCCTTTTGCCTCCCAGAAGCCACCTGGGAGCATAGTAAAATGAAGGGGTGTTCCTGCTCTGCTGCCCTGTGTTTGCCCTCTGCCTAAGTGACATTCATTTTGGGCTCTCCAGGCAAATGTATCCATCTGGGAGAGAGCTAGGAATAGGACGTCTCTTTCTGCAGGCACAGTGGGGAAGACTCAGAGAGCTACATGCCTGAGACATCTTTCCTTGTCCCTCGCTCATTGTTCTGTTCCCTAACTTCGAACTCTCTGCCAGGCCAGGCCCTGTTTCTTTTACTGCCAACCCCCCTGACCCCTCGTCTTTCACCTACTTCCCGCTCTATTATGCCTTCTCCTTTTTTACTCTCTTCTATGGCCCTTTGAAAAGGAATGCAGGCCTAGCTAAGCCTCGTGAAGGAAATCTACCAACAAAAGATGCATGGGAGGTGCTGTGAGGCGAGTAAGAAGGGATGAAGGGGTGATGGGTTGTTGAGTTGGGAAGCACCAGAGGCGTAGCCAGGATTTTCTAGCAAATGGGGTCTGAAGCTAATGTAGTTGGGCCCACTGCAATGACAAAAATCTCTTTAAATGCCCACACAGAGCTGCTGAGTGGGCATTTACAGATTTTGGGTGGGCCTTTCCCCTCAGGCCCTACCCTGCCTACGCCTCTGCAATCTCACCCCCAGGGCAAAGAGTAGAAAAGGCTTGCTACAGCAAGAGTCTTTCAAATCTTTCACTTTTGGGAGCAGAGTGTTTACATTTAAAAATCATGAACAAGCAGCATTAAGAAACCATACAGTAGCAGAGGACAGAGGACTGCCCTGCGCATGTCAATACACCCCAATGACAAAAGCAAAGATTTAACTGACCTGCTTAGCTATTAGCGGCTCACACCTCACAATGATTATCATCTCTCTGTGAAGCAAAACATCCTCTGACTTGGGGTGAAACAGAGATCTAATGTGCCAATGGAAAGCAACATGGAAATTTAGTTTCCTGCTCTCAGAGGAAGGAGGGTCGACAGCCCAATGGGTTAATGCACCTACTGCAGCCTCCTATGTGTAGCCTGCAGGCGACACATTCAGTTGCCGGTGAGATGCTGATACAGGTTTGCTTGCTATGCAGGGGCCGGTGGTCACATCACAGCACCTCGAGAAGGTGTCCTGTTTGAGTCCTAGTGCAATTATGGTATCAACCATGACCCGTAGATTACACCTTTTACACCCGTTTTTTCCAGTCAGTTGGGGCCAGAGAGACAAGCTTGTGTATGGGTGTTACCAAGGCCAGAGTGCCGAAAACAGAGGCACAATTGTTAGTGGGAACGCAGGTATTGAAGGGGCATTAGCTGTTGGCTGATCGCGCAGGGCAATCCATCCCCATTTTCAATAAAAACATTTTTTTTTAATTAAAAAAAATACCCAAGAGACACCGGACATTGGATTAGAATTCAGGTCTCCAACATTGCAAGACAAAGCACTTACCACTTGAGCCACTGGTGGCTGTGCTTCTGAGAGTTGCATTTGGCCATATATATCTTTCTTCTGCATGCCCCTGTGAGCATGCCCATGTGAGCATGCCCATTTGCATTGTCAAACATGTTCACTGCAGAAAATGAGGATAGAACATCTGGCCCCCGCTCCTCCAAATATCAGCTAACTGCAGTCGCCTCGAGGTTAAGTGCTTGCGTTACAGCGTTGGGGGCATGGGTTTAAGTCCTGCTTTCGGCACATAAAAGGAATAGTTGCGTAATCTCCTTGTACAGTTGTGGGTACCCACACTCCTTCTAAAAGGTTCAGTGGTTATGAAAAGAGGTCCTTGGAAAAGGGAGGGTGGAAGAAAGCAGAGAGGCAGGGCTGAGGAGGCGCAGGGTAAATAAAGGAGGAGGTGGGGCAGGCTAGAGGGAGTGGTAGGGCTGGATGAATGGGTCCCTGTGGAGAGGGGGCGGGTCTGGGTAAGTGGGGGCAGGACTAGAAGGATATGGTGCAGGTTCCCTGGTAAAAGGAGGGTGGAAGAAAGCAGAGGTGGGACTGTGGTGGTGAGAAAGTGTGGCAGTTGGGGTCCATTCCACACCCTCTCCGCTGGGCCTCCTTTCCCCACATTAGGACCCTCCTTTACACACCCATTCCTCCACAATTCTGGGCCCTCTTCCCCCCATGACACCGTTCCCAGGGCCGACTTATTCGCTGTCTCCCCAGGGCCCACTTTATGCCCTATAGACCTACCCCCTCCTCCTGTTCTCCACAGGGACCCATTCATCCAGCCCTACCTCCCCCTACTTTATTTACCGGCCACTTCCTCGCCTCCACATCCCGCTTCTCTGCTTTCTTCCACCCTCCCTTTACCAGGGAACGCATTACATTACATAGCCACTGAACCTTTTAGGAGTGTGGGTACCCACCACTGTACAAGGAGATTACCCAACTATTCTGTTTATGTGCCGAAAGCAGTACTCGAACCCAGGCGCCCCCAGCGCTGTAACGCAAACACTTAACCTCTAGGCCACTGCAGTTAGCTGGTATTTGGTGGAGCGGGGGAGAGGGGACAGATGTTCTATCCTCCTTGGTTTCAGTGAACATGTTTCACAATGCAAATGGGTATGCTCACAGGGGCATGCAGGAGAAAGATATATATGCCCAAAAGCGAACCTCGGAAGCATGGCAATCAGTGGCTCAAGCTGTAAATCCTTGGTCTTGCAATGCTGGAGACCTGAGTTCTAATCCAATGTCCGGTATCTCTTGGGCATTTTTTATTTCATTTAAAAAAATGTTTTTATTGAAAATTGGGATGCATTGCCCTGCCCGATCAGCCAACAGCTAACGCCCCTTCAATACATGTGTTCCCACTAACAGTTGTGCCTTTGTATTCTGCACTCTGGCCTTAGTAACACCCATACACAAGCTTGTCTCTCTGGCCCCAACTGACTGGAAAAAACGAGGGGAAAAGGTGTAATCTGGGGGTCATGGCTGATTCCATAATTGCACTGGGACTCAAACAGCACACCTTCTCGAGGTGCTGTGAGGTGACCACCGGCCCCTGCATAGCAAGCAAACCTGTATCAGCATCTCACCAGCAACTGAATGTGTCGCCTGCAAGGTACACATAGGAGGCTGCAGTAGGTGCATTAACCCATTGGGCTGTCGACCCTCCTTCCTCTGAGAGCAGGAAACTGCATTTCCATGTTGACTTACTTTGGCACATTAGATCTATCTTTCACCCCAATTCAGAGGATGTTTTGCTTCACGGAGAGATGATAATCATTGTGAGGTGTGAACCACTAATAGCTAAGCAGGTCAGTTAAATCTTTGACCTTGTCATTGGGGTGTATTGTTATGCGCAGGGCAGCAGTCTTATGCCCTCTGCTACTGTACGCTTTCGTATTGGTGCTTGTTCATGATTCTAAAATGTAAACAGTCTGCTCTCAAAAGTGAAAGATTTGAAAGACTCTTGCTGTAACAAGCCTTTCCCACTCTTTGCCCTGGCGGTGAGAGAGCTGCTTTCTGCCTTTAACTTCCCCAATTGTGGAGTGGCTGGCTCCACCACTGACAACCAGTGCCTAATCCTGGAGGAAAACTGACAGATGTCTGCGCCCTGCATCCTCCATGCGTCCCTAACGCTCCCAAACGCGACCACAGCCCATACGGGCACAGCCCTATGTCCTATGCAGCCCCTCTGGTGAAGCCACCCACACAACTTAGGGTTAGGATCTGTGCTCTTCCACGTAGGCCTGGCCACCTAGGCCCCAGAAAGTGTCACAGCCTGCTTTATAAACCTTAGTGACGGTGGCCTAGGTGAAGATGATGTTGATGGAATACTGATGCCTTTTGCCTCCCAGAAGCCACCTGGGAGCATAGTAAAATGAAGGGGTGTTCCTGCTCTGCTGCCCTGTGTTTGCCCTCTGCCTAAGTGACATTCATTCTGGGCTCTCCAGGCAAATGTATCCATCTGGGAGAGAGCTAGGAATAGGACGTCTCTTTCTGCAGGCACATTGGGGAAGACTCAGAGAGCTACATGCCTGAGACATCTTTCCTTGTCCCTCGCTCATTGTTCTGTTCCCTAACTTCGAACTCTATGCCAGGCCAGGCCCTGTTTCTTTTACTGCCAACCCCCCTGACCCCTCGTCTTTCACCTACTTCCCGCTCTATTATGCCTTCTCCTTTTTTACTCTCTTCTATGGCCCTTTGAAAAGGAATGCAGGCCTAGCTAAGCCTCGTGAAGGAAATCTACCAACAAAAGATGCATGGGAGGTGCTGTGAGACGAGTAAGAAGGGATGAAGGGGTGATGGGTTGTTGAGTTGGGAAGCACCAGAGGCGTAGCCAGGATTTTCTAGCAAATGGGGTCTGAAGCTAATGTAGTTGGGCCCACTGCAATGACAAAAATCTCTTTAAATGCCCACACAGAGCTGCTGAGTGGGCATTTACAGATTTTGGGTGGGCCTTTCCCCTCAGGCCCTACCCTGCCTACGCCTCTGCAATCTCACCCCCAGGGCAAAGAGTAGAAAAGGCTTGCTACAGCAAGAGTCTTTCAAATCTTTCACTTTTGGGAGCAGAGTGTTTACATTTAAAAATCATGAACAAGCAGCATTAAGAAACCATACAGTAGCAGAGGACAGAGGACTGCCCTGCGCATGTCAATACACCCCAATGACAAAAGCAAAGATTTAACTGACCTGCTTAGCTATTAGCGGCTCACACCTCACAATGATTATCATCTCTCTGTGAAGCAAAACATCCTCTGACTTGGGGTGAAACAGAGATCTAATGTGCCAATGGAAGGTAACATGGAAATTTAGTTTCCTGCTCTCAGAGGAAGGAGGGTCGACAGCCCAATGGGTTAATGCACCTATTGCAGCCTCCTATGTGTAACCTGCAGGCGACACATTCAGTTGCCGGTGAGATGCTGATACAGGTTTGCTTGCTATGCAGGGGCCGGTGGTCACATCACAGCACCTCGAGAAGGTGTCCTGTTTGAGTCCTAGTGCAATTATGGTATCAACCATGACCCGTAGATTACACCTTTTACACCCGTTTTTTCCAGTCAGTTGGGGCCAGAGAGACAAGCTTGTGTATGGGTGTTACCAAGGCCAGAGTGCCGAAAACAGAGGCACAATTGTTAGTGGGAACGCAGGTATTGAAGGGGCATTAGCTGTTGGCTGATCGCGCAGGGCAATCCATCCCCATTTTCAATAAAAACATTTTTTTTAATTAAAAAAAATACCCAAGAGACACCGGACATTGGATTAGAACTCAGGTCTCCAACATTGCAAGACAAAGCACTTACCACTTGAGCCACTGGTGGCTGTGCTTCTGAGAGTTGCATTTGGCCATATATATCTTTCTTCTGCATGCCCCTGCGAGCATGCCCATGTGAGCATGCCCATTTGCATTGTCAAACATGTTCACTGCAGAAAATGAGGATAGAACATCTGGCCCCCGCTCCTCCAAATATCAGCTAACTGCAGTCGCCTCGAGGTTAAGTGCTTGCGTTACAGCGTTGGGGGCATGGGTTTAAGTCCTGCTTTCGGCACATAAAAGGAATAGTTGCGTAATCTCCTTGTACAGTTGTGGGTACCCACACTCCTTCTAAAAGGTTCAGTGGTTATGAAAAGAGGTCCTTGGAAAAGGGAGGGTGGAAGAAAGCAGAGAGGCAGGGCTGAGGAGGCGCAGGGTAAATAAAGGAGGAGGTGGGGCAGGCTAGAGGGAGTGGTAGGGCTGGATGAATGGGTTCCTGTGGAGAGGGGGCGGGTCTGGGTGAGTGGGGGTAGGACTAGAAGGATATGGTGCAGGTTCCCTGGTAAAAGGAGGGTGGAAGAAAGTAGAGGTGGGACTGTGGTGGTGAGAAAGTGTGGCAGTTGGGGTCCATTCCACAACCTCTCCGCTGGGCCTCCTTTCCCCACATTAGGACCCTCCTTTACACACCCATTCCGCCACAATTCTGGGCCCTCTTCCCCCCATGACACCGTTCCCAGGGCCGACTTATTTGCTGTCTCCCCAGTGCCCACTTTATGCCCTATAGACCTACCCCCTCCTCCTCTTCTCCACAGGGACCCATTCATCCAGCCCTACCTCCCCCTACTTTATTTACCGGCCACTTCCTCGCCTCCACATCCCGCTTCTCTGCTTTCTTCCACCCTCCCTTTACCAGGGAACTCATTACATTACATAGCCACTGAACCTTTTAGGAGTGTGGGTACCCACCACTGTACAAGGAGATTACCCAACTATTCTGTTTATGTGCCGAAAGCAGTACTCGAACCCAGGCGCCCCCAGCACTGTAACGCAAGCACTTAACCTCTAGGCCACTGCAGTTAGCTGGTATTTAGTGGAGCGGGGGAGAGGGGACAGATGTTCTATCCTCCTTGGTTTCAGTGAACATGTTTCACAATGCAAATGGGTATGCTCACAGGGGCATGCAGGAGAAAGATATATATGGCCAAAAGCCAACCTCGGAAGCATGGCAATCAGTGGCTCAAGCTGTAAATCCTTGGTCTTGCAATGCTGAAGACCTGAGTTCTAATCCAATGTCCGGTATCTCTTGGGCATTTTTTATTTCATTTAAAAAAAATGTTTTTATTGAAAATTGGGATGCATTGCCCTGCCCGATCAGCCAACAGCTAACGCCCCTTCAATACATGTGTTCCCACTAACAGTTGTGCCTTTGTATTCTGCACTCTGGCCTTAGTAACACCCATACACAAGCTTGTCTCTCTGGCCCCAACTGACTGGAAAAAACGAGCGGAAAAGGTGTAATCTGGGGGTCATGGCTGATTCCATAATTGCACTGGGACTCAAACAGCGCACCTTCTCGGAGTGCTGTGAGGTGACCACCGGCCCCTGCATAGCAAGCAAACCTGTATCAGCATCTCACCAGCAACTGAATGTGTCGCCTGCAAGGTACACATAGGAGGCTGCAGTAGGTGCATTAACCCATTGGGCTGTCGACCCTCCTTCCTCTGAGAGCAGGAAACTGCATTTCCATGTTGACTTACTTTGGCACATTAGATCTATCTTTCACCCCAATTCAGAGGATGTTTTGCTTCACGGAGAGATGATAATCATTGTGAGGTGTGAGCCACTAATAGCTAAGCAGGTCAGTTAAATCTTTGACCTTGTCATTGGGGTGTATTGTTATGCGCAGGGCAGCAGTCTTATGCCCTCTGCTACTGTACGCTTTCGTATTGGTGCTTGTTCATGATTCTAAAATGTAAACAGTCTGCTCTCAAAAGTGAAAGATTTGAAAGACTCTTGCTGTAACAAGCCTTTCCCACTCTTTGCCCTGGCGGTGAGAGAGCTGCTTTCTGCCTTTAGCTTCCCCAATTGTGGAGTGGCTGGCTCCACCACTGACAACCAGTGCCTAATCCTGGAGGAAAACGGACAGAGGTCTGCGCCCTGCATCCTCCATGCGTCCCTAACGCTCCCAAACGCGACCACAGCCCATACGGGCACAGCCCTATGTCCTATGCAGCCCCTCTGGTGAAGCCACCCACACAACTTAGGGTTAGGATCTGTGCTCTTCCACGTAGGCCTGGCCACCTAGGCCCCAGAAAGTGTCACAGCCTGCTTTATAAACCTTAGTGACGGTGGCCTAGGTGAAGATGATGTTGATGGAATACTGATGCCTTTTGCCTCCCAGAAGCCACCTGGGAGCATAGTAAAATGAAGGGGTGTTCCTGCTCTGCTGCCCTGTGTTTGCCCTCTGCCTAAGTGACATTCATTCTGGGCTCTCCAGGCAAATGTATCCATCTGGGAGAGAGCTAGGAATAGGACGTCTCTTTCTGCAGGCACAGTGGGGAAGACTCAGAGAGCTACATGCCTGAGACATCTTTACTTGTCCCTCGCTCATTGTTCTGTTGCCTAACTTCGAACTCTCTGCCAGGCCAGGCCCTGTTTCTTTTACTGCCAACCCCCTTGACCCCTCACCTTTCACCTACTTCCCGCTCTATTATGCCTTCTCCTTTTTTACTCTCTTCTATGGCCCTTTGAAAAGGAATGCAGGCTTAGCTAAGCCTCGTGAAGGGAATCTACCAACAAAAGATGCATGGGAGGTGCTGTGAGACGAGTAAGAAGGGATGAAGGGGTGATGGGTTGTTGAGTTGGGAAGCACCAGAGGCGTAGCCAGGATTTTCTAGCAAATGGGGTCTGAAGCTAATGTAGTTGGGCCCACTGCAATGACAAAAATCTCTTTAAATGCCCACACAGAGCTGCTGAGTGGGCATTTACAGATTTTGGGTGGGCCTTTCCCCTCAGGCCCTACCCTGCCTACGCCTCTGCACTCTCACCCCCAGGGCAAAGAGTAGGAAAGGCTTGCTACAGCAAGAGTCTTTCAAATCTTTCACTTTTGGGAGCAGAGTGTTTACATTTAAAAATCATGAACAAGCAGCATTAAGGAACCATACAGTAGCAGAGGACAGAGGACTGCCCTGCGCATGTCAATACACCCCAATGACAAAAGCAAAGATTTAACTGACCTGCTTAGCTATTAGCGGCTCACACCTCACAATGATTATCATCTCTCTGTGAAGCAAAACATCCTCTGACTTGGGGTGAAACAGAGATCTAATGTGCCAATGGAAGGCAACATGGACATTTAGTTTCCTGCTCTCAGAGGAAGGAGGGTCGACAGCTCAATGGGTTAATGCACCTACTGCAGCCTCCTATGTGTAGCCTGCAGGCGACACATTCAGTTGCCGGTGAGATGCTGATACAGGTTTGCTTGCTATGCAGGGGCCGGTGGTCACATCACAGCAAAGATTTAACTGACCTGCTTAGCTATTAGCGGCTCACACCTCACAATGATTATCATCTCTCTGTGAAGCAAAACATCCTCTGACTTGGGGTGAAACAGAGATCTAATGTGCCAATTGAAGGCAACATGGAAATTTAGTTTCCTGCTCTCAGAGGAAGGAGGGTCGACAGCTCAATGGGTTAATGCACCTACTGCAGCCTCCTATGTGTAGCCTGCAGGCGACACATTCAGTTGCCGGTGAGATGCTGATACAGGTTTGCTTGCTATGCAGGGGCCGGTGGTCACATCACAGCACCTCGAGAAGGTGTCCTGTTTGAGTCCTAGTGCAATTATGGTATCAACCATGACCCGTAGATTACACCTTTTACACCCGTTTTTTCCAGTCAGTTGGGGCCAGAGAGACAAGCTTGTGTATGGGTGTTACCAAGGCCAGAGTGCCGAAAACAGAGGCACAATTGTTAGTGGGAACGCAGGTATTGAAGGGGCATTAGCTGTTGGCTGATCGCGCAGGGCAATCCATCCCCATTTTCAATAAAAAACATTTTTTTTTAAATTAAAAAAATTACCCAAGAGACACCGGACATTGGATTAGAACTCAGGTCTCCAACATTGCAAGACAAAGCACTTACCACTTGAGCCACTGGTGGCTGTGCTTCTGAGAGCTGCATTTGGGCGTACATATCTTTCTTCTGCATGCCCCTGTGAGCATGCCCATGTGAGCATGCCCAATTGCATTGTCAAACATGTTCACTGCAGAAAATGAGGATAGAACATCTGGCCCCCGCTCCTCCAAATATGAGCTAACTGCAGTCGTCTCGAGGTTAAGTGCTTGCGTTACAGCGTTGGGGGCATGGGTTTAAGTCCTGCTTTCGGCACATAAACGGAATAGTTGCGTAATCTCCTTGTACAGTTGTGGGTACCCACACTCCTTCTAAAAGGTTCAGTGGTTATGAAAAGAGGTCCTTGGAAAAGGGAGGGTGGAAGAAAGCAGAGAGGCAGGACTGAGGAAGCGCAGGGTAAATAAAGGAGGAGGTGGGGCAGGCTAAAGGGAGTGGTAGGGCTGGATGAATGGGTCCCTGTGGAGAGGGGGCGGGTCTGGGTGAGTGGGGGTAGGACTAGAAGGATATGGTGCAGGTTCCCTGGTAAAAGGAGGGTGGAAGAAAGCAGAGGTGGGACTGTGGTGGTGAGAAAGTGTGGCAGATGGGGTCCATTCCACACCCTCTCCGCTGGGCCTCCTTTCCCCACATTAGGACCCTCCTTTACACACCCATTCCTCCACAATTCTGGGCCCTCTTCCCCCCATGACACAGTTCCCAAGGCCGACTTATTCGCTGTCACCCCAGGGCCCACTTTATGCCCTCTAGACCTACCCCCTCCTCCTCTTCTCCACAGGCACCCATTCATCCAGCCCTACCTCCCCCTACTTTATTTACCGGCCACTTCCTCGCCTCCACATCCCGCTTCTCTGCTTTCTTCCACCCTCCCTTTACCAGGGAACTCATTACATTACATAGCCACTGAACCTTTTAGGAGTGTGGGTACCCACCACTGTACAAGGAGATTACCCAACTATTCTGTTTATGTGCCGAAAGCAGTACTCGAACCCAGGCCCCCCCAGCGCTGTAACGCAAGCACTTAACCTCTAGGCCACTGTAGTTAGCTGGTATTTGGTGGAGCGGGGGAGGGGGGACAGATGTTCTATCCTCCTTGGTTTCAGTGAACATGTTTCACAATGCAAATGGGTATGCTCACAGGGGCATGCAGGAGAAAGATATATATGCCCAAAAGCGAACCTCGGAAGCATGGCAATCAGTGGCTCAAGCTGTAAATCCTTGGTCTTGCAATGCTGGAGACCTGAGTTCTAATGCAATGTCCGGTATCTCTTGGGCATTTTTTATTTCATTTAAAAAAATGTTTTTATTGAAAATTGGGATGCATTGCCCTGCCCGATCAGCCAACAGCTAACGCCCCTTCAATACATGTGTTCCCACTAACAGTTGTGCCTTTGTATTCTGCACTCTGGCCTTAGTAACACCCATACACAAGCTTGTCTCTCTGGCCCCAACTGACTGGAAAAAACGAGGGGAAAAGGTGTAATCTGGGGGTCATGGCTGATTCCATAATTGCACTGGGACTCAAACAGCACACCTTCTCGAGGTGCTGTGAGGTGACCACCGGCCCCTGCATAGCAAGCAAACCTGTATCTGCATCTCACCAGCAACTGAATGTGTCGCCTGCAAGGTACACATAGGAGGCTGCAGTAGATGCATTAACCCATTGGGCTGTCGACCCTCCTTCCTCTGAGAGCAGGAAACTGCATTTCCATGTTGACTTACTTTGGCACATTAGATCTATCTTTCACCCCAATTCAGAGGATGTTTTGCTTCACGGAGAGATGATAATCATTGTGAGGTGTGAGCCACTAATAGCTAAGCAGGTCAGTTAAATCTTTGACCTTGTCATTGGGGTGTATTGTTATGTGCAGGGCAGCAGTCTTATGCCCTCTGCTACTGTACGCTTTCGTATTGGTGCTTGTTCATGATTCTAAAATGTAAACAGTCTGCTCTCAAAAGTGAAAGATTTGAAAGACTCTTGCTGTAACAAGCCTTTCCCACTCTTTGCCCTGGCGGTGAGAGAGCTGCTTTCTGCCTTTAACTTCCCCAATTGTGGAGTGGCTGGCTCCACCACTGACAACCAGTGCCTAATCCTGGAGGAAAACGGACAGAGGTCTGCGCCCTGCATCCTCCATGCGTCCCTAACGCTCCCAAACGCGACCACAGCCCATACGGGCACAGCCCTATGTCCTATGCAGCCCCTCTGGTGAAGCCACCCACACAACTTAGGGTTAGGATCTGTGCTCTTCCACGTAGGCCTGGCCACCTAGGCCCCAGAAAGTGTCACAGCCTGCTTTATAAACCTTAGTGACGGTGGCCTAGGTGAAGATGATGTTGATGGAATACTGATGCCTTTTGCCTCCCAGAAGCCACCTGGGAGCATAGTAAAATGAAGGGGTGTTCCTGCTCTGCTGCCCTGTGTTTGCCCTCTGCCTAAGTGACATTCATTCTGGGCTCTCCAGGCAAATGTATCCATCTGGGAGAGAGCTAGGAATAGGACGTCTCTTTCTGCAGGCACAGTGGGGAAGACTCAGAGAGCTACATGCCTGAGACATCTTTCCTTGTCCCTCGCTCATTGTTCTGTTCCCTAACTTCGAACTCTCTGCCAGGCCAGGCCCTGTTTCTTTTACTGCCAACCCCCTTGACCCCTCGTCTTTCACCTACTTCCCGCTCTATTATGCCTTCTCCTTTTTTACTCTCTTCTATGGCCCTTTGAAAAGGAATGCAGGCCTAGCTAAGCCTCGTGAAGGGAATCTACCAACAAAAGATGCATGGGAGGTGCTGTGAGACGAGTAAGAAGGGATGAAGGGGTGATGGGTTGTTGAGTTGGGAAGCACCAGAGGCGTAGCCAGGATTTTCTAGCAAATGGGGTCTGAAGCTAATGTAGTTGGGCCCACTGCAATGACAAAAATCTCTTTAAATGCCCACACAGAGCTGCTGAGTGGGCATTTACAGATTTTGGGTGGGCCTTTCCCCTCAGGCCCTACCCTGCCTACGCCTCTGCACTCTCACCCCCAGGGCAAAGAGTAGGAAAGGCTTGCTACAGAAAGAGTCTTTCAAATCTTTCACTTTTGGGAGCAGAGTGTTTACATTTAAAAATCATGAACAAGCAGCATTAAGAAACCATACAGTAGCAGAGGACTGCCCTGCGCATGTCAATACACCCCAATGACAAAAGCAAAGATTTAACTGACCTGCTTAGCTATTAGCGGCTCACACCTCACAATGATTATCATCTCTCTGTGAAGCAAAACATCCTCTGACTTGGGGTGAAACAGAGATCTAATGTGCCAATGGAAGGCAACATGGAAATTTAGTTTCCTGCTCTCAGAGGAAGGAGGGTCGACAGCTCAATGGGTTAATGCACCTACTGCAGCCTCCTATGTGTAGCCTGCAGGCGACACATTCAGTTGCCGGTGAGATGCTGATACAGGTTTGCTTGCTATGCAGGGGCCGGTGGTCACATCACAGCAAAGATTTAACTGACCTGCTTAGCTATTAGCGGCTCACACCTCACAATGATTATCATCTCTCTGTGAAGCAAAACATCCTCTGACTTGGGGTGAAACAGAGATCTAATGTGCCAATGGAAGGCAACATGGAAATTTAGTTTCCTGCTCTCAGAGGAAGGAGGGTCGACAGCTCAATGGGTTAATGCACCTACTGCAGCCTCCTATGTGTAGCCTGCAGGCGACACATTCAGTTGCCGGTGAGATGCTGATACAGGTTTGCTTGCTATGCAGGGGCGGTGGTCACATCACAGCACCTCGAGAAGGTGTCCTGTTTGAGTCCTAGTGCAATTATGGTATCAACCATGACCCGTAGATTACACCTTTTACACCCGTTTTTTCCAGTCAGTTGGGGCCAGAGAGACAAGCTTGTGTATGGGTGTTACCAAGGCCAGAGTGCCGAAAACAGAGGCACAATTGTTAGTGGGAACGCAGGTATTGAAGGGGCATTAGCTGTTGGCTGATCGCGCAGGGCAATCCATCCCCATTTTCAATAAAAAACATTTTTTTTTAAATTAAAAAAATTACCCAAGCGACACCAGACATTGGATTAGAACTCAGGTCTCCAACATTGCAAGACAAAGCACTTACCACTTGAGCCACTGGTGGCTGTGCTTCTGAGAGCTGCATTTGGGCATACATATCTTTCTTCTGCATGCCCCTGTGAGCATGCCCATGTGAGCATGCCCATTTGCATTGTCAAACATGTTCACTGCAGAAAATGAGGATAGAACATCTGGCCCCCGCTCCTCCAAATATCAGCTAACTGCAGTCGTCTCGAGGTTAAGTGCTTGCGTTACAGCGTTGGGGGCATGGGTTTAAGTCCTGCTTTCGGCACATAAACGGAATAGTTGCGTAATCTCCTTGTACAGTTGTGGGTACCCACACTCCTTCTAAAAGGTTCAGTGGTTATGAAAAGAGGTCCTTGGAAAAGGGAGGGTGGAAGAAAGCAGAGAGGCAGGACTGAGGAAGCGCAGGGTAAATAAAGGAGGAGGTGGGGCAGGCTAAAGGGAGTGGTAGGGCTGGATGAATGGGTCCCTGTGGAGAGGGGGCGGGTCTGGGTGAGTGGGGGTAGGACTAGAAGGATATGGTGCAGGTTCCCTGGTAAAAGGAGGGTGGAAGAAAGCAGAGGTGGGACTGTGGTGGTGAGAAAGTGTGGCAGTTGGGGTCCATTCCACACCCTCTCCGCTGGGCCTCCTTTCCCAACATTAGGACCCTCCTTTACACACCCATTCCTCCACAATTCTGGGCCCTCTTCCCCCCATGACACAGTTCCCAAGGCCGACTTATTCGCTGTCACCCCAGGGCCCACTTTATGCCCTCTAGACCTACCCCCTCCTCCTCTTCTCCACAGGCACCCATTCATCCAGCCCTACCTCCCCCTACTTTATTTACCGGCCACTTCCTCGCCTCCACATCCCGCTTCTCTGCTTTCTTCCACCCTCCCTTTACCAGGGAACTCATTACATTACATAGCCACTGAACCTTTTAGGAGTGTGGGTACCCACCACTGTACAAGGAGATTACCCAACTATTCTGTTTATGTGCCGAAAGCAGTACTCGAACCCAGGCCCCCCCAGCGCTGTAACGCAAGCACTTAACCTCTAGGCCACTGCAGTAAGCTGGTATTTGGTGGAGCGGGGGAGGGGGGACAGATGTTCTATCCTCCTTGGTTTCAGTGAACATGTTTCACAATGCAAATGGGTATGCTCACAGGGGCATGCAGGAGAAAGATATATATGCCCAAAAGCGAACCTCGGAAGCATGGCAATCAGTGGCTCAAGCTGTAAATCCTTGGTCTTGCAATGCTGGAGACCTGAGTTCTAATCCAATGTCCGGTATCTCTTGGGCATTTTTTATTTCATTTTAAAAAATGTTTTTATTGAAAATTGGGATGCATTGCCCTGCCCGATCAGCCAACAGCTAACGCCCCTTCAATACATGTGTTCCCACTAACAGTTGTGCCTTTGTATTCTGCACTCTGGCCTTAGTAACACCCATACACAAGCTTGTCTCTCTGGCCCCAACTGACTGGAAAAAACGAGGGGAAAAGGTGTAATCTGGGGGTCATGGCTGATTCCATAATTGCACTGGGACTCAAACAGCACACCTTCTCGAGGTGCTGTGAGGTGACCACCGGCCCCTGCATAGCAAGCAAACCTGTATCTGCATCTCACCAGCAACTGAATGTGTCGCCTGCAAGGTACACATAGGAGGCTGCAGTACGTGCATTAACCCATTGGGCTGTCGACCCTCCTTCCTCTGAGAGCAGGAAACTGCATTTCCATGTTGACTTACTTTGGCACATTAGATCTATCTTTCACCCCAATTCAGAGGATGTTTTGCTTCACGGAGAGATGATAATCATTGTGAGGTGTGAGCCACTAATAGCTAAGCAGGTCAGTTAAATCTTTGACCTTGTCATTGGGGTGTATTGTTATGCGCAGGGCAGCAGTCTTATGCCCTCTGCTACTGTACGCTTTCGTATTGGTGCTTGTTCATGATTCTAAAATGTAAACAGTCTGCTCTCAAAAGTGAAAGATTTGAAAGACTCTTGCTGTAACAAGCCTTTCCCACTCTTTGCCCTGGCGGTGAGAGAGCTGCTTTCTGCCTTTAACTTCCCCAATTGTGGAGTGGCTGGCTCCACCACTGACAACCAGTGCCTAATCCTGGAGGAAAACGGACAGAGGTCTGCGCCCTGCATCCTCCATGCGTCCCTAACGCTCCCAAACGCGACCACAGCCCATACGGGCACAGCCCTATGTCCTATGCAGCCCCTCTGGTGAAGCCACCCACACAACTTAGGGTTAGGATCTGTGCTCTTCCACGTAGGCCTGGCCACCTAGGCCCCAGAAAGTGTCACAGCCTGCTTTATAAACCTTAGTGACGGTGGCCTAGGTGAAGATGATGTTGATGGAATACTGATGCCTTTTGCCTCCCAGAAGCCACCTGGGAGCATAGTAAAATGAAGGGGTGTTCCTGCTCTGCTGCCCTGTGTTTGCCCTCTGCCTAAGTGACATTCATTCTGGGCTCTCCAGGCAAATGTATCCATCTGGGAGAGAGCTAGGAATAGGACGTCTCTTTCTGCAGGCACAGTGGGGAAGACTCAGAGAGCTACATGCCTGAGACATCTTTCCTTGTCCCTCGCTCATTGTTCTGTTCCCTAACTTCGAACTCTCTGCCAGGCCAGGCCAGGCCCTGTTTCTTTTACTGCCAACCCCCTTGTCCCCTCGTCTTTCACCTACTTCCCGCTCTATTATGCCTTCTCCTTTTTTACTCTCTTCTATGGCCCTTTGAAAAGGAATGCAGGCCTAGCTAAGCCTCGTGAAGGGAATCTACCAACAAAAGATGCATGGGAGGTGCTGTGAGACGAGTAAGAAGGGATGAAGGGGTGATGGGTTGTTGAGTTGGGAAGCACCAGAGGCGTAGCCAGGATTTTCTAGCAAATGGGGTCTGAAGCTAATGTAGTTGGGCCCACTGCAATGACAAAAATCTCTTTAAATGCCCACACAGAGCTGCTGAGTGGGCATTTACAGATTTTGGGTGGGCCTTTCCCCTCAGGCCCTACCCTGCCTACGCCTCTGCACTCTCACCCCCAGGGCAAAGAGTAGGAAAGGCTTGCTACAGCAAGAGTCTTTCAAATCTTTCACTTTTGGGAGCAGAGTGTTTACATTTAAAAATCATGAACAAGCAGCATTAAGAAACCATACAGTAGCAGAGGACAGAGGACTGCCCTGCGCATGTCAATACACCCCAATGACAAAAGCAAAGATTTAACTGACCTGCTTAGCTATTAGCGGCTCACACCTCACAATGATTATCATCTCAGACCCTTCCTATCCTCACAAAATGGCCTCACTATTGCTAGGGCCATCATAGGATCTAGGTTGGACTACTGCAACGCACTCCTTGGTGGGACCTCCGGAAAAAACATCGCTAAACTCCAGCTTGCCCAGAACAACGCCCTCAGGGCCGCTACAGGTTTTTCCAGGAAAGACCACATTTCTGACCTTAGGCGGCAGGTCCACTGGCTGCCCATTAGGCAGAGGATCATCTTTAAAATCCTCTCCCTCACCCATAAATGCCTCCATGACCTTGCTCCCCCCTACCTTGCCCAGAGAATTTCACGACCCACCTCGGCCAGGTCCACCAGATCTGCCTACACCAACCTGATTTCTACTCCCAAGACTTGTAGAGTACGTGCGGGCGGCTCGAGCTTCTCAGCCCTAGCAGCCTCACACTGGAACGCCCTACCTTCGCTCCTCAGGGGGATTGACTCTCACCTAGCCTTCCGCAAAGCCTTAAAAACCAGGCTGTTTGTCTAAACCTTCCTGCCTTTATATTTACAGGCTTACGAACGTCATTTGTAACTTTGCTCCGCTCTTCTCTCTGTAACTAAGTACCTTATGTTTCCTATGTTTACACAATCTTGCTGCTTACGCCTTCATGTAATAGCGCCTCGATGTCTATGGGCTGCAGTGCGCTCTATAAATGTAAAAATTAAATAAAAAATAAATAAATCTCTCTGTGAAGCAAAACATCCTCTGACTTGGGGTGAAACAGAGATCTAATGTGCCAATGGAAGGCAACATGGAAATTTAGTTTCCTGCTCTCAGAGGAAGGAGGGTCGACAGCCCAATGGGTTAATGCACCTACTGCAGCCTCCTATGTGTAGCCTGCAGGCGACACATTCAGTTGCCGGTGAGATGCTGATACAGGTTTGCTTGCTATGCAGGGGCCGGTGGTCACATCACAGCACCTCGAGAAGGTGTCCTGTTTGAGTCCTAGTGCAATTATGGTATCGACCATGACCTGTAGATTACACCTTTTACACCCGTTTTTTCCAGTCAGTTGGGGCCAGAGAGACAAGCTTGTGTATGGGTGTTACCAAGGCCAGAGTGCCGAAAACAGAGGCACAATTGTTAGTGGGAACGCAGGTATTGAAGGGGCATTAGCTGTTGGCTGATCGCGCAGGGCAATCCATCCCCATTTTCAATAAAAACATTTTTTTTTAAATTAAAAAAATTACTCAAGAGACACCGGACATAGGATTAGAACTCAGGTCTCCAACATTGCAAGACAAAACACTTACCACTTGAGCCACTGGTGGCTGTGCTTCTGAGAGTTGCATTTGGGCGTATATATCTTTCTTCTGCATGCCCCTGTGAGCATGCCCATGTCAGCATGCCCATTTGCATTGTCAAACATGTTCACTGCAGAAAATGAGGATAGAACATCTGGCCCCCGCTCCTCCAAATATCAGCTAACTGCAGTCGCCTCGAGGTTAAGTGCTTGCGTTACAGCGTTGGGGGCATGGGTTTAAGTCCTGCTTTCGGCACATAAACGGAATAGTTGCATAATCTCCTTGTACAGTTGTGGGTACCCACACTCCTTCTAAAAGGTTCAGTGGTTATGAAAAGAGGTCCTTGGAAAAGGGAGGGTGGAAGAAAGCAGAGAGGCAGGACTGAGGAAGCGCAGGGTAAATAAAGGAGGAGGTGGGGCAGGCTAAAGGGAGTGGTAGGGCTGGATGAATGGGTCCCTGTGGAGAGGGGGCGGGTCTGGGTGAGTGGGGGTAGGACTAGAAGGATATGGTGCAGGTTCCCTGGTAAAAGGCGGGTGGAAGAAAGCAGAGGTGGGACTGTGGTGGTGAGAAAGTGTGGCAGTTGGGGTCCATTCCACACGCTCTCCGCTGGGCCTCCTTTCCCCACATTAGGACCCTCCTTTACACACCCATTCCTCCACAATTCTGGGCCCTCTTCCCCCCATGAAACCGTTCCCAGGGCCAACTTATTCGCTGTCACCCCAGGGCCCACTTTATGCCCTCTAGACCTACCCCCTCCTCCTCTTCTCCACAGGGACCCATTCATCCAGCCCTACCTCCCCCTACTTTATTTACCGGCCACTTCCTTGCCTCCACATCCCGCTTCTCTGCTTTCTTCCACCCTCCCTTTACCAGGGAACTCATTACATTACATAGCCACTGAACCTTTTAGGAGTGTGGGTACCCACCACTGTACAAGGAGATTACCCAACTATTCTGTTTATGTGCCGAAAGCAGTACTCGGACCCAGGCCCCCCCAGCGCTGTAACGCAAGCACTTAACCTCTATGCCACTGCAGTTAGCTGGTATTTGTTGGAGCGGGGGAGGGGGGACAGATGTTCTATCCTCCTTGGTTTCAGTGAACATGTTTCACAATGCAAATGGGTATGCTCACAGGGGCATGCAGGAGAAAGATATATACGCCCAAAAGCGACCCTCGAAAGCATGGCAATCAGTGGCTCAAGCTGTAAATCCTTGGTCTTGCAATGCTGGAGACCTGAGTTCCAATCCAATGTCCGGTATCTCTTGGGCATTCTTTTTTTCATTTAAAAAAAATGTTTTTATTGAAAATTGGGATGCATTGCCCTGCCCGATCAGCCAACAGCTAACGCCCCTTCAATACATGTGTTCCCACTAACAGTTGTGCCTTTGTATTCTGCACTCTGGCCTTAGTAACACCCATACACAAGCTTGTCTCTCTGGCCCCAACTGACTGGAAAAAACGAGGGGAAAAGGTGCAATCTGGGGGTCATGGCTGATTCCATAATTGCACTGGGACTCAAACAGCACACCTTCTCGAGGTGCTGTGAGGTGACCACCGGCACCTGCATATCAAGCAAACCTGTATCAGCATCTCACCAGCAACTGAATGTGTCGCCTGCAAGGTACACATAGGAGGCTGCAGTAGGTGCATTAACCCATTGGGCTGTCGACCCTCCTTCCTCTGAGAGCAGGAAACTGCATTTCCATGTTGACTTACTTTGGCACATTAGATCTATCTTTCACCCCAATTCAGAGGATGCTTTGCTTCACGGAGAGATGATAATCATTGTGAGGTGTGAGCCACTAATAGCTAAGCAGGTCAGTTAAATCTTTGACCTTGTCATTGGGGTGTATTGTTATGCGCAGGGCAGCAGTCTTATGCCCTCTGCTACTGTACGCTTTCGTATTGGTGCTTGTTCATGATTCTAAAATGTAAACAGTCTGCTCTCAAAAGTGAAAGATTTGAAAGACTCTTGCTGTAACAAGCCTTTCCCACTCTTTGCCCTGGCGGTGAGAGAGCTGCTTTCTGCCTTTAACTTCCCCAATTGTGGAGTGGCTGGCTCCACCACTGACAACCAGTGCCTAATCCTGGAGGAAAACGGACAGAGGTCTGCGCCCTGCATCCTCCATGCGTCCCTAACGCTCCCAAACGCGACCACACCCCATACGGGCACAGCCCTATGTCCTATGCAGCCCCTCTGGTGAAGCCACCCACACAATTTAGGGTTAGGATCTGTGCTCTTCCACGTAGGCCTGGCCACCTAGGCCCCAGAAAGTGTCACAGCCTGCTTTATAAACCTTAGTGACGGTGGCCTAGGTGAAGATGATGTTGATGGAATACTGATGCCTTTTGCCTCCCAGAAGCCACCTGGGAGCATAGTAAAATGAAGGGGTGTTCCTGCTCTGCTGCCCTGTGTTTGCCCTTTGCCTAAGTGACATTCATTCTGGGCTCTCCAGGCAAATGTATCCATCTGGGAGAGAGCTAGGAATAGGACGTCTCTTTCTGCAGGCACAGTGGGGAAGACTCAGAGAGCTACATGCCTGAGACATCTTTCCTTGTCCCTCGCTCATTGTTCTGTTCCCTAACTTCGAACTCTCTGCCAGGCCAGGCCCTGTTTCTTTTACTGCCAACCCCCTTGACCCCTCGTCTTTCACCTACTTCCCGCTCTATTATGCCTTCTCCTTTTTTACTCTCTTCTATGGCCCTTTGAAAAGGAATGCAGGCCTAGCTAAGCCTCGTGAAGGAAATTTACCAACAAAAGATGCATGGGAGGTGCTGTGAGACGAGTAAGAAGGGATGAAGGGGTGATGGGTTGTTGAGTTGGGAAGCACCAGAGGCGTAGCCAGGATTTTCTAGCAAATGGGGTCTGAAGCTAATGTAGTTGGGCCCACTGCAATGACAAAAATCTCTTTAAATGCCCACACAGAGCTGCTGAGTGGGCATTTACAGATTTTGGGTGGGCCTTTCCCCTCAGGCCCTACCCTGCCTACGCCTCTGCACTCTCACCCCCAGGGCAAAGAGTAGGAAAGGCTTGCTACAGCAAGAGTCTTTCAAATCTTTCACTTTTGGGAGCAGAGTGTTTACATTTAAAAATCATGAACAAGCAGCATTAAGAAACCATACAGTAGCAGAGGACAGAGGACTGCCCTGCGCATGTCAATACACCCCAATGACAAAAGCAAATATTTAACTGACCTGCTTACCTATTAGCGGCTCACACCTCACAATGATTATCATCTCAGACCCTTCCTATCCTCACAAAATGGCCTCACTATTGCTAGGGCCATCATAGGATCTAGGTTGGACTACTGCAACGCACTCCTTGGTGGGACCTCCGGAAAAAACATCGCTAAACTCCAGCTTGCCCAGAACAACGCCCTCAGGGCCGCTACAGGTTTTTCCAGGAAAGACCACATTTCTGACCTTAGGAGGCAGGTCCACTGGCTGCCCATTAGGCAGAGGATCATCTTTAAAATCCTCTCCCTCACCCATAAATGCCTCCATGACCTTGCTCCCCCCTACCTTGCCCAGAGAATTTCACGACCCACCTCGGCCAGGTCCACCAGATCTGCCTACACCAACCTGATTTCTACTCCCAAGACTTGTAGAGTACGTGCGGGCGGCTCGAGCTTCTCAGCCCTAGCAGCCTCACACTGGAACGCCCTACCTTCGCTCCTCAGGGGGATTGACTCTCACCTAGCCTTCCGCAAAGCCTTAAAAACCAGGCTGTTTGTCTAAACCTTCCTGCCTTTATATTTACAGGCTTACGAACGTCATTTGTAACTATGCTCCGCTCTTCTCTCTGTAACTAAGTACCTTATGTTTCCTATGTTTACACAATCTTGCTGCTTACGCCTTCATGTAATAGCGCCTCGATGTCTATGGGCTGCAGTGCGCTCTATAAATGTAAAAAATAAATAAAAAATCAATAAATCTCTCTGTGAAGCAAAACATCCTCTGACTTGGGGTGAAACAGAGATCTAATGTGCCAATGGAAGGCAACATGGAAATTTAGTTTCCTGCTCTCAGAGGAAGGAGGGTCGACAGCCCAATGGGTTAATGCACCTACTGCAGCCTCCTATGTGTAGCCTGCAGGCGACACATTCAGTTGCCGGTGAGATGCTGATACAGGTTTGCTTGCTATGCAGGGGCCGGCGGTCACATCACAGCACCTCGAGAAGGTGTCCTGTTTGAGTCCTAGTGCAATTATGGTATCAACCATGACCTGTAGATTACACCTTTTACACCCGTTTTTTCCAGTCAGTTGGGGCCAGAGAGACAAGCTTGTGTATGGGTGTTACCAAGGCCAGAGTGCCGAAAACAGAGGCACAATTGTTAGTGGGAACGCAGGTATTGAAGGGGCATTAGCTGTTGGCTGATCGCGCAGGGCAATCCATCCCCATTTTCAATAAAAACATTTTTTTTTAAATTAAAAAAATTACCCAAGAGACACCGGACATAGGATTAGAACTCAGGTCTCCAACATTGCAAGACAAAGCACTTACCACTTGAGCCACTGGTGGCTGTGCTTCTGAGAGCTGCATTTGGGCGTATATATCTTTCTTCTGCATGCCCCTGTGAGCATGCCCATGTCAGCATGCCCATTTGCATTGTCAAACATGTTCACTGCAGAAAATGAGGATAGAACATCTGGCCCCCGCTCCTCCAAATATCAGCTAACTGCAGTCGCCTCGAGGTTAAGTGCTTGCGTTACAGCGTTGGGGGCATGGGTTTAAGTCCTGCTTTCGGCACATAAACGGAATAGTTGCGTAATCTCCTTGTACAGTTGTGGGTACCCACACTCCTTCTAAAAGGTTCAGTGGTTATGAAAAGAGGTCCTTGGAAAAGGGAGGGTGGAAGAAAGCAGAGAGGCAGGACTGAGGAAGCGCAGGGTAAATAAAGGAGGAGGTGGGGCAGGCTAAAGGGAGTGGTAGGGCTGGATGAATGGGTCCCTGTGGAGAGGGGGCGGGTCTGGGTGAGTGGGGGTAGGACTAGAAGGATATGGTGCAGGTTCCCTGGTAAAAGGAGGGTGGAAGAAAGCAGAGGTGGGACTGTGGTGGTGAGAAAGTGTGGCAGTTGGGGTCCATTCCACACGCTCTCCGCTGGGCCTCCTTTCCCCACATTAGGACCCTCCTTTACACTCCCATTCCTCCACAATTCTGGGCCCTCTTCCCCCCATGACACCGTTCCCAGGGCCGACTTATTCGCTGTCACCCCAGGGCCCACTTTATGCCCTCTAGACCTACCCCCTCCTCCTCTTCTCCACAGGGACCCATTCATCCAGCCCTACCTCCCCCTACTTTATTTACCGGCCACTTCCTCGCCTCCACATCCCGCTTCTCTGCTTTCTTCCACCCTCCCTTTACCAGGGAACTCATTACATTACATAGCCACTGAACCTTTTAGGAGTGTGGGTACCCACCACTGTACAAGGAGATTACCCAACTATTCTGTTTATGTGCCGAAAGCAGTACTCGAACCCAGGCCCCCCCCAGCGCTGTAACGCAAGCACTTAACCTCTATGCCACTGCAGTTAGCTGGTATTTGTTGGAGCGGGGGAGGGGGGACAGATGTTCTATCCTCCTTGGTTTCAGTGAACATGTTTCACAATGCAAATGGGTATGCTCACAGGGGCATGCAGGAGAAAGATATATACGCCCAAAAGCGACCCTCGAAAGCATGGCAATCAGTGGCTCAAGCTGTAAATCCTTGGTCTTGCAATGCTGGAGACCTGAGTTCTAATCCAATGTCCGGTATCTCTTGGGCATTCTTTTTTTCATTTAAAAAAAATGTTTTTATTGAAAATTGGGATGCATTGCCCTGCCCGATCAGCCAACAGCTAACGCCCCTTCAATACATGTGTTCCCACTAACAGTTGTGCCTTTGTATTCTGCACTCTGGCCTTAGTAACACCCATACACAAGCTTGTCTCTCTGGCCCCAACTGACTGGAAAAAACGAGGGGAAAAGGTGCAATCTGGGGGTCATGGCTGATTCCATAATTGCACTGGGACTCAAACAGCACACCTTCTCGAGGTGCTGTGAGGTGACCACCGGCACCTGCATATCAAGCAAACCTGTATCAGCATCTCACCAGCAACTGAATGTGTCGCCTGCAAGGTACACATAGGAGGCTGCAGTAGGTGCATTAACCCATTGGGCTGTCGACCCTCCTTCCTCTGAGAGCAGGAAACTGCATTTCCATGTTGACTTACTTTGGCACATTAGATCTATCTTTCACCCCAATTCAGAGGATGCTTTGCTTCACGGAGAGATGATAATCATTGTGAGGTGTGAGCCACTAATAGCTAAGCAGGTCAGTTAAATCTTTGACCTTGTCATTGGGGTGTATTGTTATGCGCAGGGCAGCAGTCTTATGCCCTCTGCTACTGTACGCTTTCGTATTGGTGCTTGTTCATGATTCTAAAATGTAAACAGTCTGCTCTCAAAAGTGAAAGATTTGAAAGACTCTTGCTGTAACAAGCCTTTCCCACTCTTTGCCCTGGCGGTGAGAGAGCTGCTTTCTGCCTTTAACTTCCCCAATTGTGGAGTGGCTGGCTCCACCACTGACAACCAGTGCCTAATCCTGGAGGAAAACGGACAGAGGTCTGCGCCCTGCATCCTCCATGCGTCCCTAACGCTCCCAAACGCGACCACACCCCATACGGGCACAGCCCTATGTCCTATGCAGCCCCTCTGGTGAAGCCACCCACACAATTTAGGGTTAGGATCTGTGCTCTTCCACGTAGGCCTGGCCACCTAGGCCCCAGAAAGTGTCACAGCCTGCTTTATAAACCTTAGTGACGGTGGCCTAGGTGAAGATGATGTTGATGGAATACTGATGCCTTTTGCCTCCCAGAAGCCACCTGGGAGCATAGTAAAATGAAGGGGTGTTCCTGCTCTGCTGCCCTGTGTTTGCCCTCTGCCTAAGTGACATTCATTCTGGGCTCTCCAGGCAAATGTATCCATCTGGGAGAGAGCTAGGAATAGGACGTCTCTTTCTGCAGGCACAGTGGGGAAGACTCAGAGAGCTACATGCCTGAGACATCTTTCCTTGTCCCTCGCTCATTGTTCTGTTCCCTAACTTCTAACTCTCTGCCAGGCCAGGCCCTGTTTCTTTTACTGCCAACCCCCCTGACCCCTCATCTTTCACCTACTTCCCGCTCTATTATGCCTTCTCCTTTTTTACTCTCTTCTATGGCCCTTTGAAAAGGAATGCAGGCCTAGCTAAGCCTCGTGAAGGAAATCTACCAACAAAAGATGCATGGGAGGTGCTGTGAGACGAGTAAGAAGGGATGAAGGGGTGATGGGTTGTTGAGTTGGGAAGCACCAGAGGCGTAGCCAGGATTTTCTAGCAAATGGGGTCTGAAGCTAATGTAGTTGGGCCCACTGCAATGACAAAAATCTCTTTAAATGCCCACACAGAGCTGCTGAGTGGGCATTTACAGATTTTGGGTGGGCCTTTCCCCTCAGGCCCTACCCTGCCTACGCCTCTGCACTCTCACCCCCAGGGCAAAGAGTAGGAAAGGCTTGCTACAGCAAGAGTCTTTCAAATCTTTCACTTTTGGGAGCAGAGTGTTTACATTTAAAAATCATGAACAAGCAGCATTAAGAAACCATACAGTAGCAGAGGACAGAGGACTGCCCTGCGCATGTCAATACACCCCAATGACAAAAGCAAAGATTTAACTGACCTGCTTAGCTATTAGCGGCTCACACCTCACAATGATTATCATCTCAGACCCTTCCTATCCTCACAAAATGGCCTCACTATTGCTAGGGCCATCATAGGATCTAGGTTGGACTACTGCAACGCACTCCTTGGTGGGACCTCCGGAAAAAACATCGCTAAACTCCAGCTTGCCCAGAACAACGCCCTCAGGGCCGCTACAGGTTTTTCCAGGAAAGACCACATTTCTGACCTTAGGAGGCAGGTCCACTGGCTGCCCATTAGGCAGAGGATCATCTTTAAAATCCTCTCCCTCACCCATAAATGCCTCCATGACCTTGCTCCCCCCTACCTTGCCCAGAGAATTTCACGACCCACCTCGGCCAGGTCCACCAGATCTGCCTACACCAACCTGATTTCTACTCCCAAGACTTGTAGAGTACGTGCGGGCGGCTCGAGCTTCTCAGCCCTAGCAGCCTCACACTGGAACGCCCTACCTTCGCTCCTCAGGGGGATTGACTCTCACCTAGCCTTCCGCAAAGCCTTAAAAACCAGGCTGTTTGTCTAAACCTTCCTGCCTTTATATTTACAGGCTTACGAACGTCATTTGTAACTATGCTCCGCTCTTCTCTCTGTAACTAAGTACCTTATGTTTCCTATGTTTACACAATCTTGCTGCTTACGCCTTCATGTAATAGCGCCTCGATGTCTATGGGCTGCAGTGCGCTCTATAAATGTAAAAAATAAATAAAAAATCAATAAATCTCTCTGTGAAGCAAAACATCCTCTGACTTGGGGTGAAACAGAGATCTAATGTGCCAATGGAAGGCAACATGGAAATTTAGTTTCCTGCTCTCAGAGGAAGGAGGGTCGACAGCCCAATGGGTTAATGCACCTACTGCAGCCTCCTATGTGTAGCCTGCAGGCGACACATTCAGTTGCCGGTGAGATGCTGATACAGGTTTGCTTGCTATGCAGGGGCCGGCGGTCACATCACAGCACCTCGAGAAGGTGTCCTGTTTGAGTCCTAGTGCAATTATGGTATCAACCATGACCTGTAGATTACACCTTTTACACCCGTTTTTTCCAGTCAGTTGGGGCCAGAGAGACAAGCTTGTGTATGGGTGTTACCAAGGCCAGAGTGCCGAAAACAGAGGCACAATTGTTAGTGGGAACGCAGGTATTGAAGGGGCATTAGCTGTTGGCTGATCGCGCAGGGCAATCCATCCCCATTTTCAATAAAAACATTTTTTTTTTAAATTAAAAAAATTACCCAAGAGACACCGGACATAGGATTAGAACTCAGGTCTCCAACATTGCAAGACAAAGCACTTACCACTTGAGCCACTGGTGGCTGTGCTTCTGAGAGTTGCATTTGGGCGTATATATCTTTCTTCTGCATGCCCCTGTGTGCATGCCCATGTCAGCATGCCCATTTGCATTGTCAAACATGTTCACTGCAGAAAATGAGGATAGAACATCTGGCCCCCGCTCCTCCAAATATCAGCTAACTGCAGTCGCCTCGAGGTTAAGTGCTTGCGTTACAGCGTTGGGGGCATGGGTTTAAGTCCTGCTTTCGGCACATAAACGGAATAGTTGCGTAATCTCCTTGTACAGTTGTGGGTACCCACACTCCTTCTAAAAGGTTCAGTGGTTATGAAAAGAGGTCCTTGGAAAAGGGAGGGTGGAAGAAAGCAGAGAGGCAGGACTGAGGAAGCGCAGGGTAAATAAAGGAGGAGGTGGGGCAGGCTAAAGGGAGTGGTAGGGCTGGATGAATGGGTCCCTGTGGAGAGGGGGCGGGTCTGGGTGAGTGGGGGTAGGACTAGAAGGATATGGTGCAGGTTCCCTGGTAAAAGGAGGGTGGAAGAAAGCAGAGGTGGGACTGTGGTGGTGAGAAAGTGTGGCAGTTGGGGTCCATTCCACACGCTCTCCGCTGGGCCTCCTTTCCCCACATTAGGACCCTCCTTTACACACCCATTCCTCCACAATTCTGGGCCCTCTTCCCCCCATGACACCGTTCCCAGGGCCGACTTATTCGCTGTCACCCCAGGGCCCACTTTATGCCCTCTAGACCTACCCCCTCCTCCTCTTCTCCACAGGGACCCATTCATCCAGCCCTACCTCCCCCTACTTTATTTACCGGCCACTTCCTCGCCTCCACATCCCGCTTCTCTGCTTTCTTCCACCCTCCCTTTACCAGGGAACTCATTACATTACATAGCCACTGAACCTTTTAGGAGTGTGGGTACCCACCACTGTACAAGGAGATTACCCAACTATTCTGTTTATGTGCCGAAAGCAGTACTCGAACCCAGGCCCCCCCAGCGCTGTAACGCAAGCACTTAACCTCTATGCCACTGCAGTTAGCTGGTATTTGTTGGAGCGGGGGAGGGGGGACAGATGTTCTATCCTCCTTGGTTTCAGTGAACATGTTTCACAATGCAAATGGGTATGCTCACAGGGGCATGCAGGAGAAAGATATATACGCCCAAAAGCGACCCTCGAAAGCATGGCAATCAGTGGCTCAAGCTGTAAATCCTTGGTCTTGCAATGCTGGAGACCTGAGTTCTAATCCAATGTCCGGTATCTCTTGGGCATTCTTTTTTTCATTTAAAAAAAATGTTTTTATTGAAAATTGGGATGCATTGCCCTGCCCGATCAGCCAACAGCTAACGCCCCTTCAATACATGTGTTCCCACTAACAGTTGTGCCTTTGTATTCTGCACTCTGGCCTTAGTAACACCCATACACAAGCTTGTCTCTCTGGCCCCAACTGACTGGAAAAAACGAGGGGAAAAGGTGCAATCTGGGGGTCATGGCTGATTCCATAATTGCACTGGGACTCAAACAGCACACCTTCTCGAGGTGCTGTGAGGTGACCACCGGCACCTGCATATCAAGCAAACCTGTATCAGCATCTCACCAGCAACTGAATGTGTCGCCTGCAAGGTACACATAGGAGGCTGCAGTAGGTGCATTAACCCATTGGGCTGTCGACCCTCCTTCCTCTGAGAGCAGGAAACTGCATTTCCATGTTGACTTACTTTGGCACATTAGATCTATCTTTCACCCCAATTCAGAGGATGCTTTGCTTCACGGAGAGATGATAATCATTGTGAGGTGTGAGCCACTAATAGCTAAGCAGGTCAGTTAAATCTTTGACCTTGTCATTGGGGTGTATTGTTATGCGCAGGGCAGCAGTCTTATGCCCTCTGCTACTGTACGCTTTCGTATTGGTGCTTGTTCATGATTCTAAAATGTAAACAGTCTGCTCTCAAAAGTGAAAGATTTGAAAGACTCTTGCTGTAACAAGCCTTTCCCACTCTTTGCCCTGGCGGTGAGAGAGCTGCTTTCTGCCTTTAACTTCCCCAATTGTGGAGTGGCTGGCTCCACCACTGACAACCAGTGCCTAATCCTGGAGGACAACGGACAGAGGTCTGCGCCCTGCATCCTCCATGCGTCCCTAACGCTCCCAAACGCGACCACACCCCATACGGGCACAGCCCTATGTCCTATGCAGCCCCTCTGGTGAAGCCACCCACACAATTTAGGGTTAGGATCTGTGCTCTTCCACGTAGGCCTGGCCACCTAGGCCCCAGAAAGTGTCACAGCCTGCTTTATAAACCTTAGTGACGGTGGCCTAGGTGAAGATGATGTTGATGGAATACTGATGCCTTTTGCCTCCCAGAAGCCACCTGGGAGCATAGTAAAATGAAGGGGTGTTCCTGCTCTGCTGCCCTGTGTTTGCCCTCTGCCTAAGTGACATTCATTCTGGGCTCTCCAGGCAAATGTATCCATCTGGGAGAGAGCTAGGAATAGGACGTCTCTTTCTGCAGGCACAGTGGGGAAGACTCAGAGAGCTACATGCCTGAGACATCTTTCCTTGTCCCTCGCTCATTGTTCTGTTCCCTAACTTCGAACTCTCTGCCAGGCCAGGCCAGGCCCTGTTTCTTTTACTGCCAACCCCCTTGTCCCCTCGTCTTTCACCTACTTCCCGCTCTATTATGCCTTCTCCTTTTTTACTCTCTTCTATGGCCCTTTGAAAAGGAATGCAGGCCTAGCTAAGCCTCGTGAAGGGAATCTACCAACAAAAGATGCATGGGAGGTGCTGTGAGACGAGTAAGAAGGGATGAAGGGGTGATGGGTTGTTGAGTTGGGAAGCACCAGAGGCGTAGCCAGGATTTTCTAGCAAATGGGGTCTGAAGCTAATGTAGTTGGGCCCACTGCAATGACAAAAATCTCTTTAAATGCCCACACAGAGCTGCTGAGTGGGCATTTACAGATTTTGGGTGGGCCTTTCCCCTCAGGCCCTACCCTGCCTACGCCTCTGCACTCTCACCCCCAGGGCAAAGAGTAGGAAAGGCTTGCTACAGCAAGAGTCTTTCAAATCTTTCACTTTTGGGAGCAGAGTGTTTACATTTAAAAATCATGAACAAGCAGCATTAAGAAACCATACAGTAGCAGAGGACAGAGGACTGCCCTGCGCATGTCAATACACCCCAATGACAAAAGCAAAGATTTAACTGACCTGCTTAGCTATTAGCGGCTCACACCTCACAATGATTATCATCTCAGACCCTTCCTATCCTCACAAAATGGCCTCACTATTGCTAGGGCCATCATAGGATCTAGGTTGGACTACTGCAACGCACTCCTTGGTGGGACCTCCGGAAAAAACATCGCTAAACTCCAGCTTGCCCAGAACAACGCCCTCAGGGCCGCTACAGGTTTTTCCAGGAAAGACCACATTTCTGACCTTAGGAGGCAGGTCCACTGGCTGCCCATTAGGCAGAGGATCATCTTTAAAATCCTCTCCCTCACCCATAAATGCCTCCATGACCTTGCTCCCCCCTACCTTGCCCAGAGAATTTCACGACCCACCTCGGCCAGGTCCACCAGATCTGCCTACACCAACCTGATTTCTACTCCCAAGACTTGTAGAGTACGTGCGGGCGGCTCGAGCTTCTCAGCCCTAGCAGCCTCACACTGGAACGCCCTACCTTCGCTCCTCAGGGGGATTGACTCTCACCTAGCCTTCCGCAAAGCCTTAAAAACCAGGCTGTTTGTCTAAACCTTCCTGCCTTTATATTTACAGGATTACGAACGTCATTTGTAACTATGCTCCGCTCTTCTCTCTGTAACTAAGTACCTTATGTTTCCTATGTTTACACAATCTTGCTGCTTACACCTTCATGTAATAGCGCCTCGATGTCTATGGGCTGCAGTGCGCTCTATAAATGTAAAAAATAAATAAAAAATAAATAAATCTCTCTGTGAAGCAAAACATCCTCTGACTTGGGGTGAAACAGAGATCTAATGTGCCAATGGAAGGCAACATGGAAATTTAGTTTCCTGCTCTCAGAGGAAGGAGGGTCGACAGCCCAATGGGTTAATGCACCTACTGCAGCCTCCTATGTGTAGCCTGCAGGCGACACATTCAGTTGCCGGTGAGATGCTGATACAGGTTTGATTGCTATGCAGGGGCCGGCGGTCACATCACAGCACCTCGAGAAGGTGTCCTGTTTGAGTCCTAGTGCAATTATGGTATCAACCATGACCTGTAGATTACACCTTTTACACCCGTTTTTTCCAGTCAGTTGGGGCCAGAGAGACAAGCTTGTGTATGGGTGTTACCAAGGCCAGAGTGCCGAAAACAGAGGCACAATTGTTAGTGGGAACGCAGGTATTGAAGGGGCATTAGCTGTTGGCTGATCGCGCAGGGCAATCCATCCCCATTTTCAATAAAAACATTTTTTTTTAAATTAAAAAAATTACCCAAGAGACACTGGACATTGGATTAGAACTCAGGTCTCCAACATTGCAAGACAAAGCACTTACCACTTGAGCCACTGGTGGCTGTGCTTCTGAGAGCTGCATTTGGGCGTACATATCTTTCTTCTGCATGCCCCTGTGAGCATGCCCATGTGAGCATGCCCATTTGCATTGTCAAACATGTTCACTGCAGAAAATGAGGATAGAACATCTGGCCCCCGCTCCTCCAAATATCAGCTAACTGCAGTCGCCTCGAGGTTAAGTGCTTGCGTTACAGCGTTGGGGGCATGGGTTTAAGTCCTGCTTTCGGCACATAAACGGAATAGTTGCGTAATCTCCTTGTACAGTTGTGGGTACCCACACTCCTTCTAAAAGGTTCAGTGGTTATGAAAAGAGGTCCTTGGAAAAGGGAGGGTGGAAGAAAGCAGAGAGGCAGGACTGAGGAAGCGCAGGGTAAATAAAGGAGGAGGTGGGGCAGGCTAAAGGGAGTGGTAGGGCTGGATGAATGGGTCCCTGTGGAGAGGGGGCGGGTCTGGGTGAGTGGGGGTAGGACTAGAAGGATATGGTGCAGGTTCCCTGGTAAAAGGAGGGTGGAAGAAAGCAGAGGTGGGACTGTGGTGGTGAGAAAGTGTGGCAGTTGGGGTCCATTCCACACGCTCTCCGCTGGGCCTCCTTTCCCCACATTAGGACCCTCCTTTACACACCCATTCCTCCACAATTCTGGGCCCTCTTCCCCCCATGACACCGTTCCCAGGGCCGACTTATTCGCTGTCACCCCAGGGCCCACTTTATGCCCTCTAGACCTACCCCCTCCTCCTCTTCTCCACAGGGACCCATTCACCAAGCCCTACCTCCCCCTACTTTATTTACCGGCCACTTCCTCGCCTCCACATCCCGCTTCTATGCTTTCTTCCACCCTCCCTTTACCAGGGAACTCATTACATTACATAGCCACTGAACCTTTTAGGAGTGTGGGTACCCACCACTGTACAAGGAGATTACCCAACTATTCTGTTTATGTGCCGAAAGCAGTACTCGAACCCAGGCCCCCCCAGCGCTGTAACGCAAGCACTTAACCTCTATGCCACTGCAGTTAGCTGGTATTTGTTGGAGCGGGGGAGGGGGGACAGATGTTCTATCCTCCTTGGTTTCAGTGAACATGTTTCACAATGCAAATGGGTATGCTCACAGGGGCATGCAGGAGAAAGATATATACGCCCAAAAGCGACCCTCGAAAGCATGGCAATCAGTGGCTCACGCTGTAAATCCTTGGTCTTGCAATGCTGGAGACCTGGTTCTAATCCAATGTCCGGTATCTCATGGGCATTCTTTTTTTCATTTAAAAAAAATGTTTTTATTGAAAATTGGGATGCATTGCCCTGCCCGATCAGCCAACAGCTAACGCCCCTTCAATACATGTGTTCCCACTAACAGTTGTGCCTTTGTATTCTGCACTCTGGCCTTAGTAACACCCATACACAAGCTTGTCTCTCTGGCCCCAACTGACTGGAAAAAACGAGGGGAAAAGGTGCAATCTGGGGGTCATGGCTGATTCCATAATTGCACTGGGACTCAAACAGCACACCTTCTCGAGGTGCTGTGAGGTGAACACCGGCACCTGCATATCAAGCAAACCTGTATCAGCATCTCACCAGCAACTGAATGTGTCGCCTGCAAGGTACACATAGGAGGCTGCAGTAGGTGCATTAACCCATTGGGCTGTCGACCCTCCTTCCTCTGAGAGCAGGAAACTGCATTTCCATGTTGACTTACTTTGGCACATTAGATCTATCTTTCACCCCAATTCAGAGGATGCTTTGCTTCACGGAGAGATGATAATCATTGTGAGGTGTGAGCCACTAATAGCTAAGCAGGTCAGTTAAATCTTTGACCTTGTCATTGGGGTGTATTGTTATGCGCAGGGCAGCAGTCTTATGCCCTCTGCTACTGTACGCTTTCGTATTGGTGCTTGTTCATGATTCTAAAATGTAAACAGTCTGCTCTCAAAAGTGAAAGATTTGAAAGACTCTTGCTGTAACAAGCCTTTCCCACTCTTTGCCCTGGCGGTGAGAGAGCTGCTTTCTGCCTTTAACTTCCCCAATTGTGGAGTGGCTGGCTCCACCACTGACAACCAGTGCCTAATCCTGGAGGAAAACGGACAGAGGTCTGCGCCCTGCATCCTCCATGCGTCCCTAACGCTCCCAAACGCGACCACACCCCATACGGGCACAGCCCTATGTCCTATGCAGCCCCTCTGGTGAAGCCACCCACACAATTTAGGGTTAGGATCTGTGCTCTTCCAGGTAGGCCTGGCCACCTAGGCCCCAGAAAGTGTCACAGCCTGCTTTATAAACCTTAGTGACGGTGGCCTAGGTGAAGATGATGTTGATGGAATACTGATGCCTTTTGCCTCCCAGAAGCCACCTGGGAGCATAGTAAAATGAAGGGGTGTTCCTGCTCTGCTGCCCTGTGTTTGCCCTCTGCCTAAGTGACATTCATTCTGGGCTCTCCAGGCAAATGTATCCATCTGGGAGAGAGCTAGGATTAGGACGTCTCTTTCTGCAGGCACAGTGGGGAAGACTCAGAGAGCTACATGCCTGAGACATCTTTCCTTGTCCCTCGCTCATTGTTCTGTTCCCTAACTTCTAACTCTCTGCCAGGCCAGGCCCTGTTTCTTTTACTGCCAACCCCCCTGACCCCTCATCTTTCACCTACTTCCCGCTCTATTATGCCTTCTCCTTTTTTACTCTCTTCTATGGCCCTTTGAAAAGGAATGCAGGCCTAGCTAAGCCTCGTGAAGGAAATCTACCAACAAAAGATGCATGGGAGGTGCTGTGAGACGAGTAAGAAGGGATGAAGGGGTGATGGGTTGTTGAGTTGGGAAGCACCAGAGGCGTAGCCAGGATTTTCTAGCAAATGGGGTCTGAAGCTAATGTAGTTGGGCCCACTGCAATGACAAAAATCTCTTTAAATGCCCACACAGAGCTGCTGAGTGGGCATTTACAGATTTTGGGTGGGCCTTTCCCCTCAGGCCCTACCCTGCCTACGCCTCTGCACTCTCACCCCCAGGGCAAAGAGTAGGAAAGGCTTGCTACAGCAAGAGTCTTTCAAATCTTTCACTTTTGGGAGCAGAGTGTTTACATTTAAAAATCATGAACAAGCAGCATTAAGAAACCATACAGTAGCAGAGGACAGAGGACTGCCCTGCGCATGTCAATACACCCCAATGACAAAAGCAAAGATTTAACTGACCTGCTTAGCTATTAGCGGCTCACACCTCACAATGATTATCATCTCAGACCCTTCCTATCCTCACAAAATGGCCTCACTATTGCTAGGGCCATCATAGGATCTAGGTTGGACTACTGCAACGCACTCCTTGGTGGGACCTCCGGAAAAAACATCGCTAAACTCCAGCTTGCCCAGAACAACGCCCTCAGGGCCGCTACAGGTTTTTCCAGGAAAGACCACATTTCTGACCTTAGGAGGCAGGTCCACTGGCTGCCCATTAGGCAGAGGATCATCTTTAAAATCCTCTCCCTCACCCATAAATGCCTCCATGACCTTGCTCCCCCCTACCTTGCCCAGAGAATTTCACGACCCACCTCGGCCAGGTCCACCAGATCTGCCTACACCAACCTGATTTCTACTCCCAAGACTTGTAGAGTACGTGCGGGCGGCTCGAGCTTCTCAGCCCTAGCAGCCTCACACTGGAACGCCCTACCTTCGCTCCTCAGGGGGATTGACTCTCACCTAGCCTTCCGCAAAGCCTTAAAAACCAGGCTGTTTGTCTAAACCTTCCTGCCTTTATATTTACAGGCTTACGAACGTCATTTGTAACTATGCTCCGCTCTTCTCTCTGTAACTAAGTACCTTATGTTTCCTATGTTTACACAATCTTGCTGCTTACGCCTTCATGTAATAGCGCCTCGATGTCTATGGGCTGCAGTGCGCTCTATAAATGTAAAAAATAAATAAAAAATAAATAAATCTCTCTGTGAAGCAAAACATCCTCTGACTTGGGGTGAAACAGAGATCTAATGTGCCAATGGAAGGCAACATGGAAATTTAGTTTCCTGCTCTCAGAGGAAGGAGGGTCGACAGCCCAATGGGTTAATGCACCTACTGCAGCCTCCTATGTGTAGCCTGCAGGCGACACATTCAGTTGCCGGTGAGATGCTGATACAGGTTTGCTTGCTATGCAGGGGCCGGTGGTCACATCACAGCACCTCGAGAAGGTGTCCTGTTTGAGTCCTAGTGCAATTATGGTATCAACCATGACCTGTAGATTACACCTTTTACACCCGTTTTTTCCAGTCAGTTGGGGCCAGAGAGACAAGCTTGTGTATGGGTGTTACCAAGGCCAGAGTGCCGAAAACAGAGGCACAATTGTTAGTGGGAACGCAGGTATTGAAGGGGCATTAGCTGTTGGCTGATCGCGCAGGGCAATCCATCCCCATTTTCAATAAAAACATTTTTTTTTTAAATTAAAAAAATTACCCAAGAGACACCGGACATAGGATTAGAACTCAGGTCTCCAAGATTGCAAGACAAAGCACTTACCACTTGAGCCACTGGTGGCTGTGCTTCTGAGAGTTGCATTTGGGCGTATATATCTTTCTTCTGCATGCCCCTGTGAGCATGCCCATGTCAGCATGCCCATTTGCATTGTCAAACATGTTCACTGCAGAAAATGAGGATAGAACATCTGGCCCCCGCTCCTCCAAATATCAGCTAACTGCAGTCGCCTCGAGGTTAAGTGCTTGCGTTACAGCGTTGGGGGCATGGGTTTAAGTCCTGCTTTCGGCACATAAACGGAATAGTTGCGTAATCTCCTTGTACAGTTGTGGGTACCCACACTCCTTCTAAAAGGTTCAGTGGTTATGAAAAGAGGTCCTTGGAAAAGGGAGGGTGGAAGAAAGCAGAGAGGCAGGACTGAGGAAGCGCAGGGTAAATAAAGGAGGAGGTGGGGCAGGCTAAAGGGAGTGGTAGGGCTGGATGAATGGGTCCCTGTGGAGAGGGGGCGGGTCTGGGTGAGTGGGGGTAGGACTAGAAGGATATGGTGCAGGTTCCCTGGTAAAAGGAGGGTGGAAGAAAGCAGAGGTGGGACTGTGGTGGTGAGAAAGTGTGGCAGTTGGGGTCCATTCCACACGCTCTCCGCTGGGCCTCCTTTCCCCACATTAGGACCCTCCTTTACACACCCATTCCTCCACAATTCTGGGCCCTCTTCCCCCCATGACACCGTTCCCAGGGCCGACTTATTTGCTGTCACCCCAGGGCCCACTTTATGCCCTCTAGACCTACCCCCTCCTCCTCTTCTCCACAGGGACCCATTCATCCAGCCCTACCTCCCCCTACTTTATTTACCGGCCACTTCCTCGCCTCCACATCCCGCTTCTCTGCTTTCTTCCACCCTCCATTTACCAGGGAACTCATTACATTACATAGCCACTGAACCTTTTAGGAGTGTGGGTACCCACCACTGTACAAGGAGATTACCCAACTATTCTGTTTATGTGCCGAAAGCAGTACTCGAACCCAGGCCCCCCCAGCGCTGTAACGCAAGCACTTAACCTCTATGCCACTGCAGTTAGCTGGTATTTGTTGGAGTGGGGGAAGGGGGACAGATGTTCTATCCTCCTTGGTTTCAGTGAACATGTTTCACAATGCAAATGGGTATGCTCACAGGGGCATGCAGGAGAAAGATATACACGCCCAAAAGCGACCCTCGAAAGCATGGCAATCAGTGGCTCAAGCTGTAAATCCTTGGTCTTGCAATGCTGGAGACCTGAGTTCTAATCCAATGTCCGGTATCTCTTGGGCATTCTTTTTTTCATTTAAAAAAATGTTTTTATTGAAAATTGGGATGCATTGCCCTGCCCGATCAGCCAACAGCTAACGCCCCTTCAATACATGTGTTCCCACTAACAGTTGTGCCTTTGTATTCTGCACTCTGGCCTTAGTAACACCCATACACAAGCTTGTCTCTCTGGCCCCAACTGACTGGAAAAAACGAGGGGAAAAGGTGCAATCTGGGGGTCATGGCTGATTCCATAATTGCACTGGGACTCAAACAGCACACCTTCTCGAGGTGCTGTGAGGTGAACACCGGCACCTGCATATCAAGCAAACCTGTATCAGCATCTCACCAGCAACTGAATGTGTCGCCTGCAAGGTACACATAGGAGGCTGCAGTAGGTGCATTAACCCATTGGGCTGTCGACCCTCCTTCCTCTGAGAGCAGGAAACTGCATTTCCATGTTGACTTACTTTGGCACATTAGATCTATCTTTCACCCCAATTCAGAGGATGCTTTGCTTCACGGAGAGATGATAATCATTGTGAGGTGTGAGCCACTAATAGCTAAGCAGGTCAGTTAAATCTTTGACCTTGTCATTGGGGTGTATTGTTATGCGCAGGGCAGCAGTCTTATGCCCTCTGCTACTGTACGCTTTCGTATTGGTGCTTGTTCATGATTCTAAAATGTAAACAGTCTGCTCTCAAAAGTGAAAGATTTGAAAGACTCTTGCTGTAACAAGCCTTTCCCACTCTTTGCCCTGGCGGTGAGAGAGCTGCTTTCTGCCTTTAACTTCCCCAATTGTGGAGTGGCTGGCTCCACCACTGACAACCAGTGCCTAATCCTGGAGGAAAACGGACAGAGGTCTGCGCCCTGCATCCTCCATGCGTCCCTAACGCTCCCAAACGCGACCACACCCCATACGGGCACAGCCCTATGTCCTATGCAGCCCCTCTGGTGAAGCCACCCACACAATTTAGGGTTAGGATCTGTGCTCTTCCAGGTAGGCCTGGCCACCTAGGCCCCAGAAAGTGTCACAGCCTGCTTTATAAACCTTAGTGACGGTGGCCTAGGTGAAGATGATGTTGATGGAATACTGATGCCTTTTGCCTCCCAGAAGCCACCTGGGAGCATAGTAAAATGAAGGGGTGTTCCTGCTCTGCTGCCCTGTGTTTGCCCTCTGCCTAAGTGACATTCATTCTGGGCTCTCCAGGCAAATGTATCCATCTGGGAGAGAGCTAGGAATAGGACGTCTCTTTCTGCAGGCACAGTGGGGAAGACTCAGAGAGCTACATGCCTGAGACATCTTTCCTTGTCCCTCGCTCATTGTTCTGTTCCCTAACTTCTAACTCTCTGCCAGGCCAGGCCCTGTTTCTTTTACTGCCAACCCCCCTGACCCCTCATCTTTCACCTACTTCCCGCTCTATTATGCCTTCTCCTTTTTTACTCTCTTCTATGGCCCTTTGAAAAGGAATGCAGGCCTAGCTAAGCCTCGTGAAGGAAATCTACCAACAAAAGATGCATGGGAGGTGCTGTGAGACGAGTAAGAAGGGATGAAGGGGTGATGGGTTGTTGAGTTGGGAAGCACCAGAGGCGTAGCCAGGATTTTCTAGCAAATGGGGTCTGAAGCTAATGTAGTTGGGCCCACTGCAATGACAAAAATCTCTTTAAATGCCCACACAGAGCTGCTGAGTGGGCATTTACAGATTTTGGGTGGGCCTTTCCCCTCAGGCCCTACCCTGCCTACGCCTCTGCACTCTCACCCCCAGGGCAAAGAGTAGGAAAGGCTTGCTACAGCAAGAGTCTTTCAAATCTTTCACTTTTGGGAGCAGAGTGTTTACATTTAAAAATCATGAACAAGCAGCATTAAGAAACCATACAGTAGCAGAGGACAGAGGACTGCCCTGCGCATGTCAATACACCCCAATGACAAAAGCAAAGATTTAACTGACCTGCTTAGCTATTAGCGGCTCACACCTCACAATGATTATCATCTCAGACCCTTCCTATCCTCACAAAATGGCCTCACTATTGCTAGGGCCATCATAGGATCTAGGTTGGACTACTGCAACGCACTCCTTGGTGGGACCTCCGGAAAAAACATCGCTAAACTCCAGCTTGCCCAGAACAACGCCCTCAGGGCCGCTACAGGTTTTTCCAGGAAAGACCACATTTCTGACCTTAGGAGGCAGGTCCACTGGCTGCCCATTAGGCAGAGGATCATCTTTAAAATCCTCTCCCTCACCCATAAATGCCTCCATGACCTTGCTCCCCCCTACCTTGCCCAGAGAATTTCACGACCCACCTCGGCCAGGTCCACCAGATCTGCCTACACCAACCTGATTTCTACTCCCAAGACTTGTAGAGTACGTGCGGGCGGCTCGAGCTTCTCAGCCCTAGCAGCCTCACACTGGAACGCCCTACCTTCGCTCCTCAGGGGGATTGACTCTCACCTAGCCTTCCGCAAAGCCTTAAAAACCAGGCTGTTTGTCTAAACCTTCCTGCCTTTATATTTACAGGCTTACGAACGTCATTTGTAACTATGCTCCGCTCTTCTCTCTGTAACTAAGTACCTTATGTTTCCTATGTTTACACAATCTTGCTGCTTACGCCTTCATGTAATAGCGCCTCGATGTCTATGGGCTGCAGTGCGCTCTATAAATGTAAAAAATAAATAAAAAATAAATAAATCTCTCTGTGAAGCAAAACATCCTCTGACTTGGGGTGAAACAGAGATCTAATGTGCCAATGGAAGGCAACATGGAAATTTAGTTTCCTGCTCTCAGAGGAAGGAGGGTCGACAGCCCAATGGGTTAATGCACCTACTGCAGCCTCCTATGTGTAGCCTGCAGGCGACACATTCAGTTGCCGGTGAGATGCTGATACAGGTTTGCTTGCTATGCAGGGGCCGGTGGTCACATCACAGCACCTCGAGAAGGTGTCCTGTTTGAGTCCTAGTGCAATTATGGTATCAACCATGACCTGTAGATTACACCTTTTACACCCGTTTTTTCCAGTCAGTTGGGGCCAGAGAGACAAGCTTGTGTATGGGTGTTACCAAGGCCAGAGTGCCGAAAACAGAGGCACAATTGTTAGTGGGAACGCAGGTATTGAAGGGGCATTAGCTGTTGGCTGATCGCGCAGGGCAATCCATCCCCATTTTCAATAAAAACATTTTTTTTTTAAATTAAAAAAATTACCCAAGAGACACCGGACATAGGATTAGAACTCAGGTCTCCAACATTGCAAGACAAAGCACTTACCACTTGAGCCACTGGTGGCTGTGCTTCTGAGAGCTGCATTTGGGCGTATATATCTTTCTTCTGCATGCCCCTGTGAGCATGCCCATGTCAGCATGCCCATTTGCATTGTCAAACATGTTCACTGCAGAAAATGAGGATAGAACATCTGGCCCCCGCTCCTCCAAATATCAGCTAACTGCAGTCGCCTCGAGGTTAAGTGCTTGCGTTACAGCGTTGGGGGCATGGGTTTAAGTCCTGCTTTCGGCACATAAACGGAATAGTTGCGTAATCTCCTTGTACAGTTGTGGGTACCCACACTCCTTCTAAAAGGTTCAGTGGTTATGAAAAGAGGTCCTTGGAAAAGGGAGGGTGGAAGAAAGCAGAGAGGCAGGACTGAGGAAGCGCAGGGTAAATAAAGGAGGAGGTGGGGCAGGCTAAAGGGAGTGGTAGGGCTGGATGAATGGGTCCCTGTGGAGAGGGGGCGGGTCTGGGTGAGTGGGGGTAGGACTAGAAGGATATGGTGCAGGTTCCCTGGTAAAAGGAGGGTGGAAGAAAGCAGAGGTGGGACTGTGGTGGTGAGAAAGTGTGGCAGTTGGGGTCCATTCCACACGCTCTCCGCTGGGCCTCCTTTCCCCACATTAGGACCCTCCTTTACACACCCATTCCTCCACAATTCTGGGCCCTCTTCCCCCCATGACACCGTTCCCAGGGCCGACTTATTTGCTGTCACCCCAGGGCCCACTTTATGCCCTCTAGACCTACCCCCTCCTCCTCTTCTCCACAGGGACCCATTCATCCAGCCCTACCTCCCCCTACTTTATTTACCGGCCACTTCCTCGCCTCCACATCCCGCTTCTCTGCTTTCTTCCACCCTCCATTTACCAGGGAACTCATTACATTACATAGCCACTGAACCTTTTAGGAGTGTGGGTACCCACCACTGTACAAGGAGATTACCCAACTATTCTGTTTATGTGCCGAAAGCAGTACTCGAACCCAGGCCCCCCCAGCGCTGTAACGCAAGCACTTAACCTCTATGCCACTGCAGTTAGCTGGTATTTGTTGGAGCGGGGGAAGGGGGACAGATGTTCTATCCTCCTTGGTTTCAGTGAACATGTTTCACAATGCAAATGGGTATGCTCACAGGGGCATGCAGGAGAAAGATATATACGCCCAAAAGCGACCCTCGAAAGCATGGCAATCAGTGGCTCAAGCTGTAAATCCTTGGTCTTGCAATGCTGGAGACCTGAGTTCTAATCCAATGTCCGGTATCTCTTGGGCATTCTTTTTTTCATTTAAAAAAAATGTTTTTATTGAAAATTGGGATGCATTGCCCTGCCCGATCAGCCAACAGCTAACGCCCCTTCAATACATGTGTTCCCACTAACAGTTGTGCCTTTGTATTCTGCACTCTGGCCTTAGTAACACCCATACACAAGCTTGTCTCTCTGGCCCCAACTGACTGGAAAAAACGAGGGGAAAAGGTGCAATCTGGGGGTCATGGCTGATTCCATAATTGCACTGGGACTCAAACAGCACACCTTCTCGAGGTGCTGTGAGGTGAACACCGGCACCTGCATATCAAGCAAACCTGTATCAGCATCTCACCAGCAACTGAATGTGTCGCCTGCAAGGTACACATAGGAGGCTGCAGTAGGTGCATTAACCCATTGGGCTGTCGACCCTCCTTCCTCTGAGAGCAGGAAACTGCATTTCCATGTTGACTTACTTTGGCACATTAGATCTATCTTTCACCCCAATTCAGAGGATGCTTTGCTTCACGGAGAGATGATAATCATTGTGAGGTGTGAGCCACTAATAGCTAAGCAGGTCAGTTAAATCTTTGACCTTGTCATTGGGGTGTATTGTTATGCGCAGGGCAGCAGTCTTATGCCCTCTGCTACTGTACGCTTTCGTATTGGTGCTTGTTCATGATTCTAAAATGTAAACAGTCTGCTCTCAAAAGTGAAAGATTTGAAAGACTCTTGCTGTAACAAGCCTTTCCCACTCTTTGCCCTGGCGGTGAGAGAGCTGCTTTCTGCCTTTAACTTCCCCAATTGTGGAGTGGCTGGCTCCACCACTGACAACCAGTGCCTAATCCTGGAGGAAAACGGACAGAGGTCTGCGCCCTGCATCCTCCATGCGTCCCTAACGCTCCCAAACGCGACCACACCCCATACGGGCACAGCCCTATGTCCTATGCATCCCCTCTGGTGAAGCCACCCACACAATTTAGGGTTAGGATCTGTGCTCTTCCAGGTAGGCCTGGCCACCTAGGCCCCAGAAAGTGTCACAGCCTGCTTTATAAACCTTAGTGACGGTGGCCTAGGTGAAGATGATGTTGATGGAATACTGATGCCTTTTGCCTCCCAGAAGCCACCTGGGAGCATAGTAAAATGAAGGGGTGTTCCTGCTCTGCTGCCCTGTGTTTGCCCTCTGCCTAAGTGACATTCATTCTGGGCTCTCCAGGCAAATGTATCCATCTGGGAGAGAGCTAGGAATAGGACGTCTCTTTCTGCAGGCACAGTGGGGAAGACTCAGAGAGCTACATGCCTGAGACATCTTTCCTTGTCCCTCGCTCATTGTTCTGTTCCCTAACTTCTAACTCTCTGCCAGGCCAGGCCCTGTTTCTTTTACTGCCAACCCCCCTGACCCCTCATCTTTCACCTACTTCCCGCTCTATTATGCCTTCTCCTTTTTTACTCTCTTCTATGGCCCTTTGAAAAGGAATGCAGGCCTAGCTAAGCCTCGTGAAGGAAATCTACCAACAAAAGATGCATGGGAGGTGCTGTGAGACGAGTAAGAAGGGATGAAGGGGTGATGGGTTGTTGAGTTGGGAAGCACCAGAGGCGTAGCCAGGATTTTCTAGCAAATGGGGTCTGAAGCTAATGTAGTTGGGCCCACTGCAATGACAAAAATCTCTTTAAATGCCCACACAGAGCTGCTGAGTGGGCATTTACAGATTTTGGGTGAGCCTTTCCCCTCAGGCCCTACCCTGCCTACGCCTCTGCACTCTCACCCCCAGGGCAAAGAGTAGGAAAGGCTTGCTACAGCAAGAGTCTTTCAAATCTTTCACTTTTGGGAGCAGAGTGTTTACATTTAAAAATCATGAACAAGCAGCATTAAGAAACCATACAGTAGCAGAGGACAGAGGACTGCCCTGCGCATGTCAATACACCCCAATGACAAAAGCAAAGATTTAACTGACCTGCTTAGCTATTAGCGGCTCACACCTCACAATGATTATCATCTCAGACCCTTCCTATCCTCACAAAATGGCCTCACTATTGCTAGGGCCATCATAGGATCTAGGTTGGACTACTGCAACGCACTCCTTGGTGGGACCTCCGGAAAAAACATCGCTAAACTCCAGCTTGCCCAGAACAACGCCCTCAGGGCCGCTACAGGTTTTTCCAGGAAAGACCACATTTCTGACCTTAGGAGGCAGGTCCACTGGCTGCCCATTAGGCAGAGGATCATCTTTAAAATCCTCTCCCTCACCCATAAATGCCTCCATGACCTTGCTCCCCCCTACCTTGCCCAGAGAATTTCACGACCCACCTCGGCCAGGTCCACCAGATCTGCCTACACCAACCTGATTTCTACTCCCAAGACTTGTAGAGTACGTGCGGGCGGCTCGAGCTTCTCAGCCCTAGCAGCCTCACACTGGAACGCCCTACCTTCGCTCCTCAGGGGGATTGACTCTCACCTAGCCTTCCGCAAAGCCTTAAAAACCAGGCTGTTTGTCTAAACCTTCCTGCCTTTATATTTACAGGCTTACGAACGTCATTTGTAACTATGCTCCGCTCTTCTCTCTGTAACTAAGTACCTTATGTTTCCTATGTTTACACAATCTTGCTGCTTACGCCTTCATGTAATAGCGCCTCGATGTCTATGGGCTGCAGTGCGCTCTATAAATGTAAAAAATAAATAAAAAATAAATAAATCTCTCTGTGAAGCAAAACATCCTCTGACTTGGGGTGAAACAGAGATCTAATGTGCCAATGGAAGGCAACATGGAAATTTAGTTTCCTGCTCTCAGAGGAAGGAGGGTCGACAGCCCAATGGGTTAATGCACCTACTGCAGCCTCCTATGTGTAGCCTGCAGGCGACACATTCAGTTGCCGGTGAGATGCTGATACAGGTTTGCTTGCTATGCAGGGGCCGGTGGTCACATCACAGCACCTCGAGAAGGTGTCCTGTTTGAGTCCTAGTGCAATTATGGTATCAACCATGACCTGTAGATTACACCTTTTACACCCGTTTTTTCCAGTCAGTTGGGGCCAGAGAGACAAGCTTGTGTATGGGTGTTACCAAGGCCAGAGTGCCGAAAACAGAGGCACAATTGTTAGTGGGAACGCAGGTATTGAAGGGGCATTAGCTGTTGGCTGATCGCGCAGGGCAATCCATCCCCATTTTCAATAAAAACATTTTTTTTTTAAATTAAAAAAATTACCCAAGAGACACCGGACATAGGATTAGAACTCAGGTCTCCAACATTGCAAGACAAAGCACTTACCACTTGAGCCACTGGTGGCTGTGCTTCTGAGAGTTGCATTTGGGCGTATATATCTTTCTTCTGCATGCCCCTGTGAGCATGCCCATGTCAGCATGCCCATTTGCATTGTCAAACATGTTCACTGCAGAAAATGAGGATAGAACATCTGGCCCCCGCTCCTCCAAATATCAGCTAACTGCAGTCGCCTCGAGGTTAAGTGCTTGCGTTACAGCGTTGGGGGCATGGGTTTAAGTCCTGCTTTCGGCACATAAACGGAATAGTTGCGTAATCTCCTTGTACAGTTGTGGGTACCCACACTCCTTCTAAAAGGTTCAGTGGTTATGAAAAGAGGTCCTTGGAAAAGGGAGGGTGGAAGAAAGCAGAGAGGCAGGACTGAGGAAGCGCAGGGTAAATAAAGGAGGAGGTGGGGCAGGCTAAAGGGAGTGGTAGGGCTGGATGAATGGGTCCCTGTGGAGAGGGGGCGGGTCTGGGTGAGTGGGGGTAGGACTAGAAGGATATGGTGCAGGTTCCCTGGTAAAAGGAGGGTGGAAGAAAGCAGAGGTGGGACTGTGGTGGTGAGAAAGTGTGGCAGTTGGGGTCCATTTCACACGCTCTCCGCTGGGCCTCCTTTCCCCACATTAGGACCCTCCTTTACACACCCATTCCTCCACAATTCTGGGCCCTCTTCCCCCCATGACACCGTTCCCAGGGCCGACTTATTTGCTGTCACCCCAGGGCCCACTTTATGCCCTCTAGACCTACCCCCTCCTCCTCTTCTCCACAGGGACCCATTCATCCAGCCCTACCTCCCCCTACTTTATTTACCGGCCACTTCCTCGCCTCCACATCCCGCTTCTCTGCTTTCTTCCACCCTCCATTTACCAGGGAACTCATTACATTACATAGCCACTGAACCTTTTAGGAGTGTGGGTACCCACCACTGTACAAGGAGATTACCCAACTATTCTGTTTATGTGCCGAAAGCAGTACTCGAACCCAGGCCCCCCCAGCGCTGTAACGCAAGCACTTAACCTCTATGCCACTGCAGTTAGCTGGTATTTGTTGGAGCGGGGGAAGGGGGACAGATGTTCTATCCTCCTTGGTTTCAGTGAACATGTTTCACAATGCAAATGGGTATGCTCACAGGGGCATGCAGGAGAAAGATATATACGCCCAAAAGCGACCCTCGAAAGCATGGCAATCAGTGGCTCAAGCTGTAAATCCTTGGTCTTGCAATGCTGGAGACCTGAGTTCTAATCCAATGTCCGGTATCTCTTGGGCATTCTTTTTTTCATTTAAAAAAAATGTTTTTATTGAAAATTGGGATGCATTGCCCTGCCCGATCAGCCAACAGCTAACGCCCCTTCAATACATGTGTTCCCACTAACAGTTGTGCCTTTGTATTCTGCACTCTGGCCTTAGTAACACCCATACACAAGCTTGTCTCTCTGGCCCCAACTGACTGGAAAAAACGAGGGGAAAAGGTGCAATCTGGGGGTCATGGCTGATTCCATAATTGCACTGGGACTCAAACAGCACACCTTCTCGAGGTGCTGTGAGGTGACCACCGGCACCTGCATATCAAGCAAACCTGTATCAGCATCTCACCAGCAACTGAATGTGTCGCCTGCAAGGTACACATAGGAGGCTGCAGTAGGTGCATTAACCCATTGGGCTGTCGACCCTCCTTCCTCTGAGAGCAGGAAACTGCATTTCCATGTTGACTTACTTTGGCACATTAGATCTATCTTTCACCCCAATTCAGAGGATGCTTTGCTTCACGGAGAGATGATAATCATTGTGAGGTGTGAGCCACCAATAGCTAAGCAGGTCAGTTAAATCTTTGACCTTGTCATTGGGGTGTATTGTTATGCGCAGGGCAGCAGTCTTATGCCCTCTGCTACTGTACGCTTTCGTATTGGTGCTTGTTCATGATTCTAAAATGTAAACAGTCTGCTCTCAAAAGTGAAAGATTTGAAAGACTCTTGCTGTAACAAGCCTTTCCCACTCTTTGCCCTGGCGGTGAGAGAGCTGCTTTCTGCCTTTAACTTCCCCAATTGTGGAGTGGCTGGCTCCACCACTGACAACCAGTGCCTAATCCTGGAGGAAAACGGACAGAGGTCTGCGCCCTGCATCCTCCATGCGTCCCTAACGCTCCCAAACGCGACCACACCCCATACGGGCACAGCCCTATGTCCTATGCAGCCCCTCTGGTGAAGCCACCCACACAATTTAGGGTTAGGATCTGTGCTCTTCCACGTAGGCCTGGCCACCTAGGCCCCAGAAAGTGTCACAGCCTGCTTTATAAACCTTAGTGACGGTGGCCTAGGTGAAGATGATGTTGATGGAATACTGATGCCTTTTGCCTCCCAGAAGCCACCTGGGAGCATAGTAAAATGAAGGGGTGTTCCTGCTCTGCTGCCCTGTGTTTGCCCTCTGCCTAAGTGACATTCATTCTGGGCTCTCCAGGCAAATGTATCCATCTGGGAGAGAGCTAGGAATAGGACGTCTCTTTCTGCAGGCACAGTGGGGAAGACTCAGAGAGCTACATGCCTGAGACATCTTTCCTTGTCCCTCGCTCATTGTTCTGTTCCCTAACTTCTAACTCTCTGCCAGGCCAGGCCCTGTTTCTTTTACTGCCAACCCCCCTGACCCCTCATCTTTCACCTACTTCCCGCTCTATTATGCCTTCTCCTTTTTTACTCTCTTCTATGGCCCTTTGAAAAGGAATGCAGGCCTAGCTAAGCCTCGTGAAGGAAATCTACCAACAAAAGATGCATGGGAGGTGCTGTGAGACGAGTAAGAAGGGATGAAGGGGTGATGGGTTGTTGAGTTGGGAAGCACCAGAGGCGTAGCCAGGATTTTCTAGCAAATGGGGTCTGAAGCTAATGTAGTTGGGCCCACTGCAATGACAAAAATCTCTTTAAATGCCCACACAGAGCTGCTGAGTGGGCATTTACAGATTTTGGGTGGGCCTTTCCCCTCAGGCCCTACCCTGCCTACGCCTCTGCACTCTCACCCCCAGGGCAAAGAGTAGGAAAGGCTTGCTACAGCAAGAGTCTTTCAAATCTTTCACTTTTGGGAGCAGAGTGTTTACATTTAAAAATCATGAACAAGCAGCATTAAGAAACCATACAGTAGCAGAGGACAGAGGACTGCCCTGCGCATGTCAATACACCCCAATGACAAAAGCAAAGATTTAACTGACCTGCTTAGCTATTAGCGGCTCACACCTCACAATGATTATCATCTCAGACCCTTCCTATCCTCACAAAATGGCCTCACTATTGCTAGGGCCATCATAGGATCTAGGTTGGACTACTGCAACGCACTCCTTGGTGGGACCTCCGGAAAAAACATCGCTAAACTCCAGCTTGCCCAGAACAACGCCCTCAGGGCCGCTACAGGTTTTTCCAGGAAAGACCACATTTCTGACCTTAGGAGGCAGGTCCACTGGCTGCCCATTAGGCAGAGGATCATCTTTAAAATCCTCTCCCTCACCCATAAATGCCTCCATGACCTTGCTCCCCCCTACCTTGCCCAGAGAATTTCACGACCCACCTCGGCCAGGTCCACCAGATCTGCCTACACCAACCTGATTTCTACTCCCAAGACTTGTAGAGTACGTGCGGGCGGCTCGAGCTTCTCAGCCCTAGCAGCCTCACACTGGAACGCCCTACCTTCGCTCCTCAGGGGGATTGACTCTCACCTAGCCTTCCGCAAAGCCTTAAAAACCAGGCTGTTTGTCTAAACCTTCCTGCCTTTATATTTACAGGCTTACGAACGTCATTTGTAACTATGCTCCGCTCTTCTCTCTGTAACTAAGTACCTTATGTTTCCTATGTTTACACAATCTTGCTGCTTACGCCTTCATGTAATAGCGCCTCGATGTCTATGGGCTGCAGTGCGCTCTATAAATGTAAAAAATAAATAAAAAATAAATAAATCTCTCTGTGAAGCAAAACATCCTCTGACTTGGGGTGAAACAGAGATCTAATGTGCCAATGGAAGGCAACATGGAAATTTAGTTTCCTGCTCTCAGAGGAAGGAGGGTCGACAGCCCAATGGGTTAATGCACCTACTGCAGCCTCCTATGTGTAGCCTGCAGGCGACACATTCAGTTGCCGGTGAGATGCTGATACAGGTTTGCTTGCTATGCAGGGGCCGGTGGTCACATCACAGCACCTCGAGAAGGTGTCCTGTTTGAGTCCTAGTGCAATTATGGTATCAACCATGACCTGTAGATTACACCTTTTACACCCGTTTTTTCCAGTCAGTTGGGGCCAGAGAGACAAGCTTGTGTATGGGTGTTACCAAGGCCAGAGTGCCGAAAACAGAGGCACAATTGTTAGTGGGAACGCAGGTATTGAAGGGGCATTAGCTGTTGGCTGATCGCGCAGGGCAATCCATCCCCATTTTCAATAAAAACATTTTTTTTTTAAATTAAAAAAATTACCCAAGAGACACCGGACATAGGATTAGAACTCAGGTCTCCAACATTGCAAGACAAAGCACTTACCACTTGAGCCACTGGTGGCTGCGCTTCTGAGAGTTGCATTTGGGCGTATATATCTTTCTTCTGCATGCCCCTGTGAGCATGCCCATGTCAGCATGCCCATTTGCATTGTCAAACATGTTCACTGCAGAAAATGAGGATAGAACATCTGGCCCCCGCTCCTCCAAATATCAGCTAACTGCAGTCGCCTCGAGGTTAAGTGCTTGCGTTACAGCGTTGGGGGCATGGGTTTAAGTCCTGCTTTCGGCACATAAACGGAATAGTTGCGTAATCTCCTTGTACAGTTGTGGGTACCCACACTCCTTCTAAAAGGTTCAGTGGTTATGAAAAGAGGTCCTTGGAAAAGGGAGGGTGGAAGAAAGCAGAGAGGCAGGACTGAGGAAGCGCAGGGTAAATAAAGGAGGAGGTGGGGCAGGCTAAAGGGAGTGGTAGGGCTGGATGAATGGGTCCCTGTGGAGAGGGGGCGGGTCTGGGTGAGTGGGGGTAGGACTAGAAGGATATGGTGCAGGTTCCCTGGTAAAAGGAGGGTGGAAGAAAGCAGAGGTGGGACTGTGGTGGTGAGAAAGTGTGGCAGTTGGGGTCCATTCCACACGCTCTCCGCTGGGCCTCCTTTCCCCACATTAGGACCCTCCTTTACACACCCATTCCTCCACAATTCTGGGCCCTCTTCCCCCCATGACACCGTTCCCAGGGCCGACTTATTCGCTGTCACCCCAGGGCCCACTTTATGCCCTCTAGACCTACCCCCTCCTCCTCTTCTCCACAGGGACCCATTCATCCAGCCCTACCTCCCCCTACTTTATTTACCGGCCACTTCCTCGCCTCCACATCCCGCTTCTCTGCTTTCTTCCACCCTCCCTTCACCAGGGAACTCATTACATTACATAGCCACTGAACCTTTTAGGAGTGTGGGTACCCACCACTGTACAAGGAGATTACCCAACTATTCTGTTTATGTGCCGAAAGCAGTACTCGAACCCAGGCCCCCCCAGCGCTGTAACGCAAGCACTTAACCTCTATGCCACTGCAGTTAGCTGGTATTTGTTGGAGCGGGGGAGGGGGAACAGATGTTCTATCCTCCTTGGTTTCAGTGAACATGTTTCACAATGCAAATGGGTATGCTCACAGGGGCATGCAGGAGAAAGATATATACGCCCAAAAGCGACCCTCGAAAGCATGGCAATCAGTGGCTCAAGCTGTAAATCCTTGGTCTTGCAATGCTGGAGACCTGAGTTCTAATCCAATGTCCGGTATCTCTTGGGCATTCTTTTTTTCATTTAAAAAAAATGTTTTTATTGAAAATTGGGATGCATTGCCTTGCCCGATCAGCCAACAGCTAACGCCCCTTCAATACATGTGTTCCCACTAACAGTTGTGCCTTTGTATTCTGCACTCTGGCCTTAGTAACACCCATACACAAGCTTGTCTCTCTGGCCCCAACTGACTGGAAAAAACGAGGGGAAAAGGTGCAATCTGGGGGTCATGGCTGATTCCATAATTGCACTGGGACTCAAACAGCACACCTTCTCGAGGTGCTGTGAGGTGACCACCGGCACCTGCATATCAAGCAAACCTGTATCAGCATCTCACCAGCAACTGAATGTGTCGCCTGCAAGGTACACATAGGAGGCTGCAGTAGGTGCATTAACCCATTGGGCTGTCGACCCTCCTTCCTCTGAGAGCAGGAAACTGCATTTCCATGTTGACTTACTTTGGCACATTAGATCTATCTTTCACCCCAATTCAGAGGATGCTTTGCTTCACGGAGAGATGATAATCATTGTGAGGTGTGAGCCACTAATAGCTAAGCAGGTCAGTTAAATCTTTGACCTTGTCATTGGGGTGTATTGTTATGCGCAGGGCAGCAGTCTTATGCCCTCTGCTACTGTACGCTTTCGTATTGGTGCTTGTTCATGATTCTAAAATGTAAACAGTCTGCTCTCAAAAGTGAAAGATTTGAAAGACTCTTGCTGTAACAAGCCTTTCCCACTCTTTGCCCTGGCGGTGAGAGAGCTGCTTTCTGCCTTTAACTTCCCCAATTGTGGAGTGGCTGGCTCCACCACTGACAACCAGTGCCTAATCCTGGAGGACAACGGACAGAGGTCTGCGCCCTGCATCCTCCATGCGTCCCTAACGCTCCCAAACGCGACCACACCCCATACGGGCACAGCCCTATGTCCTATGCAGCCCCTCTGGTGAAGCCACCCACACAATTTAGGGTTAGGATCTGTGCTCTTCCACGTAGGCCTGGCCACCTAGGCCCCAGAAAGTGTCACAGCCTGCTTTATAAACCTTAGTGACGGTGGCCTAGGTGAAGATGATGTTGATGGAATACTGATGCCTTTTGCCTCCCAGAAGCCACCTGGGAGCATAGTAAAATGAAGGGGTGTTCCTGCTCTGCTGCCCTGTGTTTGCCCTCTGCCTAAGTGACATTCATTCTGGGCTCTCCAGGCAAATGTATCCATCTGGGAGAGAGCTAGGAATAGGACGTCTCTTTCTGCAGGCACAGTGGGGAAGACTCAGAGAGCTACATGCCTGAGACATCTTTCCTTGTCCCTCGCTCATTGTTCTGTTCCCTAACTTCTAACTCTCTGCCAGGCCAGGCCCTGTTTCTTTTACTGCCAACCCCCCTGACCCCTCATCTTTCACCTACTTCCCGCTCTATTATGCCTTCTCCTTTTTTACTCTCTTCTATGGCCCTTTGAAAAGGAATGCAGGCCTAGCTAAGCCTCGTGAAGGAAATCTACCAACAAAAGATGCATGGGAGGTGCTGTGAGACGAGTAAGAAGGGATGAAGGGGTGATGGGTTGTTGAGTTGGGAAGCACCAGAGGCGTAGCCAGGATTTTCTAGCAAATGGGGTCTGAAGCTAATGTAGTTGGGCCCACTGCAATGACAAAAATCTCTTTAAATGCCCACACAGAGCTGCTGAGTGGGCATTTACAGATTTTGGGTGGGCCTTTCCCCTCAGGCCCTACCCTGCCTACGCCTCTGCACTCTCACCCCCAGGGCAAAGAGTAGGAAAGGCTTGCTACAGCAAGAGTCTTTCAAATCTTTCACTTTTGGGAGCAGAGTGTTTACATTTAAAAAGCATGAACAAGCAGCATTAAGAAACCATACAGTAGCAGAGGACAGAGGACTGCCCTGCGCATGTCAATACACCCCAATGACAAAAGCAAAGATTTAACTGACCTGCTTAGCTATTAGCGGCTCACACCTCACAATGATTATCATCTCAGACCCTTCCTATCCTCACAAAATGGCCTCACTATTGCTAGGGCCATCATAGGATCTAGGTTGGACTACTGCAACGCACTCCTTGGTGGGACCTCCGGAAAAAACATCGCTAAACTCCAGCTTGCCCAGAACAACGCCCTCAGGGCCGCTACAGGTTTTTCCAGGAAAGACCACATTTCTGACCTTAGGAGGCAGGTCCACTGGCTGCCCATTAGGCAGAGGATCATCTTTAAAATCCTCTCCCTCACCCATAAATGCCTCCATGACCTTGCTCCCCCCTACCTTGCCCAGAGAATTTCACGACCCACCTCGGCCAGGTCCACCAGATCTGCCTACACCAACCTGATTTCTACTCCCAAGACTTGTAGAGTACGTGCGGACGGCTCGAGCTTCTCAGCCCTAGCAGCCTCACACTGGAACGCCCTACCTTCGCTCCTCAGGGGGATTGACTCTCACCTAGCCTTCCGCAAAGCCTTAAAAACCAGGCTGTTTGTCTAAACCTTCCTGCCTTTATATTTACAGGCTTACGAACGTCATTTGTAACTATGCTCCGCTCTTCTCTCTGTAACTAAGTACCTTATGTTTCCTATGTTTACACAATCTTGCTGCTTACGCCTTCATGTAATAGCGCCTCGATGTCTATGGGCTGCAGTGCGCTCTATAAATGTAAAAAATAAATAAAAAATAAATAAATCTCTCTGTGAAGCAAAACATCCTCTGACTTGGGGTGAAACAGAGATCTAATGTGCCAATGGAAGGCAACATGGAAATTTAGTTTCCTGCTCTCAGAGGAAGGAGGGTCGACAGCCCAATGGGTTAATGCACCTACTGCAGCCTCCTATGTGTAGCCTGCAGGCGACACATTCAGTTGCCGGTGAGATGCTGATACAGGTTTGCTTGCTATGCAGGGGCCGGTGGTCACATCACAGCACCTCGAGAAGGTGTCCTGTTTGAGTCCTAGTGCAATTATGGTATCAACCATGACCTGTAGATTACACCTTTTACACCCGTTTTTTCCAGTCAGTTGGGGCCAGAGAGACAAGCTTGTGTATGGGTGTTACCAAGGCCAGAGTGCCGAAAACAGAGGCACAATTGTTAGTGGGAACGCAGGTATTGAAGGGGCATTAGCTGTTGGCTGATCGCGCAGGGCAATCCATCCCCATTTTCAATAAAAACATTTTTTTTTAAATTAAAAAAATTACCCAAGAGACACCGGACATAGGATTAGAACTCAGGTCTCCAACATTGCAAGACAAAGCACTTACCACTTGAGCCACTGGTGGCTGTGCTTCTGAGAGTTGCATTTGGGCGTATATATCTTTCTTCTGCATGCCCCTGTGAGCATGCCCATGTCAGCATGCCCATTTGCATTGTCAAACATGTTCACTGCAGAAAATGAGGATAGAACATCTGGCCCCCGCTCCTCCAAATATCAGCTAACTGCAGTCGCCTCGAGGTTAAGTGCTTGCGTTACAGCGTTGGGGGCATGGGTTTAAGTCCTGCTTTCGGCACATAAACGGAATAGTTGCGTAATCTCCTTGTACAGTTGTGGGTACCCACACTCCTTCTATAAGGTTCAGTGGTTATGAAAAGAGGTCCTTGGAAAAGGGAGGGTGGAAGAAAGCAGAGAGGCAGGACTGAGGAAGCGCAGGGTAAATAAAGGAGGAGGTGGGGCAGGCTAAAGGGAGTGGTAGGGCTGGATGAATGGGTCCCTGTGGAGAGGGGGCGGGTCTGGGTGAGTGGGGGTAGGACTAGAAGGATATGGTGCAGGTTCCCTGGTAAAAGGAGGGTGGAAGAAAGCAGAGGTGGGACTGTGGTGGTGAGAAAGTGTGGCAGTTGGGGTCCATTCCACACGCTCTCCGCTGGGCCTCCTTTCCCCACATTAGGACCCTCCTTTACACACCCATTCCTCCACAATTCTGGGCCCTCTTCCCCCCATGACACCGTTCCCAGGGCCGACTTATTCGCTGTCACCCCAGGGCCCACTTTATGCCCTCTAGACCTACCCCCTCCTCCTCTTCTCCACAGGGACCCATTCATCCAGCCCTACCTCCCCCTACTTTATTTACCGGCCACTTCCTCGCCTCCACATCCCGCTTCTCTGCTTTCTTCCACCCTCCCTTTACCAGGGAACTCATTACATTACATAGCCACTGAACCTTTTAGGAGTGTGGGTACCCACCACTGTACAAGGAGATTACCCAACTATTCTGTTTATGTGCCGAAAGCAGTACTCGAACCCAGGCCCCCCCAGCGCTGTAACGCAAGCACTTAACCTCTATGCCACTGCAGTTAGCTGGTATTTGTTGGAGCGGGGGAGGGGGGACAGATGTTCTATCCTCCTTGGTTTCAGTGAACATGTTTCACAATGCAAATGGGTATGCTCACAGGGGCATGCAGGAGAAAGATATATACGCCCAAAAGCGACCCTCGAAAGCATGGCAATCAGTGGCTCAAGCTGTAAATCCTTGGTCTTGCAATACTGGAGACCTGAGTTCTAATCCAATGTCCGGTATCTCTTGGGCATTCTTTTTTTCATTTAAAAAAAATGTTTTTATTGAAAATTGGGATGCATTGCCCTGCCCGATCAGCCAACAGCTAACGCCCCTTCAATACATGTGTTCCCACTAACAGTTGTGCCTTTGTATTCTGCACTCTGGCCTTAGTAACACCCATACACAAGCTTGTCTCTCTGGCCCCAACTGACTGGAAAAAACGAGGGGAAAAGGTGCAATCTGGGGGTCATGGCTGATTCCATAATTGCACTGGGACTCAAACAGCACACCTTCTCGAGGTGCTGTGAGGTGACCACCGGCACCTGCATATCAAGCAAACCTGTATCAGCATCTCACCAGCAACTGAATGTGTCGCCTGCAAGGTACACATAGGAGGCTGCAGTAGGTGCATTAACCCATTGGGCTGTCGACCCTCCTTCCTCTGAGAGCAGGAAACTGCATTTCCATGTTGACTTACTTTGGCACATTAGATCTATCTTTCACCCCAATTCAGAGGATGCTTTGCTTCACGGAGAGATGATAATCATTGTGAGGTGTGAGCCACTAATAGCTAAGCAGGTCAGTTAAATCTTTGACCTTGTCATTGGGGTGTATTGTTATGCGCAGGGCAGCAGTCTTATGCCCTCTGCTACTGTACGCTTTCGTATTGGTGCTTGTTCATGATTCTAAAATGTAAACAGTCTGCTCTCGAAAGTGAAAGATTTGAAAGACTCTTGCTGTAACAAGCCTTTCCCACTCTTTGCCCTGGCGGTGAGAGAGCTGCTTTCTGCCTTTAACTTCCCCAATTGTGGAGTGGCTGGCTCCACCACTGACAACCAGTGCCTAATCCTGGAGGACAACGGACAGAGGTCTGCGCCCTGCATCCTCCATGCGTCCCTAACGCTCCCAAATGCGACCACACCCCATACGGGCACAGCCCTATGTCCTATGCAGCCCCTCTGGTGAAGCCACCCACACAATTTAGGGTTAGGATCTGTGCTCTTCCAGGTAGGCCTGGCCACCTAGGCCCCAGAAAGTGTCACAGCCTGCTTTATAAACCTTAGTGACGGTGGCCTAGGTGAAGATGATGTTGATGGAATACTGATGCCTTTTGCCTCCCAGAAGCCACCTGGGAGCATAGTAAAATGAAGGGGTGTTCCTGCTCTGCTGCCCTGTGTTTGCCCTCTGCCTAAGTGACATTCATTCTGGGCTCTCCAGGCAAATGTATCCATCTGGGAGAGAGCTAGGAATAGGACGTCTCTTTCTGCAGGCACAGTGGGGAAGACTCAGAGAGCTACATGCCTGAGACATCTTTCCTTGTCCCTCGCTCATTGTTCTGTTCCCTAACTTCTAACTCTCTGCCAGGCCAGGCCCTGTTTCTTTTACTGCCAACCCCCCTGACCCCTCATCTTTCACCTACTTCCCGCTCTATTATGCCTTCTCCTTTTTTACTCTCTTCTATGGCCCTTTGAAAAGGAATGCAGGCCTAGCTAAGCCTCGTGAAGGAAATCTACCAACAAAAGATGCATGGGAGGTGCTGTGAGACGAGTAAGAAGGGATGAAGGGGTGATGGGTTGTTGAGTTGGGAAGCACCAGAGGCGTAGCCAGGATTTTCTAGCAAATGGGGTCTGAAGCTAATGTAGTTGGGCCCACTGCAATGACAAAAATCTCTTTAAATGCCCACACAGAGCTGCTGAGTGGGCATTTACAGATTTTGGGTGAGCCTTTCCCCTCAGGCCCTACCCTGCCTACGCCTCTGCACTCTCACCCCCAGGGCAAAGAGTAGGAAAGGCTTGCTACAGCAAGAGTCTTTCAAATCTTTCACTTTTGGGAGCAGAGTGTTTACATTTAAAAATCATGAACAAGCAGCATTAAGAAACCATACAGTAGCAGAGGACAGAGGACTGCCCTGCGCATGTCAATACACCCCAATGACAAAAGCAAAGATTTAACTGACCTGCTTAGCTATTAGCGGCTCACACCTCACAATGATTATCATCTCAGACCCTTCCTATCCTCACAAAATGGCCTCACTATTGCTAGGGCCATCATAGGATCTAGGTTGGACTACTGCAACGCACTCCTTGGTGGGACCTCCGGAAAAAACATCGCTAAACTCCAGCTTGCCCAGAACAACGCCCTCAGGGCCGCTACAGGTTTTTCCAGGAAAGACCACATTTCTGACCTTAGGAGGCAGGTCCACTGGCTGCCCATTAGGCAGAGGATCATCTTTAAAATCCTCTCCCTCACCCATAAATGCCTCCATGACCTTGCTCCCCCCTACCTTGCCCAGAGAATTTCACGACCCACCTCGGCCAGGTCCACCAGATCTGCCTACACCAACCTGATTTCTACTCCCAAGACTTGTAGAGTACGTGCGGGCGGCTCGAGCTTCTCAGCCCTAGCAGCCTCACACTGGAACGCCCTACCTTCGCTCCTCAGGGGGATTGACTCTCACCTAGCCTTCCGCAAAGCCTTAAAAACCAGGCTGTTTGTCTAAACCTTCCTGCCTTTATATTTACAGGCTTACGAACGTCATTTGTAACTATGCTCCGCTCTTCTCTCTGTAACTAAGTACCTTATGTTTCCTATGTTTACACAATCTTGCTGCTTACGCCTTCATGTAATAGCGCCTCGATGTCTATGGGCTGCAGCGCGCTCTATAAATGTAAAAAATAAATAAAAAATAAATAAATCTCTCTGTGAAGCAAAACATCCTCTGACTTGGGGTGAAACAGAGATCTAATGTGCCAATGGAAGGCAACATGGAAATTTAGTTTCCTGCTCTCAGAGGAAGGAGGGTCGACAGCCCAATGGGTTAATGCACCTACTGCAGCCTCCTATGTGTAGCCTGCAGGCGACACATTCAGTTGCCGGTGAGATGCTGATACAGGTTTGCTTGCTATGCAGGGGCCGGTGGTCACATCACAGCACCTCGAGAAGGTGTCCTGTTTGAGTCCTAGTGCAATTATGGTATCAACCATGACCTGTAGATTACACCTTTTACACCCATTTTTTCCAGTCAGTTGGGGCCAGAGAGACAAGCTTGTGTATGGGTGTTACCAAGGCCAGAGTGCCGAAAACAGAGGCACAATTGTTAGTGGGAACGCAGGTATTGAAGGGGCATTAGCTGTTGGCTGATCGCGCAGGGCAATCCATCCCCATTTTCAATAAAAACATTTTTTTTTTAAATTAAAAAAATTACCCAAGAGACACCGGACATAGGATTAGAACTCAGGTCTCCAACATTGCAAGACAAAGCACTTACCACTTGAGCCACTGGTGGCTGCGCTTCTGAGAGTTGCATTTGGGCGTATATATCTTTCTTCTGCATGCCCCTGTGAGCATGCCCATGTCAGCATGCCCATTTGCATTGTCAAACATGTTCACTGCAGAAAATGAGGATAGAACATCTGGCCCCCGCTCCTCCAAATATCAGCTAACTGCAGTCGCCTCGAGGTTAAGTGCTTGCGTTACAGCGTTGGGGGCATGGGTTTAAGTCCTGCTTTCGGCACATAAACGGAATAGTTGCGTAATCTCCTTGTACAGTTGTGGGTACCCACACTCCTTCTAAAAGGTTCAGTGGTTATGAAAAGAGGTCCTTGGAAAAGGGAGGGTGGAAGAAAGCAGAGAGGCAGGACTGAGGAAGCGCAGGGTAAATAAAGGAGGAGGTGGGGCAGGCTAAAGGGAGTGGTAGGGCTGGATGAATGGGTCCCTGTGGAGAGGGGGCGGGTCTGGGTGAGTGGGGGTAGGACTAGAAGGATATGGTGCAGGTTCCCTGGTAAAAGGAGGGTGGAAGAAAGCAGAGGTGGGACTGTGGTGGTGAGAAAGTGTGGCAGTTGGGGTCCATTCCACACGCTCTCCGCTGGGCCTCCTTTCCCCACATTAGGACCCTCCTTTACACACCCATTCCTCCACAATTCTGGGCCCTCTTCCCCCCATGACACCGTTCCCAGAGCCGACTTATTCGCTGTCACCCCAGGGCCCACTTTATGCCCTCTAGACCTACCCCCTCCTCCTCTTCTCCACAGGGACCCATTCATCCAGCCCTACCTCCCCCTACTTTATTTACCGGCCACTTCCTCGCCTCCACATCCCGCTTCTCTGCTTTCTTCCACCCTCCCTTTACCAGGGAACTCATTACATTACATAGCCACTGAACCTTTTAGGAGTGTGGGTACCCACCACTGTACAAGGAGATTACCCAACTATTCTGTTTATGTGCCGAAAGCAGTACTCGAACCCAGGCCCCCCCAGCGCTGTAACGCAAGCACTTAACCTCTATGCCACTGCAGTTAGCTGGTATTTGTTGGAGCGGGGGAGGGGGAACAGATGTTCTATCCTCCTTGGTTTCAGTGAACATGTTTCACAATGCAAATGGGTATGCTCACAGGGGCATGCAGGAGAAAGATATATACGCCCAAAAGCGACCCTCGAAAGCATGGCAATCAGTGGCTCAAGCTGTAAATCCTTGGTCTTGCAATGCTGGAGACCTGAGTTCTAATCCAATGTCCGGTATCTCTTGGGCATTCTTTTTTTCATTTAAAAAAAATGTTTTTATTGAAAATTGGGATGCATTGCCCTGCCCGATCAGCCAACAGCTAACGCCCCTTCAATACATGTGTTCCCACTAACAGTTGTGCCTTTGTATTCTGCACTCTGGCCTTAGTAACACCCATACACAAGCTTGTCTCTCTGGCCCCAACTGACTGGAAAAAACGAGGGGAAAAGGTGCAATCTGGGGGTCATGGCTGATTCCATAATTGCACTGGGACTCAAACAGCACACCTTCTCGAGGTGCTGTGAGGTGACCACCGGCACCTGCATATCAAGCAAACCTGTATCAGCATCTCACCAGCAACTGAATGTGTCGCCTGCAAGGTACACATAGGAGGCTGCAGTAGGTGCATTAACCCATTGGGCTGTCGACCCTCCTTCCTCTGAGAGCAGGAAACTGCATTTCCATGTTGACTTACTTTGGCACATTAGATCTATCTTTCACCCCAATTCAGAGGATGCTTTGCTTCACGGAGAGATGATAATCATTGTGAGGTGTGAGCCACTAATAGCTAAGCAGGTCAGTTAAATCTTTGACCTTGTCATTGGGGTGTATTGTTATGCGCAGGGCAGCAGTCTTATGCCCTCTGCTACTGTACGCTTTCGTATTGGTGCTTGTTCATGATTCTAAAATGTAAACAGTCTGCTCTCAAAAGTGAAAGATTTGAAAGACTCTTGCTGTAACAAGCCTTTCCCACTCTTTGCCCTGGCGGTGAGAGAGCTGCTTTCTGCCTTTAACTTCCCCAATTGTGGAGTGGCTGGCTCCACCACTGACAACCAGTGCCTAATCCTGGAGGACAACGGACAGAGGTCTGCGCCCTGCATCCTCCATGCGTCCCTAACGCTCCCAAACGCGACCACACCCCATACGGGCACAGCCCTATGTCCTATGCAGCCCCTCTGGTGAAGCCACCCACACAATTTAGGGTTAGGATCTGTGCTCTTCCACGTAGGCCTGGCCACCTAGGCCCCAGAAAGTGTCACAGCCTGCTTTATAAACCTTAGTGACGGTGGCCTAGGTGAAGATGATGTTGATGGAATACTGATGCCTTTTGCCTCCCAGAAGCCACCTGGGAGCATAGTAAAATGAAGGGGTGTTCCTGCTCTGCTGCCCTGTGTTTGCCCTCTGCCTAAGTGACATTCATTCTGGGCTCTCCAGGCAAATGTATCCATCTGGGAGAGAGCTAGGAATAGGACGTCTCTTTCTGCAGGCACAGTGGGGAAGACTCAGAGAGCTACATGCCTGAGACATCTTTCCTTGTCCCTCGCTCATTGTTCTGTTCCCTAACTTCTAACTCTCTGCCAGGCCAGGCCCTGTTTCTTTTACTGCCAACCCCCCTGACCCCTCATCTTTCACCTACTTCCCGCTCTATTATGCCTTCTCCTTTTTTACTCTCTTCTATGGCCCTTTGAAAAGGAATGCAGGCCTAGCTAAGCCTCGTGAAGGAAATCTACCAACAAAAGATGCATGGGAGGTGCTGTGAGACGAGTAAGAAGGGATGAAGGGGTGATGGGTTGTTGAGTTGGGAAGCACCAGAGGCGTAGCCAGGATTTTCTAGCAAATGGGGTCTGAAGCTAATGTAGTTGGGCCCACTGCAATGACAAAAATCTCTTTAAATGCCCACACAGAGCTGCTGAGTGGGCATTTACAGATTTTGGGTGGGCCTTTCCCCTCAGGCCCTACCCTGCCTACGCCTCTGCACTCTCACCCCCAGGGCAAAGAGTAGGAAAGGCTTGCTACAGCAAGAGTCTTTCAAATCTTTCACTTTTGGGAGCAGAGTGTTTACATTTAAAAAGCATGAACAAGCAGCATTAAGAAACCATACAGTAGCAGAGGACAGAGGACTGCCCTGCGCATGTCAATACACCCCAATGACAAAAGCAAAGATTTAACTGACCTGCTTAGCTATTAGCGGCTCACACCTCACAATGATTATCATCTCAGACCCTTCCTATCCTCACAAAATGGCCTCACTATTGCTAGGGCCATCATAGGATCTAGGTTGGACTACTGCAACGCACTCCTTGGTGGGACCTCCGGAAAAAACATCGCTAAACTCCAGCTTGCCCAGAACAACGCCCTCAGGGCCGCTACAGGTTTTTCCAGGAAAGACCACATTTCTGACCTTAGGAGGCAGGTCCACTGGCTGCCCATTAGGCAGAGGATCATCTTTAAAATCCTCTCCCTCACCCATAAATGCCTCCATGACCTTGCTCCCCCCTACCTTGCCCAGAGAATTTCACGACCCACCTCGGCCAGGTCCACCAGATCTGCCTACACCAACCTGATTTCTACTCCCAAGACTTGTAGAGTACGTGCGGACGGCTCGAGCTTCTCAGCCCTAGCAGCCTCACACTGGAACGCCCTACCTTCGCTCCTCAGGGGGATTGACTCTCACCTAGCCTTCCGCAAAGCCTTAAAAACCAGGCTGTTTGTCTAAACCTTCCTGCCTTTATATTTACAGGCTTACGAACGTCATTTGTAACTATGCTCCGCTCTTCTCTCTGTAACTAAGTACCTTATGTTTCCTATGTTTACACAATCTTGCTGCTTACGCCTTCATGTAATAGCGCCTCGATGTCTATGGGCTGCAGTGCGCTCTATAAATGTAAAAAATAAATAAAAAATAAATAAATCTCTCTGTGAAGCAAAACATCCTCTGACTTGGGGTGAAACAGAGATCTAATGTGCCAATGGAAGGGAACATGGAAATTTAGTTTCCTGCTCTCAGAGGAAGGAGGGTCGACAGCCCAATGGGTTAATGCACCTACTGCAGCCTCCTATGTGTAGCCTGCAGGCGACACATTCAGTTGCCGGTGAGATGCTGATACAGGTTTGCTTGCTATGCAGGGGCCGGTGGTCACATCACAGCACCTCGAGAAGGTGTCCTGTTTGAGTCCTAGTGCAATTATGGTATCAACCATGACCTGTAGATTACACCTTTTACACCCGTTTTTTCCAGTCAGTTGGGGCCAGAGAGACAAGCTTGTGTATGGGTGTTACCAAGGCCAGAGTGCCGAAAACAGAGGCACAATTGTTAGTGGGAACGCAGGTATTGAAGGGGCATTAGCTGTTGGCTGATCGCGCAGGGCAATCCATCCCCATTTTCAATAAAAACATTTTTTTTTAAATTAAAAAAATTACCCAAGAGACACCGGACATAGGATTAGAACTCAGGTCTCCAACATTGCAAGACAAAGCACTTACCACTTGAGCCACTGGTGGCTGTGCTTCTGAGAGTTGCATTTGGGCGTATATATCTTTCTTCTGCATGCCCCTGTGAGCATGCCCATGTCAGCATGCCCATTTGCATTGTCAAACATGTTCACTGCAGAAAATGAGGATAGAACATCTGGCCCCCGCTCCTCCAAATATCAGCTAACTGCAGTCGCCTCGAGGTTAAGTGCTTGCGTTACAGCGTTGGGGGCATGGGTTTAAGTCCTGCTTTCGGCACATAAACGGAATAGTTGCGTAATCTCCTTGTACAGTTGTGGGTACCCACACTCCTTCTATAAGGTTCAGTGGTTATGAAAAGAGGTCCTTGGAAAAGGGAGGGTGGAAGAAAGCAGAGAGGCAGGACTGAGGAAGCGCAGGGTAAATAAAGGAGGAGGTGGGGCAGGCTAAAGGGAGTGGTAGGGCTGGATGAATGGGTCCCTGTGGAGAGGGGGCGGGTCTGGGTGAGTGGGGGTAGGACTAGAAGGATATGGTGCAGGTTCCCTGGTAAAAGGAGGGTGGAAGAAAGCAGAGGTTGGACTGTGGTGGTGAGAAAGTGTGGCAGTTGGGGTCCATTCCACACGCTCTCCGCTGGGCCTCCTTTCCCCACATTAGGACCCTCCTTTACACACCCATTCCTCCACAATTCTGGGCCCTCTTCCCCCCATGACACCGTTCCCAGGGCCGACTTATTCGCTGTCACCCCAGGGCCCACTTTATGCCCTCTAGACCTACCCCCTCCTCCTCTTCTCCACAGGGACCCATTCATCCAGCCCTACCTCCCCCTACTTTATTTACCGACCACTTCCTCGCCTCCACATCCCGCTTCTCTGCTTTCTTCCACCCTCCCTTTACCAGGGAACTCATTACATTACATAGCCACTGAACCTTTTAGGAGTGTGGGTACCCACCACTGTACAAGGAGATTACCCAACTATTCTGTTTATGTGCCGAAAGCAGTACTCGAACCCAGGCCCCCCCAGCGCTGTAACGCAAGCACTTAACCTCTATGCCACTGCAGTTAGCTGGTATTTGTTGGAGCGGGGGAGGGGGGACAGATGTTCTATCCTCCTTGGTTTCAGTGAACATGTTTCACAATGCAAATGGGTATGCTCACAGGGGCATGCAGGAGAAAGATATATACGCCCAAAAGCGACCCTCGAAAGCATGGCAATCAGTGGCTCAAGCTGTAAATCCTTGGTCTTGCAATGCTGGAGACCTGAGTTCTAATCCAATGTCCGGTATCTCTTGGGCATTCTTTTTTTCATTTAAAAAAAATGTTTTTATTGAAAATTGGGATGCATTGCCCTGCCCGATCAGCCAACAGCTAACGCCCCTTCAATACATGTGTTCCCACTAACAGTTGTGCCTTTGTATTCTGCACTCTGGCCTTAGTAACACCCATACACAAGCTTGTCTCTCTGGCCCCAACTGACTGGAAAAAACGAGGGGAAAAGGTGCAATCTGGGGGTCATGGCTGATTCCATAATTGCACTGGGACTCAAACAGCACACCTTCTCGAGGTGCTGTGAGGTGACCACCGGCACCTGCATATCAAGCAAACCTGTATCAGCATCTCACCAGCAACTGAATGTGTCGCCTGCAAGGTACACATAGGAGGCTGCAGTAGGTGCATTAACCCATTGGGCTGTCTACCCTCCTTCCTCTGAGAGCAGGAAACTGCATTTCCATGTTGACTTACTTTGGCACATTAGATCTATCTTTCACCCCAATTCAGAGGATGCTTTGCTTCACGGAGAGATGATAATCATTGTGAGGTGTGAGCCACTAATAGCTAAGCAGGTCAGTTAAATCTTTGACCTTGTCATTGGGGTGTATTGTTATGCGCAGGGCAGCAGTCTTATGCCCTCTGCTACTGTACGCTTTCGTATTGGTGCTTGTTCATGATTCTAAAATGTAAACAGTCTGCTCTCGAAAGTGAAAGATTTGAAAGACTCTTGCTGTAACAAGCCTTTCCCACTCTTTGCCCTGGCGGTGAGAGAGCTGCTTTCTGCCTTTAACTTCCCCAATTGTGGAGTGGCTGGCTCCACCACTGACAACCAGTGCCTAATCCTGGAGGACAACGGACAGAGGTCTGCGCCCTGCATCCTCCATGCGTCCCTAACGCTCCCAAACGCGACCACACCCCATACGGGCACAGCCCTATGTCCTATGCAGCCCCTCTGGTGAAGCCACCCACACAATTTAGGGTTAGGATCTGTGCTCTTCCAGGTAGGCCTGGCCGCCTAGGCCCCAGAAAGTGTCACAGCCTGCTTTATAAACCTTAGTGACGGTGGCCTAGGTGAAGATGATGTTGATGGAATACTGATGCCTTTTGCCTCCCAGAAGCCACCTGGGAGCATAGTAAAATGAAGGGGTGTTCCTGCTCTGCTGCCCTGTGTTTGCCCTCTGCCTAAGTGACATTCATTCTGGGCTCTCCAGGCAAATGTATCCATCTGGGAGAGAGCTAGGAATAGGACGTCTCTTTCTGCAGGCACAGTGGGGAAGACTCAGAGAGCTACATGCCTGAGACATCTTTCCTTGTCCCTCGCTCATTGTTCTGTTCCCTAACTTCTAACTCTCTGCCAGGCCAGGCCCTGTTTCTTTTACTGCCAACCCCCCTGACCCCTCATCTTTCACCTACTTCCCGCTCTATTATGCCTTCTCCTTTTTTACTCTCTTCTATGGCCCTTTGAAAAGGAATGCAGGCCTAGCTAAGCCTCGTGAAGGAAATCTACCAACAAAAGATGCATGGGAGGTGCTGTGAGACGAGTAAGAAGGGATGAAGGGGTGATGGGTTGTTGAGTTGGGAAGCACCAGAGGCGTAGCCAGGATTTTCTAGCAAATGGGGTCTGAAGCTAATGTAGTTGGGCCCACTGCAATGACAAAAATCTCTTTAAATGCCCACACAGAGCTGCTGAGTGGGCATTTACAGATTTTGGGTGAGCCTTTCCCCTCAGGCCCTACCCTGCCTACGCCTCTGCACTCTCACCCCCAGGGCAAAGAGTAGGAAAGGCTTGCTACAGCAAGAGTCTTTCAAATCTTTCACTTTTGGGAGCAGAGTGTTTACATTTAAAAATCATGAACAAGCAGCATTAAGAAACCATACAGTAGCAGAGGACAGAGGACTGCCCTGCGCATGTCAATACACCCCAATGACAAAAGCAAAGATTTAACTGACCTGCTTAGCTATTAGCGGCTCACACCTCACAATGATTATCATCTCAGACCCTTCCTATCCTCACAAAATGGCCTCACTATTGCTAGGGCCATCATAGGATCTAGGTTGGACTACTGCAACGCACTCCTTGGTGGGACCTCCGGAAAAAACATCGCTAAACTCCAGCTTGCCCAGAACAACGCCCTCAGGGCCGCTACAGGTTTTTCCAGGAAAGACCACATTTCTGACCTTAGGAGGCAGGTCCACTGGCTGCCCATTAGGCAGAGGATCATCTTTAAAATCCTCTCCCTCACCCATAAATGCCTCCATGACCTTGCTCCCCCCTACCTTGCCCAGAGAATTTCACGACCCACCTCGGCCAGGTCCACCAGATCTGCCTACACCAACCTGATTTCTACTCCCAAGACTTGTAGAGTACGTGCGGGCGGCTCGAGCTTCTCAGCCCTAGCAGCCTCACACTGGAACGCCCTACCTTCGCTCCTCAGGGGGATTGACTCTCACCTAGCCTTCCGCAAAGCCTTAAAAACCAGGCTGTTTGTCTAAACCTTCCTGCCTTTATATTTACAGGCTTACGAACGTCATTTGTAACTATGCTCCGCTCTTCTCTCTGTAACTAAGTACCTTATGTTTCCTATGTTTACACAATCTTGCTGCTTACGCCTTCATGTAATAGCGCCTCGATGTCTATGGGCTGCAGTGCGCTCTATAAATGTAAAAAATAAATAAAAAATAAATAAATCTCTCTGTGAAGCAAAACATCCTCTGACTTGGGGTGAAACAGAGATCTAATGTGCCAATGGAAGGCAACATGGAAATTTAGTTTCCTGCTCTCAGAGGAAGGAGGGTCGACAGCCCAATGGGTTAATGCACCTACTGCAGCCTCCTATGTGTAGCCTGCAGGCGACACATTCAGTTGCCGGTGAGATGCTGATACAGGTTTGCTTGCTATGCAGGGGCCGGTGGTCACATCACAGCACCTCGAGAAGGTGTCCTGTTTGAGTCCTAGTGCAATTATGGTATCAACCATGACCTGTAGATTACACCTTTTACACCCGTTTTTTCCAGTCAGTTGGGGCCAGAGAGACAAGCTTGTGTATGGGTGTTACCAAGGCCAGAGTGCCGAAAACAGAGGCACAATTGTTAGTGGGAACGCAGGTATTGAAGGGGCATTAGCTGTTGGCTGATCGCGCAGGGCAATCCATCCCCATTTTCAATAAAAACATTTTTTTTTTAAATTAAAAAAATTACCCAAGAGACACCGGACATAGGATTAGAACTCAGGTCTCCAACATTGCAAGACAAAGCACTTACCACTTGAGCCACTGGTGGCTGGGCTTCTGAGAGTTGCATTTGGGCGTATATATCTTTCTTCTGCATGCCCCTGTGAGCATGCCCATGTCAGCATGCCCATTTGCATTGTCAAACATGTTCACTGCAGAAAATGAGGATAGAACATCTGGCCCCCGCTCCTCCAAATATCAGCTAACTGCAGTCGCCTCGAGGTTAAGTGCTTGCGTTACAGCGTTGGGGGCATGGGTTTAAGTCCTGCTTTCGGCACATAAACGGAATAGTTGCGTAATCTCCTTGTACAGTTGTGGGTACCCACACTCCTTCTAAAAGGTTCAGTGGTTATGAAAAGAGGTCCTTGGAAAAGGGAGGGTGGAAGAAAGCAGAGAGGCAGGACTGAGGAAGCGCAGGGTAAATAAAGGAGGAGGTGGGGCAGGCTAAAGGGAGTGGTAGGGCTGGATGAATGGGTCCCTGTGGAGAGGGGGCGGGTCTGGGTGAGTGGGGGTAGGACTAGAAGGATATGGTGCAGGTTCCCTGGTAAAAGGAGGGTGGAAGAAAGCAGAGGTGGGACTGTGGTGGTGAGAAAGTGTGGCAGTTGGGGTCCATTCCACACGCTCTCCGCTGGGCCTCCTTTCCCCACATTAGGACCCTCCTTTACACACCCATTCCTCCACAATTCTGGGCCCTCTTCCCCCATGACACCGTTCCCAGGGCCGACTTATTCGCTGTCACCCCAGGGCCCACTTTATGCCCTCTAGACCTACCCCCTCCTCCTCTTTTCCACAGGGACCCATTCATCCAGCCCTACCTCCCCCTACTTTATTTACCGGCCACTTCCTCGCCTCCACATCCCGCTTCTCTGCTTTCTTCCACCCTCCATTTACCAGGGAACTCATTACATTACATAGCCACTGAACCTTTTAGGAGTGTGGGTACCCACCACTGTACAAGGAGATTACCCAACTATTCTGTTTATGTGCCGAAAGCAGTACTCGAACCCAGGCCCCCCCAGCGCTGTAACGCAAGCACTTAACCTCTATGCCACTGCAGTTAGCTGGTATTTGTTGGAGCGGGGGAGGGGGGACAGATGTTCTATCCTCCTTGGTTTCAGTGAACATGTTTCACAATGCAAATGGGCATGCTCACAGGGGCATGCAGGAGAAAGATATATACGCCCAAAAGCGACCCTCGAAAGCATGGCAATCAGTGGCTCAAGCTGTAAATCCTTGGTCTTGCAATGCTGGAGACCTGAGTTCTAATCCAATGTCCGGTATCTCTTGGGCATTCTTTTTTTCATTTAAAAAAAATGTTTTTATTGAAAATTGGGATGCATTGCCCTGCCCGATCAGCCAACAGCTAACGCCCCTTCAATACATGTGTTCCCACTAACAGTTGTGCCTTTGTATTCTGCACTCTGGCCTTAGTAACACCCATACACAAGCTTGTCTCTCTGGCCCCAACTGACTGGAAAAAACGAGGGGAAAAGGTGCAATCTGGGGGTCATGGCTGATTCCATAATTGCACTGGGACTCAAACAGCACACCTTCTCGAGGTGCTGTGAGGTGACCACCGGCACCTGCATATCAAGCAAACCTGTATCAGCATCTCACCAGCAACTGAATGTGTCGCCTGCAAGGTACACATAGGAGGCTGCAGTAGGTGCATTAACCCATTGGGCTGTCGACCCTCCTTCCTCTGAGAGCAGGAAACTGCATTTCCATGTTGACTTACTTTGGCACATTAGATCTATCTTTCACCCCAATTCAGAGGATGCTTTGCTTCACGGAGAGATGATAATCATTGTGAGGTGTGAGCCACTAATAGCTAAGCAGGTCAGTTAAATCTTTGACCTTGTCATTGGGGTGTATTGTTATGCGCAGGGCAGCAGTCTTATGCCCTCTGCTACTGTACGCTTTCGTATTGGTGCTTGTTCATGATTCTAAAATGTAAACAGTCTGCTCTCAAAAGTGAAAGATTTGAAAGACTCTTGCTGTAACAAGCCTTTCCCACTCTTTGCCCTGGCGATGAGAGAGCTGCTTTCTGCCTTTAACTTCCCCAATTGTGGAGTGGCTGGCTCCACCACTGACAACCAGTGCCTAATCCTGGAGGAAAACGGACAGAGGTCTGCGCCCTGCATCCTCCATGCGTCCCTAACGCTCCCAAACGCGACCACACCCCATACGGGCACAGCCCTATGTCCTATGCAGCCCCTCTGGTGAAGCCACCCACACAATTTAGGGTTAGGATCTGTGCTCTTCCACGTAGGCCTGGCCACCTAGGCCCCAGAAAGTGTCACAGCCTGCTTTATAAACCTTAGTGACGGTGGCCTAGGTGAAGATGATGTTGATGGAATACTGATGCCTTTTGCCTCCCAGAAGCCACCTGGGAGCATAGTAAAATGAAGGGGTGTTCCTGCTCTGCTGCCCTGTGTTTGCCCTCTGCCTAAGTGACATTCATTCTGGGCTCTCCAGGCAAATGTATCCATCTGGGAGAGAGCTAGGAATAGGACGTCTCTTTCTGCAGGCACAGTGGGGAAGACTCAGAGAGCTACATGCCTGAGACATCTTTCCTTGTCCCTCGCTCATTGTTCTGTTCCCTAACTTCTAACTCTCTGCCAGGCCAGGCCCTGTTTCTTTTACTGCCAACCCCCCTGACCCCTCATCTTTCACCTACTTCCCGCTCTATTATGCCTTCTCCTTTTTTACTCTCTTCTATGGCCCTTTGAAAAGGAATGCAGGCCTAGCTAAGCCTCGTGAAGGAAATCTACCAACAAAAGATGCATGGGAGGTGCTGTGAGACGAGTAAGAAGGGATGAAGGGGTGATGGGTTGTTGAGTTGGGAAGCACCAGAGGCGTAGCCAGGATTTTCTAGCAAATGGGGTCTGAAGCTAATGTAGTTGGGCCCACTGCAATGACAAAAATCTCTTTAAATGCCCACACAGAGCTGCTGAGTGGGCATTTACAGATTTTGGGTGGGCCTTTCCCCTCAGGCCCTACCCTGCCTACGCCTCTGCACTCTCACCCCCAGGGCAAAGAGTAGGAAAGGCTTGCTACAGCAAGAGTCTTTCAAATCTTTCACTTTTGGGAGCAGAGTGTTTACATTTAAAAATCATGAACAAGCAGCATTAAGAAACCATACAGTAGCAGAGGACAGAGGACTGCCCTGCGCATGTCAATACACCCCAATGACAAAAGCAAAGATTTAACTGACCTGCTTAGCTATTAGCGGCTCACACCTCACAATGATTATCATCTCAGACCCTTCCTATCCTCACAAAATGGCCTCACTATTGCTAGGGCCATCATAGGATCTAGGTTGGACTACTGCAACGCACTCCTTGGTGGGACCTCCGGAAAAAACATCGCTAAACTCCAGCTTGCCCAGAACAACGCCCTCAGGGCCGCTACAGGTTTTTCCAGGAAAGACCACATTTCTGACCTTAGGAGGCAGGTCCACTGGCTGCCCATTAGGCAGAGGATCATCTTTAAAATCCTCTCCCTCACCCATAAATGCCTCCATGACCTTGCTCCCCCCTACCTTGCCCAGAGAATTTCACGACCCACCTCGGCCAGGTCCACCAGATCTGCCTACACCAACCTGATTTCTACTCCCAAGACTTGTAGAGTACGTGCGGGCGGCTCGAGCTTCTCAGCCCTAGCAGCCTCACACTGGAACGCCCTACCTTCGCTCCTCAGGGGGATTGACTCTCACCTAGCCTTCCGCAAAGCCTTAAAAACCAGGCTGTTTGTCTAAACCTTCCTGCCTTTATATTTACAGGCTTACGAACGTCATTTGTAACTATGCTCCGCTCTTCTCTCTGTAACTAAGTACCTTATGTTTCCTATGTTTACACAATCTTGCTGCTTACGCCTTCATGTAATAGCGCCTCGATGTCTATGGGCTGCAGTGCGCTCTATAAATGTAAAAAATAAATAAAAAATAAATAAATCTCTCTGTGAAGCAAAACATCCTCTGACTTGGGGTGAAACAGAGATCTAATGTGCCAATGGAAGGCAACATGGAAATTTAGTTTCCTGCTCTCAGAGGAAGGAGGGTCGACAGCCCAATGGGTTAATGCACCTACTGCAGCCTCCTATGTGTAGCCTGCAGGCGACACATTCAGTTGCCGGTGAGATGCTGATACAGGTTTGCTTGCTATGCAGGGGCCGGTGGTCACATCACAGCACCTCGAGAAGGTGTCCTGTTTGAGTCCTAGTGCAATTATGGTATCAACCATGACCTGTAGATTACACCTTTTACACCCGTTTTTTCCAGTCAGTTGGGGCCAGAGAGACAAGCTTGTGTATGGGTGTTACCAAGGCCAGAGTGCCGAAAACAGAGGCACAATTGTTAGTGGGAACGCAGGTATTGAAGGGGCATTAGCTGTTGGCTGATCGCGCAGGGCAATCCATCCCCATTTTCAATAAAAACATTTTTTTTTAAATTAAAAAAATTACCCAAGAGACACCGGACATAGGATTAGAACTCAGGTCTCCAACATTGCAAGACAAAGCACTTACCACTTGAGCCACTGGTGGCTGCGCTTCTGAGAGTTGCATTTGGGCGTATATATCTTTCTTCTGCATGCCCCTGTGAGCATGCCTATGTCAGCATGCCCATTTGCATTGTCAAACATGTTCACTGCAGAAAATGAGGATAGAACATCTGGCCCCCGCTCCTCCAAATATCAGCTAACTGCAGTCGCCTCGAGGTTAAGTGCTTGCGTTACAGCGTTGGGGGCATGGGTTTAAGTCCTGCTTTCGGCACATAAACGGAATAGTTGCGTAATCTCCTTGTACAGTTGTGGGTACCCACACTCCTTCTAAAAGGTTCAGTGGTTATGAAAAGAGGTCCTTGGAAAAGGGAGGGTGGAAGAAAGCAGAGAGGCAGGACTGAGGAAGCGCAGGGTAAATAAAGGAGGAGGTGGGGCAGGCTAAAGGGAGTGGTAGGGCTGGATGAATGGGTCCCTGTGGAGAGGGGGCGGGTCTGGGTGAGTGGGGGTAGGACTAGAAGGATATGGTGCAGGTTCCCTGGTAAAAGGAGGGTGGAAGAAAGCAGAGGTGGGACTGTGGTGGTGAGAAAGTGTGGCAGTTGGGGTCCATTCCACACGCTCTCCGCTGGGCCTCCTTTCCCCACATTAGGACCCTCCTTTACACACCCATTCCTCCACAATTCTGGGCCCTCTTCCCCCCATGACACCGTTCCCAGGGCCGACTTATTCGCTGTCACCCCAGGGCCCACTTTATGCCCTCTAGACCTACCCCCTCCTCCTCTTCTCCACAGGGACCCATTCATCCAGCCCTACCTCCCCCTACTTTATTTACCGGCCACTTCCTCGCCTCCACATCCCGCTTCTCTGCTTTCTTCCACCCTCCATTTACCAGGGAACTCATTACATTACATAGCCACTGAACCTTTTAGGAGTGTGGGTACCCACCACTGTACAAGGAGATTACTCAACTATTCTGTTTATGTGCCGAAAGCAGTACTCGAACCCAGGCCCCCCCAGCGCTGTAACGCAAGCACTTAACCTCTATGCCACTGCAGTTAGCTGGTATTTGTTGGAGCGGGGGAAGGGGGACAGATGTTCTATCCTCCTTGGTTTCAGTGAACATGTTTCACAATGCAAATGGGTATGCTCACAGGGGCATGCAGGAGAAAGATATATACGCCCAAAAGCGACCCTCGAAAGCATGGCAATCAGTGGCTCAAGCTGTAAATCCTTGGTCTTGCAATGCTGGAGACCTGAGTTCTAATCCAATGTCCGGTATCTCTTGGGCATTCTTTTTTTCATTTAAAAAAAATGTTTTTATTGAAAATTGGGATGCATTGCCCTGCCCGATCAGCCAACAGCTAACGCCCCTTCAATACATGTGTTCCCACTAACAGTTGTGCCTTTGTATTCTGCACTCTGGCCTTAGTAACACCCATACACAAGCTTGTCTCTCTGGCCCCAACTGACTGGAAAAAACGAGGGGAAAACGTGCAATCTGGGGGTCATGGCTGATTCCATAATTGCACTGGGACTCAAACAGCACACCTTCTCGAGGTGCTGTGAGGTGACCACCGGCACCTGCATATCAAGCAAACCTGTATCAGCATCTCACCAGCAACTGAATGTGTCGCCTGCAAGGTACACATAGGAGGCTGCAGTAGGTGCATTAACCCATTGGGCTGTCGACCCTCCTTCCTCTGAGAGCAGGAAACTGCATTTCCATGTTGACTTACTTTGGCACATTAGATCTATCTTTCACCCCAATTCAGAGGATGCTTTGCTTCACGGAGAGATGATAATCATTGTGAGGTGTGAGCCACTAATAGCTAAGCAGGTCAGTTAAATCTTTGACCTTGTCATTGGGGTGTATTGTTATGCGCAGGGCAGCAGTCTTATGCCCTCTGCTACTGTACGCTTTCGTATTGGTGCTTGTTCATGATTCTAAAATGTAAACAGTCTGCTCTCAAAAGTGAAAGATTTGAAAGACTCTTGCTGTAACAAGCCTTTCCCACTCTTTGCCCTGGCGGTGAGAGAGCTGCTTTCTGCCTTTAACTTCCCCAATTGTGGAGTGGCTGGCTCCACCACTGACAACCAGTGCCTAATCCTGGAGGAAAACGGACAGAGGTCTGCGCCCTGCATCCTCCATGCGTCCCTAACGCTCCCAAACGCGACCACACCCCATACGGGCACAGCCCTATGTCCTATGCAGCCCCTCTGGTGAAGCCACCCACACAATTTAGGGTTAGGATCTGTGCTCTTCCAGGTAGGCCTGGCCACCTAGGCCCCAGAAAGTGTCACAGCCTGCTTTATAAACCTTAGTGACGGTGGCCTAGGTGAAGATGATGTTGATGGAATACTGATGCCTTTTGCCTCCCAGAAGCCACCTGGGAGCATAGTAAAATGAAGGGGTGTTCCTGCTCTGCTGCCCTGTGTTTGCCCTCTGCCTAAGTGACATTCATTCTGGGCTCTCCAGGCAAATGTATCCATCTGGGAGAGAGCTAGGAATAGGACGTCTCTTTCTGCAGGCACAGTGGGGAAGACTCAGAGAGCTACATGCCTGAGACATCTTTCCTTGTCCCTCGCTCATTGTTCTGTTCCCTAACTTCTAACTCTCTGCCAGGCCAGGCCCTGTTTCTTTTACTGCCAACCCCCCTGACCCCTCATCTTTCACCTACTTCCCGCTCTATTATGCCTTCTCCTTTTTTACTCTCTTCTATGGCCCTTTGAAAAGGAATGCAGGCCTAGCTAAGCCTCGTGAAGGAAATCTACCAACAAAAGATGCATGGGAGGTGCTGTGAGACGAGTAAGAAGGGATGAAGGGGTGATGGGTTGTTGAGTTGGGAAGCACCAGAGGCGTAGCCAGGATTTTCTAGCAAATGGGGTCTGAAGCTAATGTAGTTGGGCCCACTGCAATGACAAAAATCTCTTTAAATGCCCACACAGAGCTGCTGAGTGGGCATTTACAGATTTTGGGTGGGCCTTTCCCCTCAGGCCCTACCCTGCCTACGCCTCTGCACTCTCACCCCCAGGGCAAAGAGTAGGAAAGGCTTGCTACAGCAAGAGTCTTTCAAATCTTTCACTTTTGGGAGCAGAGTGTTTACATTTAAAAATCATGAACAAGCAGCATTAAGAAACCATACAGTAGCAGAGGACAGAGGACTGCCCTGCGCATGTCAATACACCCCAATGACAAAAGCAAAGATTTAACTGACCTGCTTAGCTATTAGCGGCTCACACCTCACAATGATTATCATCTCAGACCCTTCCTATCCTCACAAAATGGCCTCACTATTGCTAGGGCCATCATAGGATCTAGGTTGGACTACTGCAACGCACTCCTTGGTGGGACCTCCGGAAAAAACATCGCTAAACTCCAGCTTGCCCAGAACAACGCCCTCAGGGCCGCTACAGGTTTTTCCAGGAAAGACCACATTTCTGACCTTAGGAGGCAGGTCCACTGGCTGCCCATTAGGCAGAGGATCATCTTTAAAATCCTCTCCCTCACCCATAAATGCCTCCATGACCTTGCTCCCCCCTACCTTGCCCAGAGAATTTCACGACCCACCTCGGCCAGGTCCACCAGATCTGCCTACACCAACCTGATTTCTACTCCCAAGACTTGTAGAGTACGTGCGGGCGGCTCGAGCTTCTCAGCCCTAGCAGCCTCACACTGGAACGCCCTACCTTCGCTCCTCAGGGGGATTGACTCTCACCTAGCCTTCCGCAAAGCCTTAAAAACCAGGCTGTTTGTCTAAACCTTCCTGCCTTTATATTTACAGGCTTACGAACGTCATTTGTAACTATGCTCCGCTCTTCTCTCTGTAACTAAGTACCTTATGTTTCCTATGTTTACACAATCTTGCTGCTTACGCCTTCATGTAATAGCGCCTCGATGTCTATGGGCTGCAGTGCGCTCTATAAATGTAAAAAATAAATAAAAAATAAATAAATCTCTCTGTGAAGCAAAACATCCTCTGACTTGGGGTGAAACAGAGATCTAATGTGCCAATGGAAGGCAACATGGAAATTTAGTTTCCTGCTCTCAGAGGAAGGAGGGTCGACAGCCCAATGGGTTAATGCACCTACTGCAGCCTCCTATGTGTAGCCTGCAGGCGACACATTCAGTTGCCGGTGAGATGCTGATACAGGTTTGCTTGCTATGCAGGGGCCGGTGGTCACATCACAGCACCTCGAGAAGGTGTCCTGTTTGAGTCCTAGTGCAATTATGGTATCAACCATGACCTGTAGATTACACCTTTTACACCCGTTTTTTCCAGTCAGTTGGGGCCAGAGAGACAAGCTTGTGTATGGGTGTTACCAAGGCCAGAGTGCCGAAAACAGAGGCACAATTGTTAGTGGGAACGCAGGTATTGAAGGGGCATTAGCTGTTGGCTGATCGCGCAGGGCAATCCATCCCCATTTTCAATAAAAACATTTTTTTTTTAAATTAAAAAAATTACCCAAGAGACACCGGACATAGGATTAGAACTCAGGTCTCCAACATTGCAAGACAAGGCACTTACCACTTGAGCCACTGGTGGCTGTGCTTCTGAGAGTTGCATTTGGGCGTATATATCTTCCTTCTGCATGCCCCTGTGAGCATGCCCATGTCAGCATGCCCATTTGCATTGTCAAACATGTTCACTGCAGAAAATGAGGATAGAACATCTGGCCCCCGCTCCTCCAAATATCAGCTAACTGCAGTCGCCTCGAGGTTAAGTGCTTGCGTTACAGCGTTGGGGGCATGGGTTTAAGTCCTGCTTTCGGCACATAAACGGAATAGTTGCGTAATCTCCTTGTACAGTTGTGGGTACCCACACTCCTTCTAAAAGGTTCAGTGGTTATGAAAAGAGGTCCTTGGAAAAGGGAGGGTGGAAGAAAGCAGAGAGGCAGGACTGAGGAAGCGCAGGGTAAATAAAGGAGGAGGTGGGGCAGGCTAAAGGGAGTGGTAGGGCTGGATGAATGGGTCCCTGTGGAGAGGGGGCGGGTCTGGGTGAGTGGGGGTAGGACTAGAAGGATATGGTGCAGGTTCCCTGGTAAAAGGAGGGTGGAAGAAAGCAGAGGTGGGACTGTGGTGGTGAGAAAGTGTGGCAGTTGGGGTCCATTCCACACGCTCTCCGCTGGGCCTCCTTTCCCCACATTAGGACCCTCCTTTACACACCCATTCCTCCACAATTCTGGGCCCTCTTCCCCCCATGACACCGTTCCCAGGGCCGACTTATTCGCTGTCACCCCAGGGCCCACTTTATGCCCTCTAGACCTACCCCCTCCTCCTCTTCTCCACAGGGACCCATTCATCCAGCCCTACCTCCCCCTACTTTATTTACCGGCCACTTCCTCGCCTCCACATCCAGCTTCTCTGCTTTCTTCCACCCTCCATTTACCAGGGAACTCATTACATTACATAGCCACTGAACCTTTTAGGAGTGTGGGTACCCACCACTGTACAAGGAGATTACCCAACTATTCTGTTTATGTGCCGAAAGCAGTACTCGAACCCAGGCCCCCCCAGCGCTGTAACGCAAGCACTTAACCTCTATGCCACTGCAGTTAGCTGGTATTTGTTGGAGCGGGGGAAGGGGGACAGATGTTCTATCCTCCTTGGTTTCAGTGAACATGTTTCACAATGCAAATGGGTATGCTCACAGGGGCATGCAGGAGAAAGATATATACGCCCAAAAGCGACCCTCGAAAGCATGGCAATCAGTGGCTCAAGCTGTAAATCCTTGGTCTTGCAATGCTGGAGACCTGAGTTCTAATCCAATGTCTGGTATCTCTTGGGCATTCTTTTTTTCATTTAAAAAAATGTTTTTATTGAAAATTGGGATGCATTGCCCTGCCCGATCAGCCAACAGCTAACGCCCCTTCAATACATGTGTTCCCACTAACAGTTGTGCCTTTGTATTCTGCACTCTGGCCTTAGTAACACCCATACACAAGCTTGTCTCTCTGGCCCCAACTGACTGGAAAAAACGAGGGGAAAAGGTGCAATCTGGGGGTCATGGCTGATTCCATAATTGCACTGGGACTCAAACAGCACACCTTCTCGAGGTGCTGTGAGGTGACCACCGGCACCTGCATATCAAGCAAACCTGTATCAGCATCTCACCAGCAACTGAATGTGTCGCCTGCAAGGTACACATAGGAGGCTGCAGTAGGTGCATTAACCCATTGGGCTGTCGACCCTCCTTCCTCTGAGAGCAGGAAACTGCATTTCCATGTTGACTTACTTTGGCACATTAGATCTATCTTTCACCCCAATTCAGAGGATGCTTTGCTTCACGGAGAGATGATAATCATTGTGAGGTGTGAGCCACTAATAGCTAAGCAGGTCAGTTAAATCTTTGACCTTGTCATTGGGGTGTATTGTTATGCGCAGGGCAGCAGTCTTATGCCCTCTGCTACTGTACGCTTTCGTATTGGTGCTTGTTCATGATTCTAAAATGTAAACAGTCTGCTCTCAAAAGTGAAAGATTTGAAAGACTCTTGCTGTAACAAGCCTTTCCCACTCTTTGCCCTGGCGGTGAGAGAGCTGCTTTCTGCCTTTAACTTCCCCAATTGTGGAGTGGCTGGCTCCACCACTGACAACCAGTGCCTAATCCTGGAGGACAACGGACAGAGGTCTGCGCCCTGCATCCTCCATGCGTCCCTAACGCTCCCAAACGCGACCACACCCCATACGGGCACAGCCCTATGTCCTATGCAGCCCCTCTGGTGAAGCCACCCACACAATTTAGGGTTAGGATCTGTGCTCTTCCACGTAGGCCTGGCCACCTAGGCCTCAGAAAGTGTCACAGCCTGCTTTATAAACCTTAGTGACGGTGGCCTAGGTGAAGATGATGTTGATGGAATACTGATGCCTTTTGCCTCCCAGAAGCCACCTGGGAGCATAGTAAAATGAAGGGGTGTTCCTGCTCTGCTGCCCTGTGTTTGCCCTCTGCCTAAGTGACATTCATTCTGGGCTCTCCAGGCAAATGTATCCATCTGGGAGAGAGCTAGGAATAGGACGTCTCTTTCTGCAGGCACAGTGGGGAAGACTCAGAGAGCTACATGCCTGAGACATCTTTCCTTGTCCCTCGCTCATTGTTCTGTTCCCTAACTTCTAACTCTCTGCCAGGCCAGGCCCTGTTTCTTTTACTGCCAACCCCCCTGACCCCTCATCTTTCACCTACTTCCCGCTCTATTATGCCTTCTCCTTTTTTACTCTCTTCTATGGCCCTTTGAAAAGGAATGCAGGCCTAGCTAAGCCTCGTGAAGGAAATCTACCAACAAAAGATGCATGGGAGGTGCTGTGAGACGAGTAAGAAGGGATGAAGGGGTGATGGGTTGTTGAGTTGGGAAGCACCAGAGGCGTAGCCAGGATTTTCTAGCAAATGGGGTCTGAAGCTAATGTAGTTGGGCCCACTGCAATGACAAAAATCTCTTTAAATGCCCACACAGAGCTGCTGAGTGGGCATTTACAGATTTTGGGTGGGCCTTTCCCCTCAGGCCCTACCCTGCCTACGCCTCTGCACTCTCACCCCCAGGGCAAAGAGTAGGAAAGGCTTGCTATAGCAAGAGTCTTTCAAATCTTTCACTTTTGGGAGCAGAGTGTTTACATTTAAAAATCATGAACAAGCAGCATTAAGAAACCATACAGTAGCAGAGGACAGAGGACTGCCCTGCGCATGTCAATACACCCCAATGACAAAAGCAAAGATTTAACTGACCTGCTTAGCTATTAGCGGCTCACACCTCACAATGATTATCATCTCAGACCCTTCCTATCCTCACAAAATGGCCTCACTATTGCTAGGGCCATCATAGGATCTAGGTTGGACTACTGCAACGCACTCCTTGGTGGGACCTCCGGAAAAAACATCGCTAAACTCCAGCTTGCCCAGAACAACGCCCTCAGGGCCGCTACAGGTTTTTCCAGGAAAGACCACATTTCTGACCTTAGGAGGCAGGTCCACTGGCTGCCCATTAGGCAGAGGATCATCTTTAAAATCCTCTCCCTCACCCATAAATGCCTCCATGACCTTGCTCCCCCCTACCTTGCCCAGAGAATTTCACGACCCACCTCGGCCAGGTCCACCAGATCTGCCTACACCAACCTGATTTCTACTCCCAAGACTTGTAGAGTACGTGCGGACGGCTCGAGCTTCTCAGCCCTAGCAGCCTCACACTGGAACGCCCTACCTTCGCTCCTCAGGGGGATTGACTCTCACCTAGCCTTCCGCAAAGCCTTAAAAACCAGGCTGTTTGTCTAAACCTTCCTGCCTTTATATTTACAGGCTTACGAACGTCATTTGTAACTATGCTCCGCTCTTCTCTCTGTAACTAAGTACCTTATGTTTCCTATGTTTACACAATCTTGCTGCTTACGCCTTCATGTAATAGCGCCTCGATGTCTATGGGCTGCAGTGCGCTCTATAAATGTAAAAAATAAATAAAAAATAAATAAATCTCTCTGTGAAGCAAAACATCCTCTGACTTGGGGTGAAACAGAGATCTAATGTGCCAATGGAAGGCAACATGGAAATTTAGTTTCCTGCTCTCAGAGGAAGGAGGGTCGACAGCCCAATGGGTTAATGCACCTACTGCAGCCTCCTATGTGTAGCCTGCAGGCGACACATTCAGTTGCCGGTGAGATGCTGATACAGGTTTGCTTGCTATGCAGGGGCCGGTGGTCACATCACAGCACCTCGAGAAGGTGTCCTGTTTGAGTCCTAGTGCAATTATGGTATCAACCATGACCTGTAGATTACACCTTTTACACCCGTTTTTTCCAGTCAGTTGGGGCCAGAGAGACAAGCTTGTGTATGGGTGTTACCAAGGCCAGAGTGCCGAAAACAGAGGCACAATTGTTAGTGGGAACGCAGGTATTGAAGGGGCATTAGCTGTTGGCTGATCGCGCAGGGCAATCCATCCCCATTTTCAATAAAAACATTTTTTTTTAAATTAAAAAAATTACCCAAGAGACACCGGACATAGGATTAGAACTCAGGTCTCCAACATTGCAAGACAAAGCACTTACCACTTGAGCCACTGGTGGCTGTGCTTCTGAGAGTTGCATTTGGGCGTATATATCTTTCTTCTGCATGCCCCTGTGAGCATGCCCATGTCAGCATGCCCATTTGCATTGTCAAACATGTTCACTGCAGAAAATGAGGATAGAACATCTGGCCCCCGCTCCTCCAAATATCAGCTAACTGCAGTCGCCTCGAGGTTAAGTGCTTGCGTTACAGCGTTGGGGGCATGGGTTTAAGTCCTGCTTTCGGCACATAAACGGAATAGTTGCGTAATCTCCTTGTACAGTTGTGGGTACCCACACTCCTTCTATAAGGTTCAGTGGTTATGAAAAGAGGTCCTTGGAAAAGGGAGGGTGGAAGAAAGCAGAGAGGCAGGACTGAGGAAGCGCAGGGTAAATAAAGGAGGAGGTGGGGCAGGCTAAAGGGAGTGGTAGGGCTGGATGAATGGGTCCCTGTGGAGAGGGGGCGGGTCTGGGTGAGTGGGGGTAGGACTAGAAGGATATGGTGCAGGTTCCCTGGTAAAAGGAGGGTGGAAGAAAGCAGAGGTTGGACTGTGGTGGTGAGAAAGTGTGGCAGTTGGGGTCCATTCCACACGCTCTCCGCTGGGCCTCCTTTCCCCACATTAGGACCCTCCTTTACACACCCATTCCTCCACAATTCTGGGCCCTCTTCCCCCCATGACACCGTTCCCAGGGCCGACTTATTCGCTGTCACCCCAGGGCCCACTTTATGCCCTCTAGACCTACCCCCTCCTCCTCTTCTCCACAGGGACCCATTCATCCAGCCCTACCTCCCCCTACTTTATTTACCGACCACTTCCTCGCCTCCACATCCCGCTTCTCTGCTTTCTTCCACCCTCCCTTTACCAGGGAACTCATTACATTACATAGCCACTGAACCTTTTAGGAGTGTGGGTACCCACCACTGTACAAGGAGATTACCCAACTATTCTGTTTATGTGCCGAAAGCAGTACTCGAACCCAGGCCCCCCCAGCGCTGTAACGCAAGCACTTAACCTCTATGCCACTGCAGTTAGCTGGTATTTGTTGGAGCGGGGGAGGGGGGACAGATGTTCTATCCTCCTTGGTTTCAGTGAACATGTTTCACAATGCAAATGGGTATGCTCACAGGGGCATGCAGGAGAAAGATATATACGCCCAAAAGCGACCCTCGAAAGCATGGCAATCAGTGGCTCAAGCTGTAAATCCTTGGTCTTGCAATGCTGGAGACCTGAGTTCTAATCCAATGTCCGGTATCTCTTGGGCATTCTTTTTTTCATTTAAAAAAAATGTTTTTATTGAAAATTGGGATGCATTGCCCTGCCCGATCAGCCAACAGCTAACGCCCCTTCAATACATGTGTTCCCACTAACAGTTGTGCCTTTGTATTCTGCACTCTGGCCTTAGTAACACCCATACACAAGCTTGTCTCTCTGGCCCCAACTGACTGGAAAAAACGAGGGGAAAAGGTGCAATCTGGGGGTCATGGCTGATTCCATAATTGCACTGGGACTCAAACAGCACACCTTCTCGAGGTGCTGTGAGGTGACCACCGGCACCTGCATATCAAGCAAACCTGTATCAGCATCTCACCAGCAACTGAATGTGTCGCCTGCAAGGTACACATAGGAGGCTGCAGTAGGTGCATTAACCCATTGGGCTGTCTACCCTCCTTCCTCTGAGAGCAGGAAACTGCATTTCCATGTTGACTTACTTTGGCACATTAGATCTATCTTTCACCCCAATTCAGAGGATGCTTTGCTTCACGGAGAGATGATAATCATTGTGAGGTGTGAGCCACTAATAGCTAAGCAGGTCAGTTAAATCTTTGACCTTGTCATTGGGGTGTATTGTTATGCGCAGGGCAGCAGTCTTATGCCCTCTGCTACTGTACGCTTTCGTATTGGTGCTTGTTCATGATTCTAAAATGTAAACAGTCTGCTCTCGAAAGTGAAAGATTTGAAAGACTCTTGCTGTAACAAGCCTTTCCCACTCTTTGCACTGGCGGTGAGAGAGCTGCTTTCTGCCTTTAACTTCCCCAATTGTGGAGTGGCTGGCTCCACCACTGACAACCAGTGCCTAATCCTGGAGGACAACGGACAGAGGTCTGCGCCCTGCATCCTCCATGCGTCCCTAACGCTCCCAAACGCGACCACACCCCATACGGGCACAGCCCTATGTCCTATGCAGCCCCTCTGGTGAAGCCACCCACACAATTTAGGGTTAGGATCTGTGCTCTTCCAGGTAGGCCTGGCCGCCTAGGCCCCAGAAAGTGTCACAGCCTGCTTTATAAACCTTAGTGACGGTGGCCTAGGTGAAGATGATGTTGATGGAATACTGATGCCTTTTGCCTCCCAGAAGCCACCTGGGAGCATAGTAAAATGAAGGGGTGTTCCTGCTCTGCTGCCCTGTGTTTGCCCTCTGCCTAAGTGACATTCATTCTGGGCTCTCCAGGCAAATGTATCCATCTGGGAGAGAGCTAGGAATAGGACGTCTCTTTCTGCAGGCACAGTGGGGAAGACTCAGAGAGCTACATGCCTGAGACATCTTTCCTTGTCCCTCGCTCATTGTTCTGTTCCCTAACTTCTAACTCTCTGCCAGGCCAGGCCCTGTTTCTTTTACTGCCAACCCCCCTGACCCCTCATCTTTCACCTACTTCCCGCTCTATTATGCCTTCTCCTTTTTTACTCTCTTCTATGGCCCTTTGAAAAGGAATGCAGGCCTAGCTAAGCCTCGTGAAGGAAATCTACCAACAAAAGATGCATGGGAGGTGCTGTGAGACGAGTAAGAAGGGATGAAGGGGTGATGGGTTGTTGAGTTGGGAAGCACCAGAGGCGTAGCCAGGATTTTCTAGCAAATGGGGTCTGAAGCTAATGTAGTTGGGCCCACTGCAATGACAAAAATCTCTTTAAATGCCCACACAGAGCTGCTGAGTGGGCATTTACAGATTTTGGGTGAGCCTTTCCCCTCAGGCCCTACCCTGCCTACGCCTCTGCACTCTCACCCCCAGGGCAAAGAGTAGGAAAGGCTTGCTACAGCAAGAGTCTTTCAAATCTTTCACTTTTGGGAGCAGAGTGTTTACATTTAAAAATCATGAACAAGCAGCATTAAGAAACCATACAGTAGCAGAGGACAGAGGACTGCCCTGCGCATGTCAATACACCCCAATGACAAAAGCAAAGATTTAACTGACCTGCTTAGCTATTAGCGGCTCACACCTCACAATGATTATCATCTCAGACCCTTCCTATCCTCACAAAATGGCCTCACTATTGCTAGGGCCATCATAGGATCTAGGTTGGACTACTGCAACGCACTCCTTGGTGGGACCTCCGGAAAAAACATCGCTAAACTCCAGCTTGCCCAGAACAACGCCCTCAGGGCCGCTACAGGTTTTTCCAGGAAAGACCACATTTCTGACCTTAGGAGGCAGGTCCACTGGCTGCCCATTAGGCAGAGGATCATCTTTAAAATCCTCTCCCTCACCCATAAATGCCTCCATGACCTTGCTCCCCCCTACCTTGCCCAGAGAATTTCACGACCCACCTCGGCCAGGTCCACCAGATCTGCCTACACCAACCTGATTTCTACTCCCAAGACTTGTAGAGTACGTGCGGGCGGCTCGAGCTTCTCAGCCCTAGCAGCCTCACACTGGAACGCCCTACCTTCGCTCCTCAGGGGGATTGACTCTCACCTAGCCTTCCGCAAAGCCTTAAAAACCAGGCTGTTTGTCTAAACCTTCCTGCCTTTATATTTACAGGCTTACGAACGTCATTTGTAACTATGCTCCGCTCTTCTCTCTGTAACTAAGTACCTTATGTTTCCTATGTTTACACAATCTTGCTGCTTACGCCTTCATGTAATAGCGCCTCGATGTCTATGGGCTGCAGTGCGCTCTATAAATGTAAAAAATAAATAAAAAATAAATAAATCTCTCTGTGAAGCAAAACATCCTCTGACTTGGGGTGAAACAGAGATCTAATGTGCCAATGGAAGGCAACATGGAAATTTAGTTTCCTGCTCTCAGAGGAAGGAGGGTCGACAGCCCAATGGGTTAATGCACCTACTGCAGCCTCCTATGTGTAGCCTGCAGGCGACACATTCAGTTGCCGGTGAGATGCTGATACAGGTTTGCTTGCTATGCAGGGGCCGGTGGTCACATCACAGCACCTCGAGAAGGTGTCCTGTTTGAGTCCTAGTGCAATTATGGTATCAACCATGACCTGTAGATTACACCTTTTACACCCGTTTTTTCCAGTCAGTTGGGGCCAGAGAGACAAGCTTGTGTATGGGTGTTACCAAGGCCAGAGTGCCGAAAACAGAGGCACAATTGTTAGTGGGAACGCAGGTATTGAAGGGGCATTAGCTGTTGGCTGATCGCGCAGGGCAATCCATCCCCATTTTCAATAAAAACATTTTTTTTTTAAATTAAAAAAATTACCCAAGAGACACCGGACATAGGATTAGAACTCAGGTCTCCAACATTGCAAGACAAAGCACTTACCACTTGAGCCACTGGTGGCTGGGCTTCTGAGAGTTGCATTTGGGCGTATATATCTTTCTTCTGCATGCCCCTGTGAGCATGCCCATGTCAGCATGCCCATTTGCATTGTCAAACATGTTCACTGCAGAAAATGAGGATAGAACATCTGGCCCCCGCTCCTCCAAATATCAGCTAACTGCAGTCGCCTCGAGGTTAAGTGCTTGCGTTACAGCGTTGGGGGCATGGGTTTAAGTCCTGCTTTCGGCACATAAACGGAATAGTTGCGTAATCTCCTTGTACAGTTGTGGGTACCCACACTCCTTCTAAAAGGTTCAGTGGTTATGAAAAGAGGTCCTTGGAAAAGGGAGGGTGGAAGAAAGCAGAGAGGCAGGACTGAGGAAGCGCAGGGTAAATAAAGGAGGAGGTGGGGCAGGCTAAAGGGAGTGGTAGGGCTGGATGAATGGGTCCCTGTGGAGAGGGGGCGGGTCTGGGTGAGTGGGGGTAGGACTAGAAGGATATGGTGCAGGTTCCCTGGTAAAAGGAGGGTGGAAGAAAGCAGAGGTGGGACTGTGGTGGTGAGAAAGTGTGGCAGTTGGGGTCCATTCCACACGCTCTCCGCTGGGCCTCCTTTCCCCACATTAGGACCCTCCTTTACACACCCATTCCTCCACAATTCTGGGCCCTCTTCCCCCATGACACCGTTCCCAGGGCCGACTTATTCGCTGTCACCCCAGGGCCCACTTTATGCCCTCTAGACCTACCCCCTCCTCCTCTTTTCCACAGGGACCCATTCATCCAGCCCTACCTCCCCCTACTTTATTTACCGGCCACTTCCTCGCCTCCACATCCCGCTTCTCTGCTTTCTTCCACCCTCCATTTACCAGGGAACTCATTACATTACATAGCCACTGAACCTTTTAGGAGTGTGGGTACCCACCACTGTACAAGGAGATTACCCAACTATTCTGTTTATGTGCCGAAAGCAGTACTCGAACCCAGGCCCCCCCAGCGCTGTAACGCAAGCACTTAACCTCTATGCCACTGCAGTTAGCTGGTATTTGTTGGAGCGGGGGAGGGGGGACAGATGTTCTATCCTCCTTGGTTTCAGTGAACATGTTTCACAATGCAAATGGGTATGCTCACAGGGGCATGCAGGAGAAAGATATATACGCCCAAAAGCGACCCTCGAAAGCATGGCAATCAGTGGCTCAAGCTGTAAATCCTTGGTCTTGCAATGCTGGAGACCTGAGTTCTAATCCAATGTCCGGTATCTCTTGGGCATTCTTTTTTTCATTTAAAAAAAATGTTTTTATTGAAAATTGGGATGCATTGCCCTGCCCGATCAGCCAACAGCTAACGCCCCTTCAATACATGTGTTCCCACTAACAGTTGTGCCTTTGTATTCTGCACTCTGGCCTTAGTAACACCCATACACAAGCTTGTCTCTCTGGCCCCAACTGACTGGAAAAAACGAGGGGAAAAGGTGCAATCTGGGGGTCATGGCTGATTCCATAATTGCACTGGGACTCAAACAGCACACCTTCTCGAGGTGCTGTGAGGTGACCACCGGCACCTGCATATCAAGCAAACCTGTATCAGCATCTCACCAGCAACTGAATGTGTCGCCTGCAAGGTACACATAGGAGGCTGCAGTAGGTGCATTAACCCATTGGGCTGTCGACCCTCCTTCCTCTGAGAGCAGGAAACTGCATTTCCATGTTGACTTACTTTGGCACATTAGATCTATCTTTCACCCCAATTCAGAGGATGCTTTGCTTCACGGAGAGATGATAATCATTGTGAGGTGTGAGCCACTAATAGCTAAGCAGGTCAGTTAAATCTTTGACCTTGTCATTGGGGTGTATTGTTATGCGCAGGGCAGCAGTCTTATGCCCTCTGCTACTGTACGCTTTCGTATTGGTGCTTGTTCATGATTCTAAAATGTAAACAGTCTGCTCTCAAAAGTGAAAGATTTGAAAGACTCTTGCTGTAACAAGCCTTTCCCACTCTTTGCCCTGGCGGTGAGAGAGCTGCTTTCTGCCTTTAACTTCCCCAATTGTGGAGTGGCTGGCTCCACCACTGACAACCAGTGCCTAATCCTGGAGGAAAACGGACAGAGGTCTGCGCCCTGCATCCTCCATGCGTCCCTAACGCTCCCAAACGCGACCACACCCCATACGGGCACAGCCCTATGTCCTATGCAGCCCCTCTGGTGAAGCCACCCACACAATTTAGGGTTAGGATCTGTGCTCTTCCACGTAGGCCTGGCCACCTAGGCCCCAGAAAGTGTCACAGCCTGCTTTATAAACCTTAGTGACGGTGGCCTAGGTGAAGATGATGTTGATGGAATACTGATGCCTTTTGCCTCCCAGAAGCCACCTGGGAGCATAGTAAAATGAAGGGGTGTTCCTGCTCTGCTGCCCTGTGTTTGCCCTCTGCCTAAGTGACATTCATTCTGGGCTCTCCAGGCAAATGTATCCATCTGGGAGAGAGCTAGGAATAGGACGTCTCTTTCTGCAGGCACAGTGGGGAAGACTCAGAGAGCTACATGCCTGAGACATCTTTCCTTGTCCCTCGCTCATTGTTCTGTTCCCTAACTTCTAACTCTCTGCCAGGCCAGGCCCTGTTTCTTTTACTGCCAACCCCCCTGACCCCTCATCTTTCACCTACTTCCCGCTCTATTATGCCTTCTCCTTTTTTACTCTCTTCTATGGCCCTTTGAAAAGGAATGCAGGCCTAGCTAAGCCTCGTGAAGGAAATCTACCAACAAAAGATGCATGGGAGGTGCTGTGAGACGAGTAAGAAGGGATGAAGGGGTGATGGGTTGTTGAGTTGGGAAGCACCAGAGGCGTAGCCAGGATTTTCTAGCAAATGGGGTCTGAAGCTAATGTAGTTGGGCCCACTGCAATGACAAAAATCTCTTTAAATGCCCACACAGAGCTGCTGAGTGGGCATTTACAGATTTTGGGTGGGCCTTTCCCCTCAGGCCCTACCCTGCCTACGCCTCTGCACTCTCACCCCCAGGGCAAAGAGTAGGAAAGGCTTGCTACAGCAAGAGTCTTTCAAATCTTTCACTTTTGGGAGCAGAGTGTTTACATTTAAAAATCATGAACAAGCAGCATTAAGAAACCATACAGTAGCAGAGGACAGAGGACTGCCCTGCGCATGTCAATACACCCCAATGACAAAAGCAAAGATTTAACTGACCTGCTTAGCTATTAGCGGCTCACACCTCACAATGATTATCATCTCAGACCCTTCCTATCCTCACAAAATGGCCTCACTATTGCTAGGGCCATCATAGGATCTAGGTTGGACTACTGCAACGCACTCCTTGGTGGGACCTCCGGAAAAAACATCGCTAAACTCCAGCTTGCCCAGAACAACGCCCTCAGGGCCGCTACAGGTTTTTCCAGGAAAGACCACATTTCTGACCTTAGGAGGCAGGTCCACTGGCTGCCCATTAGGCAGAGGATCATCTTTAAAATCCTCTCCCTCACCCATAAATGCCTCCATGACCTTGCTCCCCCCTACCTTGCCCAGAGAATTTCACGACCCACCTCGGCCAGGTCCACCAGATCTGCCTACACCAACCTGATTTCTACTCCCAAGACTTGTAGAGTACGTGCGGGCGGCTCGAGCTTCTCAGCCCTAGCAGCCTCACACTGGAACGCCCTACCTTCGCTCCTCAGGGGGATTGACTCTCACCTAGCCTTCCGCAAAGCCTTAAAAACCAGGCTGTTTGTCTAAACCTTCCTGCCTTTATATTTACAGGCTTACGAACGTCATTTGTAACTATGCTCCGCTCTTCTCTCTGTAACTAAGTACCTTATGTTTCCTATGTTTACACAATCTTGCTGCTTACGCCTTCATGTAATAGCGCCTCGATGTCTATGGGCTGCAGTGCGCTCTATAAATGTAAAAAATAAATAAAAAATAAATAAATCTCTCTGTGAAGCAAAACATCCTCTGACTTGGGGTGAAACAGAGATCTAATGTGCCAATGGAAGGCAACATGGAAATTTAGTTTCCTGCTCTCAGAGGAAGGAGGGTCGACAGCCCAATGGGTTAATGCACCTACTGCAGCCTCCTATGTGTAGCCTGCAGGCGACACATTCAGTTGCCGGTGAGATGCTGATACAGGTTTGCTTGCTATGCAGGGGCCGGTGGTCACATCACAGCACCTCGAGAAGGTGTCCTGTTTGAGTCCTAGTGCAATTATGGTATCAACCATGACCTGTAGATTACACCTTTTACACCCGTTTTTTCCAGTCAGTTGGGGCCAGAGAGACAAGCTTGTGTATGGGTGTTACCAAGGCCAGAGTGCCGAAAACAGAGGCACAATTGTTAGTGGGAACGCAGGTATTGAAGGGGCATTAGCTGTTGGCTGATCGCGCAGGGCAATCCATCCCCATTTTCAATAAAAACATTTTTTTTTAAATTAAAAAAATTACCCAAGAGACACCGGACATAGGATTAGAACTCAGGTCTCCAACATTGCAAGACAAAGCACTTACCACTTGAGCCACTGGTGGCTGAGCTTCTGAGAGTTGCATTTGGGCGTATATATCTTTCTTCTGCATGCCCCTGTGAGCATGCCTATGTCAGCATGCCCATTTGCATTGTCAAACATGTTCACTGCAGAAAATGAGGATAGAACATCTGGCCCCCGCTCCTCCAAATATCAGCTAACTGCAGTCGCCTCGAGGTTAAGTGCTTGCGTTACAGCGTTGGGGGCATGGGTTTAAGTCCTGCTTTCGGCACATAAACGGAATAGTTGCGTAATCTCCTTGTACAGTTGTGGGTACCCACACTCCTTCTAAAAGGTTCAGTGGTTATGAAAAGAGGTCCTTGGAAAAGGGAGGGTGGAAGAAAGCAGAGAGGCAGGACTGAGGAAGCGCAGGGTAAATAAAGGAGGAGGTGGGGCAGGCTAAAGGGAGTGGTAGGGCTGGATGAATGGGTCCCTGTGGAGAGGGGGCGGGTCTGGGTGAGTGGGGGTAGGACTAGAAGGATATGGTGCAGGTTCCCTGGTAAAAGGAGGGTGGAAGAAAGCAGAGGTGGGACTGTGGTGGTGAGAAAGTGTGGCAGTTGGGGTCCATTCCACACGCTCTCCGCTGGGCCTCCTTTCCCCACATTAGGACCCTCCTTTACACACCCATTCCTCCACAATTCTGGGCCCTCTTCCCCCCATGACACCGTTCCCAGGGCCGACTTATTCGCTGTCACCCCAGGGCCCACTTTATGCCCTCTAGACCTACCCCCTCCTCCTCTTCTCCACAGGGACCCATTCATCCAGCCCTACCTCCCCCTACTTTATTTACCGGCCACTTCCTCGCCTCCACATCCCGCTTCTCTGCTTTCTTCCACCCTCCATTTACCAGGGAACTCATTACATTACATAGCCACTGAACCTTTTAGGAGTGTGGGTACCCACCACTGTACAAGGAGATTACTCAACTATTCTGTTTATGTGCCGAAAGCAGTACTCGAACCCAGGCCCCCCCAGCGCTGTAACGCAAGCACTTAACCTCTATGCCACTGCAGTTAGCTGGTATTTGTTGGAGCGGGGGAAGGGGGACAGATGTTCTATCCTCCTTGGTTTCAGTGAACATGTTTCACAATGCAAATGGGTATGCTCACAGGGGCATGCAGGAGAAAGATATATACGCCCAAAAGCGACCCTCGAAAGCATGGCAATCAGTGGCTCAAGCTGTAAATCCTTGGTCTTGCAATGCTGGAGACCTGAGTTCTAATCCAATGTCCGGTATCTCTTGGGCATTCTTTTTTTCATTTAAAAAAAATGTTTTTATTGAAAATTGGGATGCATTGCCCTGCCCGATCAGCCAACAGCTAACGCCCCTTCAATACATGTGTTCCCACTAACAGTTGTGCCTTTGTATTCTGCACTCTGGCCTTAGTAACACCCATACACAAGCTTGTCTCTCTGGCCCCAACTGACTGGAAAAAACGAGGGGAAAACGTGCAATCTGGGGGTCATGGCTGATTCCATAATTGCACTGGGACTCAAACAGCACACCTTCTCGAGGTGCTGTGAGGTGACCACCGGCACCTGCATATCAAGCAAACCTGTATCAGCATCTCACCAGCAACTGAATGTGTCGCCTGCAAGGTACACATAGGAGGCTGCAGTAGGTGCATTAACCCATTGGGCTGTCGACCCTCCTTCCTCTGAGAGCAGGAAACTGCATTTCCATGTTGACTTACTTTGGCACATTAGATCTATCTTTCACCCCAATTCAGAGGATGCTTTGCTTCACGGAGAGATGATAATCATTGTGAGGTGTGAGCCACTAATAGCTAAGCAGGTCAGTTAAATCTTTGACCTTGTCATTGGGGTGTATTGTTATGCGCAGGGCAGCAGTCTTATGCCCTCTGCTACTGTACGCTTTCGTATTGGTGCTTGTTCATGATTCTAAAATGTAAACAGTCTGCTCTCAAAAGTGAAAGATTTGAAAGACTCTTGCTGTAACAAGCCTTTCCCACTCTTTGCCCTGGCGGTGAGAGAGCTGCTTTCTGCCTTTAACTTCCCCAATTGTGGAGTGGCTGGCTCCACCACTGACAACCAGTGCCTAATCCTGGAGGAAAACGGACAGAGGTCTGCGCCCTGCATCCTCCATGCGTCCCTAACGCTCCCAAACGCGACCACACCCCATACGGGCACAGCCCTATGTCCTATGCAGCCCCTCTGGTGAAGCCACCCACACAATTTAGGGTTAGGATCTGTGCTCTTCCAGGTAGGCCTGGCCACCTAGGCCCCAGAAAGTGTCACAGCCTGCTTTATAAACCTTAGTGACGGTGGCCTAGGTGAAGATGATGTTGATGGAATACTGATGCCTTTTGCCTCCCAGAAGCCACCTGGGAGCATAGTAAAATGAAGGGGTGTTCCTGCTCTGCTGCCCTGTGTTTGCCCTCTGCCTAAGTGACATTCATTCTGGGCTCTCCAGGCAAATGTATCCATCTGGGAGAGAGCTAGGAATAGGACGTCTCTTTCTGCAGGCACAGTGGGGAAGACTCAGAGAGCTACATGCCTGAGACATCTTTCCTTGTCCCTCGCTCATTGTTCTGTTCCCTAACTTCTAACTCTCTGCCAGGCCAGGCCCTGTTTCTTTTACTGCCAACCCCCCTGACCCCTCATCTTTCACCTACTTCCCGCTCTATTATGCCTTCTCCTTTTTTACTCTCTTCTATGGCCCTTTGAAAAGGAATGCAGGCCTAGCTAAGCCTCGTGAAGGAAATCTACCAACAAAAGATGCATGGGAGGTGCTGTGAGACGAGTAAGAAGGGATGAAGGGGTGATGGGTTGTTGAGTTGGGAAGCACCAGAGGCGTAGCCAGGATTTTCTAGCAAATGGGGTCTGAAGCTAATGTAGTTGGGCCCACTGCAATGACAAAAATCTCTTTAAATGCCCACACAGAGCTGCTGAGTGGGCATTTACAGATTTTGGGTGGGCCTTTCCCCTCAGGCCCTACCCTGCCTACGCCTCTGCACTCTCACCCCCAGGGCAAAGAGTAGGAAAGGCTTGCTACAGCAAGAGTCTTTCAAATCTTTCACTTTTGGGAGCAGAGTGTTTACATTTAAAAATCATGAACAAGCAGCATTAAGAAACCATACAGTAGCAGAGGACAGAGGACTGCCCTGCGCATGTCAATACACCCCAATGACAAAAGCAAAGATTTAACTGACCTGCTTAGCTATTAGCGGCTCACACCTCACAATGATTATCATCTCAGACCCTTCCTATCCTCACAAAATGGCCTCACTATTGCTAGGGCCATCATAGGATCTAGGTTGGACTACTGCAACGCACTCCTTGGTGGGACCTCCGGAAAAAACATCGCTAAACTCCAGCTTGCCCAGAACAACGCCCTCAGGGCCGCTACAGGTTTTTCCAGGAAAGACCACATTTCTGACCTTAGGAGGCAGGTCCACTGGCTGCCCATTAGGCAGAGGATCATCTTTAAAATCCTCTCCCTCACCCATAAATGCCTCCATGACCTTGCTCCCCCCTACCTTGCCCAGAGAATTTCACGACCCACCTCGGCCAGGTCCACCAGATCTGCCTACACCAACCTGATTTCTACTCCCAAGACTTGTAGAGTACGTGCGGGCGGCTCGAGCTTCTCAGCCCTAGCAGCCTCACACTGGAACGCCCTACCTTCGCTCCTCAGGGGGATTGACTCTCACCTAGCCTTCCGCAAAGCCTTAAAAACCAGGCTGTTTGTCTAAACCTTCCTGCCTTTATATTTACAGGCTTACGAACGTCATTTGTAACTATGCTCCGCTCTTCTCTCTGTAACTAAGTACCTTATGTTTCCTATGTTTACACAATCTTGCTGCTTACGCCTTCATGTAATAGCGCCTCGATGTCTATGGGCTGCAGTGCGCTCTATAAATGTAAAAAATAAATAAAAAATAAATAAATCTCTCTGTGAAGCAAAACATCCTCTGACTTGGGGTGAAACAGAGATCTAATGTGCCAATGGAAGGCAACATGGAAATTTAGTTTCCTGCTCTCAGAGGAAGGAGGGTCGACAGCCCAATGGGTTAATGCACCTACTGCAGCCTCCTATGTGTAGCCTGCAGGCGACACATTCAGTTGCCGGTGAGATGCTGATACAGGTTTGCTTGCTATGCAGGGGCCGGTGGTCACATCACAGCACCTCGAGAAGGTGTCCTGTTTGAGTCCTAGTGCAATTATGGTATCAACCATGACCTGTAGATTACACCTTTTACACCCGTTTTTTCCAGTCAGTTGGGGCCAGAGAGACAAGCTTGTGTATGGGTGTTACCAAGGCCAGAGTGCCGAAAACAGAGGCACAATTGTTAGTGGGAACGCAGGTATTGAAGGGGCATTAGCTGTTGGCTGATCGCGCAGGGCAATCCATCCCCATTTTCAATAAAAACATTTTTTTTTTAAATTAAAAAAATTACCCAAGAGACACCGGACATAGGATTAGAACTCAGGTCTCCAACATTGCAAGACAAGGCACTTACCACTTGAGCCACTGGTGGCTGTGCTTCTGAGAGTTGCATTTGGGCGTATATATCTTCCTTCTGCATGCCCCTGTGAGCATGCCCATGTCAGCATGCCCATTTGCATTGTCAAACATGTTCACTGCAGAAAATGAGGATAGAACATCTGGCCCCCGCTCCTCCAAATATCAGCTAACTGCAGTCGCCTCGAGGTTAAGTGCTTGCGTTACAGCGTTGGGGGCATGGGTTTAAGTCCTGCTTTCGGCACATAAACGGAATAGTTGCGTAATCTCCTTGTACAGTTGTGGGTACCCACACTCCTTCTAAAAGGTTCAGTGGTTATGAAAAGAGGTCCTTGGAAAAGGGAGGGTGGAAGAAAGCAGAGAGGCAGGACTGAGGAAGCGCAGGGTAAATAAAGGAGGAGGTGGGGCAGGCTAAAGGGAGTGGTAGGGCTGGATGAATGGGTCCCTGTGGAGAGGGGGCGGGTCTGGGTGAGTGGGGGTAGGACTAGAAGGATATGGTGCAGGTTCCCTGGTAAAAGGAGGGTGGAAGAAAGCAGAGGTGGGACTGTGGTGGTGAGAAAGTGTGGCAGTTGGGGTCCATTCCACACGCTCTCCGCTGGGCCTCCTTTCCCCACATTAGGACCCTCCTTTACACACCCATTCCTCCACAATTCTGGGCCCTCTTCCCCCCATGACACCGTTCCCAGGGCCGACTTATTCGCTGTCACCCCAGGGCCCACTTTATGCCCTCTAGACCTACCCCCTCCTCCTCTTCTCCACAGGGACCCATTCATCCAGCCCTACCTCCCCCTACTTTATTTACCGGCCACTTCCTCGCCTCCACATCCAGCTTCTCTGCTTTCTTCCACCCTCCATTTACCAGGGAACTCATTACATTACATAGCCACTGAACCTTTTAGGAGTGTGGGTACCCACCACTGTACAAGGAGATTACCCAACTATTCTGTTTATGTGCCGAAAGCAGTACTCGAACCCAGGCCCCCCCAGCGCTGTAACGCAAGCACTTAACCTCTATGCCACTGCAGTTAGCTGGTATTTGTTGGAGCGGGGGAAGGGGGACAGATGTTCTATCCTCCTTGGTTTCAGTGAACATGTTTCACAATGCAAATGGGTATGCTCACAGGGGCATGCAGGAGAAAGATATATACGCCCAAAAGCGACCCTCGAAAGCATGGCAATCAGTGGCTCAAGCTGTAAATCCTTGGTCTTGCAATGCTGGAGACCTGAGTTCTAATCCAATGTCTGGTATCTCTTGGGCATTCTTTTTTTCATTTAAAAAAATGTTTTTATTGAAAATTGGGATGCATTGCCCTGCCCGATCAGCCAACAGCTAACGCCCCTTCAATACATGTGTTCCCACTAACAGTTGTGCCTTTGTATTCTGCACTCTGGCCTTAGTAACACCCATACACAAGCTTGTCTCTCTGGCCCCAACTGACTGGAAAAAACGAGGGGAAAAGGTGCAATCTGGGGGTCATGGCTGATTCCATAATTGCACTGGGACTCAAACAGCACACCTTCTCGAGGTGCTGTGAGGTGACCACCGGCACCTGCATATCAAGCAAACCTGTATCAGCATCTCACCAGCAACTGAATGTGTCGCCTGCAAGGTACACATAGGAGGCTGCAGTAGGTGCATTAACCCATTGGGCTGTCGACCCTCCTTCCTCTGAGAGCAGGAAACTGCATTTCCATGTTGACTTACTTTGGCACATTAGATCTATCTTTCACCCCAATTCAGAGGATGCTTTGCTTCACGGAGAGATGATAATCATTGTGAGGTGTGAGCCACTAATAGCTAAGCAGGTCAGTTAAATCTTTGACCTTGTCATTGGGGTGTATTGTTATGCGCAGGGCAGCAGTCTTATGCCCTCTGCTACTGTACGCTTTCGTATTGGTGCTTGTTCATGATTCTAAAATGTAAACAGTCTGCTCTCAAAAGTGAAAGATTTGAAAGACTCTTGCTGTAACAAGCCTTTCCCACTCTTTGCCCTGGCGGTGAGAGAGCTGCTTTCTGCCTTTAACTTCCCCAATTGTGGAGTGGCTGGCTCCACCACTGACAACCAGTGCCTAATCCTGGAGGACAACGGACAGAGGTCTGCACCCTGCATCCTCCATGCGTCCCTAACGCTCCCAAACGCGACCACACCCCATACGGGCACAGCCCTATGTCCTATGCAGCCCCTCTGGTGAAGCCACCCACACAATTTAGGGTTAGGATCTGTGCTCTTCCACGTAGGCCTGGCCACCTAGGCCTCAGAAAGTGTCACAGCCTGCTTTATAAACCTTAGTGACGGTGGCCTAGGTGAAGATGATGTTGATGGAATACTGATGCCTTTTGCCTCCCAGAAGCCACCTGGGAGCATAGTAAAATGAAGGGGTGTTCCTGCTCTGCTGCCCTGTGTTTGCCCTCTGCCTAAGTGACATTCATTCTGGGCTCTCCAGGCAAATGTATCCATCTGGGAGAGAGCTAGGAATAGGACGTCTCTTTCTGCAGGCACAGTGGGGAAGACTCAGAGAGCTACATGCCTGAGACATCTTTCCTTGTCCCTCGCTCATTGTTCTGTTCCCTAACTTCTAACTCTCTGCCAGGCCAGGCCCTGTTTCTTTTACTGCCAACCCCCCTGACCCCTCATCTTTCACCTACTTCCCGCTCTATTATGCCTTCTCCTTTTTTACTCTCTTCTATGGCCCTTTGAAAAGGAATGCAGGCCTAGCTAAGCCTCGTGAAGGAAATCTACCAACAAAAGATGCATGGGAGGTGCTGTGAGACGAGTAAGAAGGGATGAAGGGGTGATGGGTTGTTGAGTTGGGAAGCACCAGAGGCGTAGCCAGGATTTTCTAGCAAATGGGGTCTGAAGCTAATGTAGTTGGGCCCACTGCAATGACAAAAATCTCTTTAAATGCCCACACAGAGCTGCTGAGTGGGCATTTACAGATTTTGGGTGGGCCTTTCCCCTCAGGCCCTACCCTGCCTACGCCTCTGCACTCTCACCCCCAGGGCAAAGAGTAGGAAAGGCTTGCTATAGCAAGAGTCTTTCAAATCTTTCACTTTTGGGAGCAGAGTGTTTACATTTAAAAATCATGAACAAGCAGCATTAAGAAACCATACAGTAGCAGAGGACAGAGGACTGCCCTGCGCATGTCAATACACCCCAATGACAAAAGCAAAGATTTAACTGACCTGCTTAGCTATTAGCGGCTCACACCTCACAATGATTATCATCTCAGACCCTTCCTATCCTCACAAAATGGCCTCACTATTGCTAGGGCCATCATAGGATCTAGGTTGGACTACTGCAACGCACTCCTTGGTGGGACCTCCGGAAAAAACATCGCTAAACTCCAGCTTGCCCAGAACAACGCCCTCAGGGCCGCTACAGGTTTTTCCAGGAAAGACCACATTTCTGACCTTAGGAGGCAGGTCCACTGGCTGCCCATTAGGCAGAGGATCATCTTTAAAATCCTCTCCCTCACCCATAAATGCCTCCATGACCTTGCTCCCCCCTACCTTGCCCAGAGAATTTCACGACCCACCTCGGCCAGGTCCACCAGATCTGCCTACACCAACCTGATTTCTACTCCCAAGACTTGTAGAGTACGTGCGGGCGGCTCGAGCTTCTCAGCCCTAGCAGCCTCACACTGGAACGCCCTACCTTCGCTCCTCAGGGGGATTGACTCTCACCTAGCCTTCCGCAAAGCCTTAAAAACCAGGCTGTTTGTCTAAACCTTCCTGCCTTTATATTTACAGGCTTACGAACGTCATTTGTAACTATGCTCCGCTCTTCTCTCTGTAACTAAGTACCTTATGTTTCCTATGTTTACACAATCTTGCTGCTTATGCCTTCATGTAATAGCGCCTCGATGTCTATGGGCTGCAGTGCGCTCTATAAATGTAAAAAATAAATAAAAAATAAATAAATCTCTCTGTGAAGCAAAACATCCTCTGACTTGGGGTGAAACAGAGATCTAATGTGCCAATGGAAGGCAACATGGAAATTTAGTTTCCTGCTCTCAGAGGAAGGAGGGTCGACAGCCCAATGGGTTAATGCACCTACTGCAGCCTCCTATGTGTAGCCTGCAGGCGACACATTCAGTTGCCGGTGAGATGCTGATACAGGTTTGCTTGCTATGCAGGGGCCGGTGGTCACATCACAGCACCTCGAGAAGGTGTCCTGTTTGAGTCCTAGTGCAATTATGGTATCAACCATGACCTGTAGATTACACCTTTTACACCCGTTTTTTCCAGTCAGTTGGGGCCAGAGAGACAAGCTTGTGTATGGGTGTTACCAAGGCCAGAGTGCCGAAAACAGAGGCACAATTGTTAGTGGGAACGCAGGTATTGAAGGGGCATTAGCTGTTGGCTGATCGCGCAGGGCAATCCATCCCCATTTTCAATAAAAACATTTTTTTTTTAAATTAAAAAAATTACCCAAGAGACACCGGACATAGGATTAGAACTCAGGTCTCCAAGATTGCAAGACAAAGCACTTACCACTTGAGCCACTGGTGGCTGTGCTTCTGAGAGTTGCATTTGGGCGTATATATCTTTCTTCTGCATGCCCCTGTGAGCATGCCCATGTCAGCATGCCCATTTGCATTGTCAAACATGTTCACTGCAGAAAATGAGGATAGAACATCTGGCCCCCGCTCCTCCAAATATCAGCTAACTGCAGTCGCCTCGAGGTTAAGTGCTTGCGTTACAGCGTTGGGGGCATGGGTTTAAGTCCTGCTTTCGGCACATAAACGGAATAGTTGCGTAATCTCCTTGTACAGTTGTGGGTACCCACACTCCTTCTAAAAGGTTCAGTGGTTATGAAAAGAGGTCCTTGGAAAAGGGAGGGTGGAAGAAAGCAGAGAGGCAGGACTGAGGAAGCGCAGGGTAAATAAAGGAGGAGGTGGGGCAGGCTAAAGGGAGTGGTAGGGCTGGATGAATGGGTCCCTGTGGAGAGGGGGCGGGTCTGGGTGAGTGGGGGTAGGACTAGAAGGATATGGTGCAGGTTCCCTGGTAAAAGGAGGGTGGAAGAAAGCAGAGGTGGGACTGTGGTGGTGAGAAAGTGTGGCAGTTGGGGTCCATTCCACACGCTCTCCGCTGGGCCTCCTTTCCCCACATTAGGACCCTCCTTTACACACCCATTCCTCCACAATTCTGGGCCCTCTTCCCCCCATGACACCGTTCCCAGGGCCGACTTATTCGCTGTCACCCCAGGGCCCACTTTATGCCCTCTAGACCTACCCCCTCCTCCTCTTCTCCACAGGGACCCATTCATCCAGCCCTACCTCCCCCTACTTTATTTACCGGCCACTTCCTCGCCTCCACATCCCGCTTCTCTGCTTTCTTCCACCCTCCATTTACCAGGGAACTCATTACATTACATAGCCACTGAACCTTTTAGGAGTGTGGGTACCCACCACTGTACAAGGAGATTACCCAACTATTCTGTTTATGTGCCGAAAGCAGTACTCGAACCCAGGCCCCCCCAGCGCTGTAACGCAAGCACTTAACCTCTATGCCACTGCAGTTAGCTGGTATTTGTTGGAGCGGGGGAAGGGGGACAGATGTTCTATCCTCCTTGGTTTCAGTGAACATGTTTCACAATGCAAATGGGTATGCTCACAGGGGCATGCAGGAGAAAGATATATACGCCCAAAATCGACCCTCGAAAGCATGGCAATCAGTGGCTCAAGCTGTAAATCCTTGGTCTTGCAATGCTGGAGACCTGAGTTCTAATCCAATGTCCGGTATCTCTTGGGCATTCTTTTTTTCATTTAAAAAAAATGTTTTTATTGAAAATTGGGATGCATTGCCCTGCCCGATCAGCCAACAGCTAACGCCCCTTCAATACATGTGTTCCCACTAACAGTTGTGCCTTTGTATTCTGCACTCTGGCCTTAGTAACACCCATACACAAGCTTGTCTCTCTGGCCCCAACTGACTGGAAAAAACGAGGGGAAAAGGTGCAATCTGGGGGTCATGGCTGATTCCATAATTGCACTGGGACTCAAACAGCACACCTTCTCGAGGTGCTGTGAGGTGACCACCGGCACCTGCATATCAAGCAAACCTGTATCAGCATCTCACCAGCAACTGAATGTGTCGCCTGCAAGGTACACATAGGAGGCTGCAGTAGGTGCATTAACCCATTGGGCTGTCGACCCTCCTTCCTCTGAGAGCAGGAAACTGCATTTCCATGTTGACTTACTTTGGCACATTAGATCTATCTTTCACCCCAATTCAGAGGATGCTTTGCTTCACGGAGAGATGATAATCATTGTGAGGTGTGAGCCACTAATAGCTAAGCAGGTCAGTTAAATCTTTGACCTTGTCATTGGGGTGTATTGTTATGCGCAGGGCAGCAGTCTTATGCCCTCTGCTACTGTACGCTTTCGTATTGGTGCTTGTTCATGATTCTAAAATGTAAACAGTCTGCTCTCAAAAGTGAAAGATTTGAAAGACTCTTGCTGTAACAAGCCTTTCCCACTCTTTGCCCTGGCGGTGAGAGAGCTGCTTTCTGCCTTTAACTTCCCCAATTGTGGAGTGGCTGGCTCCACCACTGACAACCAGTGCCTAATCCTGGAGGAAAACGGACAGAGGTCTGCGCCCTGCATCCTCCATGCGTCCCTAACGCTCCCAAACGCGACCACACCCCATACGGGCACAGCCCTATGTCCTATGCAGCCCCTCTGGTGAAGCCACCCACACAATTTAGGGTTAGGATCTGTGCTCTTCCACGTAGGCCTGGCCACCTAGGCCCCAGAAAGTGTCACAGCCTGCTTTATAAACCTTAGTGACGGTGGCCTAGGTGAAGATGATGTTGATGGAATACTGATGCCTTTTGCCTCCCAGAAGCCACCTGGGAGCATAGTAAAATGAAGGGGTGTTCCTGCTCTGCTGCCCTGTGTTTGCCCTCTGCCTAAGTGACATTCATTCTGGGCTCTCCAGGCAAATGTATCCATCTGGGAGAGAGCTAGGAATAGGACGTCTCTTTCTGCAGGCACAGTGGGGAAGACTCAGAGAGCTACATGCCTGAGACATCTTTCCTTGTCCCTCGCTCATTGTTCTGTTCCCTAACTTCTAACTCTCTGCCAGGCCAGGCCCTGTTTCTTTTACTGCCAACCCCCCTGACCCCTCATCTTTCACCTACTTCCCGCTCTATTATGCCTTCTCCTTTTTTACTCTCTTCTATGGCCCTTTGAAAAGGAATGCAGGCCTAGCTAAGCCTCGTGAAGGAAATCTACCAACAAAAGATGCATGGGAGGTGCTGTGAGACGAGTAAGAAGGGATGAAGGGGTGATGGGTTGTTGAGTTGGGAAGCACCAGAGGCGTAGCCAGGATTTTCTAGCAAATGGGGTCTGAAGCTAATGTAGTTGGGCCCACTGCAATGACAAAAATCTCTTTAAATGCCCACACAGAGCTGCTGAGTGGGCATTTACAGATTTTGGGTGGGCCTTTCCCCTCAGGCCCTACCCTGCCTACGCCTCTGCACTCTCACCCCCAGGGCAAAGAGTAGGAAAGGCTTGCTACAGCAAGAGTCTTTCAAATCTTTCACTTTTGGGAGCAGAGTGTTTACATTTAAAAATCATGAACAAGCAGCATTAAGAAACCATACAGTAGCAGAGGACAGAGGACTGCCCTGCGCATGTCAATACACCCCAATGACAAAAGCAAAGATTTAACTGACCTGCTTAGCTATTAGCGGCTCACACCTCACAATGATTATCATCTCAGACCCTTCCTATCCTCACAAAATGGCCTCACTATTGCTAGGGCCATCATAGGATCTAGGTTGGACTACTGCAACGCACTCCTTGGTGGGACCTCCGGAAAAAACATTGCTAAACTCCAGCTTGCCCAGAACAACGCCCTCAGGGCCGCTACAGGTTTTTCCAGGAAAGACCACATTTCTGACCTTAGGAGGCAGGTCCACTGGCTGCCCATTAGGCAGAGGATCATCTTTAAAATCCTCTCCCTCACCCATAAATGCCTCCATGACCTTGCTCCCCCCTACCTTGCCCAGAGAATTTCACGACCCACCTCGGCCAGGTCCACCAGATCTGCCTACACCAACCTGATTTCTACTCCCAAGACTTGTAGAGTACGTGCGGGCGGCTCGAGCTTCTCAGCCCTAGCAGCCTCACACTGGAACGCCCTACCTTCGCTCCTCAGGGGGATTGACTCTCACCTAGCCTTCCGCAAAGCCTTAAAAACCAGGCTGTTTGTCTAAACCTTCCTGCCTTTATATTTACAGGCTTACGAACGTCATTTGTAACTATGCTCCGCTCTTCTCTCTGTAACTAAGTACCTTATGTTTCCTATGTTTACACAATCTTGCTGCTTACGCCTTCATGTAATAGCGCCTCGATGTCTATGGGCTGCAGTGCGCTCTATAAATGTAAAAAATAAATAAAAAATAAATAAATCTCTCTGTGAAGCAAAACATCCTCTGACTTGGGGTGAAACAGAGATCTAATGTGCCAATGGAAGGCAACATGGAAATTTAGTTTCCTGCTCTCAGAGGAAGGAGGGTCGACAGCCCAATGGGTTAATGCACCTACTGCAGCCTCCTATGTGTAGCCTGCAGGCGACACATTCAGTTGCCGGTGAGATGCTGATACAGGTTTGCTTGCTATGCAGGGGCCGGTGGTCACATCACAGCACCTCGAGAAGGTGTCCTGTTTGAGTCCTAGTGCAATTATGGTATCAACCATGACCTGTAGATTACACCTTTTCCACCCGTTTTTTCCAGTCAGTTGGGGCCAGAGAGACAAGCTTGTGTATGGGTGTTACCAAGGCCAGAGTGCCGAAAACAGAGGCACAATTGTTAGTGGGAACGCAGGTATTGAAGGGGCATTAGCTGTTGGCTGATCGCGCAGGGCAATCCATCCCCATTTTCAATAAAAACATTTTTTTTTTAAATTAAAAAAATTACCCAAGAGACACCGGACATAGGATTAGAACTCAGGTCTCCAACATTGCAAGACAAGGCACTTACCACTTGAGCCACTGGTGGCTGTGCTTCTGAGAGTTGCATTTGGGCGTATATATCTTTCTTCTGCATGCCCCTGTGAGCATGCCCATGTCAGCATGCCCATTTGCATTGTCAAACATGTTCACTGCAGAAAATGAGGATAGAACATCTGGCCCCCGCTCCTCCAAATATCAGCTAACTGCAGTCGCCTCGAGGTTAAGTGCTTGCGTTACAGCGTTGGGGGCATGGGTTTAAGTCCTGCTTTCGGCACATAAACGGAATAGTTGCGTAATCTCCTTGTACAGTTGTGGGTACCCACACTCCTTCTATAAGGTTCAGTGGTTATGAAAAGAGGTCCTTGGAAAAGGGAGGGTGGAAGAAAGCAGAGAGGCAGGACTGAGGAAGCGCAGGGTAAATAAAGGAGGAGGTGGGGCAGGCTAAAGGGAGTGGTAGGGCTGGATGAATGGGTCCCTGTGGAGAGGGGGCGGGTCTGGGTGAGTGGGGGTAGGACTAGAAGGATATGGTGCAGGTTCCCTGGTAAAAGGAGGGTGGAAGAAAGCAGAGGTGGGACTGTGGTGGTGAGAAAGTGTGGCAGTTGGGGTCCATTCCACACGCTCTCCGCTGGGCCTCCTTTCCCCACATTAGGACCCTCCTTTACACACCCATTCCTCCACAATTCTGGGCCCTCTTCCCCCCATGACACCGTTCCCAGGGCCGACTTATTCGCTGTCACCCCAGGGCCCACTTTATGCCCTCTAGACCTACCCCCTCCTCCTCTTCTCCACAGGGACCCATTCATCCAGCCCTACCTCCCCCTACTTTATTTACCGGCCACTTCCTCGCCTCCACATCCCGCTTCTCTGCTTTCTTCCACCCTCCCTTTACCAGGGAACTCATTACATTACATAGCCACTGAACCTTTTAGGAGTGTGGGTACCCACCACTGTACAAGGAGATTACCCAACTATTCTGTTTATGTGCCGAAAGCAGTACTCGAACCCAGGCCCCCCCAGCGCTGTAACGCAAGCACTTAACCTCTATGCCACTGCAGTTAGCTGGTATTTGTTGGAGCGGGGGAGGGGGGACAGATGTTCTATCCTCCTTGGTTTCAGTGAACATGTTTCACAATGCAAATGGGTATGCTCACAGGGGCATGCAGGAGAAAGATATATACGCCCAAAAGCGACCCTCGAAAGCATGGCAATCAGTGGCTCAAGCTGTACATCCTTGGTCTTGCAATGCTGGAGACCTGAGTTCTAATCCAATGTCCGGTATCTCTTGGGCATTCTTTTTTTCATTTAAAAAAAATGTTTTTATTGAAAATTGGGATGCATTGCCCTGCCCGATCAGCCAACAGCTAACGCCCCTTCAATACATGTGTTCCCACTAACAGTTGTGCCTTTGTATTCTGCACTCTGGCCTTAGTAACACCCATACACAAGCTTGTCTCTCTGGCCCCAACTGACTGGAAAAAACGAGGGGAAAAGGTGCAATCTGGGGGTCATGGCTGATTCCATAATTGCACTGGGACTCAAACAGCACACCTTCTCGAGGTGCTGTGAGGTGACCACCGGCACCTGCATATCAAGCAAACCTGTATCAGCATCTCACCAGCAACTGAATGTGTCGCCTGCAAGGTACACATAGGAGGCTGCAGTAGGTGCATTAACCCATTGGGCTGTCGACCCTCCTTCCTCTGAGAGCAGGAAACTGCATTTCCATGTTGACTTACTTTGGCACATTAGATCTATCTTTCACCCCAATTCAGAGGATGCTTTGCTTCACGGAGAGATGATAATCATTGTGAGGTGTGAGCCACTAATAGCTAAGCAGGTCAGTTAAATCTTTGACCTTGTCATTGGAGTGTATTGTTATGCGCAGGGCAGCAGTCTTATGCCCTCTGCTACTGTACGCTTTCGTATTGGTGCTTGTTCATGATTCTAAAATGTAAACAGTCTGCTCTCGAAAGTGAAAGATTTGAAAGACTCTTGCTGTAACAAGCCTTTCCCACTCTTTGCCCTGGCGGTGAGAGAGCTGCTTTCTGCCTTTAACTTCCCCAATTGTGGAGTGGCTGGCTCCACCACTGACAACCAGTGCCTAATCCTGGAGGACAACGGACAGAGGTCTGCGCCCTGCATCCTCCATGCGTCCCTAACGCTCCCAAACGCGACCACACCCCATACGGGCACAGCCCTATGTCCTATGCAGCCCCTCTGGTGAAGCCACCCACACAATTTAGGGTTAGGATCTGTGCTCTTCCAGGTAGGCCTGGCCACCTAGGCCCCAGAAAGTGTCACAGCCTGCTTTATAAACCTTAGTGACGGTGGCCTAGGTGAAGATGATGTTGATGGAATACTGATGCCTTTTGCCTCCCAGAAGCCACCTGGGAGCATAGTAAAATGAAGGGGTGTTCCTGCTCTGCTGCCCTGTGTTTGCCCTCTGCCTAAGTGACATTCATTCTGGGCTCTCCAGGCAAATGTATCCATCTGGGAGAGAGCTAGGAATAGGACGTCTCTTTCTGCAGGCACAGTGGGGAAGACTCAGAGAGCTACATGCCTGAGACATCTTTCCTTGTCCCTCGCTCATTGTTCTGTTCCCTAACTTCTAACTCTCTGCCAGGCCAGGCCCTGTTTCTTTTACTGCCAACCCCCCTGACCCCTCATCTTTCACCTACTTCCCGCTCTATTATGCCTTCTCCTTTTTTACTCTCTTCTATGGCCCTTTGAAAAGGAATGCAGGCCTAGCTAAGCCTCGTGAAGGAAATCTACCAACAAAAGATGCATGGGAGGTGCTGTGAGACGAGTAAGAAGGGATGAAGGGGTGATGGGTTGTTGAGTTGGGAAGCACCAGAGGCGTAGCCAGGATTTTCTAGCAAATGGGGTCTGAAGCTAATGTAGTTGGGCCCACTGCAATGACAAAAATCTCTTTAAATGCCCACACAGAGCTGCTGAGTGGGCATTTACAGATTTTGGGTGAGCCTTTCCCCTCAGGCCCTACCCTGCCTACGCCTCTGCACTCTCACCCCCAGGGCAAAGAGTAGGAAAGGCTTTTACAGCAAGAGTCTTTCAAATCTTTCACTTTTGGGAGCAGAGTGTTTACATTTAAAAATCATGAACAAGCAGCATTAAGAAACCATACAGTAGCAGAGGACAGAGGACTGCCCTGCGCATGTCAATACACCCCAATGACAAAAGCAAAGATTTAACTGACCTGCTTAGCTATTAGCGGCTCACACCTCACAATGATTATCATCTCAGACCCTTCCTATCCTCACAAAATGGCCTCACTATTGCTAGGGCCATCATAGGATCTAGGTTGGACTACTGCAACGCACTCCTTGGTGGGACCTCCGGAAAAAACATCGCTAAACTCCAGCTTGCCCAGAACAACGCCCTCAGGGCCGCTACAGGTTTTTCCAGGAAAGACCACATTTCTGACCTTAGGAGGCAGGTCCACTGGCTGCCCATTAGGCAGAGGATCATCTTTAAAATCCTCTCCCTCACCCATAAATGCCTCCATGACCTTGCTCCCCCCTACCTTGCCCAGAGAATTTCACGACCCACCTCGGCCAGGTCCACCAGATCTGCCTACACCAACCTGATTTCTACTCCCAAGACTTGTAGAGTACGTGCGGGCGGCTCGAGCTTCTCAGCCCTAGCAGCCTCACACTGGAACGCCCTACCTTCGCTCCTCAGGGGGATTGACTCTCACCTAGCCTTCCGCAAAGCCTTAAAAACCAGGCTGTTTGTCTAAACCTTCCTGCCTTTATATTTACAGGCTTACGAACGTCATTTGTAACTATGCTCCGCTCTTCTCTCTGTAACTAAGTACCTTATGTTTCCTATGTTTACACAATCTTGCTGCTTACGCCTTCATGTAATAGCGCCTCGATGTCTATGGGCTGCAGTGCGCTCTATAAATGTAAAAAATAAATAAAAAATAAATAAATCTCTCTGTGAAGCAAAACATCCTCTGACTTGGGGTGAAACAGAGATCTAATGTGCCAATGGAAGGCAACATGGAAATTTAGTTTCCTGCTCTCAGAGGAAGGAGGGTCGACAGCCCAATGGGTTAATGCACCTACTGCAGCCTCCTATGTGTAGCCTGCAGGCGACACATTCAGTTGCCGGTGAGATGCTGATACAGGTTTGCTTGCTATGCAGGGGCCGGTGGTCACATCACAGCACCTCGAGAAGGTGTCCTGTTTGAGTCCTAGTGCAATTATGGTATCAACCATGACCTGTAGATTACACCTTTTACACCCGTTTTTTCCAGTCAGTTGGGGCCAGAGAGACAAGCTTGTGTATGGGTGTTACCAAGGCCAGAGTGCCGAAAACAGAGGCACAATTGTTAGTGGGAACGCAGGTATTGAAGGGGCATTAGCTGTTGGCTGATCGCGCAGGGCAATCCATCCCCATTTTCAATAAAAACATTTTTTTTTTAAATTAAAAAAATTACCCAAGAGACACCGGACATAGGATTAGAACTCAGGTCTCCAAGATTGCAAGACAAAGCACTTACCACTTGAGCCACTGGTGGCTGTGCTTCTGAGAGTTGCATTTGGGCGTATATATCTTTCTTCTGCATGCCCCTGTGAGCATGCCCATGTCAGCATGCCCATTTGCATTGTCAAACATGTTCACTGCAGAAAATGAGGATAGAACATCTGGCCCCCGCTCCTCCAAATATCAGCTAACTGCAGTCGCCTCGAGGTTAAGTGCTTGCGTTACAGCGTTGGGGGCATGGGTTTAAGTCCTGCTTTCGGCACATAAACGGAATAGTTGCGTAATCTCCTTGTACAGTTGTGGGTACCCACACTCCTTCTAAAAGGTTCAGTGGTTATGAAAAGAGGTCCTTGGAAAAGGGAGGGTGGAAGAAAGCAGAGAGGCAGGACTGAGGAAGCGCAGGGTAAATAAAGGAGGAGGTGGGGCAGGCTAAAGGGAGTGGTAGGGCTGGATGAATGGGTCCCTGTGGAGAGGGGGCGGGTCTGGGTGAGTGGGGGTAGGACTAGAAGGATATGGTGCAGGTTCCCTGGTAAAAGGAGGGTGGAAGAAAGCAGAGGTGGGACTGTGGTGGTGAGAAAGTGTGGCAGTTGGGGTCCATTCCACACGCTCTCCGCTGGGCCTCCTTTCCCCACATTAGGACCCTCCTTTACACACCCATTCCTCCACAATTCTGGGCCCTCTTCCCCCATGACACCGTTCCCAGGGCCGACTTATTCGCTGTCACCCCAGGGCCCACTTTATGCCCTCTAGACCTACCCCCTCCTCCTCTTTTCCACAGGGACCCATTCATCCAGCCCTACCTCCCCCTACTTTATTTACCGGCCACTTCCTCGCCTCCACATCCCGCTTCTCTGCTTTCTTCCACCCTCCATTTACCAGGGAACTCATTACATTACATAGCCACTGAACCTTTTAGGAGTGTGGGTACCCACCACTGTACAAGGAGATTACCCAACTATTCTGTTTATGTGCCGAAAGCAGTACTCGAACCCAGGCCCCCCCAGCGCTGTAACGCAAGCACTTAACCTCTATGCCACTGCAGTTAGCTGGTATTTGTTGGAGCGGGGGAGGGGGGACAGATGTTCTATCCTCCTTGGTTTCAGTGAACATGTTTCACAATGCAAATGGGTATGCTCACAGGGGCATGCAGGAGAAAGATATATATGCCCAAAAGCGACCCTCGAAAGCATGGCAATCAGTGGCTCAAGCTGTAAATCCTTGGTCTTGCAATGCTGGAGACCTGAGTTCTAATCCAATGTCCGGTATCTCTTGGGCATTCTTTTTTTCATTTAAAAAAAATGTTTTTATTGAAAATTGGGATGCATTGCCCTGCCCGATCAGCCAACAGCTAACGCCCCTTCAATACATGTGTTCCCACTAACAGTTGTGCCTTTGTATTCTGCACTCTGGCCTTAGTAACACCCATACACAAGCTTGTCTCTCTGGCCCCAACTGACTGGAAAAAACGAGGGGAAAAGGTGCAATCTGGGGGTCATGGCTGATTCCATAATTGCACTGGGACTCAAACAGCACACCTTCTCGAGGTGCTGTGAGGTGACCACCGGCACCTGCATATCAAGCAAACCTGTATCAGCATCTCACCAGCAACTGAATGTGTCGCCTGCAAGGTACACATAGGAGGCTGCAGTAGGTGCATTAACCCATTGGGCTGTCGACCCTCCTTCCTCTGAGAGCAGGAAACTGCATTTCCATGTTGACTTACTTTGGCACATTAGATCTATCTTTCACCCCAATTCAGAGGATGCTTTGCTTCACGGAGAGATGATAATCATTGTGAGGTGTGAGCCACTAATAGCTAAGCAGGTCAGTTAAATCTTTGACCTTGTCATTGGGGTGTATTGTTATGCGCAGGGCAGCAGTCTTATGCCCTCTGCTACTGTACGCTTTCGTATTGGTGCTTGTTCATGATTCTAAAATGTAAACAGTCTGCTCTCAAAAGTGAAAGATTTGAAAGACTCTTGCTGTAACAAGCCTTTCCCACTCTTTGCCCTGGCGGTGAGAGAGCTGCTTTCTGCCTTTAACTTCCCCAATTGTGGAGTGGCTGGCTCCACCACTGACAACCAGTGCCTAATCCTGGAGGAAAACGGACAGAGGTCTGCGCCCTGCATCCTCCATGCGTCCCTAACGCTCCCAAACGCGACCACACCCCATACGGGCACAGCCCTATGTCCTATGCAGCCCCTCTGGTGAAGCCACCCACACAATTTAGGGTTAGGATCTGTGCTCTTCCACGTAGGCCTGGCCACCTAGGCCCCAGAAAGTGTCACAGCCTGCTTTATAAACCTTAGTGACGGTGGCCTAGGTGAAGATGATGTTGATGGAATACTGATGCCTTTTGCCTCCCAGAAGCCACCTGGGAGCATAGTAAAATGAAGGGGTGTTCCTGCTCTGCTGCCCTGTGTTTGCCCTCTGCCTAAGTGACATTCATTCTGGGCTCTCCAGGCAAATGTATCCATCTGGGAGAGAGCTAGGAATAGGACGTCTCTTTCTGCAGGCACAGTGGGGAAGACTCAGAGAGCTACATGCCTGAGACATCTTTCCTTGTCCCTCGCTCATTGTTCTGTTCCCTAACTTCTAACTCTCTGCCAGGCCAGGCCCTGTTTCTTTTACTGCCAACCCCCCTGACCCCTCATCTTTCACCTACTTCCCGCTCTATTATGCCTTCTCCTTTTTTACTCTCTTCTATGGCCCTTTGAAAAGGAATGCAGGCCTAGCTAAGCCTCGTGAAGGAAATCTACCAACAAAAGATGCATGGGAGGTGCTGTGAGACGAGTAAGAAGGGATGAAGGGGTGATGGGTTGTTGAGTTGGGAAGCACCAGAGGCGTAGCCAGGATTTTCTAGCAAATGGGGTCTGAAGCTAATGTAGTTGGGCCCACTGCAATGACAAAAATCTCTTTAAATGCCCACACAGAGCTGCTGAGTGGGCATTTACAGATTTTGGGTGGGCCTTTCCCCTCAGGCCCTACCCTGCCTACGCCTCTGCACTCTCACCCCCAGGGCAAAGAGTAGGAAAGGCTTGCTACAGCAAGAGTCTTTCAAATCTTTCACTTTTGGGAGCAGAGTGTTTACATTTAAAAATCATGAACAAGCAGCATTAAGAAACCATACAGTAGCAGAGGACAGAGGACTGCCCTGCGCATGTCAATACACCCCAATGACAAAAGCAAAGATTTAACTGACCTGCTTAGCTATTAGCGGCTCACACCTCACAATGATTATCATCTCAGACCCTTCCTATCCTCACAAAATGGCCTCACTATTGCTAGGGCCATCATAGGATCTAGGTTGGACTACTGCAACGCACTCCTTGGTGGGACCTCCGGAAAAAACATCGCTAAACTCCAGCTTGCCCAGAACAACGCCCTCAGGGCCGCTACAGGTTTTTCCAGGAAAGACCACATTTCTGACCTTAGGAGGCAGGTCCACTGGCTGCCCATTAGGCAGAGGATCATCTTTAAAATCCTCTCCCTCACCCATAAATGCCTCCATGACCTTGCTCCCCCCTACCTTGCCCAGAGAATTTCACGACCCACCTCGGCCAGGTCCACCAGATCTGCCTACACCAACCTGATTTCTACTCCCAAGACTTGTAGAGTACGTGCGGGCGGCTCGAGCTTCTCAGCCCTAGCAGCCTCACACTGGAACGCCCTACCTTCGCTCCTCAGGGGGATTGACTCTCACCTAGCCTTCCGCAAAGCCTTAAAAACCAGGCTGTTTGTCTAAACCTTCCTGCCTTTATATTTACAGGCTTACGAACGTCATTTGTAACTATGCTCCGCTCTTCTCTCTGTAACTAAGTACCTTATGTTTCCTATGTTTACACAATCTTGCTGCTTACGCCTTCATGTAATAGCGCCTCGATGTCTATGGGCTGCAGTGCGCTCTATAAATGTAAAAAATAAATAAAAAATAAATAAATCTCTCTGTGAAGCAAAACATCCTCTGACTTGGGGTGAAACAGAGATCTAATGTGCCAATGGAAGGCAACATGGAAATTTAGACTCCTGCTCTCAGAGGAAGGAGGGTCGACAGCCCAATGGGTTAATGCACCTACTGCAGCCTCCTATGTGTAGCCTGCAGGCGACACATTCAGTTGCCGGTGAGATGCTGATACAGGTTTGCTTGCTATGCAGGGGCCGGTGGTCACATCACAGCACCTCGAGAAGGTGTCCTGTTTGAGTCCTAGTGCAATTATGGTATCAACCATGACCTGTAGATTACACCTTTTACACCCGTTTTTTCCAGTCAGTTGGGGCCAGAGAGACAAGCTTGTGTATGGGTGTTACCAAGGCCAGAGTGCCGAAAACAGAGGCACAATTGTTAGTGGGAACGCAGGTATTGAAGGGGCATTAGCTGTTGGCTGATCGCGCAGGGCAATCCATCCCCATTTTCAATAAAAACATTTTTTTTTAAATTAAAAAAATTACCCAAGAGACACCGGACATAGGATTAGAACTCAGGTCTCCAACATTGCAAGACAAAGCACTTACCACTTGAGCCACTGGTGGCTGTGCTTCTGAGAGTTGCATTTGGGCGTATATATCTTTCTTCTGCATGCCCCTGTGAGCATGCCCATGTCAGCATGCCCATTTGCATTGTCAAACATGTTCACTGCAGAAAATGAGGATAGAACATCTGGCCCCCGCTCCTCCAAATATCAGCTAACTGCAGTCGCCTCGAGGTTAAGTGCTTGCGTTACAGCGTTGGGGGCATGGGTTTAAGTCCTGCTTTCGGCACATAAACGGAATAGTTGCGTAATCTCCTTGTACAGTTGTGGGTACCCACACTCCTTCTAAAAGGTTCAGTGGTTATGAAAAGAGGTCCTTGGAAAAGGGAGGGTGGAAGAAAGCAGAGAGGCAGGACTGAGGAAGCGCAGGGTAAATAAAGGAGGAGGTGGGGCAGGCTAAAGGGAGTGGTAGGGCTGGATGAATGGGTCCCTGTGGAGAGGGGGCGGGTCTGGGTGAGTGGGGGTAGGACTAGAAGGATATGGTGCAGGTTCCCTGGTAAAAGGAGGGTGGAAGAAAGCAGAGGTGGGACTGTGGTGGTGAGAAAGTGTGGCAGTTGGGGTCCATTCCACACGCTCTCCGCTGGGCCTCCTTTCCCCACATTAGGACCCTCCTTTACACACCCATTCCTCCACAATTCTGGGCCCTCTTCCCCCCATGACACCGTTCCCAGGGCCGACTTATTCGCTGTCACCCCAGGGCCCACTTTATGCCCTCTAGACCTACCCCCTCCTCCTCTTCTCCACAGGGACCCATTCATCCAGCCCTACCTCCCCCTACTTTATTTACCGGCCACTTCCTCGCCTCCACATCCCGCTTCTCTGCTTTCTTCCACCCTCCCTTTACCAGGGAACTCATTACATTACATAGCCACTGAACCTTTTAGGAGTGTGGGTACCCACCACTGTACAAGGAGATTACCCAACTATTCTGTTTATGTGCCGAAAGCAGTACTCGAACCCAGGCCCCCCCAGCGCTGTAACGCAAGCACTTAACCTCTATGCCACTGCAGTTAGCTGGTATTTGTTGGAGCGGGGGAGGGGGGACAGATGTTCTATCCTCCTTGGTTTCAGTGAACATGTTTCACAATGCAAATGGGTATGCTCACAGGGGCATGCAGGAGAAAGATATATACGCCCAAAAGCGACCCTCGAAAGCATGGCAATCAGTGGCTCAAGCTGTAAATCCTTGGTCTTGCAATGCTGGAGACCTGAGTTCTAATCCAATGTCCGGTATCTCTTGGGCATTCTTTTTTTCATTTAAAAAAAATGTTTTTATTGAAAATTGGGATGCATTGCCCTGCCCGATCAGCCAACAGCTAACGCCCCTTCAATACATGTGTTCCCACTAACAGTTGTGCCTTTGTATTCTGCACTCTGGCCTTAGTAACACCCATACACAAGCTTGTCTCTCTGGCCCCAACTGACTGGAAAAAACGAGGGGAAAAGGTGCAATCTGGGGGTCATGGCTGATTCCATAATTGCACTGGGACTCAAACAGCACACCTTCTCGAGGTGCTGTGAGGTGACCACCGGCACCTGCATATCAAGCAAACCTGTATCAGCATCTCACCAGCAACTGAATGTGTCGCCTGCAAGGTACACATAGGAGGCTGCAGTAGGTGCATTAACCCATTGGGCTGTCGACCCTCCTTCCTCTGAGAGCAGGAAACTGCATTTCCATGTTGACTTACTTTGGCACATTAGATCTATCTTTCACCCCAATTCAGAGGATGCTTTGCTTCACGGAGAGATGATAATCATTGTGAGGTGTGAGCCACTAATAGCTAAGCAGGTCAGTTAAATCTTTGACCTTGTCATTGGGGTGTATTTTTATGCGCAGGGCAGCAGTCTTATGCCCTCTGCTACTGTACGCTTTCGTATTGGTGCTTGTTCATGATTCTAAAATGTAAACAGTCTGCTCTCAAAAGTGAAAGATTTGAAAGACTCTTGCTGTAACAAGCCTTTCCCACTCTTTGCCCTGGCGGTGAGAGAGCTGCTTTCTGCCTTTAACTTCCCCAATTGTGGAGTGGCTGGCTCCACCACTGACAACCAGTGCCTAATCCTGGAGGAAAACGGACAGAGGTCTGCGCCCTGCATCCTCCATGCGTCCCTAACGCTCCCAAACGCGACCACACCCCATACGGGCACAGCCCTATGTCCTATGCAGCCCCTCTGGTGAAGCCACCCACACAATTTAGGGTTAGGATCTGTGCTCTTCCACGTAGGCCTGGCCACCTAGGCCCCAGAAAGTGTCACAGCCTGCTTTATAAACCTTAGTGACGGTGGCCTAGGTGAAGATGATGTTGATGGAATACTGATGCCTTTTGCCTCCCAGAAGCCACCTGGGAGCATAGTAAAATGAAGGGGTGTTCCTGCTCTGCTGCCCTGTGTTTGCCCTCTGCCTAAGTGACATTCATTCTGGGCTCTCCAGGCAAATGTATCCATCTGGGAGAGAGCTAGGAATAGGACGTCTCTTTCTGCAGGCACAGTGGGGAAGACTCAGAGAGCTACATGCCTGAGACATCTTTCCTTGTCCCTCGCTCATTGTTCTGTTCCCTAACTTCTAACTCTCTGCCAGGCCAGGCCCTGTTTCTTTTACTGCCAACCCCCCTGACCCCTCATCTTTCACCTACTTCCCGCTCTATTATGCCTTCTCCTTTTTTACTCTCTTCTATGGCCCTTTGAAAAGGAATGCAGGCCTAGCTAAGCCTCGTGAAGGAAATCTACCAACAAAAGATGCATGGGAGGTGCTGTGAGACGAGTAAGAAGGGATGAAGGGGTGATGGGTTGTTGAGTTGGGAAGCACCAGAGGCGTAGCCAGGATTTTCTAGCAAATGGGGTCTGAAGCTAATGTAGTTGGGCCCACTGCAATGACAAAAATCTCTTTAAATGCCCACACAGAGCTGCTGAGTGGGCATTTACAGATTTTGGGTGGGCCTTTCCCCTCAGGCCCTACCCTGCCTACGCCTCTGCACTCTCACCCCCAGGGCAAAGAGTAGGAAAGGCTTGCTACAGCAAGAGTCTTTCAAATCTTTCACTTTTGGGAGCAGAGTGTTTACATTTAAAAATCATGAACAAGCAGCATTAAGAAACCATACAGTAGCAGAGGACAGAGGACTGCCCTGCGCATGTCAATACACCCCAATGACAAAAGCAAAGATTTAACTGACCTGCTTAGCTATTAGCGGCTCACACCTCACAATGATTATCATCTCAGACCCTTCCTATCCTCACAAAATGGCCTCACTATTGCTAGGGCCATCATAGGATCTAGGTTGGACTACTGCAACGCACTCCTTGGTGGGACCTCCGGAAAAAACATCGCTAAACTCCAGCTTGCCCAGAACAACGCCCTCAGGGCCGCTACAGGTTTTTCCAGGAAAGACCACATTTCTGACCTTAGGAGGCAGGTCCACTGGCTGCCCATTAGGCAGAGGATCATCTTTAAAATCCTCTCCCTCACCCATAAATGCCTCCATGACCTTGCTCCCCCCTACCTTGCCCAGAGAATTTCACGACCCACCTCGGCCAGGTCCACCAGATCTGCCTACACCAACCTGATTTCTACTCCCAAGACTTGTAGAGTACGTGCGGGCGGCTCGAGCTTCTCAGCCCTAGCAGCCTCACACTGGAACGCCCTACCTTCGCTCCTCAGGGGGATTGACTCTCACCTAGCCTTCCGCAAAGCCTTAAAAACCAGGCTGTTTGTCTAAACCTTCCTGCCTTTATATTTACAGGCTTACGAACGTCATTTGTAACTATGCTCCGCTCTTCTCTCTGTAACTAAGTACCTTATGTTTCCTATGTTTACACAATCTTGCTGCTTACGCCTTCGTGTAATAGCGCCTCGATGTCTATGGGCTGCAGTGCACTCTATAAATGTAAAAAATAAATAAAAAATAAATAAATCTCTCTGTGAAGCAAAACATCCTCTGACTTGGGGTGAAACAGAGATCTAATGTGCCAATGGAAGGCAACATGGAAATTTAGTTTCCTGCTCTCAGAGGAAGGAGGGTCGACAGCCCAATGGGTTAATGCACCTACTGCAGCCTCCTATGTGTAGCCTGCAGGCGACACATTCAGTTGCCGGTGAGATGCTGATACAGGTTTGCTTGCTATGCAGGGGCCGGTGGTCACATCACAGCACCTCGAGAAGGTGTCCTGTTTGAGTCCTAGTGCAATTATGGTATCAACCATGACCTGTAGATTACACCTTTTACACCCGTTTTTTCCAGTCAGTTGGGGCCAGAGAGACAAGCTTGTGTATGGGTGTTACCAAGGCCAGAGTGCCGAAAACAGAGGCACAATTGTTAGTGGGAACGCAGGTATTGAAGGGGCATTAGCTGTTGGCTGATCGCGCAGGGCAATCCATCCCCATTTTCAATAAAAACATTTTTTTTTTAAATTAAAAAAATTACCCAAGAGACACCGGACATAGGATTAGAACTCAGGTCTCCAACATTGCAAGACAAAGCACTTACCACTTGAGCCACTGGTGGCTGTGCTTCTGAGAGTTGCATTTGGGCGTATATATCTTTCTTCTGCATGCCCCTGTGAGCATGCCCATGTCAGCATGCCCATTTGCATTGTCAAACATGTTCACTGCAGAAAATGAGGATAGAACATCTGGCCCCCGCTCCTCCAAATATCAGCTAACTGCAGTCGCCTCGAGGTTAAGTGCTTGCGTTACAGCGTTGGGGGCATGGGTTTAAGTCCTGCTTTCGGCACATAAACGGAATAGTTGCGTAATCTCCTTGTACAGTTGTGGGTACCCACACTCCTTCTAAAAGGTTCAGTGGTTATGAAAAGAGGTCCTTGGAAAAGGGAGGGTGGAAGAAAGCAGAGAGGCAGGACTGAGGAAGCGCAGGGTAAATAAAGGAGGAGGTGGGGCAGGCTAAAGGGAGTGGTAGGGCTGGATGAATGGGTCCCTGTGGAGAGGGGGCGGGTCTGGGTGAGTGGGGGTAGGACTAGAAGGATATGGTGCAGGTTCCCTGGTAAAAGGAGGGTGGAAGAAAGCAGAGGTGGGACTGTGGTGGTGAGAAAGTGTGGCAGTTGGGGTCCATTCCACACGCTCTCCGCTGGGCCTCCTTTCCCCACATTAGGACCCTCCTTTACACACCCATTCCTCCACAATTCTGGGCCCTCTTCCCCCCATGACACCATTCCCAGGGCCGACTTATTCGCTGTCACCCCAGGGCCCACTTTATGCCCTCTAGACCTACCCCCTCCTCCTCTTTTCCACAGGGACCCATTCATCCAGCCCTACCTCCCCCTACTTTATTTACCGGCCACTTCCTCGCCTCCACATCCCGCTTCTCTGCTTTCTTCCACCCTCCATTTACCAGGGAACTCATTACATTACATAGCCACTGAACCTTTTAGGAGTGTGGGTACCCACCACTGTACAAGGAGATTACCCAACTATTCTGTTTATGTGCCGAAAGCAGTACTCGAACCCAGGCCCCCCCAGCGCTGTAACGCAAGCACTTAACCTCTATGCCACTGCAGTTAGCTGGTATTTGTTGGAGCGGGGGAGGGGGGACAGATGTTCTATCCTCCTTGGTTTCAGTGAACATGTTTCACAATGCAAATGGGTATGCTCACAGGGGCATGCAGAAGAAAGATATATACGCCCAAAAGCGACCCTCGAAAGCATGGCAATCAGTGGCTCAAGCTGTAAATCCTTGGTCTTGCAATGCTGGAGACCTGAGTTCTAATCCAATGTCCGGTATCTCTTGCGCATTCTTTTTTTCATTTAAAAAAAATGTTTTTATTGAAAATTGGGATGCATTGCCCTGCCCAATCAGCCAACAGCTAACGCCCCTTCAATACATGTGTTCCCACTAACAGTTGTGCCTTTGTATTCTGCACTCTGGCCTTAGTAACACCCATACACAAGCTTGTCTCTCTGGCCCCAACTGACTGGAAAAAACGAGGGGAAAAGGTGCAATCTGGGGGTCATGGCTGATTCCATAATTGCACTGGGACTCAAACAGCACACCTTCTCGAGGTGCTGTGAGGTGAACACCGGCACCTGCATATCAAGCAAACCTGTATCAGCATCTCACCAGCAACTGAATGTGTCGCCTGCAAGGTACACATAGGAGGCTGCAGTAGGTGCATTAACCCATTGGGCTGTCGACCCTCCTTCCTCTGAGAGCAGGAAACTGCATTTCCATGTTGACTTACTTTGGCACATTAGATCTATCTTTCACCCCAATTCAGAGGATGCTTTGCTTCACGGAGAGATGATAATCATTGTGAGGTGTGAGCCACTAATAGCTAAGCAGGTCAGTTAAATCTTTGACCTTGTCATTGGGGTGTATTGTTATGCGCAGGGCAGCAGTCTTATGCCCTCTGCTACTGTACGCTTTCGTATTGGTGCTTGTTCATGATTCTAAAATGTAAACAGTCTGCTCTCAAAAGTGAAAGATTTGAAAGACTCTTGCTGTAACAAGCCTTTCCCACTCTTTGCCCTGGCGGTGAGAGAGCTGCTTTCTGCCTTTAACTTCCCCAATTGTGGAGTGGCTGGCTCCACCACTGACAACCAGTGCCTAATCCTGGAGGAAAACGGACAGAGGTCTGCGCCCTGCATCCTCCATGCGTCCCTAACGCTCCCAAACGCGACCACACCCCATACGGGCACAGCCCTATGTCCTATGCAGCCCCTCTGGTGAAGCCACCCACACAATCTAGGGTTAGGATCTGTGCTCTTCCAGGTAGGCCTGGCCACCTAGGCCCCAGAAAGTGTCACAGCCTGCTTTATAAACCTTAGTGACGGTGGCCTAGGTGAAGATGATGTTGATGGAATACTGATGCCTTTTGCCTCCCAGAAGCCACCTGGGAGCATAGTAAAATGAAGGGGTGTTCCTGCTCTGCTGCCCTGTGTTTGTCCTCTGCCTAAGTGACATTCATTCTGGGCTCTCCAGGCAAATGTATCCATCTGGGAGAGAGCTAGGAATAGGACGTCTCTTTCTGCAGGCACAGTGGGGAAGACTCAGAGAGCTACATGCCTGAGACATCTTTCCTTGTCCCTCGCTCATTGTTCTGTTCCCTAACTTCTAACTCTCTGCCAGGCCAGGCCCTGTTTCTTTTACTGCCAACCCCCCTGACCCCTCATCTTTCACCTACTTCCCGCTCTATTATGCCTTCTCCTTTTTTACTCTCTTCTATGGCCCTTTGAAAAGGAATGCAGGCCTAGCTAAGCCTCGTGAAGGAAATCTACCAACAAAAGATGCATGGGAGGTGCTGTGAGACGAGTAAGAAGGGATGAAGGGGTGATGGGTTGTTGAGTTGGGAAGCACCAGAGGCGTAGCCAGGATTTTCTAGCAAATGGGGTCTGAAGCTAATGTAGTTGGGCCCACTGCAATGACAAAAATCTCTTTAAATGCCCACACAGAGCTGCTGAGTGGGCATTTACAGATTTTGGGTGGGCCTTTCCCCTCAGGCCCTACCCTGCCTACGCCTCTGCACTCTCACCCCCAGGGCAAAGAGTAGGAAAGGCTTGCTACAGCAAGAGTCTTTCAAATCTTTCACTTTTGGGAGCAGAGTGTTTACATTTAAAAATCATGAACAAGCAGCATTAAGAAACCATACAGTAGCAGAGGACAGAGGACTGCCCTGCGCATGTCAATACACCCCAATGACAAAAGCAAAGATTTAACTGACCTGCTTAGCTATTAGCGGCTCACACCTCACAATGATTATCATCTCAGACCCTTCCTATCCTCACAAAATGGCCTCACTATTGCTAGGGCCATCATAGGATCTAGGTTGGACTACTGCAACGCACTCCTTGGTGGGACCTCCGGAAAAAACATCGCTAAACTCCAGCTTGCCCAGAACAACGCCCTCAGGGCCGCGACAGGTTTTTCCAGGAAAGACCACATTTCTGACCTTAGGAGGCAGGTCCACTGGCTGCCCATTAGGCAGAGGATCATCTTTAAAATCCTCTCCCTCACCCATAAATGCCTCCATGACCTTGCTCCCCCCTACCTTGCCCAGAGAATTTCACGACCCACCTCGGCCAGGTCCACCAGATCTGCCTACACCAACCTGATTTCTACTCCCAAGACTTGTAGAGTACGTGCGGGCGGCTCGAGCTTCTCAGCCCTAGCAGCCTCACACTGGAACGCCCTACCTTCGCTCCTCAGGGGGATTGACTCTCACCTAGCCTTCCGCAAAGCCTTAAAAACCAGGCTGTTTGTCTAAACCTTCCTGCCTTTATATTTACAGGCTTACGAACGTCATTTGTAACTATGCTCCGCTCTTCTCTCTGTAACTAAGTACCTTATGTTTCCTATGTTTACACAATCTTGCTGCTTACGCCTTCATGTAATAGCGCCTCGATGTCTATGGGCTGCAGTGCGCTCTATAAATGTAAAAAATAAATAAAAAATAAATAAATCTCTCTGTGAAGCAAAACATCCTCTGACTTGGGGTGAAACAGAGATCTAATGTGCCAATGGAAGGCAACATGGAAATTTAGTTTCCTGCTCTCAGAGGAAGGAGGGTCGACAGCCCAATGGGTTAATGCACCTACTGCAGCCTCCTATGTGTAGCCTGCAGGCGACACATTCAGTTGCCGGTGAGATGCTGATACAGGTTTGCTTGCTATGCAGGGGCCGGGGTCACATCACAGCACCTCGAGAAGGTGTCCTGTTTGAGTCCTAGTGCAATTATGGTATCAACCATGACCTGTAGATTACACCTTTTACACCCGTTTTTTCCAGTCAGTTGGGGCCAGAGAGACAAGCTTGTGTATGGGTGTTACCAAGGCCAGAGTGCCGAAAACAGAGGCACAATTGTTAGTGGGAACGCAGGTATTGAAGGGGCATTAGCTGTTGGCTGATCGCGCAGGGCAATCCATCCCCATTTTCAATAAAAACATTTTTTTTTTAAATTAAAAAAATTACCCAAGAGACACCGGACATAGGATTAGAACTCAGGTCTCCAACATTGCAAGACAAAGCACTTACCACTTGAGCCACTGGTGGCTGTGCTTCTGAGAGTTGCATTTGGGCATATATATCTTTCTTCTGCATGCCCCTGTGAGCATGCCCATGTCAGCATGCCCATTTGCATTGTCAAACATGTTCACTGCAGAAAATGAGGATAGAACATCTGGCCCCCGCTCCTCCAAATATCAGCTAACTGCAGTCGCCTCGAGGTTAAGTGCTTGCGTTACAGCGTTGGGGGCATGGGTTTAAGTCCTGCTTTCGGCACATAAACGGAATAGTTGCGTAATCTCCTTGTACAGTTGTGGGTACCCACACTCCTTCTAAAAGGTTCAGTGGTTATGAAAAGAGGTCCTTGGAAAAGGGAGGGTGGAAGAAAGCAGAGAGGCAGGACTGAGGAAGCGCAGGGTAAATAAAGGAGGAGGTGGGGCAGGCTAAAGGGAGTGGTAGGGCTGGATGAATGGGTCCCTGTGGAGAGGGGGCGGGTCTGGGTGAGTGGGGGTAGGACTAGAAGGATATGGTGCAGGTTCCCTGGTAAAAGGAGGGTGGAAGAAAGCAGAGGTGGGACTGTGGTGGTGAGAAAGTGTGGCAGTTGGGGTCCATTCCACACGCTCTCCGCTGGGCCTCCTTTCCCCACATTAGGACCCTCCTTTACACACCCATTCCTCCACAATTCTGGGCCCTCTTCCCCCCATGACACCGTTCCCAGGGCCGACTTATTCGCTGTCACCCCAGGGCCCACTTTATGCCCTCTAGACCTACCCCCTCCTCCTCTTCTCCACAGGGACCCATTCATCCAGCCCTACCTCCCCCTACTTTATTTACCGGCCACTTCCTCGCCTCCACATCCCGCTTCTCTGCTTTCTTCCACCCTCCCTTTACCAGGGAACTCATTACATTACATAGCCACTGAACCTTTTAGGAGTGTGGGTACCCACCACTGTACAAGGAGATTACCCAACTATTCTGTTTATGTGCCGAAAGCAGTACTCGAACCCAGGCCCCCCCAGCGCTGTAACGCAAGCACTTAACCTCTATGCCACTGCAGTTAGCTGGTATTTGTTGGAGCGGGGGAGGGGGGACAGATGTTCTATCCTCCTTGGTTTCAGTGAACATGTTTCACAATGCAAATGGGTATGCTCACAGGGGCATGCAGGAGAAAGATATATACACCCAAAAGCGACCCTCGAAAGCATGGCAATCAGTGGCTCAAGCTGTAAATCCTTGGTCTTGCAATGCTGGAGACCTGAGTTCTAATCCAATGTCCGGTATCTCTTGGGCATTCTTTTTTTCATTTAAAAAAAATGTTTTTATTGAAAATTGGGATGCATTGCCCTGCCCGATCAGCCAACAGCTAACGCCCCTTCAATACATGTGTTCCCACTAACAGTTGTGCCTTTGTATTCTGCACTCTGGCCTTAGTAACACCCATACACAAGCTTGTCTCTCTGGCCCCAACTGACTGGAAAAAACGAGGGGAAAAGGTGCAATCTGGGGGTCATGGCTGATTCCATAATTGCACTGGGACTCAAACAGCACACCTTCTCGAGGTGCTGTGAGGTGACCACCGGCACCTGCATATCAAGCAAACCTGTATCAGCATCTCACCAGCAACTGAATGTGTCGCCTGCAAGGTACACATAGGAGGCTGCAGTAGGTGCATTAACCCATTGGGCTGTCGACCCTCCTTCCTCTGAGAGCAGGAAACTGCATTTCCATGTTGACTTACTTTGGCACATTAGATCTATCTTTCACCCCAATTCAGAGGATGCTTTGCTTCACGGAGAGATGATAATCATTGTGAGGTGTGAGCCACTAATAGCTAAGCAGGTCAGTTAAATCTTTGACCTTGTCATTGGGGTGTATTTTTATGCGCAGGGCAGCAGTCTTATGCCCTCTGCTACTGTACGCTTTCGTATTGGTGCTTGTTCATGATTCTAAAATGTAAACAGTCTGCTCTCAAAAGTGAAAGATTTGAAAGACTCTTGCTGTAACAAGCCTTTCCCACTCTTTGCCCTGGCGGTGAGAGAGCTGCTTTCTGCCTTTAACTTCCCCAATTGTGGAGTGGCTGGCTCCACCACTGACAACCAGTGCCTAATCCTGGAGGAAAACGGACAGAGGTCTGCGCCCTGCATCCTCCATGCGTCCCTAACGCTCCCAAACGCGACCACACCCCATACGGGCACAGCCCTATGTCCTATGCAGCCCCTCTGGTGAAGCCACCCACACAATTTAGGGTTAGGATCTGTGCTCTTCCACGTAGGCCTGGCCACCTAGGCCCCAGAAAGTGTCACAGCCTGCTTTATAAACCTTAGTGACGGTGGCCTAGGTGAAGATGATGTTGATGGTATACTGATGCCTTTTGCCTCCCAGAAGCCACCTGGGAGCATAGTAAAATGAAGGGGTGTTCCTGCTCTGCTGCCCTGTGTTTGCCCTCTGCCTAAGTGACATTCATTCTGGGCTCTCCAGGCAAATGTATCCATCTGGGAGAGAGCTAGGAATAGGACGTCTCTTTCTGCAGGCACAGTGGGGAAGACTCAGAGAGCTACATGCCTGAGACATCTTTCCTTGTCCCTCGCTCATTGTTCTGTTCCCTAACTTCTAACTCTCTGCCAGGCCAGGCCCTGTTTCTTTTACTGCCAACCCCCCTGACCCCTCATCTTTCACCTACTTCCCGCTCTATTATGCCTTCTCCTTTTTTACTCTCTTCTATGGCCCTTTGAAAAGGAATGCAGGCCTAGCTAAGCCTCGTGAAGGAAATCTACCAACAAAAGATGCATGGGAGGTGCTGTGAGACGAGTAAGAAGGGATGAAGGGGTGATGGGTTGTTGAGTTGGGAAGCACCAGAGGCGTAGCCAGGATTTTCTAGCAAATGGGGTCTGAAGCTAATGTAGTTGGGCCCACTGCAATGACAAAAATCTCTTTAAATGCCCACACAGAGCTGCTGAGTGGGCATTTACAGATTTTGGGTGGGCCTTTCCCCTCAGGCCCTACCCTGCCTACGCCTCTGCACTCTCACCCCCAGGGCAAAGAGTAGGAAAGGCTTGCTACAGCAAGAGTCTTTCAAATCTTTCACTTTTGGGAGCAGAGTGTTTACATTTAAAAATCATGAACAAGCAGCATTAAGAAACCATACAGTAGCAGAGGACAGAGGACTGCCCTGCGCATGTCAATACACCCCAATGACAAAAGCAAAGATTTAACTGACCTGCTTAGCTATTAGCGGCTCACACCTCACAATGATTATCATCTCAGACCCTTCCTATCCTCACAAAATGGCCTCACTATTGCTAGGGCCATCATAGGATCTAGGTTGGACTACTGCAACGCACTCCTTGGTGGGACCTCCGGAAAAAACATCGCTAAACTCCAGCTTGCCCAGAACAACGCCCTCAGGGCCGCTACAGGTTTTTCCAGGAAAGACCACATTTCTGACCTTAGGAGGCAGGTCCACTGGCTGCCCATTAGGCAGAGGATCATCTTTAAAATCCTCTCCCTCACCCATAAATGCCTCCATGACCTTGCTCCCCCCTACCTTGCCCAGAGAATTTCACGACCCACCTCGGCCAGGTCCACCAGATCTGCCTACACCAACCTGATTTCTACTCCCAAGACTTGTAGAGTACGTGCGGGCGGCTCGAGCTTCTCAGCCCTAGCAGCCTCACACTGGAACGCCCTACCTTCGCTCCTCAGGGGGATTGACTCTCACCTAGCCTTCCGCAAAGCCTTAAAAACCAGGCTGTTTGTCTAAACCTTCCTGCCTTTATATTTACAGGCTTACGAACGTCATTTGTAACTATGCTCCGCTCTTCTCTCTGTAACTAAGTACCTTATGTTTCCTATGTTTACACAATCTTGCTGCTTACGCCTTCATGTAATAGCGCCTCGATGTCTATGGGCTGCAGTGCACTCTATAAATGTAAAAAATAAATAAAAAATAAATAAATCTCTCTGTGAAGCAAAACATCCTCTGACTTGGGGTGAAACAGAGATCTAATGTGCCAATGGAAGGCAACATGGAAATTTAGTTTCCTGCTCTCAGAGGAAGGAGGGTCGACAGCCCAATGGGTTAATGCACCTACTGCAGCCTCCTATGTGTAGCCTGCAGGCGACACATTCAGTTGCCGGTGAGATGCTGATACAGGTTTGCTTGCTATGCAGGGGCCGGTGGTCACATCACAGCACCTCGAGAAGGTGTCCTGTTTGAGTCCTAGTGCAATTATGGTATCAACCATGACCTGTAGATTACACCTTTTACACCCGTTTTTTCCAGTCAGTTGGGGCCAGAGAGACAAGCTTGTGTATGGGTGTTACCAAGGCCAGAGTGCCGAAAACAGAGGCACAATTGTTAGTGGGAACGCAGGTATTGAAGGGGCATTAGCTGTTGGCTGATCGCGCAGGGCAATCCATCCCCATTTTCAATAAAAACATTTTTTTTTAAATTAAAAAAATTACCCAAGAGACACCGGACATAGGATTAGAACTCAGGTCTCCAACATTGCAAGCCAAAGCACTTACCACTTGAGCCACTGGTGGCTGTGCTTCTGAGAGTTGCATTTGGGCGTATATATCTTTCTTCTGCATGCCCCTGTGAGCATGCCCATGTCAGCATGCCCATTTGCATTGTCAAACATGTTCACTGCAGAAAATGAGGATAGAACATCTGGCCCCCGCTCCTCCAAATATCAGCTAACTGCAGTCGCCTCGAGGTTAAGTGCTTGCGTTACAGCGTTGGGGGCATGGGTTTAAGTCCTGCTTTCGGCACATAAACGGAATAGTTGCGTAATCTCCTTGTACAGTTGTGGGTACCCACACTCCTTCTAAAAGGTTCAGTGGTTATGAAAAGAGGTCCTTGGAAAAGGGAGGGTGGAAGAAAGCAGAGAGGCAGGACTGAGGAAGCGCAGGGTAAATAAAGGAGGAGGTGGGGCAGGCTAAAGGGAGTGGTAGGGCTGGATGAATGGGTCCCTGTGGAGAGGGGGCGGGTCTGGGTGAGTGGGGGTAGGACTAGAAGGATATGGTGCAGGTTCCCTGGTAAAAGGAGGGTGGAAGAAAGCAGAGGTGGGACTGTGGTGGTGAGAAAGTGTGGCAGTTGGGGTCCATTCCACACGCTCTCCGCTGGGCCTCCTTTCCCCACATTAGGACCCTCCTTTACACACCCATTCCTCCACAATTCTGGGCCCTCTTCCCCCCATGACACCGTTCCCAGGGCCGACTTATTCGCTGTCACCCCAGGGCCCACTTTATGCCCTCTAGACCTACCCCCTCCTCCTCTTCTCCACAGGGACCCATTCATCCAGCCCTACCTCCCCCTACTTTATTTACCGGCCACTTCCTCGCCTCCACATCCCGCTTCTCTGCTTTCTTCCACCCTCCCTTTACCAGGGAACTCATTACATTACATAGCCACTGAACCTTTTAGGAGTGTGGGTACCCACCACTGTACAAGGAGATTACCCAACTATTCTGTTTATGTGCCGAAAGCAGTACTCGAACCCAGGCCCCCCCAGCGCTGTAACGCAAGCACTTAACCTCTATGCCACTGCAGTTAGCTGGTATTTGTTGGAGCGGGGGAGGGGGGACAGATGTTCTATCCTCCTTGGTTTCAGTGAACATGTTTCACAATGCAAATGGGTATGCTCACAGGGGCATGCAGGAGAAAGATATATACGCCCAAAAGCGACCCTCGAAAGCATGGCAATCAGTGGCTCAAGCTGTAAATCCTTGGTCTTGCAATGCTGGAGACCTGAGTTCTAATCCAATGTCCGGTATCTCTTGCGCATTCTTTTTTTCATTTAAAAAAAATGTTTTTATTGAAAATTGGGATGCATTGCCCTGCCCAATCAGCCAACAGCTAACGCCCCTTCAATACATGTGTTCCCACTAACAGTTGTGCCTTTGTATTCTGCACTCTGGCCTTAGTAACACCCATACACAAGCTTGTCTCTCTGGCCCCAACTGACTGGAAAAAACGAGGGGAAAAGGTGCAATCTGGGGGTCATGGCTGATTCCATAATTGCACTGGGACTCAAACAGCACACCTTCTCGAGGTGCTGTGAGGTGAACACCGGCACCTGCATATCAAGCAAACCTGTATCAGCATCTCACCAGCAACTGAATGTGTCACCTGCAAGGTACACATAGGAGGCTGCAGTAGGTGCATTAACCCATTGGGCTGTCGACCCTCCTTCCTCTGAGAGCAGGAAACTGCATTTCCATGTTGACTTACTTTGGCACATTAGATCTATCTTTCACCCCAATTCAGAGGATGCTTTGCTTCACGGAGAGATGATAATCATTGTGAGGTGTGAGCCACTAATAGCTAAGCAGGTCAGTTAAATCTTTGACCTTGTCATTGAGGTGTATTGTTATGCGCAGGGCAGCAGTCTTATGCCCTCTGCTACTGTACGCTTTCGTATTGGTGCTTGTTCATGATTCTAAAATGTAAACAGTCTGCTCTCAAAAGTGAAAGATTTGAAAGACTCTTGCTGTAACAAGCCTTTCCCACTCTTTGCCCTGGCGGTGAGAGAGCTGCTTTCTGCCTTTAACTTCCCCAATTGTGGAGTGGCTGGCTCCACCACTGACAACCAGTGCCTAATCCTGGAGGAAAACGGACAGAGGTCTGCGCCCTGCATCCTCCATGCGTCCCTAACGCTCCCAAACGCGACCACACCCCATACGGGCACAGCCCTATGTCCTATGCAGCCCCTCTGGTGAAGCCACCCACACAATTTAGGGTTAGGATCTGTGCTCTTCCAGGTAGGCCTGGCCACCTAGGCCCCAGAAAGTGTCACAGCCTGCTTTATAAACCTTAGTGACGGTGGCCTAGGTGAAGATGATGTTGATGGAATACTGATGCCTTTTGCCTCCCAGAAGCCACCTGGGAGCATAGTAAAATGAAGGGGTGTTCCTGCTCTGCTGCCCTGTGTTTGCCCTCTGCCTAAGTGACATTCATTCTGGGCTCTCCAGGCAAATGTATCCATCTGGGAGAGAGCTAGGAATAGGACGTCTCTTTCTGCAGGCACAGTGGGGAAGACTCAGAGAGCTACATGCCTGAGACATCTTTCCTTGTCCCTCGCTCATTGTTCTGTTCCCTAACTTCTAACTCTCTGCCAGGCCAGGCCCTGTTTCTTTTACTGCCAACCCCCCTGACCCCTCATCTTTCACCTACTTCCCGCTCTATTATGCCTTCTCCTTTTTTACTCTCTTCTATGGCCCTTTGAAAAGGAATGCAGGCCTAGCTAAGCCTCGTGAAGGAAATCTACCAACAAAAAATGCATGGGAGGTGCTGTGAGACGAGTAAGAAGGGATGAAGGGGTGATGGGTTGTTGAGTTGGGAAGCACCAGAGGCGTAGCCAGGATTTTCTAGCAAATGGGGTCTGAAGCTAATGTAGTTGGGCCCACTGCAATGACAAAAATCTCTTTAAATGCCCACACAGAGCTGCTGAGTGGGCATTTACAGATTTTGGGTGGGCCTTTCCCCTCAGGCCCTACCCTGCCTACGCCTCTGCACTCTCACCCCCAGGGCAAAGAGTAGGAAAGGCTTGCTACAGCAAGAGTCTTTCAAATCTTTCACTTTTGGGAGCAGAGTGTTTACATTTAAAAATCATGAACAAGCAGCATTAAGAAACCATACAGTAGCAGAGGACAGAGGACTGCCCTGCGCATGTCAATACACCCCAATGACAAAAGCAAAGATTTAACTGACCTGCTTAGCTATTAGCGGCTCACACCTCACAATGATTATCATCTCAGACCCTTCCTATCCTCACAAAATGGCCTCACTATTGCTAGGGCCATCATAGGATCTAGGTTGGACTACTGCAACGCACTCCTTGGTGGGACCTCCGGAAAAAACATCGCTAAACTCCAGCTTGCCCAGAACAACGCCCTCAGGGCCGCTACAGGTTTTTCCAGGAAAGACCACATTTCTGACCTTAGGAGGCAGGTCCACTGGCTGCCCATTAGGCAGAGGATCATCTTTAAAATCCTCTCCCTCACCCATAAATGCCTCCATGACCTTGCTCCCCCCTACCTTGCCCAGAGAATTTCACGACCCACCTCGGCCAGGTCCACCAGATCTGCCTACACCAACCTGATTTCTACTCCCAAGACTTGTAGAGTACGTGCGGGCGGCTCGAGCTTCTCAGCCCTAGCAGCCTCACACTGGAACGCCCTACCTTCGCTCCTCAGGGGGATTGACTCTCACCTAGCCTTCCGCAAAGCCTTAAAAACCAGGCTGTTTGTCTAAACCTTCCTGCCTTTATATTTACAGGCTTACGAACGTCATTTGTAACTATGCTCCGCTCTTCTCTCTGTAACTAAGTACCTTATGTTTCCTATGTTTACACAATCTTGCTGCTTACGCCTTCATGTAATAGCGCCTCGATGTCTATGGGCTGCAGTGCGCTCTATAAATGTAAAAAATAAATAAAAAATAAATAAATCTCTCTGTGAAGCAAAACATCCTCTGACTTGGGGTGAAACAGAGATCTAATGTGCCAATGGAAGGCAACATGGAAATTTAGTTTCCTGCTCTCAGAGGAAGGAGGGTCGACAGCCCAATGGGTTAATGCACCTACTGCAGCCTCCTATGTGTAGCCTGCAGGCGACACATTCAGTTGCCGGTGAGATGCTGATACAGGTTTGCTTGCTATGCAGGGGCCGGTGGTCACATCACAGCACCTCGAGAAGGTGTCCTGTTTGAGTCCTAGTGCAATTATGGTATCAACCATGACCTGTAGATTACACCTTTTACACCCGTTTTTTCCAGTCAGTTGGGGCCAGAGAGACAACCTTGTGTATGGGTGTTACCAAGGCCAGAGTGCCGAAAACAGAGGCACAATTGTTAGTGGGAACGCAGGTATTGAAGGGGCATTAGCTGTTGGCTGATCGCGCAGGGCAATCCATCCCCATTTTCAATAAAAACATTTTTTTTTAAATTAAAAAAATTACCCAAGAGACACCGGACATAGGATTAGAACTCAGGTCTCCAACATTGCAAGACAAAGCACTTACCACTTGAGCCACTGGTGGCTGTGCTTCTGAGAGTTGCATTTGGGCATATATATCTTTCTTCTGCATGCCCCTGTGAGCATGCCCATGTCAGCATGCCCATTTGCATTGTCAAACATGTTCACTGCAGAAAATGAGGATAGAACATCTGGCCCCCGCTCCTCCAAATATCAGCTAACTGCAGTCGCCTCGAGGTTAAGTGCTTGCGTTACAGCGTTGGGGGCATGGGTTTAAGTCCTGCTTTCGGCACATAAACGGAATAGTTGCGTAATCTCCTTGTACAGTTGTGGGTACCCACACTCCTTCTAAAAGGTTCAGTGGTTATGAAAAGAGGTCCTTGGAAAAGGGAGGGTGGAAGAAAGCAGAGAGGCAGGACTGAGGAAGCGCAGGGTAAATAAAGGAGGAGGTGGGGCAGGCTAAAGGGAGTGGTAGGGCTGGATGAATGGGTCCCTGTGGAGAGGGGGCGGGTCTGGGTGAGTGGGGGTAGGACTAGAAGGATATGGTGCAGGTTCCCTGGTAAAAGGAGGGTGGAAGAAAGCAGAGGTGGGACTGTGGTGGTGAGAAAGTGTGGCAGTTGGGGTCCATTCCACACGCTCTCCGCTGGGCCTCCTTTCCCCACATTAGGACCCTCCTTTACACACCCATTCCTCCACAATTCTGGGCCCTCTTCCCCCCATGACACCGTTCCCAGGGCCGACTTATTCGCTGTCACCCCAGGGCCCACTTTATGCCCTCTAGACCTACCCCCTCCTCCTCTTCTCCACAGGGACCCATTCATCCAGCCCTACCTCCCCCTACTTTATTTACCGGCCACTTCCTCGCCTCCACATCCCGCTTCTCTGCTTTCTTCCACCCTCCCTTTACCAGGGAACTCATTACATTACATAGCCACTGAACCTTTTAGGAGTGTGGGTACCCACCACTGTACAAGGAGATTACCCAACTATTCTGTTTATGTGCCGAAAGCAGTACTCGAACCCAGGCCCCCCCAGCGCTGTAACGCAAGCACTTAACCTCTATGCCACTGCAGTTAGCTGGTATTTGTTGGAGCGGGGGAGGGGGGACAGATGTTCTATCCTCCTTGGTTTCAGTGAACATGTTTCACAATGCAAATGGGTATGCTCACAGGGGCATGCAGGAGAAAGATATATACGCCCAAAAGCGACCCTCGAAAGCATGGCAATCAGTGGCTCAAGCTGTAAATCCTTGGTCTTGCAATGCTGGAGACCTGAGTTCTAATCCAATGTCCGGTATCTCTTGGGCATTCTTTTTTTCATTTAAAAAAAATGTTTTTATTGAAAATTGGGATGCATTGCCCTGCCCGATCAGCCAACAGCTAACGCCCCTTCAATACATGTGTTCCCACTAACAGTTGTGCCTTTGTATTCTGCACTCTGGCCTTAGTAACACCCATACACAAGCTTGTCTCTCTGGCCCCAACTGACTGGAAAAAACGAGGGGAAAAGGTGCAATCTGGGGGTCATGGCTGATTCCATAATTGCACTGGGACTCAAACAGCACACCTTCTCGAGGTGCTGTGAGGTGAACACCGGCACCTGCATATCAAGCAAACCTGTATCAGCATCTCACCAGCAACTGAATGTGTCGCCTGCAAGGTACACATAGGAGGCTGCAGTAGGTGCATTAACCCATTGGGCTGTCGACCCTCCTTCCTCTGAGAGCAGGAAACTGCATTTCCATGTTGACTTACTTTGGCACATTAGATCTATCTTTCACCCCAATTCAGAGGATGCTTTGCTTCACGGAGAGATGATAATCATTGTGAGGTGTGAGCCACTAATAGCTAAGCAGGTCAGTTAAATCTTTGACCTTGTCATTGAGGTGTATTGTTATGCGCAGGGCAGCAGTCTTATGCCCTCTGCTACTGTACGCTTTCGTATTGGTGCTTGTTCATGATTCTAAAATGTAAACAGTCTGCTCTCAAAAGTGAAAGATTTGAAAGACTCTTGCTGTAACAAGCCTTTCCCACTCTTTGCCCTGGCGGTGAGAGAGCTGCTTTCTGCCTTTAACTTCCCCAGTTGTGGAGTGGCTGGCTCCACCACTGACAACCAGTGCCTAATCCTGGAGGAAAACGGACAGAGGTCTGCGCCCTGCATCCTCCATGCGTCCCTAACGCTCCCAAACGCGACCACACCCCATACGGGCACAGCCCTATGTCCTATGCAGCCCCTCTGGTGAAGCCACCCACACAATTTAGGGTTAGGATCTGTGCTCTTCCAGGTAGGCCTGGCCACCTAGGCCCCAGAAAGTGTCACAGCCTGCTTTATAAACCTTAGTGACGGTGGCCTAGGTGAAGATGATGTTGATGGAATACTGATGCCTTTTGCCTCCCAGAAGCCACCTGGGAGCATAGTAAAATGAAGGGGTGTTCCTGCTCTGCTGCCCTGTGTTTGCCCTCTGCCTAAGTGACATTCATTCTGGGCTCTCCAGGCAAATGTATCCATCTGGGAGAGAGCTAGGAATAGGACGTCTCTTTCTGCAGGCACAGTGGGGAAGACTCAGAGAGCTACATGCCTGAGACATCTTTCCTTGTCCCTCGCTCATTGTTCTGTTCCCTAACTTCTAACTCTCTGCCAGGCCAGGCCCTGTTTCTTTTACTGCCAACCCCCCTGACTCCTCATCTTTCACCTACTTCCCGCTCTATTATGCCTTCTCCTTTTTTACTCTCTTCTATGGCCCTTTGAAAAGGAATGCAGGCCTAGCTAAGCCTCGTGAAGGAAATCTACCAACAGAAAATGCATGGGAGGTGCTGTGAGACGAGTAAGAAGGGATGAAGGGGTGATGGGTTGTTGAGTTGGGAAGCACCAGAGGCGTAGCCAGGATTTTCTAGCAAATGGGGTCTGAAGCTAATGTAGTTGGGCCCACTGCAATGACAAAAATCTCTTTAAATGCCCACACAGAGCTGCTGAGTGGGCATTTACAGATTTTGGGTGGGCCTTTCCCCTCAGGCCCTACCCTGCCTACGCCTCTGCACTCTCACCCCCAGGGCAAAGAGTAGGAAAGGCTTGCTACAGCAAGAGTCTTTCAAATCTTTCACTTTTGGGAGCAGAGTGTTTACATTTAAAAATCATGAACAAGCAGCATTAAGAAACCATACAGTAGCAGAGGACAGAGGACTGCCCTGCGCATGTCAATACACCCCAATGACAAAAGCAAAGATTTAACTGACCTGCTTAGCTATTAGCGGCTCACACCTCACAATGATTATCATCTCAGACCCTTCCTATCCTCACAAAATGGCCTCACTATTGCTAGGGCCATCATAGGATCTAGGTTGGACTACTGCAACGCACTCCTTGGTGGGACCTCCGGAAAAAACATCGCTAAACTCCAGCTTGCCCAGAACAACGCCCTCAGGGCCGCTACAGGTTTTTCCAGGAAAGACCACATTTCTGACCTTAGGAGGCAGGTCCACTGGCTGCCCATTAGGCAGAGGATCATCTTTAAAATCCTCTCCCTCACCCATAAATGCCTCCATGACCTTGCTCCCCCCTACCTTGCCCAGAGAATTTCACGACCCACCTCGGCCAGGTCCACCAGATCTGCCTACACCAACCTGATTTCTACTCCCAAGACTTGTAGAGTACGTGCGGGCGGCTCGAGCTTCTCAGCCCTAGCAGCCTCACACTGGAACGCCCTACCTTCGCTCCTCAGGGGGATTGACTCTCACCTAGCCTTCCGCAAAGCCTTAAAAACCAGGCTGTTTGTCTAAACCTTCCTGCCTTTATATTTACAGGCTTACGAACGTCATTTGTAACTATGCTCCGCTCTTCTCTCTGTAACTAAGTACCTTATGTTTCCTATGTTTACACAATCTTGCTGCTTACGCCTTCATGTAATAGCGCCTCGATGTCTATGGGCTGCAGTGCGCTCTATAAATGTAAAAAATAAATAAAAAATAAATAAATCTCTCTGTGAAGCAAAACATCCTCTGACTTGGGGTGAAACAGAGATCTAATGTGCCAATGGAAGGCAACATGGAAATTTAGTTTCCTGCTCTCAGAGGAAGGAGGGTCGACAGCCCAATGGGTTAATGCACCTACTGCAGCCTCCTATGTGTAGCCTGCAGGCGACACATTCAGTTGCCGGTGAGATGCTGATACAGGTTTGCTTGCTATGCAGGGGCCGGTGATCACATCACAGCACCTCGAGAAGGTGTCCTGTTTGAGTCCTAGTGCAATTATGGTATCAACCATGACCTGTAGATTACACCTTTTACACCCGTTTTTTCCAGTCAGTTGGGGCCAGAGAGACAAGCTTGTGTATGGGTGTTACCAAGGCCAGAGTGCCGAAAACAGAGGCACAATTGTTAGTGGGAACGCAGGTATTGAAGGGGCATTAGCTGTTGGCTGATCGCGCAGGGCAATCCATCCCCATTTTCAATAAAAACATTTTTTTTTAAATTAAAAAAATTACCCAAGAGACACCGGACATAGGATTAGAACTCAGGTCTCCAACATTGCAAGACAAAGCACTTACCACTTGAGCCACTGGTGGCTGTGCTTCTGAGAGTTGCATTTGGGCATATATATCTTTCTTCTGCATGCCCCTGTGAGCATGCCCATGTCAGCATGCCCATTTGCATTGTCAAACATGTTCACTGCAGAAAATGAGGATAGAACATCTGGCCCCCGCTCCTCCAAATATCAGCTAACTGCAGTCGCCTCGAGGTTAAGTGCTTGCGTTACAGCGTTGGGGGCATGGGTTTAAGTCCTGCTTTCGGCACATAAACGGAATAGTTGCGTAATCTCCTTGTACAGTTGTGGGTACCCACACTCCTTCTAAAAGGTTCAGTGGTTATGAAAAGAGGTCCTTGGAAAAGGGAGGGTGGAAGAAAGCAGAGAGGCAGGACTGAGGAAGCGCAGGGTAAATAAAGGAGGAGGTGGGGCAGGCTAAAGGGAGTGGTAGGGCTGGATGAATGGGTCCCTGTGGAGAGGGGGCGGGTCTGGGTGAGTGGGGGTAGGACTAGAAGGATATGGTGCAGGTTCCCTGGTAAAAGGAGGGTGGAAGAAAGCAGAGGTGGGACTGTGGTGGTGAGAAAGTGTGGCAGTTGGGGTCCATTCCACACGCTCTCCGCTGGGCCTCCTTTCCCCACATTAGGACCCTCCTTTACACACCCATTCCTCCACAATTCTGGGCCCTCTTCCCCCCATGACACCATTCCCAGGGCCGACTTATTCGCTGTCACCCCAGGGCCCACTTTATGCCCTCTAGACCTACCCCCTCCTCCTCTTCTCCACAGGGACCCATTCATCCAGCCCTACCTCCCCCTACTTTATTTACCGGCCACTTCCTCGCCTCCACATCCCGCTTCTCTGCTTTCTTCCACCCTCCATTTACCAGGGAACTCATTACATTACATAGCCACTGAACCTTTTAGGAGTGTGGGTACCCACCACTGTACAAGGAGATTACCCAACTATTCTGTTTATGTGCCGAAAGCAGTACTCGAACCCAGGCCCCCCCAGCGCTGTAACGCAAGCACTTAACCTCTATGCCACTGCAGTTAGCTGGTATTTGTTGGAGCGGGGGAAGGGGGACAGATGTTCTATCCTCCTTGGTTTCAGTGAACATGTTTCACAATGCAAATGGGTATGCTCACAGGGGCATGCAGGAGAAAGATATATACGCCCAAAAGCGACCCTCGAAAGCATGGCAATCAGTGGCTCAAGCTGTAAATCCTTGGTCTTGCAATGCTGGAGACCTGAGTTCTAATCCAATGTCCGGTATCTCTCGGGCATTCTTTTTTTCATTTAAAAAAAATGTTTTTATTGAAAATTGGGATGCATTGCCCTGCCCGATCAGCCAACAGCTAACGCCCCTTCAATACATGTGTTCCCACTAACAGTTGTGCCTTTGTATTCTGCACTCTGGCCTTAGTAACACCCATACACAAGCTTGTCTCTCTGGCCCCAACTGACTGGAAAAAACGAGGGGAAAAGGTGCAATCTGGGGGTCATGGCTGATTCCATAATTGCACTGGGACTCAAACAGCACACCTTCTCGAGGTGCTGTGAGGTGACCACCGGCACCTGCATATCAAGCAAACCTGTATCAGCATCTCACCAGCAACTGAATGTGTCGCCTGCAAGGTACACATAGGAGGCTGCAGTAGGTGCATTAACCCATTGGGCTGTCGACCCTCCTTCCTCTGAGAGCAGGAAACTGCATTTCCATGTTGACTTACTTTGGCACATTAGATCTATCTTTCACCCCAATTCAGAGGATGCTTTGCTTCACGGAGAGATGATAATCATTGTGAGGTGTGAGCCACTAATAGCTAAGCAGGTCATTTAAATCTTTGACCTTGTCATTGGGGTGTATTGTTATGCGCAGGGCAGCAGTCTTATGCCCTCTGCTACTGTACGCTTTCGTATTGGTGCTTGTTCATGATTCTAAAATGTAAACAGTCTGCTCTCAAAAGTGAAAGATTTGAAAGACTCTTGCTGTAACAAGCCTTTCCCACTCTTTGCCCTGGCGGTGAGAGAGCTGCTTTCTGCCTTTAACTTCCCCAATTGTGGAGTGGCTGGCTCCACCACTGACAACCAGTGCCTAATCCTGGAGGACAACGGACAGAGGTCTGCGCCCTGCATCCTCCATGCGTCCCTAACGCTCCCAAACGCGACCACACCCCATACGGGCACAGCCCTATGTCCTATGCAGCCCCTCTGGTGAAGCCACCCACACAATTTAGGGTTAGGATCTGTGCTCTTCCACGTAGGCCTGGCCACCTAGGCCCCAGAAAGTGTCACAGCCTGCTTTATAAACCTTAGTGACGGTGGCCTAGGTGAAGATGATGTTGATGGAATACTGATGCCTTTTGCCTCCCAGAAGCCACCTGGGAGCATAGTAAAATGAAGGGGTGTTCCTGCTCTGCTGCCCTGTGTTTGCCCTCTGCCTAAGTGACATTCATTCTGGGCTCTTCAGGCAAATGTATCCATCTGGGAGAGAGCTAGGAATAGGACGTCTCTTTCTGCAGGCACAGTGGGGAAGACTCAGAGAGCTACATGCCTGAGACATCTTTCCTTGTCCCTCGCTCATTGTTCTGTTCCCTAACTTCTAACTCTCGGCCAGGCCCTGTTTCTTTTACTGCCAACCCCCCTGACCCCTCATCTTTCACCTACTTCCCGCTCTATTATGCCTTCTCCTTTTTTACTCTCTTCTATGGCCCTTTGAAAAGGAATGCAGGCCTAGCTAAGCCTCGTGAAGGAAATCTACCAACAAAAGATGCATGGGAGGTGCTGTGAGACGAGTAAGAAGGGATGAAGGGGTGATGGGTTGTTGAGTTGGGAAGCACCAGAGGCGTAGCCAGGATTTTCTAGCAAATGGGGTCTGAAGCTAATGTAGTTGGGCCCACTGCAATGACAAAAATCTCTTTAAATGCCCACACAGAGCTGCTGAGTGGGCATTTACAGATTTTGGGTGGGCCTTTCCCCTCAGGCCCTACCCTGCCTACGCCTCTGCACTCTCACCCCCAGGGCAAAGAGTAGGAAAGGCTTGCTACAGCAAGAGTCTTTCAAATCTTTCACTTTTGGGAGCAGAGTGTTTACATTTAAAAATCATGAACAAGCAGCATTAAGAAACCATACAGTAGCAGAGGACAGAGGACTGCCCTGCGCATGTCAATACACCCCAATGACAAAAGCAAAGATTTAACTGACCTGCTTAGCTATTAGCGGCTCACACCTCACAATGATTATCATCTCAGACCCTTCCTATCCTCACAAAATGGCCTCACTATTGCTAGGGCCATCATAGGATCTAGGTTGGACTACTGCAACGCACTCCTTGGTGGGACCTCCGGAAAAAACATCGCTAAACTCCAGCTTGCCCAGAACAACGCCCTCAGGGCCGCTACAGGTTTTTCCAGGAAAGACCACATTTCTGACCTTAGGAGGCAGGTCCACTGGCTGCCCATTAGGCAGAGGATCATCTTTAAAATCCTCTCCCTCACCCATAAATGCCTCCATGACCTTGCTCCCCCCTACCTTGCCCAGAGAATTTCACGACCCACCTCGGCCAGGTCCACCAGATCTGCCTACACCAACCTGATTTCTACTCCCAAGACTTGTAGAGTACGTGCGGGCGGCTCGAGCTTCTCAGCCCTAGCAGCCTCACACTGGAACGCCCTACCTTCGCTCCTCAGGGGGATTGACTCTCACCTAGCCTTCCGCAAAGCCTTAAAAACCAGGCTGTTTGTCTAAACCTTCCTGCCTTTATATTTACAGGCTTACGAACGTCATTTGTAACTATGCTCCGCTCTTCTCTCTGTAACTAAGTACCTTATGTTTCCTATGTTTACACAATCTTGCTGCTTACGCCTTCATGTAATAGCGCCTCAATGTCTATGGGCTGCAGTGCGCTCTATAAATGTAAAAAATAAATAAAAAATAAATAAATCTCTCTGTGAAGCAAAACATCCTCTGACTTGGGGTGAAACAGAGATCTAATGTGCCAATGGAAGGCAACATGGAAATTTAGTTTCCTGCTCTCAGAGGAAGGAGGGTCGACAGCCCAATGGGTTAATGCACCTACTGCAGCCTCCTATGTGTAGCCTGCAGGCGACACATTCAGTTGCCGGTGAGATGCTGATACAGGTTTGCTTGCTATGCAGGGGCCGGTGGTCACATCACAGCACCTCGAGAAGGTGTCCTGTTTGAGTCCTAGTGCAATTATGGTATCAACCATGACCTGTAGATTACACCTTTTACACCCGTTTTTTCCAGTCAGTTGGGGCCAGAGAGACAAGCTTGTGTATGGGTGTTACCAAGGCCAGAGTGCCGAAAACAGAGGCACAATTGTTAGTGGGAACGCAGGTATTGAAGGGGCATTAGCTGTTGGCTGATCGCGCAGGGCAATCCATCCCCATTTTCAATAAAAACATTTTTTTTTTAAATTAAAAAAATTACCCAAGAGACACCGGACATAGGATTAGAACTCAGGTCTCCAACATTGCAAGACAAAGCACTTACCACTTGAGCAACTGGTGGCTGTGCTTCTGAGAGTTGCATTTGGGCGTATATATCTTTCTTCTGCATGCCCCTGTGAGCATGCCCATGTCAGCATGCCCATTTGCATTGTCAAACATGTTCACTGCAGAAAATGAGGATAGAACATCTGGCCCCCGCTCCTCCAAATATCAGCTAACTGCAGTCGCCTCGAGGTTAAGTGCTTGCGTTACAGCGTTGGGGGCATGGGTTTAAGTCCTGCTTTCGGCACATAAACGGAATAGTTGCGTAATCTCCTTGTACAGTTGTGGGTACCCACACTCCTTCTAAAAGGTTCAGTGGTTATGAAAAGAGGTCCTTGGAAAAGGGAGGGTGGAAGAAAGCAGAGAGGCAGGACTGAGGAAGCGCAGGGTAAATAAAGGAGGAGGTGGGGCAGGCTAAAGGGAGTGGTAGGGCTGGATGAATGGGTCCCTGTGGAGAGGGGGCGGGTCTGGGTGAGTGGGGGTAGGACTAGAAGGATATGGTGCAGGTTCCCTGGTAAAAGGAGGGTGGAAGAAAGCAGAGGTGGGACTGTGGTGGTGAGAAAGTGTGGCAGTTGGGGTCCATTCCACACGCTCTCCGCTGGGCCTCCTTTCCCCACATTAGGACCCTCCTTTACACACCCATTCCTCCACAATTCTGGGCCCTCTTCCCCCCATGACACCGTTCCCAGGGCCGACTTATTCGCTGTCACCCCAGGGCCCACTTTATGCCCTCTAGACCTACCCCCTCCTCCTCTTCTCCACAGGGACCCATTCATCCAGCCCTACCTCCCCCTACTTTATTTACCGGCCACTTCCTTGCCTCCACATCCCGCTTCTCTGCTTTCTTCCACCCTCCCTTTACCAGGGAACTCATTACATTACATAGCCACTGAACCTTTTAGGAGTGTGGGTACCCACCACTGTACAAGGAGATTACCCAACTATTCTGTTTATGTGCCGAAAGCAGTACTCGAACCCAGGCCCCCCCAGCGCTGTAACGCAAGCACTTAACCTCTATGCCACTGCAGTTAGCTGGTATTTGTTGGAGCGGGGGAGGGGGGACAGATGTTCTATCCTCCTTGGTTTCAGTGAACATGTTTCACAATGCAAATGGGTATGCTCACAGGGGCATGCAGGAGAAAGATATATACGCCCAAAAGCGACCCTCGAAAGCATGGCAATCAGTGGCTCAAGCTGTAAATCCTTGGTCTTGCAATGCTGGAGACCTGAGTTCTAATCCAATGTCCGGTATCTCTTGGGCATTCTTTTTTTCATTTAAAAAAAATGTTTTTATTGAAAATTGGGATGCATTGCCCTGCCCGATCAGCCAACAGCTAACGCCCCTTCAATACATGTGTTCCCACTAACAGTTGTGCCTTTGTATTCTGCACTCTGGCCTTAGTAACACCCATACACAAGCTTGTCTCTCTGGCCCCAACTGACTGGAAAAAACGAGGGGAAAAGGTGCAATCTGGGGGTCATGGCTGATTCCATAATTGCACTGGGACTCAAACAGCACACCTTCTCGAGGTGCTGTGAGGTGAACACCGGCACCTGCATATCAAGCAAACCTGTATCAGCATCTCACCAGCAACTGAATGTGTCGCCTGCAAGGTACACATAGGAGGCTGCAGTAGGTGCATTAACCCATTGGGCTGTCGACCCTCCTTCCTCTGAGAGCAGGAAACTGCATTTCCATGTTGACTTACTTTGGCACATTAGATCTATCTTTCACCCCAATTCAGAGGATGCTTTGCTTCACGGAGAGATGATAATCATTGTGAGGTGTGAGCCACTAATAGCTAAGCAGGTCAGTTAAATCTTTGACCTTGTCATTGGGGTGTATTGTTATGCGCAGGGCAGCAGTCTTATGCCCTCTGCTACTGTACGCTTTCGTATTGGTGCTTGTTCATGATTCTAAAATGTAAACAGTCTGCTCTCAAAAGTGAAAGATTTGAAAGACTCTTGCTGTAACAAGCCTTTCCCACTCTTTGCCCTGGCAGTGAGAGAGCTGCTTTCTGCCTTTAACTTCCCCAATTGTGGAGTGGCTGGCTCCACCACTGACAACCAGTGCCTAATCCTGGAGGAAAACGGACAGAGGTCTGCGCCCTGCATCCTCCATGCGTCCCTAACGCTCCCAAACGCGACCACACCCCATACGGGCACAGCCCTATGTCCTATGCAGCCCCTCTGGTGAAGCCACCCACACAATTTAGGGTTAGGATCTGTGCTCTTCCAGGTAGGCCTGGCCACCTAAGCCCCAGAAAGTGTCACAGCCTGCTTTATAAACCTTAGTGACGGTGGCCTAGGTGAAGATGATGTTGATGGAATACTGATGCCTTTTGACTCCCAGAAGCCACCTGGGAGCATAGTAAAATGAAGGGGTGTTCCTGCTCTGCTGCCCTGTGTTTGCCCTCTGCCTAAGTGACATTCATTCTGGGCTCTCCAGGCAAATGTATCCATCTGGGAGAGAGCTAGGAATAGGACGTCTCTTTCTGCAGGCACAGTGGGGAAGACTCAGAGAGCTACATGCCTGAGACATCTTTCCTTGTCCCTCGCTCATTGTTCTGTTCCCTAACTTCTAACTCTCTGCCAGGCCAGGCCCTGTTTCTTTTACTGCCAACCCCCCTGACCCCTCATCTTTCACCTACTTCCCGCTCTATTATGCCTTCTCCTTTTTTACTCTCTTCTATGGCCCTTTGAAAAGGAATGCAGGCCTAGCTAAGCCTCGTGAAGGAAATCTACCAACAAAAAATGCATGGGAGGTGCTGTGAGACGAGTAAGAAGGGATGAAGGGGTGATGGGTTGTTGAGTTGGGAAGCACCAGAGGCGTAGCCAGGATTTTCTAGCAAATGGGGTCTGAAGCTAATGTAGTTGGGCCCACTGCAATGACAAAAATCTCTTTAAATGCCCACACAGAGCTGCTGAGTGGGCATTTACAGATTTTGGGTGGGCCTTTCCCCTCAGGCCCTACCCTGCCTACGCCTCTGCACTCTCACCCCCAGGGCAAAGAGTAGGAAAGGCTTGCTACAGCAAGAGTCTTTCAAATCTTTCACTTTTGGGAGCAGAGTGTTTACATTTAAAAATCATGAACAAGCAGCATTAAGAAACCATACAGTAGCAGAGGACAGAGGACTGCCCTGCGCATGTCAATACACCCCAATGACAAAAGCAAAGATTTAACTGACCTGCTTAGCTATTAGCGGCTCACACCTCACAATGATTATCATCTCAGACCCTTCCTATCCTCACAAAATGGCCTCACTATTGCTAGGGCCATCATAGGATCTAGGTTGGACTACTGCAACGCACTCCTTGGTGGGACCTCCGGAAAAAACATCGCTAAACTCCAGCTTGCCCAGAACAACGCCCTCAGGGCCGCTACAGGTTTTTCCAGGAAAGACCACATTTCTGACCTTAGGAGGCAGGTCCACTGGCTGCCCATTAGGCAGAGGATCATCTTTAAAATCCTCTCCCTCACCCATAAATGCCTCCATGACCTTGCTCCCCCCTACCTTGCCCAGAGAATTTCACGACCCACCTCGGCCAGGTCCACCAGATCTGCCTACACCAACCTGATTTCTACTCCCAAGACTTGTAGAGTACGTGTGGGCGGCTCGAGCTTCTCAGCCCTAGCAGCCTCACACTGGAACGCCCTACCTTCGCTCCTCAGGGGGATTGACTCTCACCTAGCCTTCCGCAAAGCCTTAAAAACCAGGCTGTTTGTCTAAACCTTCCTGCCTTTATATTTACAGGCTTACGAACGTCATTTGTAACTATGCTCCGCTCTTCTCTCTGTAACTAAGTACCTTATGTTTCCTATGTTTACACAATCTTGCTGCTTACGCCTTCATGTAATAGCGCCTCGATGTCTATGGGCTGCAGTGCGCTCTATAAATGTAAAAAATAAATAAAAAATAAATAAATCTCTCTGTGAAGCAAAACATCCTCTGACTTGGGGTGAAACAGAGATCTAATGTGCCAATGGAAGGCAACATGGAAATTTAGTTTCCTGCTCTCAGAGGAAGGAGGGTCGACAGCCCAATGGGTTAATGCACCTACTGCAGCCTACACATTCAGTTGCCGGTGAGATGCTGATACAGGTTTGCTTGCTATGCAGGGGCCGGTGGTCACATCACAGCACCTCGAGAAGGTGTCCTGTTTGAGTCCTAGTGCAATTATGGTATCAACCATGACCTGTAGATTACACCTTTTCCACCCGTTTTTTCCAGTCAGTTGGGGCCAGAGAGACAAGCTTGTGTATGGGTGTTACCAAGGCCAGAGTGCCGAAAACAGAGGCACAATTGTTAGTGGGAACGCAGGTATTGAAGGGGCATTAGCTGTTGGCTGATCGCGCAGGGCAATCCATCCCCATTTTCAATAAAAACATTTTTTTTTAAATTAAAAAAATTACCCAAGAGACACCGGACATAGGATTAGAACTCAGGTCTCCAACATTGCAAGACAAAGCACTTACCACTTGAGCCACTGGTGGCTGTGCTTCTGAGAGTTGCATTTGGGCGTATATATCTTTCTTCTGCATGCCCCTGTGAGCATGCCCATGTCAGCATGCCCATTTGCATTGTCAAACATGTTCACTGCAGAAAATGAGGATAGAACATCTGGCCCCCGCTCCTCCAAATATCAGCTAACTGCAGTCGCCTCGAGGTTAAGTGCTTGCGTTACAGCGTTGGGGGCATGGGTTTAAGTCCTGCTTTCGGCACATAAACGGAATAGTTGCGTAATCTCCTTGTACAGTTGTGGGTACCCACACTCCTTCTAAAAGGTTCAGTGGTTATGAAAAGAGGTCCTTGGAAAAGGGAGGGTGGAAGAAAGCAGAGAGGCAGGACTGAGGAAGCGCAGGGTAAATAAAGGAGGAGGTGGGGCAGGCTAAAGGGAGTGGTAGGGCTGGATGAATGGGTCCCTGTGGAGAGGGGGCGGGTCTGGGTGAGTGGGGGTAGGACTAGAAGGATATGGTGCAGGTTCCCTGGTAAAAGGAGGGTGGAAGAAAGCAGAGGTGGGACTGTGGTGGTGAGAAAGTGTGGCAGTTGGGGTCCATTCCACACGCTCTCCGCTGGGCCTCCTTTCCCCACATTAGGACCCTCCTTTACACACCCATTCCTCCACAATTCTGGGCCCTCTTCCCCCCATGACACCGTTCCCAGGGCCGACTTATTCGCTGTCACCCCAGGGCCCACTTTATGCCCTCTAGACATACCCCCTCCTCCTCTTCTCCACAGGGACCCATTCATCCAGCCCTACCTCCCCCTACTTTATTTACCGGCCACTTCCTCGCCTCCACATCCCGCTTCTCTGCTTTCTTCCACCCTCCCTTTACCAGGGAACTCATTACATTACATAGCCACTGAACCTTTTAGGAGTGTGGGTACCCACCACTGTACAAGGAGATTACCCAACTATTCTGTTTATGTGCCGAAAGCAGTACTAGAACCCAGGCCCCCCCAGCGCTGTAACGCAAGCACTTAACCTCTATGCCACTGCAGTTAGCTGGTATTTGTTGGAGCGGGGGAGGGGGAACAGATGTTCTATCCTCCTTGGTTTCAGTGAACATGTTTCACAATGCAAATGGGTATGCTCACAGGGGCATGCAGGAGAAAGATATATACGTCCAAAAGCGACCCTCGAAAGCATGGCAATCAGTGGCTCAAGCTGTAAATCCTTGGTCTTGCAATGCTGGAGACCTGAGTTCTAATCCAATGTCCGGTATCTCTTGGGCATTCTTTTTTTCATTTAAAAAAAATGTTTTTATTGAAAATTGGGATGCATTGCCCTGCCCGATCAGCCAACAGCTAACGCCCCTTCAATACATGTGTTCCCACTAACAGTTGTGCCTTTGTATTCTGCACTCTGGCCTTAGTAACACCCATACACAAGCTTGTCTCTCTGGCCCCAACTGACTGGAAAAAACGAGGGGAAAAGGTGCAATCTGGGGGTCATGGCTGATTCCATAATTGCACTGGGACTCAAACAGCACACCTTCTCGAGGTGCTGTGAGGTGACCACCGGCACCTGCATATCAAGCAAACCTGTATCAGCATCTCACCAGCAACTGAATGTGTCGCCTGCAAGGTACACATAGGAGGCTGCAGTAGGTGCATTAACCCATTGGGCTGTCGACCCTCCTTCCTCTGAGAGCAGGAAACTGCATTTCCATGTTGACTTACTTTGGCACATTAGATCTATCTTTCACCCCAATTCAGAGGATGCTTTGCTTCACGGAGAGATGATAATCATTGTGAGGTGTGAGCCACTAATAGCTAAGCAGGTCAGTTAAATCTTTGACCTTGTCATTGAGGTGTATTGTTATGCGCAGGGCAGCAGTCTTATGCCCTCTGCTACTGTACGCTTTCGTATTGGTGCTTGTTCATGATTCTAAAATGTAAACAGTCTGCTCTCAAAAGTGAAAGATTTGAAAGACTCTTGCTGTAACAAGCCTTTCCCACTCTTTGCCCTGGCGGTGAGAGAGCTGCTTTCTGCCTTTAACTTCCCCAGTTGTGGAGTGGCTGGCTCCACCACTGACAACCAGTGCCTAATCCTGGAGGAAAACGGACAGAGGTCTGCGCCCTGCATCCTCCATGCGTCCCTAACGCTCCCAAACGCGACCACACCCCATACGGGCACAGCCCTATGTCCTATGCAGCCCCTCTGGTGAAGCCACCCACACAATTTAGGGTTAGGATCTGTGCTCTTCCAGGTAGGCCTGGCCACCTAGGCCCCAGAAAGTGTCACAGCCTGCTTTATAAACCTTAGTGACGGTGGCCTAGGTGAAGATGATGTTGATGGAATACTGATGCCTTTTGCCTCCCAGAAGCCACCTGGGAGCATAGTAAAATGAAGGGGTGTTCCTGCTCTGCTGCCCTGTGTTTGCCCTCTGCCTAAGTGACATTCATTCTGGGCTCTCCAGGCAAATGTATCCATCTGGGAGAGAGCTAGGAATAGGACGTCTCTTTCTGCAGGCACAGTGGGGAAGACTCAGAGAGCTACATGCCTGAGACATCTTTCCTTGTCCCTCGCTCATTGTTCTGTTCCCTAACTTCTAACTCTCTGCCAGGCCAGGCCCTGTTTCTTTTACTGCCAACCCCCCTGACCCCTCATCTTTCACCTACTTCCCGCTCTATTATGCCTTCTCCTTTTTTACTCTCTTCTATGGCCCTTTGAAAAGGAATGCAGGCCTAGCTAAGCCTCGTGAAGGAAATCTACCAACAGAAAATGCATGGGAGGTGCTGTGAGACGAGTAAGAAGGGATGAAGGGGTGATGGGTTGTTGAGTTGGGAAGCACCAGAGGCGTAGCCAGGATTTTCTAGCAAATGGGGTCTGAAGCTAATGTAGTTGGGCCCACTGCAATGACAAAAATCTCTTTAAATGCCCACACAGAGCTGCTGAGTGGGCATTTACAGATTTTGGGTGGGCCTTTCCCCTCAGGCCCTACCCTGCCTACGCCTCTGCACTCTCACCCCCAGGGCAAAGAGTAGGAAAGGCTTGCTACAGCAAGAGTCTTTCAAATCTTTCACTTTTGGGAGCAGAGTGTTTACATTTAAAAATCATGAACAAGCAGCATTAAGAAACCATACAGTAGCAGAGGACAGAGGACTGCCCTGTGCATGTCAATACACCCCAATGACAAAAGCAAAGATTTAACTGACCTGCTTAGCTATTAGCGGCTCACACCTCACAAAGATTATCATCTCAGACCCTTCCTATCCTCACAAAATGGCCTCACTATTGCTAGGGCCATCATAGGATCTAGGTTGGACTACTGCAACGCACTCCTTGGTGGGACCTCCGGAAAAAACATTGCTAAACTCCAGCTTGCCCAGAACAACGCCCTCAGGGCCGCTACAGGTTTTTCCAGGAAAGACCACATTTCTGACCTTAGGAGGCAGGTCCACTGGCTGCCCATTAGGCAGAGGATCATCTTTAAAATCCTCTCCCTCACCCATAAATGCCTCCATGACCTTGCTCCCCCCTACCTTGCCCAGAGAATTTCACGACCCACCTCGGCCAGGTCCACCAGATCTGCCTACACCAACCTGATTTCTACTCCCAAGACTTGTAGAGTACGTGCGGGCGGCTCGAGCTTCTCAGCCCTAGCAGCCTCACACTGGAACGCCCTACCTTCGCTCCTCAGGGGGATTGACTCTCACCTAGCCTTCCGCAAAGCCTTAAAAACCAGGCTGTTTGTCTAAACCTTCCTGCCTTTATATTTACAGGCTTACGAACGTCATTTGTAACTATGCTCCGCTCTTCTCTCTGTAACTAAGTACCTTATGTTTCCTATGTTTACACAATCTTGCTGCTTACGCCTTCATGTAATAGCGCCTCGATGTCTATGGGCTGCAGTGCGCTCTATAAATGTAAAAAATAAATAAAAAATAAATAAATCTCTCTGTGAAGCAAAACATCCTCTGACTTGGGGTGAAACAGAGATCTAATGTGCCAATGGAAGGCAACATGGAAATTTAGTTTCCTGCTCTCAGAGGAAGGAGGGTCGACAGCCCAATGGGTTAATGCACCTACTGCAGCCTCCTATGTGTAGCCTGCAGGCGACACATTCAGTTGCCGGTGAGATGCTGATACAGGTTTGCTTGCTATGCAGGGGCCGGTGGTCACATCACAGCACCTCGAGAAGGTGTCCTGTTTGAGTCCTAGTGCAATTATGGTATCAACCATGACCTGTAGATTACACCTTTTCCACCCGTTTTTTCCAGTCAGTTGGGGCCAGAGAGACAAGCTTGTGTATGGGTGTTACCAAGGCCAGAGTGCCGAAAACAGAGGCACAATTGTTAGTGGGAACGCAGGTATTGAAGGGGCATTAGCTGTTGGCTGATCGCGCAGGGCAATCCATCCCCATTTTCAATAAAAACATTTTTTTTTAAATTAAAAAAATTACCCAAGAGACACCGGACATAGGATTAGAACTCAGGTCTCCAACATTGCAAGACAAAGCACTTACCACTTGAGCCACTGGTGGCTGTGCTTCTGAGAGTTGCATTTGGGCGTATATATCTTTCTTCTGCATGCCCCTGTGAGCATGCCCATGTCAGCATGCCCATTTGCATTGTCAAACATGTTCACTGCAGAAAATGAGGATAGAACATCTGGCCCCCGCTCCTCCAAATATCAGCTAACTGCAGTCGCCTCGAGGTTAAGTGCTTGCGTTACAGCGTTGGGGGCATGGGTTTAAGTCCTGCTTTCGGCACATAAACGGAATAGTTGCGTAATCTCCTTGTACAGTTGTGGGTACCCACACTCCTTCTATAAGGTTCAGTGGTTATGAAAAGAGGTCCTTGGAAAAGGGAGGGTGGAAGAAAGCAGAGAGGCAGGACTGAGGAAGCGCAGGGTAAATAAAGGAGGAGGTGGGGCAGGCTAAAGGGAGTGGTAGGGCTGGATGAATGGGTCCCTGTGGAGAGGGGGCGGGTCTGGGTGAGTGGGGGTAGGACTAGAAGGATATGGTGCAGGTTCCCTGGTAAAAGGAGGGTGGAAGAAAGCAGAGGTGGGACTGTGGTGGTGAGAAAGTGTGGCAGTTGGGGTCCATTCCACACGCTCTCCGCTGGGCCTCCTTTCCCCACATTAAGACCCTCCTTTACACACCCATTCCTCCACAATTGCCCTCTGCCTAAGTGACATTCATTTTAAAGGATTTTAAAGATGATCCTCTGCCTAATGGGCAGCCAGTGGACCTGCCTCCTAAGGTCAGAAATGTGGTCTTTCCTGGAAAAACCTGTAGCGGCCCTGAGGGCGTTGTTCTGGGCAACGCAGGTATTGAAGGGGCATTAGCTGTTGGCTGATCGCGCAGGGCAATCCATCCCCATTTTCAATAAAAACATTTTTTTTTAAATTAAAAAAATTACCCAAGAGACACTGGACATAGGATTAGAACTCAGGTCTCCAACATTGCAAGACAAAGCACTTACCACTTGAGCCACTGGTGGCTGTGCTTCTGAGAGTTGCATTTGGGCGTATATATCTTTCTTCTGCATGCCCCTGTGAGCATGCCCATGTCAGCATGCCCATTTGCATTGTCAAACATGTTCACTGCAGAAAATGAGGATAGAACATCTGGCCCCCGCTCCTCCAAATATCAGCTAACTGCAGTCGCCTCGAGGTTAAGTGCTTGCGTTACAGCGTTGGGGGCATGGGTTTAAGTCCTGCTTTCGGCACATAAACGGAATAGTTGCGTAAACTCCTTGTACAGTTGTGGGTACCCACACTCCTTCTAAAAGGTTCAGTGGTTATGAAAAGAGGTCCTTGGAAAAGGGAGGGTGGAAGAAAGCAGAGAGGCAGGACTGAGGAAGCGCAGGGTAAATAAAGGAGGAGGTGGGGCAGGCTAAAGGGAGTGGTAGGGCTGGATGAATGGGTCCCTGTGGAGAGGGGGCGGGTCTGGGTGAGTGGGGGTAGGACTAGAAGGATATGGTGCAGGTTCCCTGGTAAAAGGAGGGTGGAAGAAAGCAGAGGTGGGACTGTGGTGGTGAGAAAGTGTGGCAGTTGGGGTCCATTCCACACGCTCTCCGCTGGGCCTCCTTTCCCCACATTAGGACCCTCCTTTACACACCCATTCCTCCACAATTCTGGGCCCTCTTCCCCCCATGACACCGTTCCCAGGGCCGACTTATTCGCTGTCACCCCAGGGCCCACTTTATGCCCTCTAGACCTACCCCCTCCTCCTCTTCTCCACAGGGACCCATTCATCCAGCCCTACCTCCCCCTACTTTATTTACCGGCCACTTCCTCGCCTCCACATCCCGCTTCTCTGCTTTCTTCCACCCTCCCTTTACCAGGGAACTCATTACATTACATAGCCACTGAACCTTTTAGGAGTGTGGGTACCCACCACTGTACAAGGAGATTACCCAACTATTCTGTTTATGTGCCGAAAGCAGTACTCGAACCCAGGCCCCCCCAGCGCTGTAACGCAAGCACTTAACCTCTATGCCACTGCAGTTAGCTGGTATTTGTTGGAGCGGGGGAGGGGGGACAGATGTTCTATCCTCCTTGGTTTCAGTGAACATGTTTCACAATGCAAATGGGTATGCTCACAGGGGCATGCAGGAGAAAGATATATACGCCCAAAAGCGACCCTCGAAAGCATGGCAATCAGTGGCTCAAGCTGTAAATCCTTGGTCTTGCAATGCTGGAGACCTGAGTTCTAATCCAATGTCCAGTATCTCTTGGGCATTCTTTTTTTCATTTAAAAAAAATGTTTTTATTGAAAATTGGGATGCATTGCCCTGCCCGATCAGCCAACAGCTAACGCCCCTTCAATACATGTGTTCCCACTAACAGTTGTGCCTTTGTATTCTGCACTCTGGCCTTAGTAACACCCATACACAAGCTTGTCTCTCTGGCCCCAACTGACTGGAAAAAACGAGGGGAAAAGGTGCAATCTGGGGGTCATGGCTGATTCCATAATTGCACTGGGACTCAAACAGCACACCTTCTCGAGGTGCTGTGAGGTGACCACCGGCACCTGCATATCAAGCAAACCTGTATCAGCATCTCACCAGCAACTGAATGTGTCGCCTGCAAGGTACACATAGGAGGCTGCAGTAGGTGCATTAACCCATTGGGCTGTCGACCCTCCTTCCTCTGAGAGCAGGAAACTGCATTTCCATGTTGACTTACTTTGGCACATTAGATCTATCTTTCACCCCAATTCAGAGGATGCTTTGCTTCACGGAGAGATGATAATCATTGTGAGGTGTGAGCCACTAATAGCTAAGCAGGTCAGTTAAATCTTTGACCTTGTCATTGGGGTGTATTGTTATGCGCAGGGCAGCAGTCTTATGCCCTCTGCTACTGTACGCTTTCGTATTGGTGCTTGTTCATGATTCTAAAATGTAAACAGTCTGCTCTCAAAAGTGAAAGATTTGAAAGACTCTTGCTGTAACAAGCCTTTCCCACTCTTTGCCCTGGCGGTGAGAGAGCTGCTTTCTGCCTTTAACTTCCCCAATTGTGGAGTGGCTGGCTCCACCACTGACAACCAGTGCCTAATCCTGGAGGAAAACGGACAGAGGTCTGCGCCCTGCATCCTCCATGCGTCCCTAACGCTCCCAAACGCGACCACACCCCATACGGGCACAGGCCTATGTCCTATGCAGCCCCTCTGGTGAAGCCACCCACACAATTTAGGGTTAGGATCTGTGCTCTTCCACGTAGGCCTGGCCACCTAGGCCCCAGAAAGTGTCACAGCCTGCTTTATAAACCTTAGTGACGGTGGCCTAGGTGAAGATGATGTTGATGGAATACTGATGCCTTTTGCCTCCCAGAAGCCACCTGGGAGCATAGTAAAATGAAGGGGTGTTCCTGCTCTGCTGCCCTGTGTTTGCCCTCTGCCTAAGTGACATTCATTCTGGGCTCTCCAGGCAAATGTATCCATCTGGGAGAGAGCTAGGAATAGGACGTCTCTTTCTGCAGGCACAGTGGGGAAGACTCAGAGAGCTACATGCCTGAGACATCTTTCCTTGTCCCTCGCTCATTGTTCTGTTCCCTAACTTCTAACTCTCTGCCAGGCCAGGCCCTGTTTCTTTTACTGCCAACCCCCCTGACCCCTCATCTTTCACCTACTTCCCGCTCTATTATGCCTTCTCCTTTTTTACTCTCTTCTATGGCCCTTTGAAAAGGAATGCAGGCCTAGCTAAGCCTCGTGAAGGAAATCTACCAACAAAAGATGCATGGGAGGTGCTGTGAGACGAGTAAGAAGGGATGAAGGGGTGATGGGTTGTTGAGTTGGGAAGCACCAGAGGCGTAGCCAGGATTTTCTAGCAAATGGGGTCTGAAGCTAATGTAGTTGGGCCCACTGCAATGACAAAAATCTCTTTAAATGCCCACACAGAGCTGCTGAGTGGGCATTTACAGATTTTGGGTGGGCCTTTCCCCTCAGGCCCTACCCTGCCTACGCCTCTGCACTCTCACCCCCAGGGCAAAGAGTAGGAAAGGCTTGCTACAGCAAGAGTCTTTCAAATCTTTCACTTTTGGGAGCAGAGTGTTTACATTTAAAAATCATGAACAAGCAGCATTAAGAAACCATACAGTAGCAGAGGACAGAGGACTGCCCTGCGCATGTCAATACACCCCAATGACAAAAGCAAAGATTTAACTGACCTGCTTAGCTATTAGCGGCTCACACCTCACAATGATTATCATCTCAGACCCTTCCTATCCTCACAAAATGGCCTCACTATTGCTAGGGCCATCATAGGAGCTAGGTTGGACTACTGCAACGCACTCCTTGGTGGGACCTCCGGAAAAAACATCGCTAAACTCCAGCTTGCCCAGAACAACGCCCTCAGGGCCGCTACAGGTTTTTCCAGGAAAGACCACATTTCTGACCTTAGGAGGCAGGTCCACTGGCTGCCCATTAGGCAGAGGATCATCTTTAAAATCCTCTCCCTCACCCATAAATGCCTCCATGACCTTGCTCCCCCCTACCTTGCCCAGAGAATTTCACGACCCACCTCGGCCAGGTCCACCAGATCTGCCTACACCAACCTGATTTCTACTCCCAAGACTTGTAGAGTACGTGCGGGCGGCTCGAGCTTCTCAGCCCTAGCAGCCTCACACTGGAACGCCCTACCTTCGCTCCTCAGGGGGATTGACTCTCACCTAGCCTTCCGCAAAGCCTTAAAAACCAGGCTGTTTGTCTAAACCTTCCTGCCTTTATATTTACAGACTTACGAACGTCATTTGTAACTATGCTCCGCTCTTCTCTCTGTAACTAAGTACCTTATGTTTCCTATGTTTACACAATCTTGCTGCTTACGCCTTCATGTAATAGCGCCTCAATGTCAATGGGCTGCAGTGCGCTCTATAAATGTAAAAAATAAATAAAAAATAAATAAATCTCTCTGTGAAGCAAAACATCCTCTGACTTGGGGTGAAACAGAGATCTAATGTGCCAATGGAAGGCAACATGGAAATTTAGTTTCCTGCTCTCAGAGGAAGGAGGGTCGACAGCCCAATGGGTTAATGCACCTACTGCAGCCTCCTATGTGTAGCCTGCAGGCGACACATTCAGTTGCCGGTGAGATGCTGATACAGGTTTGCTTGCTATGCAGGGGCCGGTGGTCACATCACAGCACCTCGAGAAGGTGTCCTGTTTGAGTCCTAGTGCAATTATGGTATCAACCATGACCTGTAGATTACACCTTTTACACCCGTTTTTTCCAGTCAGTTGGGGCCAGAGAGACAAGCTTGTGTATGGGTGTTACCAAGGCCAGAGTGCCGAAAACAGAGGCACAATTGTTAGTGGGAACGCAGGTATTGAAGGGGCATTAGCTGTTGGCTGATCGCGCAGGGCAATCCATCCCCATTTTCAATAAAAACATTTTTTTTTAAATTAAAAAAATTACCCAAGAGACACCGGACATAGGATTAGAACTCAGGTCTCCAACATTGCAAGACAAAGCACTTACCACTTGAGCCACTGGTGGCTGTGCTTCTGAGAGTTGCATTTGGGCGTATATACCTTTCTTCTGCATGCCCCTGTGAGCATGCCCATGTCAGCATGCCCATTTGCATTGTCAAACATGTTCACTGCAGAAAATGAGGATAGAACATCTGGCCCCCGATCCTCCAAATATCAGCTAACTGCAGTCGCCTCGAGGTTAAGTGCTTGCGTTACAGCGTTGGGGGCATGGGTTTAAGTCCTGCTTTCGGCACATAAACGGAATAGTTGCGTAATCTCCTTGTACAGTTGTGGGTACCCACACTCCTTCTAAAAGGTTCAGTGGTTATGAAAAGAGGTCCTTGGAAAAGGGAGGGTGGAAGAAAGCAGAGAGGCAGGACTGAGGAAGCGCAGGGTAAATAAAGGAGGAGGTGGGGCAGGCTAAAGGGAGTGGTAGGGCTGGATGAATGGGTCCCTGTGGAGAGGGGGCGGGTCTGGGTGAGTGGGGGTAGGACTAGAAGGATATGGTGCAGGTTCCCTGGTAAAAGGAGGGTGGAAGAAAGCAGAGGTGGGACTGTGGTGGTGAGAAAGTGTGGCAGTTGGGGTCCATTCCACACGCTCTCCGCTGGGCCTCCTTTCCCCACATTAGGACCCTCCTTTACACACCCATTCCTCCACAATTCTGGGCCCTCTTCCCCCCATGACACCGTTCCCAGGGCCGACTTATTCGCTGTCACCCCAGGGCCCACTTTATGCCCTCTAGACCTACTCCCTCCTCCTCTTCTCCACAGGGACCCATTCATCCAGCCCTACCTCCCCCTACTTTATTTACCGGCCACTTCCTCGCCTCCACATCCCGCTTCTCTGCTTTCTTCCACCCTCCCTTTACCAGGGAACTCATTACATTACATAGCCACTGAACCTTTTAGGAGTGTGGGTACCCACCACTGTACAAGGAGATTACCCAACTATTCTGTTTATGTGCCGAAAGCAGTACTCGAACCCAGGCCCCCCCAGCGCTGTAACGCAAGCACTTAACCTCTATGCCACTGCAGTTAGCTGGTATTTGTTGGAGCGGGGGAGGGGGGACAGATGTTCTATCCTCCTTGGTTTCAGTGAACATGTTTCACAATGCAAATGGGTATGCTCACAGGGGCATGCAGGAGAAAGATATATACGCCCAAAAGCGACCCTCGAAAGCATGGCAATCAGTGGCTCAAGCTGTAAATCCTTGGTCTTGCAATGCTGGAGACCTGAGTTCTAATCCAATGTCCGGTATCTCTTGGGCATTCTTTTTTTCATTTAAAAAAAATGTTTTTATTGAAAATTGGGATGCATTGCCCTGCCCGATCAGCCAACAGCTAACGCCCCTTCAATACATGTGTTCCCACTAACGGTTGTGCCTTTGTATTCTGCACTCTGGCCTTAGTAACACCCATACACAAGCTTGTCTCTCTGGCCCCAACTGACTGGAAAAAACGAGGGGAAAAGGTGCAATCTGGGGGTCATGGCTGATTCCATAATTGCACTGGGACTCAAACAGCACACCTTCTCGAGGTGCTGTGAGGTGAACACCGGCACCTGCATATCAAGCAAACCTGTATCAGCATCTCACCAGCAACTGAATGTGTCGCCTGCAAGGTACACATAGGAGGCTGCAGTAGGTGCATTAACCCATTGGGCTGTCGACCCTCCTTCCTCTGAGAGCAGGAAACTGCATTTCCATGTTGACTTACTTTGGCACATTAGATCTATCTTTCACCCCAATTCAGAGGATGCTTTGCTTCACGGAGAGATGATAATCATTGTGAGGTGTGAGCCACTAATAGCTAAGCAGGTCAGTTAAATCTTTGACCTTGTCATTGGGGTGTATTGTTATGCGCAGGGCAGCAGTCTTATGCCCTCTGCTACTGTACGCTTTCGTATTGGTGCTTGTTCATGATTCTAAAATGTAAACAGTCTGCTCTCAAAAGTGAAAGATTTGAAAGACTCTTGCTGTAACAAGCCTTTCCCACTCTTTGCCCTGGCGGTGAGAGAGCTGCTTTCTGCCTTTAACTTCCCCAATTGTGGAGTGGCTGGCTCCACCACTGACAACCAGTGCCTAATCCTGGAGGACAACGGACAGAGGTCTGCGCCCTGCATCCTCCATGCGTCCCTAACGCTCCCAAACGCGACCACACCCCATACGGGCACAGCCCTATGTCCTATGCAGCCCCTCTGGTGAAGCCACCCACACAATTTAGGGTTAGGATCTGTGCTCTTCCAGGTAGGCCTGGCCACCTAGGCCCCAGAAAGTGCCACAGCCTGCTTTATAAACCTTAGTGACGGTGGCCTAGGTGAAGATGATGTTGATGGAATACTGATGCCTTTTGCCTCCCAGAAGCCACCTGGGAGCATAGTAAAATGAAAGGGTGTTCCTGCTCTGCTGCCCTGTGTTTGCCCTCTGCCTAAGTGACATTCATTCTGGGCTCTCCAGGCAAATGTATCCATCTGGGAGAGAGCTAGGAATAGGACGTCTCTTTCTGCAGGCACAGTGGGGAAGACTCAGAGAGCTACATGCCTGAGACATCTTTCCTTGTCCCTCGCTCATTGTTCTGTTCCCTAACTTCTAACTCTCTGCCAGGCCAGGCCCTGTTTCTTTTACTGCCAACCCCCCTGACCCCTCATCTTTCACCTACTTCCCGCTCTATTATGCCTTCTCCTTTTTTACTCTCTTCTATGGCCCTTTGAAAAGGAATGCAGGCCTAGCTAAACCTCGTGAAGGAAATCTACCAACAAAAAATGCATGGGAGGTGCTGTGAGACGAGTAAGAAGGGATGAAGGGGTGATGGGTTGTTGAGTTGGGAAGCACCAGAGGCGTAGCCAGGATTTTCTAGCAAATGGGGTCTGAAGCTAATGTAGTTGGGCCCACTGCAATGACAAAAATCTCTTTAAATGCCCACACAGAGCTGCTGAGTGGGCATTTACAGATTTTGGGTGGGCCTTTCCCCTCAGGCCCTACCCTGCCTATGCCTCTGCACTCTCACCCCCAGGGCAAAGAGTAGGAAAGGCTTGCTACAGCAAGAGTCTTTCAAATCTTTCACTTTTGGGAGCAGAGTGTTTACATTTAAAAATCATGAACAAGCAGCATTAAGAAACCATACAGTAGCAGAGGACAGAGGACTGCCCTGCGCATGTCAATACACCCCAATGACAAAAGCAAAGATTTAACTGACCTGCTTAGCTATTAGCGGCTCACACCTCACAATGATTATCATCTCAGACCCTTCCTATCCTCACAAAATGGCCTCACTATTGCTAGGGCCATCATAGGATCTAGGTTGGACTACTGCAACGCACTCCTTGGTGGGACCTCCGGAAAAAACATCGCTAAACTCCAGCTTGCCCAGAACAACGCCCTCAGGGCCGCTACAGGTTTTTCCAGGAAAGACCACATTTCTGACCTTAGGAGGCAGGTCCACTGGCTGCCCATTAGGCAGAGGATCATCTTTAAAATCCTCTCCCTCACCCATAAATGCCTCCATGACCTTGCTCCCCCCTACCTTGCCCAGAGAATTTCACGACCCACCTCGGCCAGGTCCACCAGATCTGCCTACACCAACCTGATTTCTACTCCCAAGACTTGTAGAGTACGTGCGGGCGGCTCGAGCTTCTCAGCCCTAGCAGCCTCACACTGGAACGCCCTACCTTCGCTCCTCAGGGGGATTGACTCTCACCTAGCCTTCCGCAAAGCCTTAAAAACCAGGCTGTTTGTCTAAACCTTCCTGCCTTTATATTTACAGGCTTACGAACGTCATTTGTAACTATGCTCCGCTCTTCTCTCTGTAACTAAGTACCTTATGTTTCCTATGTTTACACAATCTTGCTGCTTACGCCTTCATGTAATAGCGCCTCGATGTCTATGGGCTGCAGTGCGCTCTATAAATGTAAAAAATAAATAAAAAATAAATAAATCTCTCTGTGAAGCAAAACATCCTCTGACTTGGGGTGAAACAGAGATCTAATGTGCCAATGGAAGGCAACATGGAAATTTAGTTTCCTGCTCTCAGAGGAAGGAGGGTCGACAGCCCAATGGGTTAATGCACCTACTGCAGCCTCCTATGTGTAGCCTGCAGGCGACACATTCAGTTGCCGGTGAGATGCTGATACAGGTTTGCTTGCTATGCAGGGGCCGGTGGTCACATCACAGCACCTCGAGAAGGTGTCCTGTTTGAGTCCTAGTGCAATTATGGTATCAACCATGACCTGTAGATTACACCTTTTACACCCGTTTTTTCCAGTCAGTTGGGGCCAGAGAGACAAGCTTGTGTATGGGTGTTACCAAGGCCAGAGTGCCGAAAACAGAGGCACAATTGTTAGTGGGAACGCAGGTATTGAAGGGGCATTAGCTGTTGGCTGATCGCGCAGGGCAATCCATCCCCATTTTCAATAAAAACATTTTTTTTTTAAATTAAAAAAATTACCCAAGAGACACCGGACATAGGATTAGAACTCAGGTCTCCAACATTGCAAGACAAAGCACTTACCACTTGAGCAACTGGTGGCTGTGCTTCTGAGAGTTGCATTTGGGCGTATATATCTTTCTTCTGCATGCCCCTGTGAGCATGCCCATGTCAGCATGCCCATTTGCATTGTCAAACATGTTCACTGCAGAAAATGAGGATAGAACATCTGGCCCCCGCTCCTCCAAATATCAGCTAACTGCAGTCGCCTCGAGGTTAAGTGCTTGCGTTACAGCGTTGGGGGCATGGGTTTAAGTCCTGCTTTCGGCACATAAACGGAATAGTTGCGTAATCTCCTTGTACAGTTGTGGGTACCCACACTCCTTCTAAAAGGTTCAGTGGTTATGAAAAGAGGTCCTTGGAAAAGGGAGGGTGGAAGAAAGCAGAGAGGCAGGACTGAGGAAGCGCAGGGTAAATAAAGGAGGAGGTGGGGCAGGCTAAAGGGAGTGGTAGGGCTGGATGAATGGGTCCCTGTGGAGAGGGGGCGGGTCTGGGTGAGTGGGGGTAGGACTAGAAGGATATGGTGCAGGTTCCCTGGTAAAAGGAGGGTGGAAGAAAGCAGAGGTGGGACTGTGGTGGTGAGAAAGTGTGGCAGTTGGGGTCCATTCCACACGCTCTCCACTGGGCCTCCTTTCCCCACATTAGGACCCTCCTTTACACACCCATTCCTCCACAATTCTGGGCCCTCTTCCCCCCATGACACCGTTCCCAGGGCCGACTTATTCGCTGTCACCCCAGGGCCCACTTTATGCCCTCTAGACCTACCCCCTCCTCCTCTTCTCCACAGGGACCCATTCATCCAGCCCTACCTCCCCCTACTTTATTTACCGGCCACTTCCTTGCCTCCACATCCCGCTTCTCTGCTTTCTTCCACCCTCCCTTTACCAGGGAACTCATTACATTACATAGCCACTGAACCTTTTAGGAGTGTGGGTACCCACCACTGTACAAGGAGATTACCCAACTATTCTGTTTATGTGCCGAAAGCAGTACTCGAACCCAGGCCCCCCCAGCGCTGTAACGCAAGCACTTAACCTCTATGCCACTGCAGTTAGCTGGTATTTGTTGGAGCGGGGGAGGGGGGACAGATGTTCTATCCTCCTTGGTTTCAGTGAACATGTTTCACAATGCAAATGGGTATGCTCAAAGGGGCATGCAGGAGAAAGATATATACGCCCAAAAGCGACCCTCGAAAGCATGGCAATCAGTGGCTCAAGCTGTAAATCCTTGGTCTTGCAATGCTGGAGACCTGAGTTCTAATCCAATGTCCGGTATCTCTTGGGCATTCTTTTTTTCATTTAAAAAAAATGTTTTTATTGAAAATTGGGATGCATTGCCCTGCCCGATCAGCCAACAGCTAACGCCCCTTCAATACATGTGTTCCCACTAACAGTTGTGCCTTTGTATTCTGCACTCTGGCCTTAGTAACACCCATACACAAGCTTGTCTCTCTGGCCCCAACTGACTGGAAAAAACGAGGGGAAAAGGTGCAATCTGGGGGTCATGGCTGATTCCATAATTGCACTGGGACTCAAACAGCACACCTTCTCGAGGTGCTGTGAGGTGACCACCGGCACCTGCATATCAAGCAAACCTGTATCAGCATCTCACCAGCAACTGAATGTGTCGCCTGCAAGGTACACATAGGAGGCTGCAGTAGGTGCATTAACCCATTGGGCTGTCGACCCTCCTTCCTCTGAGAGCAGGAAACTGCATTTCCATGTTGACTTACTTTGGCACATTAGATCTATCTTTCACCCCAATTCAGAGGATGCTTTGCTTCACGGAGAGATGATAATCATTGTGAGGTGTGAGCCACTAATAGCTAAGCAGGTCAGTTAAATCTTTGACCTTGTCATTGGGGTGTATTGTTATGCGCAGGGCAGCAGTCTTATGCCCTCTGCTACTGTACGCTTTCGTATTGGTGCTTGTTCATGATTCTAAAATGTAAACAGTCTGCTCTCAAAAGTGAAAGATTTGAAAGACTCTTGCTGTAACAAGCCTTTCCCACTCTTTGCCCTGGCGGTGAGAGAGCTGCTTTCTGCCTTTACCTTCCCCAATTGTGGAGTGGCTGGCTCCACCACTGACAACCAGTGCCTAATCCTGGAGGACAACGGACAGAGGTCTGCGCCCTGCATCCTCCATGCGTCCCTAACGCTCCCAAACGCGACCACACCCCATACGGGCACAGCCCTATGTCCTATGCAGCCCCTCTGGTGAAGCCACCCACACAATTTAGGGTTAGGATCTGTGCTCTTCCACGTAGGCCTGGCCACCTAGGCCCCAGAAAGTGTCACAGCCTGCTTTATAAACCTTAGTGACGGTGGCCTAGGTGAAGATGATGTTGATGGAATACTGATGCCTTTTGCCTCCCAGAAGCCACCTGGGAGCATAGTAAAATGAAGGGGTGTTCCTGCTCTGCTGCCCTGTGTTTGCCCTCTGCCTAAGTGACATTCATTCTGGGCTCTTCAGGCAAATGTATCCATCTGGGAGAGAGCTAGGAATAGGACGTCTCTTTCTGCAGGCACAGTGGGGAAGACTCAGAGAGCTACATGCCTGAGACATCTTTCCTTGTCCCTCGCTCATTGTTCTGTTCCCTAACTTCTAACTCTCTGCCAGGCCAGGCCCTGTTTCTTTTACTGCCAACCCCCCTGACCCCTCATCTTTCACCTACTTCCCGCTCTATTATGCCTTCTCCTTTTTTACTCTCTTCTATGGCCCTTTGAAAAGGAATGCAGGCCTAGCTAAGCCTCGTGAAGGAAATCTACCAACAAAAGATGCATGGGAGGTGCTGTGAGACGAGTAAGAAGGGATGAAGGGGTGATGGGTTGTTGAGTTGGGAAGCACCAGAGGCGTAGCCAGGATTTTCTAGCAAATGGGGTCTGAAGCTAATGTAGTTGGGCCCACTGCAATGACAAAAATCTCTTTAAATGCCCACACAGAGCTGCTGAGTGGGCATTTACAGATTTTGGGTGGGCCTTTCCCCTCAGGCCCTACCCTGCCTACGCCTCTGCACTCTCACCCCCAGGGCAAAGAGTAGGAAAGGCTTGCTACAGCAAGAGTCTTTCAAATCTTTCACTTTTGGGAGCAGAGTGTTTACATTTAAAAATCATGAACAAGCAGCATTAAGAAACCATACAGTAGCAGAGGACAGAGGACTGCCCTGCGCATGTCAATACACCCCAATGACAAAAGCAAAGATTTAACTGACCTGCTTAGCTATTAGCGGCTCACACCTCACAATGATTATCATCTCAGACCCTTCCTATCCTCACAAAATGGCCTCACTATTGCTAGGGCCATCATAGGATCTAGGTTGGACTACTGCAACGCACTCCTTGGTGGGACCTCCGGAAAAAACATCGCTAAACTCCAGCTTGCCCAGAACAACGCCCTCAGGGCCGCTACAGGTTTTTCCAGGAAAGACCACATTTCTGACCTTAGGAGGCAGGTCCACTGGCTGCCCATTAGGCAGAGGATCATCTTTAAAATCCTCTCCCTCACCCATAAATGCCTCCATGACCTTGCTCCCACCTACCTTGCCCAGAGAATTTCACGACCCACCTCGGCCAGGTCCACCAGATCTGCCTACACCAACCTGATTTCTACTCCCAAGACTTGTAGAGTACGTGCGGGCGGCTCGAGCTTCTCAGCCCTAGCAGCCTCACACTGGAACGCCCTACCTTCGCTCCTCAGGGGGATTGACTCTCACCTAGCCTTCCGCAAAGCCTTAAAAACCAGGCTGTTTGTCTAAACCTTCGTGCCTTTATATTTACAGGCTTACGAACGTCATTTGTAACTATGCTCCGCTCTTCTCTCTGTAACTAAGTACCTTATGTTTCCTATGTTTACACAATCTTGCTGCTTACGCCTTCATGTAATAGCGCCTCGATGTCTATGGGCTGCAGTGCGCTCTATAAATGTAAAAAATAAATAAAAAATAAATAAATCTCTCTGTGAAGCAAAACATCCTCTGACTTGGGGTGAAACAGAGATCTAATGTGCCAATGGAAGGCAACATGGAAATTTAGTTTCCTGCTCTCAGAGGAAGGAGGGTCGACAGCCCAATGGGTTAATGCACCTACTGCAGCCTACACATTCAGTTGCCGGTGAGATGCTGATACAGGTTTGCTTGCTATGCAGGGGCCGGTGGTCACATCACAGCACCTCGAGAAGGTGTCCTGTTTGAGTCCTAGTGCAATTATGGTATCAACCATGACCTGTAGATTACACCTTTTCCACCCGTTTTTTCCAGTCAGTTGGGGCCAGAGAGACAAGCTTGTGTATGGGTGTTACCAAGGCCAGAGTGCCGAAAACAGAGGCACAATTGTTAGTGGGAACGCAGGTATTGAAGGGGCATTAGCTGTTGGCTGATCGCGCAGGGCAATCCATCCCCATTTTCAATAAAAACATTTTTTTTTAAATTAAAAAAATTACCCAAGAGACACGGGACATAGGATTAGAACTCAGGTCTCCAACATTGCAAGACAAAGCACTTACCACTTGAGCCACTGGTGGCTGTGCTTCTGAGAGTTGCATTTGGGCGTATATATCTTTCTTCTGCATGCCCCTGTGAGCATGCCCATGTCAGCATGCCCATTTGCATTGTCAAACATGTTCACTGCAGAAAATGAGGATAGAACATCTGGCCCCCGCTCCTCCAAATATCAGCTAACTGCAGTCGCCTCGAGGTTAAGTGCTTGCGTTACAGCGTTGGGGGCATGGGTTTAAGTCCTGCTTTCGGCACATAAACGGAATAGTTGCGTAATCTCCTTGTATAGTTGTGGGTACCCACACTCCTTCTAAAAGGTTCAGTGGTTATGAAAAGAGGTCCTTGGAAAAGGGAGGGTGGAAGAAAGCAGAGAGGCAGGACTGAGGAAGCGCAGGGTAAATAAAGGAGGAGGTGGGGCAGGCTAAAGGGAGTGGTAGGGCTGGATGAATGGGTCCCTGTGGAGAGGGGGCGGGTCTGGGTGAGTGGGGGTAGGACTAGAAGGATATGGTGCAGGTTCCCTGGTAAAAGGAGGGTGGAAGAAAGCAGAGGTGGGACTGTGGTGGTGAGAAAGTGTGGCAGTTGGGGTCCATTCCACACGCTCTCCGCTGGGCCTCCTTTCCCCACATTAGGACCCTCCTTTACACACCCATTCCTCCACAATTCTGGGCCCTCTTCCCCCCATGACACCGTTCCCAGGGCCGACTTATTCGCTGTCACCCCAGGGCCCACTTTATGCCCTCTAGACCTACCCCCTCCTCCTCTTCTCCACAGGGACCCATTCATCCAGCCCTACCTCCCCCTACTTTATTTACCGGCCACTTCCTCGCCTCCACATCCCGCTTCTCTGCTTTCTTCCACCCTCCCTTTACCAGGGAACTCATTACATTACATAGCCACTGAACCTTTTAGGAGTGTGGGTACCCACCACTGTACAAGGAGATTACCCAACTATTCTGTTTATGTGCCGAAAGCAGTACTCGAACCCAGGCCCCCCCAGCGCTGTAACGCAAGCACTTAACCTCTATGCCACTGCAGTTAGCTGGTATTTGTTGGAGCGGGGGAGGGGGAACAGATGTTCTATCCTCCTTGGTTTCAGTGTACATTTTTTACAATTCAAATGGGTATTGTCACAGGGGCATGCACGAGAAAGATATATACGTCCAAAAGCGACCCTCGAAAGCATGGCAATCAGTGGCTCAAGCTGTAAATCCTTGGTCTTGCAATGCTGGAGACCTGAGTTCTAATCCAATGTCCGGTATCTCTTGGGCATTCTTTTTTTCATTTAAAAAAAATGTTTTTATTGAAAATTGGGATGCATTGCCCTGCCCGATCAGCCAACAGCTAACGCCCCTTCAATACATGTGTTCCCACTAACAGTTGTGCCTTTGTATTCTGCACTCTGGCCTTAGTAACACCCATACACAAGCTTGTCTCTCTGGCCCCAACTGACTGGAAAAAACGAGGGGAAAAGGTGCAATCTGGGGGTCATGGCTGATTCCATAATTGCACTGGGACTCAAACAGCACACCTTCTCGAGGTGCTGTGAGGTGACCACCGGCACCTGCATATCAAGCAAACCTGTATCAGCATCTCACCAGCAACTGAATGTGTCGCCTGCAAGGTACACATAGGAGGCTGCAGTAGGTGCATTAACCCATTGGGCTGTCGACCCTCCTTCCTCTGAGAGCAGGAAACTGCATTTCCATGTTGACTTACTTTGGCACATTAGATCTATCTTTCACCCCAATTCAGAGGATGCTTTGCTTCACGGAGAGATGATAATCATTGTGAGGTGTGAGCCACTAATAGCTAAGCAGGTCAGTTAAATCTTTGACCTTGTCATTGGGGTGTATTGTTATGCGCAGGGCAGCAGTCTTATGCCCTCTGCTACTGTACGCTTTCGTATTGGTGCTTGTTCATGATTCTAAAATGTAAACAGTCTGCTCTCAAAAGTGAAAGATTTGAAAGACTCTTGCTGTAACAAGCCTTTCCCACTCTTTGCCCTGGCGGTGAGAGAGCTGCTTTCTGCCTTTAACTTCCCCAATTGTGGAGTGGCTGGCTCCACCACTGACAACCAGTGCCTAATCCTGGAGGAAAACGGACAGAGGTCTGCGCCCTGCATCCTCCATGCGTCCCTAACGCTCCCAAACGCGACCACACCCCATACGGGCACAGCCCTATGTCCTATGCAGCCCCTCTGGTGAAGCCACCCACACAATTTAGGGTTAGGATCTGTGCTCTTCCACGTAGGCCTGGCCACCTAGGCCCCAGAAAGTGTCACAGCCTGCTTTATAAACCTTAGTGACGGTGGCCTAGTTGAAGATGATGTTGATGGAATACTGATGCCTTTTGCCTCCCAGAAGCCACCTGGGAGCATAGTAAAATGAAGGGGTGTTCCTGCTCTGCTGCCCTGTGTTTGCCCTCTGCCTAAGTGACATTCATTCTGGGCTCTCCAGGCAAATGTATCCATCTGGGAGAGAGCTAGGAATAGGACGTCTCTTTCTGCAGGCACAGTGGGGAAGACTCAGAGAGCTACATGCCTGAGACATCTTTCCTTGTCCCTCGCTCATTGTTCTGTTCCCTAACTTCTAACTCTCTGCCAGGCCAGGCCCTGTTTCTTTTACTGCCAACCCCCCTGACCCCTCATCTTTCACCTACTTCCCGCTCTATTATGCCTTCTCCTTTTTTACTCTCTTCTATGGCCCTTTGAAAAGGAATGCAGGCCTAGCTTAGCCTCGTGAAGGAAATCTACCAACAAAAGATGCATGGGAGGTGCTGTGAGACGAGTAAGAAGGGATGAAGGGGTGATGGGTTGTTGAGTTGGGAAGCACCAGAGGCGTAGCCAGGATTTTCTAGCAAATGGGGTCTGAAGCTAATGTAGTTGGGCCCACTGCAATGACAAAAATCTCTTTAAATGCCCACACAGAGCTGCTGAGTGGGCATTTACAGATTTTGGGTGGGCCTTTCCCCTCAGGCCCTACCCTGCCTACGCCTCTGCACTCTCACCCCCAGGGCAAAGAGTAGGAAAGGCTTGCTACAGCAAGAGTCTTTCAAATCTTTCACTTTTGGGAGCAGAGTGTTTACATTTAAAAATCATGAACAAGCAGCATTAAGAAACCATACAGTAGCAGAGGACAGAGGACTGCCCTGCGCATGTCAATACACCCCAATGACAAAAGCAAAGATTTAACTGACCTGCTTAGCTATTAGCGGCTCACACCTCACAATGATTATCATCTCAGACCCTTCCTATCCTCACAAAATGGCCTCACTATTGCTAGGGCCATCATAGGATCTAGGTTGGACTACTGCAACGCACTCCTTGGTGGGACCTCCGGAAAAAACATTGCTAAACTCCAGCTTGCCCAGAACAACGCCCTCAGGGCCGCTACAGGTTTTTCCAGGAAAGACCACATTTCTGACCTTAGGAGGCAGGTCCACTGGCTGCCCATTAGGCAGAGGATCATCTTTAAAATCCTCTCCCTCACCCATAAATGCCTCCATGACCTTGCTCCCCCCTACCTTGCCCAGAGAATTTCACGACCCACCTCGGCCAGGTCCACCAGATCTGCCTACACCAACCTGATTTCTACTCCCAAGACTTGTAGAGTACGTGCGGGCGGCTCGAGCTTCTCAGCCCTAGCAGCCTCACACTGGAACGCCCTACCTTCGCTCCTCAGGGGGATTGACTCTCACCTAGCCTTCCGCAAAGCCTTAAAAACCAGGCTGTTTGTCTAAACCTTCCTGCCTTTATATTTACAGGCTTACGAACGTCATTTGTAACTATGCTCCGCTCTTCTCTCTGTAACTAAGTACCTTATGTTTCCTATGTTTACACAATCTTGCTGCTTACGCCTTCATGTAATAGCGCCTCGATGTCTATGGGCTGCAGTGCGCTCTATAAATGTAAAAAATAAATAAAAAATAAATAAATCTCTCTGTGAAGCAAAACATCCTCTGACTTGGGGTGAAACAGAGATCTAATGTGCCAATGGAAGGCAACATGGAAATTTAGTTTCCTGCTCTCAGAGGAAGGAGGGTCGACAGCCCAATGGGTTAATGCACCTACTGCAGCCTCCTATGTGTAGCCTGCAGGCGACACATTCAGTTGCCGGTGAGATGCTGATACAGGTTTGCTTGCTATGCAGGGGCCGGTGGTCACATCACAGCACCTCGAGAAGGTGTCCTGTTTGAGTCCTAGTGCAATTATGGTATCAACCATGACCTGTAGATTACACCTTTTCCACCCGTTTTTTCCAGTCAGTTGGGGCCAGAGAGACAAGCTTGTGTATGGGTGTTACCAAGGCCAGAGTGCCGAAAACAGAGGCACAATTGTTAGTGGGAACGCAGGTATTGAAGGGGCATTAGCTGTTGGCTGATCGCGCAGGGCAATCCATCCCCATTTTCAATAAAAACATTTTTTTTTAAATTAAAAAAATTACCCAAGAGACACCGGACATAGGATTAGAACTCAGGTCTCCAACATTGCAAGACAAAGCACTTACCACTTGAGCCACTGGTGGCTGTGCTTCTGAGAGTTGCATTTGGGCGTATATATCTTTCTTCTGCATGCCCCTGTGAGCATGCCCATGTCAGCATGCCCATTTGCATTGTCAAACATGTTCACTGCAGAAAATGAGGATAGAACATCTGGCCCCCGCTCCTCCAAATATCAGCTAACTGCAGTCGCCTCGAGGTTAAGTGCTTGCGTTACAGCGTTGGGGGCATGGGTTTAAGTCCTGCTTTCGGCACATAAACGGAATAGTTGCGTAATCTCCTTGTACAGTTGTGGGTACCCACACTCCTTCTATAAGGTTCAGTGGTTATGAAAAGAGGTCCTTGGAAAAGGGAGGGTGGAAGAAAGCAGAGAGGCAGGACTGAGGAAGCGCAGGGTAAATAAAGGAGGAGGTGGGGCAGGCTAAAGGGAGTGGTAGGGCTGGATGAATGGGTCCCTGTGGAGAGGGGGCGGGTCTGGGTGAGTGGGAGTAGGACTAGAAGGATATGGTGCAGGTTCCCTGGTAAAAGGAGGGTGGAAGAAAGCAGAGGTGGGACTGTGGTGGTGAGAAAGTGTGGCAGTTGGGGTCCATTCCACACGCTCTCCGCTGGGCCTCCTTTCCCCACATTAAGACCCTCCTTTACACACCCATTCCTCCACAATTGCCCTCTGCCTAAGTGACATTCATTTTAAAGGATTTTAAAGATGATCCTCTGCCTAATGGGCAGCCAGTGGACCTGCCTCCTAAGGTCAGAAATGTGGTCTTTCCTGGAAAAACCTGTAGCGGCCCTGAGGGCGTTGTTCTGGGCAACGCAGGTATTGAAGGGGCATTAGCTGTTGGCTGATCGCGCAGGGCAATCCATCCCCATTTTCAATAAAAACATTTTTTTTTAAATTAAAAAAATTACCCAAGAGACACCGGACATAGGATTAGAACTCAGGTGTCCAACATTGCAAGACAAAGCACTTACCACTTGAGCCACTGGTGGCTGTGCTTCTGAGAGTTGCATTTGGGCGTATATATCTTTCTTCTGCATGCCCCTGTGAGCATGCCCATGTCAGCATGCCCATTTGCATTGTCAAACATGTTCACTGCAGAAAATGAGGATAGAACATCTGGCCCCCGCTCCTCCAAATATCAGCTAACTGCAGTCGCCTCGAGGTTAAGTGCTTGCGTTACAGCGTTGGGGGCATGGGTTTCAGTCCTGCTTTCGGCACATAAACGGAATAGTTGCGTAAACTCCTTGTACAGTTGTGGGTACCCACACTCCTTCTAAAAGGTTCAGTGGTTATGAAAAGAGGTCCTTGGAAAAGGGAGGGTGGAAGAAAGCAGAGAGGCAGGACTGAGGAAGCGCAGGATAAATAAAGGAGGAGGTGGGGCAGGCTAAAGGGAGTGGTAGGGCTGGATGAATGGGTCCCTGTGGAGAGGGGGCGGGTCTGGGTGAGTGGGGGTAGGACTAGAAGGATATGGTGCAGGTTCCCTGGTAAAAGGAGGGTGGAAGAAAGCAGAGGTGGGACTGTGGTGGTGAGAAAGTGTGGCAGTTGGGGTCCATTCCACACGCTCTCCGCTGGGCCTCCTTTCCCCACATTAGGACCCTCCTTTACACACCCATTCCTCCACAATTCTGGGCCCTCTTCCCCCCATGACACCGTTCCCAGGGCCGACTTATTCGCTGTCACCCCAGGGCCCACTTTATGCCCTCTAGACCTACCCCCTCCTCCTCTTCTCCACAGGGACCCATTCATCCAGCCCTACCTCCCCCTACTTTATTTACCGGCCACTTCCTCGCCTCCACATCCTGCTTCTCTGCTTTCTTCCACCCTCCCTTTACCAGGGAACTCATTGCATTACATAGCCACTGAACCTTTTAGGAGTGTGGGTACCCACCACTGTACAAGGAGATTACCCAACTATTCTGTTTATGTGCCGAAAGCAGTACTCGAACCCAGGCCCCCCCAGCGCTGTAACGCAAGCACTTAACCTCTATGCCACTGCAGTTAGCTGGTATTTGTTGGAGCGGGGGAGGGGGGACAGATGTTCTATCCTCCTTGGTTTCAGTGAACATGTTTCACAATGCAAATGGGTATGCTCACAGGGGCATGCAGGAGAAAGATATATACGCCCAAAAGCGACCCTCGAAAGCATGGCAATCAGTGGCTCAAGCTGTAAATCCTTGGTCTTGCAATGCTGGAGACCTGAGTTCTAATCCAATGTCCGGTATCTCTTGGGCATTCTTTTTTTCATTTAAAAAAAATGTTTTTATTGAAAATTGGGATGCATTGCCCTGCCCGATCAGCCAACAGCTAACGCCCCTTCAATACATGTGTTCCCACTAACAGTTGTGCCTTTGTATTCTGCACTCTGGCCTTAGTAACACCCATACACAAGCTTGTCTCTCTGGCCCCAACTGACTGGAAAAAACGAGGGGAAAAGGTGCAATCTGGGGGTCATGGCTGATTCCATAATTGCACTGGGACTCAAACAGCACACCTTCTCGAGGTGCTGTGAGGTGACCACCGGCACCTGCATATCAAGCAAACCTGTATCAGCATCTCACCAGCAACTGAATGTGTCGCCTGCAAGGTACACATAGGAGGCTGCAGTAGGTGCATTAACCCATTGGGCTGTCGACCCTCCTTCCTCTGAGAGCAGGAAACTGCATTTCCATGTTGACTTACTTTGGCACATTAGATCTATCTTTCACCCCAATTCAGAGGATGCTTTGCTTCACGGAGAGATGATAATCATTGTGAGGTGTGAGCCACTAATAGCTAAGCAGGTCAGTTAAATCTTTGACCTTGTCATTGGGGTGTATTGTTATGCGCAGGGCAGCAGTCTTATGCCCTCTGCTACTGTACGCTTTCGTATTGGTGCTTGTTCATGATTCTAAAATGTAAACAGTCTGCTCTCAAAAGTGAAAGATTTGAAAGACTCTTGCTGTAACAAGCCTTTCCCACTCTTTGCCCTGGCGGTGAGAGAGCTGCTTTCTGCCTTTAACTTCCCCAATTGTGGAGTGGCTGGCTCCACCACTGACAACCAGTGCCTAATCCTGGAGGAAAACGGACAGAGGTCTGCGCCCTGCATCCTCCATGCGTCCCTAACGCTCCCAAACGCGACCACACCCCATACGGGCACAGCCCTATGTCCTATGCAGCCCCTCTGGTGAAGCCACCCACACAATTTAGGGTTAGGATCTGTGCTCTTCCACGTAGGCCTGGCCACCTAGGCCCCAGAAAGTGTCACAGCCTGCTTTATAAACCTTAGTGACGGTGGCCTAGTTGAAGATGATGTTGATGGAATACTGATGCCTTTTGCCTCCCAGAAGCCACCTGGGAGCATAGTAAAATGAAGGGGTGTTCCTGCTCTGCTGCCCTGTGTTTGCCCTCTGCCTAAGTGACATTCATTCTGGGCTCTCCAGGCAAATGTATCCATCTGGGAGAGAGCTAGGAATAGGACGTCTCTTTCTGCAGGCACAGTGGGGAAGACTCAGAGAGCTACATGCCTGAGACATCTTTCCTTGTCCCTCGCTCATTGTTCTGTTCCCTAACTTCTAACTCTCTGCCAGGCCAGGCCCTGTTTCTTTTACTGCCAACCCCCCTGACCCCTCATCTTTCACCTACTTCCCGCTCTATTATGCCTTCTCCTTTTTTACTCTCTTCTATGGCCCTTTGAAAAGGAATGCAGGCCTAGCTTAGCCTCGTGAAGGAAATCTACCAACAAAAGATGCATGGGAGGTGCTGTGAGACGAGTAAGAAGGGATGAAGGGGTGATGGGTTGTTGAGTTGGGAAGCACCAGAGGCGTAGCCAGGATTTTCTAGCAAATGGGGTCTGAAGCTAATGTAGTTGGGCCCACTGCAATGACAAAAATCTCTTTAAATGCCCACACAGAGCTGCTGAGTGGGCATTTACAGATTTTGGGTGGGCCTTTCCCCTCAGGCCCTACCCTGCCTACGCCTCTGCACTCTCACCCCCAGGGCAAAGAGTAGGAAAGGCTTGCTACAGCAAGAGTCTTTCAAATCTTTCACTTTTGGGAGCAGAGTGTTTACATTTAAAAATCATGAACAAGCAGCATTAAGAAACCATACAGTAGCAGAGGACAGAGGACTGCCCTGCGCATGTCAATACACCCCAATGACAAAAGCAAAGATTTAACTGACCTGCTTAGCTATTAGCGGCTCACACCTCACAATGATTATCATCTCAGACCCTTCCTATCCTCACAAAATGGCCTCACTATTGCTAGGGCCATCATAGGATCTAGGTTGGACTACTGCAACGCACTCCTTGGTGGGACCTCCGGAAAAAACATTGCTAAACTCCAGCTTGCCCAGAACAACGCCCTCAGGGCCGCTACAGGTTTTTCCAGGAAAGACCACATTTCTGACCTTAGGAGGCAGGTCCACTGGCTGCCCATTAGGCAGAGGATCATCTTTAAAATCCTCTCCCTCACCCATAAATGCCTCCATGACCTTGCTCCCTCCTACCTTGCCCAGAGAATTTCACGACCCACCTCGGCCAGGTCCACCAGATCTGCCTACACCAACCTGATTTCTACTCCCAAGACTTGTAGAGTACGTGCGGGCGGCTCGAGCTTCTCAGCCCTAGCAGCCTCACACTGGAACGCCCTACCTTCGCTCCTCAGGGGGATTGTGTCTCACCTAGCCTTCCGCAAAGCCTTAAAAACCAGGCTGTTTGTCTAAACCTTCCTGCCTTTATATTTACAGGCTTACGAACGTCATTTGTAACTATGCTCCGCTCTTCTCTCTGTAACTAAGTACCTTATGTTTCCTATGTTTACACAATCTTGCTGCTTACGCCTTCATGTAATAGCGCCTCGATGTCTATGGGCTGCAGTGCGCTCTATAAATGTAAAAAATAAATAAAAAATAAATAAATCTCTCTGTGAAGCAAAACATCCTCTGACTTGGGGTGAAACAGAGATCTAATGTGCCAATGGAAGGCAACATGGAAATTTAGTTTCCTGCTCTCAGAGGAAGGAGGGTCGACAGCCCAATGGGTTAATGCACCTACTGCAGCCTCCTATGTGTAGCCTGCAGGCGACACATTCAGTTGCCGGTGAGATGCTGATACAGGTTTGCTTGCTATGCAGGGGCCGGTGGTCACATCACAGCACCTCGAGAAGGTGTCCTGTTTGAGTCCTAGTGCAATTATGGTATCAACCATGACCTGTAGATTACACCTTTTACACCCGTTTTTTCCAGTCAGTTGGGGCCAGAGAGACAAGCTTGTGTATGGGTGTTACCAAGGCCAGAGTGCCGAAAACAGAGGCACAATTGTTAGTGGGAACGCAGGTATTGAAGGGGCATTAGCTGTTGGCTGATCGCGCAGGGCAATCCATCCCCATTTTCAATAAAAACATTTTTTTTTAAATTAAAAAAATTACCCAAGAGACACCGGACATAGGATTAGAACTCAGGTCTCCAACATTGCAAGACAAAGCACTTACCACTTGAGCCACTGGTGGCTGTGCTTCTGAGAGTTGCATTTGGGCGTATATATCTTTCTTCTGCATGCCCCTGTGAGCATGCCCATGTCAGCATGCCCATTTGCATTGTCAAACATGTTCACTGCAGAAAATGAGGATAGAACATCTGGCCCCCGCTCCTCCAAATATCAGCTAACTGCAGTCGCCTCGAGGTTAAGTGCTTGCGTTACAGCGTTGGGGGCATGGGTTTAAGTCCTGCTTTCGGCACATAAACGGAATAGTTGCGTAATCTCCTTGTACAGTTGTGGGTACCCACACTCCTTCTATAAGGTTCAGTGGTTATGAAAAGAGGTCCTTGGAAAAGGGAGGGTGGAAGAAAGCAGAGAGGCAGGACTGAGGAAGCGCAGGGTAAATAAAGGAGGAGGTGGGGCAGGCTAAAGGGAGTGGTAGGGCTGGATGAATGGGTCCCTGTGGAGAGGGGGCGGGTCTGGGTGAGTGGGGGTAGGACTAGAAGGATATGGTGCAGGTTCCCTGGTAAAAGGAGGGTGGAAGAAAGCAGAGGTGGGACTGTGGTGGTGAGAAAGTGTGGCAGTTGGGGTCCATTCCACACGCTCTCCGCTGGGCCTCCTTTCCCCACATTAAGACCCTCCTTTACACACCCATTCCTCCACAATTGCCCTCTGCCTAAGTGACATTCATTTTAAAGGATTTTAAAGATGATCCTCTGCCTAATGGGCAGCCAGTGGACCTGCCTCCTAAGGTCAGAAATGTGGTCTTTCCTGGAAAAACCTGTAGCGGCCCTGAGGGCGTTGTTCTGGGCAACGCAGGTATTGAAGGGGCATTAGCTGTTGGCTGATCGCGCAGGGCAATCCATCCCCATTTTCAATAAAAACATTTTTTTTTAAATTAAAAAAATTACCCAAGAGACACCGGACATAGGATTAGAACTCAGGTCTCCAACATTGCAAGACAAAGCACTTACCACTTGAGCCACTGGTGGCTGTGCTTCTGAGAGTTGCATTTGGGCGTATATATCTTTCTTCTGCATGCCCCTGTGAGCATGCCCATGTCAGCATGCCCATTTGCATTGTCAAACATGTTCACTGCAGAAAATGAGGATAGAACATCTGGCCCCCGCTCCTCCAAATATCAGCTAACTGCAGTCGCCTCGAGGTTAAGTGCTTGCGTTACAGCGTTGGGGGCATGGGTTTAAGTCCTGCTTTCGGCACATAAACGGAATAGTTGCGTAAACTCCTTGTACAGTTGTGGGTACCCACACTCCTTCTAAAAGGTTCAGTGGTTATGAAAAGAGGTCCTTGGAAAAGGGAGGGTGGAAGAAAGCAGAGAGGCAGGACTGAGGAAGCGCAGGGTAAATAAAGGAGGAGGTGGGGCAGGCTAAAGGGAGTGGTAGGGCTGGATGAATGGGTCCCTGTGGAGAGGGGGCGGGTCTGGGTGAGTGGGGGTAGGACTAGAAGGATATGGTGCAGGTTCCCTGGTAAAAGGAGGGTGGAAGAAAGCAGAGGTGGGCCTGTGGTGGTGAGAAAGTGTGGCAGTTGGGGTCCATTCCACACGCTCTCCGCTGGGCCTCCTTTCCCCACATTAGGACCCTCCTTTACACACCCATTCCTCCACAATTCTGGGCCCTCTTCCCCCCATGACACCGTTCCCAGGGCCGACTTATTCGCTGTCACCCCAGGGCCCACTTTATGCCCTCTAGACCTACCCCCTCCTCCTCTTCTCCACAGGGACCCATTCATCCAGCCCTACCTCCCCCTACTTTATTTACCGGCCACTTCCTCGCCTCCACATCCCGCTTCTCTGCTTTCTTCCACCCTCCCTTTACCAGGGAACTCATTACATTACATAGCCACTGAACCTTTTAGGAGTGTGGGTACCCACCACTGTACAAGGAGATTACCCAACTATTCTGTTTATGTGCCGAAAGCAGTACTCGAACCCAGGCCCCCCCAGCGCTGTAACGCAAGCACTTAACCTCTATGCCACTGCAGTTAGCTGGTATTTGTTGGAGCGGGGGAGGGGGGACAGATGTTCTATCCTCCTTGGTTTCAGTGAACATGTTTCACAATGCAAATGGGTATGCTCACAGGGGCATGCAGGAGAAAGATATATACGCCCAAAAGCTACCCTCGAAAGCATGGCAATCAGTGGCTCAAGCTGTAAATCCTTGGTCTTGCAATGCTGGAGACCTGAGTTCTAATCCAATGTCCGGTATCTCTTGGGCATTCTTTTTTTCATTTAAAAAAAATGTTTTTATTGAAAATTGGGATGCATTGCCCTGCCCGATCAGCCAACAGCTAACGCCCCTTCAATACATGTGTTCCCACTAACAGTTGTGCCTTTGTATTCTGCACTCTGGCCTTAGTAACACCCATACACAAGCTTGTCTCTCTGGCCCCAACTGACTGGAAAAAACGAGGGGAAAAGGTGCAATCTGGGGGTCATGGCTGATTCCATAATTGCACTGGGACTCAAACAGCACACCTTCTCGAGGTGCTGTGAGGTGACCACCGGCACCTGCATATCAAGCAAACCTGTATCAGCATCTCACCAGCAACTGAATGTGTCGCCTGCAAGGTACACATAGGAGGCTGCAGTAGGTGCATTAACCCATTGGGCTGTCGACCCTCCTTCCTCTGAGAGCAGGAAACTGCATTTCCATGTTGACTTACTTTGGCACATTAGATCTATCTTTCACCCCAATTCAGAGGATGCTTTGCTTCACGGAGAGATGATAATCATTGTGAGGTGTGAGCCACTAATAGCTAAGCAGGTCAGTTAAATCTTTGACCTTGTCATTGGGGTGTATTGTTATGCGCAGGGCAGCAGTCTTATGCCCTCTGCTACTGTACGCTTTCGTATTGGTGCTTGTTCATGATTCTAAAATGTAAACAGTCTGCTCTCAAAAGTGAAAGATTTGAAAGACTCTTGCTGTAACAAGCCTTTCCCACTCTTTGCCCTGGCGGTGAGAGAGCTGCTTTCTGCCTTTAACTTCCCCAATTGTGGAGTGGCTGGCTCCACCACTGACAACCAGTGCCTAATCCTGGAGGAAAACGGACAGAGGTCTGCGCCCTGCATCCTCCATGCGTCCCTAACGCTCCCAAACGCGACCACACCCCATACGGGCACAGGCCTATGTCCTATGCAGCCCCTCTGGTGAAGCCACCCACACAATTTAGGGTTAGGATCTGTGCTCTTCCACGTAGGCCTGGCCACCTAGGCCCCAGAAAGTGTCACAGCCTGCTTTATAAACCTTAGTGACGGTGGCCTAGGTGAAGATGATGTTGATGGAATACTGATGCCTTTTGCCTCCCAGAAGCCACCTGGGAGCATAGTAAAATGAAGGGGTGTTCCTGCTCTGCTGCCCTGTGTTTGCCCTCTGCCTAAGTGACATTCATTCTGGGCTCTCCAGGCAAATGTATCCATCTGGGAGAGAGCTAGGAATAGGACGTCTCTTTCTGCAGGCACAGTGGGGAAGACTCAGAGAGCTACATGCCTGAGACATCTTTCCTTGTCCCTCGCTCATTGTTCTGTTCCCTAACTTCTAACTCTCTGCCAGGCCAGGCCCTGTTTCTTTTACTGCCAACCCCCCTGAGCCCTCATCTTTCACCTACTTCCCGCTCTATTATGCCTTCTCCTTTTTTACTCTCTTCTATGGCCCTTTGAAAAGGAATGCAGGCCTAGCTAAGCCTCGTGAAGGAAATCTACCAACAAAAGATGCATGGGAGGTGCTGTGAGACGAGTAAGAAGGGATGAAGGGGTGATGGGTTGTTGAGTTGGGAAGCACCAGAGGCGTAGCCAGGATTTTCTAGCAAATGGGGTCTGAAGCTAATGTAGTTGGGCCCACTGCAATGACAAAAATCTCTTTAAATGCCCACACAGAGCTGCTGAGTGGGCATTTACAGATTTTGGGTGGGCCTTTCCCCTCAGGCCCTACCCTGCCTACGCCTCTGCACTCTCACCCCCAGGGCAAAGAGTAGGAAAGGCTTGCTACAGCAAGAGTCTTTCAAATCTTTCACTTTTGGGAGCAGAGTGTTTACATTTAAAAATCATGAACAAGCAGCATTAAGAAACCATACAGTAGCAGAGGACAGAGGACTGCCCTGCGCATGTCAATACACCCCAATGACAAAAGCAAAGATTTAACTGACCTGCTTAGCTATTAGCGGCTCACACCTCACAATGATTATCATCTCAGACCCTTCCTATCCTCACAAAATGGCCTCACTATTGCTAGGGCCATCATAGGAGCTAGGTTGGACTACTGCAACGCACTCCTTGGTGGGACCTCCGGAAAAAACATCGCTAAACTCCAGCTTGCCCAGAACAACGCCCTCAGGGCCGCTACAGGTTTTTCCAGGAAAGACCACATTTCTGACCTTAGGAGGCAGGTCCACTGGCTGCCCATTAGGCAGAGGATCATCTTTAAAATCCTCTCCCTCACCCATAAATGCCTCCATGACCTTGCTCCCCCCTACCTTGCCCAGAGAATTTCACGACCCACCTCGGCCAGGTCCACCAGATCTGCCTACACCAACCTGATTTCTACTCCCAAGACTTGTAGAGTACGTGCGGGCGGCTCGAGCTTCTCAGCCCTAGCAGCCTCACACTGGAACGCCCTACCTTCGCTCCTCAGGGGGATTGACTCTCACCTAGCCTTCCGCAAAGCCTTAAAAACCAGGCTGTTTGTCTAAACCTTCCTGCCTTTATATTTACAGGCTTACGAACGTCATTTGTAACTATGCTCCGCTCTTCTCTCTGTAACTAAGTACCTTATGTTTCCTATGTTTACACAATCTTGCTGCTTACGCCTTCATGTAATAGCGCCTCAATGTCTATGGGCTGCAGTGCGCTCTATAAATGTAAAAAATAAATAAAAAATAAATAAATCTCTCTGTGAAGCAAAACATCCTCTGACTTGGGGTGAAACAGAGATCTAATGTGCCAATGGAAGGCAACATGGAAATTTAGTTTCCTGCTCTCAGAGGAAGGAGGGTCGACAGCCCAATGGGTTAATGCACCTACTGCAGCCTCCTATGTGTAGCCTGCAGGCGACACATTCAGTTGCCGGTGAGATGCTGATACAGGTTTGCTTGCTATGCAGGGGCCGGTGGTCACATCACAGCACCTCGAGAAGGTGTCCTGTTTGAGTCCTAGTGCAATTATGGTATCAACCATGACCTGTAGATTACACCTTTTACACCCGTTTTTTCCAGTCAGTTGGGGCCAGAGAGACAAGCTTGTGTATGGGTGTTACCAAGGCCAGAGTGCCGAAAACAGAGGCACAATTGTTAGTGGGAACGCAGGTATTGAAGGGGCATTAGCTGTTGGCTGATCGCGCAGGGCAATCCATCCCCATTTTCAATAAAAACATTTTTTTTTAAATTAAAAAAATTACCCAAGAGACACCGGACATAGGATTAGAACTCAGGTCTCCAACATTGCAAGACAAAGCACTTACCACTTGAGCCACTGGTGGCTGTGCTTCTGAGAGTTGCATTTGGGCGTATATACCTTTCTTCTGCATGCCCCTGTGAGCATGCCCATGTCAGCATGCCCATTTGCATTGTCAAACATGTTCACTGCAGAAAATGAGGATAGAACATCTGGCCCCCGCTCCTCCAAATATCAGCTAACTGCAGTCGCCTCGAGGTTAAGTGCTTGCGTTACAGCGTTGGGGGCATGGGTTTAAGTCCTGCTTTCGGCACATAAACGGAATAGTTGCGTAATCTCCTTGTACAGTTGTGGGTACCCACACTCCTTCTAAAAGGTTCAGTGGTTATGAAAAGAGGTCCTTGGAAAAGGGAGGGTGGAAGAAAGCAGAGAGGCAGGACTGAGGAAGCGCAGGGTAAATAAAGGAGGAGGTGGGGCAGGCTAAAGGGAGTGGTAGGGCTGGATGAATGGGTCCCTGTGGAGAGGGGGCGGGTCTGGGTGAGTGGGGGTAGGACTAGAAGGATATGGTGCAGGTTCCCTGGTAAAAGGAGGGTGGAAGAAAGCAGAGGTGGGACTGTGGTGGTGAGAAAGTGTGGCAGTTGGGGTCCATTCCACACGCTCTCCGCTGGGCCTCCTTTCCCCACATTAGGACCCTCCTTTACACACCCATTCCTCCACAATTCTGGGCCCTCTTCCCCCCATGACACCGTTCCCAGGGCCGACTTATTCGCTGTCACCCCAGGGCCCACTTTATGCCCTCTAGACCTACCCCCTCCTCCTCTTCTCCACAGGGACCCATTCATCCAGCCCTACCTCCCCCTACTTTATTTACCGGCCACTTCCTCGCCTCCACATCCCGCTTCTCTGCTTTCTTCCACCCTCCCTTTACCAGGGAACTCATTACATTACATAGCCACTGAACCTTTTAGGAGTGTGGGTACCCACCACTGTACAAGGAGATTACCCAACTATTCTGTTTATGTGCCGAAAGCAGTACTCGAACCCAGGCCCCCCCAGCGCTGTAACGCAAGCACTTAACCTCTATGCCACTGCAGTTAGCTGGTATTTGTTGGAGCGGGGGAGGGGGGACAGATGTTCTATCCTCCTTGGTTTCAGTGAACATGTTTCACAATGCAAATGGGTATGCTCACAGGGGCATGCAGGAGAAAGATATATACGCCCAAAAGCGACCCTCGAAAGCATGGCAATCAGTGGCTCAAGCTGTAAATCCTTGGTCTTGCAATGCTGGAGACCTGAGTTCTAATCCAATGTCCGGTATCTCTTGGGCATTCTTTTTTTCATTTAAAAAAAATGTTTTTATTGAAAATTGGGATGCATTGCCCTGCCCGATCAGCCAACAGCTAACGCCCCTTCAATACATGTGTTCCCACTAACGGTTGTGCCTTTGTATTCTGCACTCTGGCCTTAGTAACACCCATACACAAGCTTGTCTCTCTGGCCCCAACTGACTGGAAAAAACGAGGGGAAAAGGTGCAATCTGGGGGTCATGGCTGATTCCATAATTGCACTGGGACTCAAACAGCACACCTTCTCGAGGTGCTGTGAGGTGAACACCGGCACCTGCATATCAAGCAAACCTGTATCAGCATCTCACCAGCAACTGAATGTGTCGCCTGCAAGGTACACATAGGAGGCTGCAGTAGGTGCATTAACCCATTGGGCTGTCGACCCTCCTTCCTCTGAGAGCAGGAAACTGCATTTCCATGTTGACTTACTTTGGCACATTAGATCTATCTTTCACCCCAATTCAGAGGATGCTTTGCTTCACGGAGAGATGATAATCATTGTGAGGTGTGAGCCACTAATAGCTAAGCAGGTCAGTTAAATCTTTGACCTTGTCATTGGGGTGTATTGTTATGCGCAGGGCAGCAGTCTTATGCCCTCTGCTACTGTACGCTTTCGTATTGGTGCTTGTTCATGATTCTAAAATGTAAACAGTCTGCTCTCAAAAGTGAAAGATTTGAAAGACTCTTGCTGTAACAAGCCTTTCCCACTCTTTGCCCTGGCGGTGAGAGAGCTGCTTTCTGCCTTTAACTTCCCCAATTGTGGAGTGGCTGGCTCCACCACTGACAACCAGTGCCTAATCCTGGAGGACAACGGACAGAGGTCTGCGCCCTGCATCCTCCATGCGTCCCTAACGCTCCCAAACGCGACCACACCCCATACGGGCACAGCCCTATGTCCTATGCAGCCCCTCTGGTGAAGCCACCCACACAATTTAGGGTTAGGATCTGTGCTCTTCCAGGTAGGCCTGGCCACCTAGGCCCCAGAAAGTGTCACAGCCTGCTTTATAAACCTTAGTGACGGTGGCCTAGGTGAAGATGATGTTGATGGAATACTGATGCCTTTTGCCTCCCAGAAGCCACCTGGGAGCATAGTAAAATGAAAGGGTGTTCCTGCTCTGCTGCCCTGTGTTTGCCCTCTGCCTAAGTGACATTCATTCTGGGCTCTCCAGGCAAATGTATCCATCTGGGAGAGAGCTAGGAATAGGACGTCTCTTTCTGTAGGCACAGTGGGGAAGACTCAGAGAGCTACATGCCTGAGACATCTTTCCTTGTCCCTCGCTCATTGTTCTGTTCCCTAACTTCTAACTCTCTGCCAGGCCAGGCCCTGTTTCTTTTACTGCCAACCCCCCTGACCCCTCATCTTTCACCTACTTCCCGCTCTATTATGCCTTCTCCTTTTTTACTCTCTTCTATGGCCCTTTGAAAAGGAATGCAGGCCTAGCTAAACCTCGTGAAGGAAATCTACCAACAAAAAATGCATGGGAGGTGCTGTGAGACGAGTAAGAAGGGATGAAGGGGTGATGGGTTGTTGAGTTGGGAAGCACCAGAGGCGTAGCCAGGATTTTCTAGCAAATGGGGTCTGAAGCTAATGTAGTTGGGCCCACTGCAATGACAAAAATCTCTTTAAATGCCCACACAGAGCTGCTGAGTGGGCATTTACAGATTTTGGGTGGGCCTTTCCCCTCAGGCCCTACCCTGCCTACGCCTCTGCACTCTCACCCCCAGGGCAAAGAGTAGGAAAGGCTTGCTACAGCAAGAGTCTTTCAAATCTTTCACTTTTGGGAGCAGAGTGTTTACATTTAAAAATCATGAACAAGCAGCATTAAGAAACCATACAGTAGCAGAGGACAGAGGACTGCCCTGCGCATGTCAATACACCCCAATGACAAAAGCAAAGATTTAACTGACCTGCTTAGCTATTAGCGGCTCACACCTCACAATGATTATCATCTCAGACCCTTCCTATCCTCACAAAATGGCCTCACTATTGCTAGGGCCATCATAGGATCTAGGTTGGACTACTGCAACGCACTCCTTGGTGGGACCTCCGGAAAAAACATCGCTAAACTCCAGCTTGCCCAGAACAACGCCCTCAGGGCCGCTACAGGTTTTTCCAGGAAAGACCACATTTCTGACCTTAGGAGGCAGGTCCACTGGCTGCCCATTAGGCAGAGGATCATCTTTAAAATCCTCTCCCTCACCCATAAATGCCTCCATGACCTTGCTCCCACCTACCTTGCCCAGAGAATTTCACGACCCACCTCGGCCAGGTCCACCAGATCTGCCTACACCAACCTGATTTCTACTCCCAAGACTTGTAGAGTACGTGCGGGCGGCTCGAGCTTCTCAGCCCTAGCAGCCTCACACTGGAACGCCCTACCTTCGCTCCTCAGGGGGATTGACTCTCACCTAGCCTTCCGCAAAGCCTTAAAAACCAGGCTGTTTGTCTAAACCTTCCTGCCTTTATATTTACAGGCTTACGAACGTCATTTGTAACTATGCTCCGCTCTTCTCTCTGTAACTAAGTACCTTATGTTTCCTATGTTTACACAATCTTGCTGCTTACGCCTTCATGTAATAGCGCCTCGATGTCTATGGGCTGCAGTGCGCTCTATAAATGTAAAAAATAAATAAAAAATAAATAAATCTCTCTGTGAAGCAAAACATCCTCTGACTTGGGGTGAAACAGAGATCTAATGTGCCAATGGAAGGCAACATGGAAATTTAGTTTCCTGCTCTCAGAGGAAGGAGGGTCGACAGCCCAATGGGTTAATGCACCTACTGCAGCCTACACATTCAGTTGCCGGTGAGATGCTGATACAGGTTTGCTTGCTATGCAGGGGCCGGTGGTCACATCACAGCACCTCGAGAAGGTGTCCTGTTTGAGTCCTAGTGCAATTATGGTATCAACCATGACCTGTAGATTACACCTTTTACACCCGTTTTTTCCAGTCAGTTGGGGCCAGAGAGACAAGCTTGTGTATGGGTGTTACCAAGGCCAGAGTGCCGAAAACAGAGGCACAATTGTTAGTGGGAACGCAGGTATTGAAGGGGCATTAGCTGTTGGCTGATCGCGCAGGGCAATCCATCCCCATTTTCAATAAAAACATTTTTTTTTTAAATTAAAAAAATTACCCAAGAGACACCGGACATAGGATTAGAACTCAGGTCTCCAACATTGCAAGACAAAGCACTTACCACTTGAGCCACTGGTGGCTGTGCTTCTGAGAGTTGCATTTGGGCGTATCTATCTTTCTTCTGCATGCCCCTGTGAGCATGCCCATGTCAGCATGCCCATTTGCATTGTCAAACATGTTCACTGCAGAAAATGAGGATAGAACATCTGGCCCCCGCTCCTCCAAATATCAGCTAACTGCAGTCGCCTCGAGGTTAAGTGCTTGCGTTACAGCGTTGGGGGCATGGGTTTAAGTCCTACTTTCGGCACATAAACGGAATAGTTGCGTAATCTCCTTGTACAGTTGTGGGTACCCACACTCCTTCTAAAAGGTTCAGTGGTTATGAAAAGAGGTCCTTGGAAAAGGGAGGGTGGAAGAAAGCAGAGAGGCAGGACTGAGGAAGCGCAGGGTAAATAAAGGAGGAGGTGGGGCAGGCTAAAGGGAGTGGTAGGGCTGGATGAATGGGTCCCTGTGGAGAGGGGGCGGGTCTGGGTGAGTGGGGGTAGGACTAGAAGGATATGGTGCAGGTTCCCTGGTAAAAGGAGGGTGGAAGAAAGCAGAGGTGGGACTGTGGTGGTGAGAAAGTGTGGCAGTTGGGGTCCATTCCACACGCTCTCCGCTGGGCCTCCTTTCCCCACATTAGGACCCTCCTTTACACACCCATTCCTCCACAATTCTGGGCCCTCTTCCCCCCATGACACCGTTCCCAGGGCCGACTTATTCGCTGTCACCCCAGGGCCCACTTTATGCCCTCTAGACCTACCCCCTCCTCCTCTTCTCCACAGGGACCCATTCATCCAGCCCTACCTCCCCCTACTTTATTTACCGGCCACTTCCTCGCCTCCACATCCCGCTTCTCTGCTTTCTTCCACCCTCCATTTACCAGGGAACTCATTACATTACATAGCCACTGAACCTTTTAGGAGTGTGGGTACCCACCACTGTACAAGGAGATTACCCAACTATTCTGTTTATGTGCCGAAAGCAGTACTCGAACCCAGGCCCCCCCAGCGCTGTAACGCAAGCACTTAACCTCTATGCCACTGCAGTTAGCTGGTATTTGTTGGAGCGGGGGAAGGGGGACAGATGTTCTATCCTCCTTGGTTTCAGTGAACATGTTTCACAATGCAAATGGGTATGCTCACAGGGGCATGCAGGAGAAAGATATATACGCCCAAAAGCGACCCTCGAAAGCATGGCAATCAGTGGCTCAAGCTGTAAATCCTTGGTCTTGCAATGCTGGAGACCTGAGTTCTAATCCAATGTCCGGTATCTCTTGGGCATTCTTTTTTTCATTTAAAAAAAATGTTTTTATTGAAAATTGGGATGCATTGCCCTGCCCGATCAGCCAACAGCTAACGCCCCTTCAATACATGTGTTCCCACTAACAGTTGTGCCTTTGTATTCTGCACTCTGGCCTTAGTAACACCCATACACAAGCTTGTCTCTCTGGCCCCAACTGACTGGAAAAAACGAGGGGAAAAGGTGCAATCTGGGGGTCATGGCTGATTCCATAATTGCACTGGGACTCAAACAGCACACCTTCTCGAGGTGCTGTGAGGTGACCACCGGCACCTGCATATCAAGCAAACCTGTATCAGCATCTCACCAGCAACTGAATGTGTCGCCTGCAAGGTACACATAGGAGGCTGCAGTAGGTGCATTAACCCATTGGGCTGTCGACCCTCCTTCCTCTGAGAGCAGGAAACTGCATTTCCATGTTGACTTACTTTGGCACATTAGATCTATCTTTCACCCCAATTCAGAGGATGCTTTGCTTCACGGAGAGATGATAATCATTGTGAGGTGTGAGCCACTAATAGCTAAGCAGGTCAGTTAAATCTTTGACCTTGTCATTGGGGTGTATTGTTATGCGCAGGGCAGCAGTCTTATGCCCTCTGCTACTGTACGCTTTCGTATTGGTGCTTGTTCATGATTCTAAAATGTAAACAGTCTGCTCTCAAAAGTGAAAGATTTGAAAGACTCTTGCTGTAACAAGCCTTTCCCACTCTTTGCCCTGGCGGTGAGAGAGCTGCTTTCTGCCTTTAACTTCCCCAATTGTGGAGTGGCTGGCTCCACCACTGACAACCAGTGCCTAATCCTGGAGGACAACGGACAGAGGTCTGCGCCCTGCATCCTCCATGCGTCCCTAACGCTCCCAAACGCGACCACACCCCATACGGGCACAGCCCTATGTCCTATGCAGCCCCTCTGGTGAAGCCACCCACACAATTTAGGGTTAGGATCTGTGCTCTTCCACGTAGGCCTGGCCACCTAGGCCCCAGAAAGTGTCACAGCCTGCTTTATAAACCTTAGTGACGGTGGCCTAGGTGAAGATGATGTTGATGGAATACTGATGCCTTTTGCCTCCCAGAAGCCACCTGGGAGCATAGTAAAATGAAGGGGTGTTCCTGCTCTGCTGCCCTGTGTTTGCCCTCTGCCTAAGTGACATTCATTCTGGGCTCTTCAGGCAAATGTATCCATCTGGGAGAGAGCTAGGAATAGGACGTCTCTTTCTGCAGGCACAGTGGGGAAGACTCAGAGAGCTACATGCCTGAGACATCTTTCCTTGTCCCTCGCTCATTGTTCTGTTCCCTAACTTCTAACTCTCTGCCAGGCCAGGCCCTGTTTCTTTTACTGCCAACCCCCCTGACCCCTCATCTTTCACCTACTTCCCGCTCTATTATGCCTTCTCCTTTTTTACTCTCTTCTATGGCCCTTTGAAAAGGAATGCAGGCCTAGCTAAGCCTCGTGAAGGAAATCTACCAACAAAAGATGCATGGGAGGTGCTGTGAGACGAGTAAGAAGGGATGAAGGGGTGATGGGTTGTTGAGTTGGGAAGCACCAGAGGCGTAGCCAGGATTTTCTAGCAAATGGGGTCTGAAGCTAATGTAGTTGGGCCCACTGCAATGACAAAAATCTCTTTAAATGCCCACACAGAGCTGCTGAGTGGGCATTTACAGATTTTGGGTGGGCCTTTCCCCTCAGGCCCTACCCTGCCTACGCCTCTGCACTCTCACCCCCAGGGCAAAGAGTAGGAAAGGCTTGCTACAGCAAGAGTCTTTCAAATCTTTCACTTTTGGGAGCAGAGTGTTTACATTTAAAAATCATGAACAAGCAGCATTAAGAAACCATACAGTAGCAGAGGACAGAGGACTGCCCTGCGCATGTCAATACACCCCAATGACAAAAGCAAAGATTTAACTGACCTGCTTAGCTATTAGCGGCTCACACCTCACAATGATTATCATCTCAGACCCTTCCTATCCTCACAAAATGGCCTCACTATTGCTAGGGCCATCATAGGATCTAGGTTGGACTACTGCAACGCACTCCTTGGTGGGACCTCCGGAAAAAACATCGCTAAACTCCAGCTTGCCCAGAACAACGCCCTCAGGGCCGCTACAGGTTTTTCCAGGAAAGACCACATTTCTGACCTTAGGAGGCAGGTCCACTGGCTGCCCATTAGGCAGAGGATCATCTTTAAAATCCTCTCCCTCACCCATAAATGCCTCCATGACCTTGCTCCCACCTACCTTGCCCAGAGAATTTCACGACCCACCTCGGCCAGGTCCACCAGATCTGCCTACACCAACCTGATTTCTACTCCCAAGACTTGTAGAGTACGTGCGGGCGGCTCGAGCTTCTCAGCCCTAGCAGCCTCACACTGGAACGCCCTACCTTCGCTCCTCAGGGGGATTGACTCTCACCTAGCCTTCCGCAAAGCCTTAAAAACCAGGCTGTTTGTCTAAACCTTCCTGCCTTTATATTTACAGGCTTACGAACGTCATTTGTAACTATGCTCCGCTCTTCTCTCTGTAACTAAGTACCTTATGTTTCCTATGTTTACACAATCTTGCTGCTTACGCCTTCATGTAATAGCGCCTCGATGTCTATGGGCTGCAGTGCGCTCTATAAATGTAAAAAATAAATAAAAAATAAATAAATCTCTCTGTGAAGCAAAACATCCTCTGACTTGGGGTGAAACAGAGATCTAATGTGCCAATGGAAGGCAACATGGAAATTTAGTTTCCTGCTCTCAGAGGAAGGAGGGTCGACAGCCCAATGGGTTAATGCACCTACTGCAGCCTACACATTCAGTTGCCGGTGAGATGCTGATACAGGTTTGCTTGCTATGCAGGGGCCGGTGGTCACATCACAGCACCTCGAGAAGGTGTCCTGTTTGAGTCCTAGTGCAATTATGGTATCAACCATGACCTGTAGATTACACCTTTTCCACCCGTTTTTTCCAGTCAGTTGGGGCCAGAGAGACAAGCTTGTGTATGGGTGTTACCAAGGCCAGAGTGCCGAAAACAGAGGCACAATTGTTAGTGGGAACGCAGGTATTGAAGGGGCATTAGCTGTTGGCTGATCGCGCAGGGCAATCCATCCCCATTTTCAATAAAAACATTTTTTTTTAAATTAAAAAAATTACCCAAGAGACACCGGACATAGGATTAGAACTCAGGTCTCCAACATTGCAAGACAAAGCACTTACCACTTGAGCCACTGGTGGCTGTGCTTCTGAGAGTTGCATTTGGGCGTATATATCTTTCTTCTGCATGCCCCTGTGAGCATGCCCATGTCAGCATGCCCATTTGCATTGTCAAACATGTTCACTGCAGAAAATGAGGATAGAACATCTGGCCCCCGCTCCTCCAAATATCAGCTAACTGCAGTCGCCTCGAGGTTAAGTGCTTGCGTTACAGCGTTGGGGGCATGGGTTTAAGTCCTGCTTTCGGCACATAAACGGAATAGTTGCGTAATCTCCTTGTACAGTTGTGGGTACCCACACTCCTTCTAAAAGGTTCAGTGGTTATGAAAAGAGGTCCTTGGAAAAGGGAGGGTGGAAGAAAGCAGAGAGGCAGGACTGAGGAAGCGCAGGGTAAATAAAGGAGGAGGTGGGGCAGGCTAAAGGGAGTGGTAGGGCTGGATGAATGGGTCCCTGTGGAGAGGGGGCGGGTCTGGGTGAGTGGGGGTAGGACTAGAAGGATATGGTGCAGGTTCCCTGGTAAAAGGAGGGTGGAAGAAAGCAGAGGTGGGACTGTGGTGGTGAGAAAGTGTGGCAGTTGGGGTCCATTCCACACGCTCTCCGCTGGGCCTCCTTTCCCCACATTAGGACCCTCCTTTACACACCCATTCCTCCACAATTCTGGGCCCTCTTCCCCCCATGACACCGTTCCCAGGGCCGACTTATTCGCTGTCACCCCAGGGCCCACTTTATGCCCTCTAGACCTACCCCCTCCTCCTCTTCTCCACAGGGACCCATTCATCCAGCCCTACCTCCCCCTACTTTATTTACCGGCCACTTCCTCGCCTCCACATCCCGCTTCTCTGCTTTCTTCCACCCTCCCTTTACCAGGGAACTCATTACATTACATAGCCACTGAACCTTTTAGGAGTGTGGGTACCCACCACTGTACAAGGAGATTACCCAACTATTCTGTTTATGTGCCGAAAGCAGTACTCGAACCCAGGCCCCCCCAGCGCTGTAACGCAAGCACTTAACCTCTATGCCACTGCAGTTAGCTGGTATTTGTTGGAGCGGGGGAGGGGGAACAGATGTTCTATCCTCCTTGGTTTCAGTGAACATGTTTCACAATGCAAATGGGTATGCTCACAGGGGCATGCAGGAGAAAGATATATACGTCCAAAAGCGACCCTCGAAAGCATGGCAATCAGTGGCTCAAGCTGTAAATCCTTGGTCTTGCAATGCTGGAGACCTGAGTTCTAATCCAATGTCCGGTATCTCTTGGGCATTCTTTTTTTCATTTAAAAAAAATGTTTTTATTGAAAATTGGGATGCATTGCCCTGCCCGATCAGCCAACAGCTAACGCCCCTTCAATACATGTGTTCCCACTAACAGTTGTGCCTTTGTATTCTGCACTCTGGCCTTAGTAACACCCATACACAAGCTTGTCTCTCTGGCCCCAACTGACTGGAAAAAACGAGGGGAAAAGGTGCAATCTGGGGGTCATGGCTGATTCCATAATTGCACTGGGACTCAAACAGCACACCTTCTCGAGGTGCTGTGAGGTGACCACCGGCACCTGCATATCAAGCAAACCTGTATCAGCATCTCACCAGCAACTGAATGTGTCGCCTGCAAGGTACACATAGGAGGCTGCAGTAGGTGCATTAACCCATTGGGCTGTCGACCCTCCTTCCTCTGAGAGCAGGAAACTGCATTTCCATGTTGACTTACTTTGGCACATTAGATCTATCTTTCACCCCAATTCAGAGGATGCTTTGCTTCACGGAGAGATGATAATCATTGTGAGGTGTGAGCCACTAATAGCTAAGCAGGTCAGTTAAATCTTTGACCTTGTCATTGGGGTGTATTGTTATGCGCAGGGCAGCAGTCTTATGCCCTCTGCTACTGTACGCTTTCGTATTGGTGCTTGTTCATGATTCTAAAATGTAAACAGTCTGCTCTCAAAAGTGAAAGATTTGAAAGACTCTTGCTGTAACAAGCCTTTCCCACTCTTTGCCCTGGCGGTGAGAGAGCTGCTTTCTGCCTTTAACTTCCCCAATTGTGGAGTGGCTGGCTCCACCACTGACAACCAGTGCCTAATCCTGGAGGAAAACGGACAGAGGTCTGCGCCCTGCATCCTCCATGCGTCCCTAACGCTCCCAAACGCGACCACACCCCATACGGGCACAGCCCTATGTCCTATGCAGCCCCTCTGGTGAAGCCACCCACACAATTTAGGGTTAGGATCTGTGCTCTTCCACGTAGGCCTGGCCACCTAGGCCCCAGAAAGTGTCACAGCCTGCTTTATAAACCTTAGTGACGGTGGCCTAGTTGAAGATGATGTTGATGGAATACTGATGCCTTTTGCCTCCCAGAAGCCACCTGGGAGCATAGTAAAATGAAGGGGTGTTCCTGCTCTGCTGCCCTGTGTTTGCCCTCTGCCTAAGTGACATTCATTCTGGGCTCTCCAGGCAAATGTATCCATCTGGGAGAGAGCTAGGAATAGGACGTCTCTTTCTGCAGGCACAGTGGGGAAGACTCAGAGAGCTACATGCCTGAGACATCTTTCCTTGTCCCTCGCTCATTGTTCTGTTCCCTAACTTCTAACTCTCTGCCAGGCCAGGCCCTGTTTCTTTTACTGCCAACCCCCCTGACCCCTCATCTTTCACCTACTTCCCGCTCTATTATGCCTTCTCCTTTTTTACTCTCTTCTATGGCCCTTTGAAAAGGAATGCAGGCCTAGCTTAGCCTCGTGAAGGAAATCTACCAACAAAAGATGCATGGGAGGTGCTGTGAGACGAGTAAGAAGGGATGAAGGGGTGATGGGTTGTTGAGTTGGGAAGCACCAGAGGCGTAGCCAGGATTTTCTAGCAAATGGGGTCTGAAGCTAATGTAGTTGGGCCCACTGCAATGACAAAAATCTCTTTAAATGCCCACACAGAGCTGCTGAGTGGGCATTTACAGATTTTGGGTGGGCCTTTCCCCTCAGGCCCTACCCTGCCTACGCCTCTGCACTCTCACCCCCAGGGCAAAGAGTAGGAAAGGCTTGCTACAGCAAGAGTCTTTCAAATCTTTCACTTTTGGGAGCAGAGTGTTTACATTTAAAAATCATGAACAAGCAGCATTAAGAAACCATACAGTAGCAGAGGACAGAGGACTGCCCTGCGCATGTCAATACACCCCAATGACAAAAGCAAAGATTTAACTGACCTGCTTAGCTATTAGCGGCTCACACCTCACAATGATTATCATCTCAGACCCTTCCTATCCTCACAAAATGGCCTCACTATTGCTAGGGCCATCATAGGATCTAGGTTGGACTACTGCAACGCACTCCTTGGTGGGACCTCCGGAAAAAACATTGCTAAACTCCAGCTTGCCCAGAACAACGCCCTCAGGGCCGCTACAGGTTTTTCCAGGAAAGACCACATTTCTGACCTTAGGAGGCAGGTCCACTGGCTGCCCATTAGGCAGAGGATCATCTTTAAAATCCTCTCCCTCACCCATAAATGCCTCCATGACCTTGCTCCCCCCTACCTTGCCCAGAGAATTACACGACCCACCTCGGCCAGGTCCACCAGATCTGCCTACACCAACCTGATTTCTACTCCCAAGACTTGTAGAGTACGTGCGGGCGGCTCGAGCTTCTCAGCCCTAGCAGCCTCACACTGGAACGCCCTACCTTCGCTCCTCAGGGGGATTGACTCTCACCTAGCCTTCCGCAAAGCCTTAAAAACCAGGCTGTTTGTCTAAACCTTCCTGCCTTTATATTTACAGGCTTACGAACGTCATTTGTAACTATGCTCCGCTCTTCTCTCTGTAACTAAGTACCTTATGTTTCCTATGTTTACACAATCTTGCTGCTTACGCCTTCATGTAATAGCGCCTCGATGTCTATGGGCTGCAGTGCGCTCTATAAATGTAAAAAATAAATAAAAAATAAATAAATCTCTCTGTGAAGCAAAACATCCTCTGACTTGGGGTGAAACAGAGATCTAATGTGCCAATGGAAGGCAACATGGAAATTTAGTTTCCTGCTCTCAGAGGAAGGAGGGTCGACAGCCCAATGGGTTAATGCACCTACTGCAGCCTCCTATGTGTAGCCTGCAGGCGACACATTCAGTTGCCGGTGAGATGCTGATACAGGTTTGCTTGCTATGCAGGGGCCGGTGGTCACATCACAGCACCTCGAGAAGGTGTCCTGTTTGAGTCCTAGTGCAATTATGGTATCAACCATGACCTGTAGATTACACCTTTTCCACCCGTTTTTTCCAGTCAGTTGGGGCCAGAGAGACAAGCTTGTGTATGGGTGTTACCAAGGCCAGAGTGCCGAAAACAGAGGCACAATTGTTAGTGGGAACGCAGGTATTGAAGGGGCATTAGCTGTTGGCTGATCGCGCAGGGCAATCCATCCCCATTTTCAATAAAAACATTTTTTTTTAAATTAAAAAAATTACCCAAGAGACACCGGACATAGGATTAGAACTCAGGTCTCCAACATTGCAAGACAAAGCACTTACCACTTGAGCCACTGGTGGCTGTGCTTCTGAGAGTTGCATTTGGGCGTATATATCTTTCTTCTGCATGCCCCTGTGAGCATGCCCATGTCAGCATGCCCATTTGCATTGTCAAACATGTTCACTGCAGAAAATGAGGATAGAACATCTGGCCCCCGCTCCTCCAAATATCAGCTAACTGCAGTCGCCTCGAGGTTAAGTGCTTGCGTTACAGCGTTGGGGGCATGGGTTTAAGTCCTGCTTTCGGCACATAAACGGAATAGTTGCGTAATCTCCTTGTACAGTTGTGGGTACCCACACTCCTTCTATAAGGTTCAGTGGTTATGAAAAGAGGTCCTTGGAAAAGGGAGGGTGGAAGAAAGCAGAGAGGCAGGACTGAGGAAGCGCAGGGTAAATAAAGGAGGAGGTGGGGCAGGCTAAAGGGAGTGGTAGGGCTGGATGAATGCGTCCCTGTGGAGAGGGGGCGGGTCTGGGTGAGTGGGGGTAGGACTAGAAGGATATGGTGCAGGTTCCCTGGTAAAAGGAGGGTGGAAGAAAGCAGAGGTGGGACTGTGGTGGTGAGAAAGTGTGGCAGTTGGGGTCCATTCCACACGCTCTCCGCTGGGCCTCCTTTCCCCACATTAAGACCCTCCTTTACACACCCATTCCTCCACAATTGCCCTCTGCCTAAGTGACATTCATTTTAAAGGATTTTAAAGATGATCCTCTGCCTAATGGGCAGCCAGTGGACCTGCCTCCTAAGGTCAGAAATGTGGTCTTTCCTGGAAAAACCTGTAGCGGCCCTGAGGGCGTTGTTCTGGGCAACGCAGGTATTGAAGGGGCATTAGCTGTTGGCTGATCGCGCAGGGCAATCCATCCCCATTTTCAATAAAAACATTTTTTTTTAAATTAAAAAAATTACCCAAGAGACACCGGACATAGGATTAGAACTCAGGTCTCCAACATTGCAAGACAAAGCACTTACCACTTGAGCCACTGGTGGCTGTGCTTCTGAGAGTTGCATTTGGGCGTATATATCTTTCTTCTGCATGCCCCTGTGAGCATGCCCATGTCAGCATGCCCATTTGCATTGTCAAACATGTTCACTGCAGAAAATGAGGATAGAACATCTGGCCCCCGCTCTTCCAAATATCAGCTAACTGCAGTCGCCTCGAGGTTAAGTGCTTGCGTTACAGCGTTGGGGGCATGGGTTTAAGTCCTGCTTTCGGCACATAAACGGAATAGTTGCGTAAACTCCTTGTACAGTTGTGGGTACCCACACTCCTTCTAAAAGGTTCAGTGGTTATGAAAAGAGGTCCTTGGAAAAGGGAGGGTGGAAGAAAGCAGAGAGGCAGGACTGAGGAAGCGCAGGGTAAATAAAGGAGGAGGTGGGGCAGGCTAAAGGGAGTGGTAGGGCTGGATGAATGGGTCCCTGTGGAGAGGGGGCGGGTCTGGGTGAGTGGGGGTAGGACTAGAAGGATATGGTGCAGGTTCCCTGGTAAAAGGAGGGTGGAAGAAAGCAGAGGTGGGACTGTGGTGGTGAGAAAGTGTGGCAGTTGGGGTCCATTCCACACGCTCTCCGCTGGGCCTCCTTTCCCCACATTAGGACCCTCCTTTACACACCCATTCCTCCACAATTCTGGGCCCTCTTCCCCCCATGACACCGTTCCCAGGGCCGACTTATTCGCTGTCACCCCAGGGCCCACTTTATGCCCTCTAGACCTACCCCCTCCTCCTCTTCTCCACAGGGACCCATTCATCCAGCCCTACCTCCCCCTACTTTATTTACCGGCCACTTCCTCGCCTCCACATCCCGCTTCTCTGCTTTCTTCCACCCTCCCTTTACCAGGGAACTCATTACATTACATAGCCACTGAACCTTTTAGGAGTGTGGGTACCCACCACTGTACAAGGAGATTACCCAACTATTCTGTTTATGTGCCGAAAGCAGTACTCGAACCCAGGCCCCCCCCAGCGCTGTAACGCAAGCACTTAACCTCTATGCCACTGCAGTTAGCTGGTATTTGTTGGAGCGGGGGAGGGGGGACAGATGTTCTATCCTCCTTGGTTTCAGTGAACATGTTTCACAATGCAAATGGGTATGCTCACAGGGGCATGCAGGAGAAAGATATATACGCCCAAAAGCGACCCTCGAAAGCATGGCAATCAGTGGCTCAAGCTGTAAATCCTTGGTCTTGCAATGCTGGAGACCTGAGTTCTAATCCAATGTCCGGTATCTCTTGGGCATTCTTTTTTTCATTTAAAAAAAATGTTTTTATTGAAAATTGGGATGCATTGCCCTGCCCGATCAGCCAACAGCTAACGCCCCTTCAATACATGTGTTCCCACTAACAGTTGTGCCTTTGTATTCTGCACTCTGGCCTTAGTAACACCCATACACAAGCTTGTCTCTCTGGCCCCAACTGACTGGAAAAAACGAGGGGAAAAGGTGCAATCTGGGGGTCATGGCTGATTCCATAATTGCACTGGGACTCAAACAGCACACCTTCTCGAGGTGCTGTGAGGTGACCACCGGCACCTGCATATCAAGCAAACCTGTATCAGCATCTCACCAGCAACTGAATGTGTCGCCTGCAAGGTACACATAGGAGGCTGCAGTAGGTGCATTAACCCATTGGGCTGTCGACCCTCCTTCCTCTGAGAGCAGGAAACTGCATTTCCATGTTGACTTACTTTGGCACATTAGATCTATCTTTCACCCCAATTCAGAGGATGCTTTGCTTCACGGAGAGATGATAATCATTGTGAGGTGTGAGCCACTAATAGCTAAGCAGGTCAGTTAAATCTTTGACCTTGTCATTGGGGTGTATTGTTATGCGCAGGGCAGCAGTCTTATGCCCTCTGCTACTGTACGCTTTCGTATTGGTGCTTGTTCATGATTCTAAAATGTAAACCGTCTGCTCTCAAAAGTGAAAGATTTGAAAGACTCTTGCTGTAACAAGCCTTTCCCACTCTTTGCCCTGGCGGTGAGAGAGCTGCTTTCTGCCTTTAACTTCCCCAATTGTGGAGTGGCTGGCTCCACCACTGACAACCAGTGCCTAATCCTGGAGGAAAACGGACAGAGGTCTGCGCCCTGCATCCTCCATGCGTCCCTAACGCTCCCAAACGCGACCACACCCCATACGGGCACAGGCCTATGTCCTATGCAGCCCCTCTGGTGAAGCCACCCACACAATTTAGGGTTAGGATCTGTGCTCTTCCACGTAGGCCTGGCCACCTAGGCCCCAGAAAGTGTCACAGCCTGCTTTATAAACCTTAGTGACGGTGGCCTAGGTGAAGATGATGTTGATGGAATACTGATGCCTTTTGCCTCCCAGAAGCCACCTGGGAGCATAGTAAAATGAAGGGGTGTTCCTGCTCTGCTGCCCTGTGTTTGCCCTCTGCCTAAGTGACATTCATTCTGGGCTCTCCAGGCAAATGTATCCATCTGGGAGAGAGCTAGGAATAGGACGTCTCTTTCTGCAGGCACAGTGGGGAAGACTCAGAGAGCTACATGCCTGAGACATCTTTCCTTGTCCCTCGCTCATTGTTCTGTTCCCTAACTTCTAACTCTCTGCCAGGCCAGGCCCTGTTTCTTTTACTGCCAACCCCCCTGACCCCTCATCTTTCACCTACTTCCCGCTCTATTATGCCTTCTCCTTTTTTACTCTCTTCTATGGCCCTTTGAAAAGGAATGCAGGCCTAGCTAAGCCTCGTGAAGGAAATCTACCAACAAAAGATGCATGGGAGGTGCTGTGAGACGAGTAAGAAGGGATGAAGGGGTGATGGGTTGTTGAGTTGGGAAGCACCAGAGGCGTAGCCAGGATTTTCTAGCAAATGGGGTCTGAAGCTAATGTAGTTGGGCCCACTGCAATGACAAAAATCTCTTTAAATGCCCACACAGAGCTGCTGAGTGGGCATTTACAGATTTTGGGTGGGCCTTTCCCCTCAGGCCCTACCCTGCCTACGCCTCTGCACTCTCACCCCCAGGGCAAAGAGTAGGAAAGGCTTGCTACAGCAAGAGTCTTTCAAATCTTTCACTTTTGGGAGCAGAGTGTTTACATTTAAAAATCATGAACAAGCAGCATTAAGAAACCATACAGTAGCAGAGGACAGAGGACTGCCCTGCGCATGTCAATACACCCCAATGACAAAAGCAAAGATTTAACTGACCTGCTTAGCTATTAGCGGCTCACACCTCACAATGATTATCATCTCAGACCCTTCCTATCCTCACAAAATGGCCTCACTATTGCTAGGGCCATCATAGGATCTAGGTTGGACTACTGCAACGCACTCCTTGGTGGGACCTCCGGAAAAAACATTGCTAAACTCCAGCTTGCCCAGAACAACGCCCTCAGGGCCGCTACAGGTTTTTCCAGGAAAGACCACATTTCTGACCTTAGGAGGCAGGTCCACTGGCTGCCCATTAGGCAGAGGATCATCTTTAAAATCCTCTCCCTCACCCATAAATGCCTCCATGACCTTGCTCCCCCCTACCTTGCCCAGAGAATTTCACGACCCACCTCGGCCAGGTCCACCAGATCTGCCTACACCAACCTGATTTCTACTCCCAAGACTTGTAGAGTACGTGCGGGCGGCTCGAGCTTCTCAGCCCTAGCAGCCTCACACTGGAACGCCCTACCTTCGCTCCTCAGGGGGATTGACTCTCACCTAGCCTTCCGCAAAGCCTTAAAAACCAGGCTGTTTGTCTAAACCTTCCTGCCTTTATATTTACAGGCTTACGAACGTCATTTGTAACTATGCTCCGCTCTTCTCTCTGTAACTAAGTACCTTATGTTTCCTATGTTTACACAATCTTGCTGCTTACGCCTTCATGTAATAGCGCCTCGATGTCTATGGGCTGCAGTGCGCTCTATAAATGTAAAAAATAAATAAAAAATAAATAAATCTCTCTGTGAAGCAAAACATCCTCTGACTTGGGGTGAAACAGAGATCTAATGTGCCAATGGAAGGCAACATGGAAATTTAGTTTCCTGCTCTCAGAGGAAGGAGGGTCGACAGCCCAATGGGTTAATGCACCTACTGCAGCCTCCTATGTGTAGCCTGCAGGCGACACATTCAGTTGCCGGTGAGATGCTGATACAGGTTTGCTTGCTATGCAGGGGCCGGTGGTCACATCACAGCACCTCGAGAAGGTGTCCTGTTTGAGTCCTAGTGCAATTATGGTATCAACCATGACCTGTAGATTACACCTTTTCCACCCGTTTTTTCCAGTCAGTTGGGGCCAGAGAGACAAGCTTGTGTATGGGTGTTACCAAGGCCAGAGTGCCGAAAACAGAGGCACAATTGTTAGTGGGAACGCAGGTATTGAAGGGGCATTAGCTGTTGGCTGATCGCGCAGGGCAATCCATCCCCATTTTCAATAAAAACATTTTTTTTTAAATTAAAAAAATTACCCAAGAGACACCGGACATAGGATTAGAACTCAGGTCTCCAACATTGCAAGACAAAGCACTTACCACTTGAGCCACTGGTGGCTGTGCTTCTGAGAGTTGCATTTGGGCGTATATATCTTTCTTCTGCATGCCCCTGTGAGCATGCCCATGTCAGCATGCCCATTTGCATTGTCAAACATGTTCACTGCAGAAAATGAGGATAGAACATCTGGCCCCCGCTCCTCCAAATATCAGCTAACTGCAGTCGCCTCGAGGTTAAGTGCTTGCGTTACAGCGTTGGGGGCATGGGTTTAAGTCCTGCTTTCGGCACATAAACGGAATAGTTGCGTAATCTCCTTGTACAGTTGTGGGTACCCACACTCCTTCTATAAGGTTCAGTGGTTATGAAAAGAGGTCCTTGGAAAAGGGAGGGTGGAAGAAAGCAGAGAGGCAGGACTGAGGAAGCGCAGGGTAAATAAAGGAGGAGGTGGGGCAGGCTAAAGGGAGTGGTAGGGCTGGATGAATGGGTCCCTGTGGAGAGGGGGCGGGTCTGGGTGAGTGGGGGTAGGACTAGAAGGATATGGTGCAGGTTCCCTGGTAAAAGGAGGGTGGAAGAAAGCAGAGGTGGGACTGTGGTGGTGAGAAAGTGTGGCAGTTGGGGTCCATTCCACACGCTCTCCGCTGGGCCTCCTTTCCCCACATTAAGACCCTCCTTTACACACCCATTCCTCCACAATTGCCCTCTGCCTAAGTGACATTCATTTTAAAGGATTTTAAAGATGATCCTCTGCCTAATGGGCAGCCAGTGGACCTGCCTCCTAAGGTCAGAAATGTGGTCTTTCCTGGAAAAACCTGTAGCGGCCCTGAGGGCGTTGTTCTGGGCAACGCAGGTATTGAAGGGGCATTAGCTGTTGGCTGATCGCGCAGGGCAATCCATCCCCATTTTCAATAAAAACATTTTTTTTTAAATTAAAAAAATTACCCAAGAGACACCGGACATAGGATTAGAACTCAGGTCTCCAACATTGCAAGACAAAGCACTTACCACTTGAGCCACTGGTGGCTGTGCTTCTGAGAGTTGCATTTGGGCGTATATATCTTTCTTCTGCATGCCCCTGTGAGCATGCCCATGTCAGCATGCCCATTTGCATTGTCAAACATGTTCACTGCAGAAAATGAGGATAGAACATCTGGCCCCCGCTCCTCCAAATATCAGCTAACTGCAGTCGCCTCGAGGTTAAGTGCTTGCGTTACAGCGTTGGGGGCATGGGTTTAAGTCCTGCTTTCGGCACATAAACGGAATAGTTGCGTAAACTCCTTGTACAGTTGTGGGTACCCACACTCCTTCTAAAAGGTTCAGTGGTTATGAAAAGAGGTCCTTGGAAAAGGGAGGGTGGAAGAAAGCAGAGAGGCAGGACTGAGGAAGCGCAGGGTAAATAAAGGAGGAGGTGGGGCAGGCTAAAGGGAGTGGTAGGGCTGGATGAATGGGTCCCTGTGGAGAGGGGGCGGGTCTGGGTGAGTGGGGGTAGGACTAGAAGGATATGGTGCAGGTTCCCTGGTAAAAGGAGGGTGGAAGAAAGCAGAGGTGGGACTGTGGTGGTGAGAAAGTGTGGCAGTTGGGGTCCATTCCACACGCTCTCCGCTGGGCCTCCTTTCCCCACATTAGGACCCTCCTTTACACACCCATTCCTCCACAATTCTGGGCCCTCTTCCCCCCATGACACCGTTCCCAGGGCCGACTTATTCGCTGTCACCCCAGGGCCCACTTTATGCCCTCTAGACCTACCCCCTCCTCCTCTTCTCCACAGGGACCCATTCATCCAGCCCTACCTCCCCCTACTTTATTTACCGGCCACTTCCTCGCCTCCACATCCCGCTTCTCTGCTTTCTTCCACCCTCCCTTTACCAGGGAACTCATTACATTACATAGCCACTGAACCTTTTAGGAGTGTGGGTACCCACCACTGTACAAGGAGATTACCCAACTATTCTGTTTATGTGCCGAAAGCAGTACTCGAACCCAGGCCCCCCCAGCGCTGTAACGCAAGCACTTAACCTCTATGCCACTGCAGTTAGCTGGTATTTGTTGGAGCGGGGGAGGGGGGACAGATGTTCTATCCTCCTTGGTTTCAGTGAACATGTTTCACAATGCAAATGGGTATGCTCACAGGGGCATGCAGGAGAAAGATATATACGCCCAAAAGCGACCCTCGAAAGCATGGCAATCAGTGGCTCAAGCTGTAAATCCTTGGTCTTGCAATGCTGGAGACCTGAGTTCTAATCCAATGTCCGGTATCTCTTGGGCATTCTTTTTTTCATTTAAAAAAAATGTTTTTATTGAAAATTGGGATGCATTGCCCTGCCCGATCAGCCAACAGCTAACGCCCCTTCAATACATGTGTTCCCACTAACAGTTGTGCCTTTGTATTCTGCACTCTGGCCTTAGTAACACCCATACACAAGCTTGTCTCTCTGGCCCCAACTGACTGGAAAAAACGAGGGGAAAAGGTGCAATCTGGGGGTCATGGCTGATTCCATAATTGCACTGGGACTCAAACAGCACACCTTCTCGAGGTGCTGTGAGGTGACCACCGGCACCTGCATATCAAGCAAACCTGTATCAGCATCTCACCAGCAACTGAATGTGTCGCCTGCAAGGTACACATAGGAGGCTGCAGTAGGTGCATTAACCCATTGGGCTGTCGACCCTCCTTCCTCTGAGAGCAGGAAACTGCATTTCCATGTTGACTTACTTTGGCACATTAGATCTATCTTTCACCCCAATTCAGAGGATGCTTTGCTTCACGGAGAGATGATAATCATTGTGAGGTGTGAGCCACTAATAGCTAAGCAGGTCAGTTAAATCTTTGACCTTGTCATTGGGGTGTATTGTTATGCGCAGGGCAGCAGTCTTATGCCCTCTGCTACTGTACGCTTTCGTATTGGTGCTTGTTCATGATTCTAAAATGTAAACCGTCTGCTCTCAAAAGTGAAAGATTTGAAAGACTCTTGCTGTAACAAGCCTTTCCCACTCTTTGCCCTGGCGGTGAGAGAGCTGCTTTCTGCCTTTAACTTCCCCAATTGTGGAGTGGCTGGCTCCACCACTGACAACCAGTGCCTAATCCTGGAGGAAAACGGACAGAGGTCTGCGCCCTGCATCCTCCATGCGTCCCTAACGCTCCCAAACGCGACCACACCCCATACGGGCACAGGCCTATGTCCTATGCAGCCCCTCTGGTGAAGCCACCCACACAATTTAGGGTTAGGATCTGTGCTCTTCCACGTAGGCCTGGCCACCTAGGCCCCAGAAAGTGTCACAGCCTGCTTTATAAACCTTAGTGACGGTGGCCTAGGTGAAGATGATGTTGATGGAATACTGATGCCTTTTGCCTCCCAGAAGCCACCTGGGAGCATAGTAAAATGAAGGGGTGTTCCTGCTCTGCTGCCCTGTGTTTGCCCTCTGCCTAAGTGACATTCATTCTGGGCTCTCCAGGCAAATGTATCCATCTGGGAGAGAGCTAGGAATAGGACGTCTCTTTCTGCAGGCACAGTGGGGAAGACTCAGAGAGCTACATGCCTGAGACATCTTTCCTTGTCCCTCGCTCATTGTTCTGTTCCCTAACTTCTAACTCTCTGCCAGGCCAGGCCCTGTTTCTTTTACTGCCAACCCCCCTGACCCCTCATCTTTCACCTACTTCCCGCTCTATTATGCCTTCTCCTTTTTTACTCTCTTCTATGGCCCTTTGAAAAGGAATGCAGGCCTAGCTAAGCCTCGTGAAGGAAATCTACCAACAAAAGATGCATGGGAGGTGCTGTGAGACGAGTAAGAAGGGATGAAGGGGTGATGGGTTGTTGAGTTGGGAAGCACCAGAGGCGTAGCCAGGATTTTCTAGCAAATGGGGTCTGAAGCTAATGTAGTTGGGCCCACTGCAATGACAAAAATCTCTTTAAATGCCCACACAGAGCTGCTGAGTGGGCATTTACAGATTTTGGGTGGGCCTTTCCCCTCAGGCCCTACCCTGCCTACGCCTCTGCACTCTCACCCCCAGGGCAAAGAGTAGGAAAGGCTTGCTACAGCAAGAGTCTTTCAAATCTTTCACTTTTGGGAGCAGAGTGTTTACATTTAAAAATCATGAACAAGCAGCATTAAGAAACCATACAGTAGCAGAGGACAGAGGACTGCCCTGCGCATGTCAATACACCCCAATGACAAAAGCAAAGATTTAACTGACCTGCTTAGCTATTAGCGGCTCACACCTCACAATGATTATCATCTCAGACCCTTCCTATCCTCACAAAATGGCCTCACTATTGCTAGGGCCATCATAGGAGCTAGGTTGGACTACTGCAACGCACTCCTTGGTGGGACCTCCGGAAAAAACATCGCTAAACTCCAGCTTGCCCAGAACAACGCCCTCAGGGCCGCTACAGGTTTTTCCAGGAAAGACCACATTTCTGACCTTAGGAGGCAGGTCCACTGGCTGCCCATTAGGCAGAGGATCATCTTTAAAATCCTCTCCCTCACCCATAAATGCCTCCATGACCTTGCTCCCCCCTACCTTGCCCAGAGAATTTCACGACCCACCTCGGCCAGGTCCACCAGATCTGCCTACACCAACCTGATTTCTACTCCCAAGACTTGTAGAGTACGTGCGGGCGGCTCGAGCTTCTCAGCCCTAGCAGCCTCACACTGGAACGCCCTACCTTCGCTCCTCAGGGGGATTGACTCTCACCTAGCCTTCCGCAAAGCCTTAAAAACCAGGCTGTTTGTCTAAACCTTCCTGCCTTTATATTTACAGGCTTACGAACGTCATTTGTAACTATGCTCCGCTCTTCTCTCTGTAACTAAGTACCTTATGTTTCCTATGTTTACACAATCTTGCTGCTTACGCCTTCATGTAATAGCGCCTCGATGTCTATGGGCTGCAGTGCGCTCTATAAATGTAAAAAATAAATAAAAAATAAATAAATCTCTCTGTGAAGCAAAACATCCTCTGACTTGGGGTGAAACAGAGATCTAATGTGCCAATGGAAGGCAACATGGAAATTTAGTTTCCTGCTCTCAGAGGAAGGAGGGTCGACAGCCCAATGGGTTAATGCACCTACTGCAGCCTCCTATGTGTAGCCTGCAGGCGACACATTCAGTTGCCGGTGAGATGCTGATACAGGTTTGCTTGCTATGCAGGGGCCGGTGGTCACATCACAGCACCTCGAGAAGGTGTCCTGTTTGAGTCCTAGTGCAATTATGGTATCAACCATGACCTGTAGATTACACCTTTTACACCCGTTTTTTCCAGTCAGTTGGGGCCAGAGAGACAAGCTTGTGTATGGGTGTTACCAAGGCCAGAGTGCCGAAAACAGAGGCACAATTGTTAGTGGGAACGCAGGTATTGAAGGGGCATTAGCTGTTGGCTGATCGCGCAGGGCAATCCATCCCCATTTTCAATAAAAACATTTTTTTTTAAATTAAAAAAATTACCCAAGAGACACCGGACATAGGATTAGAACTCAGGTCTCCAACATTGCAAGACAAAGCACTTACCACTTGAACCACTGGTGGCTGCGCTTCTGAGAGTTGCATTTGGGCGTATATATCTTTCTTCTGCATGCCCCTGTGAGCATGCCCATGTCAGCATGCCCATTTGCATTGTCAAACATGTTCACTGCAGAAAATGAGGATAGAACATCTGGCCCCCGCTCCTCCAAATATCAGCTAACTGCAGTCGCCTCGAGGTTAAGTGCTTGCGTTACAGCGTTGGGGGCATGGGTTTAAGTCCTGCTTTCGGCACATAAACGGAATAGTTGCGTAATCTCCTTGTACAGTTGTGGGTACCCACACTCCTTCTAAAAGGTTCAGTGGTTATGAAAAGAGGTCCTTGGAAAAGGGAGGGTGGAAGAAAGCAGAGAGGCAGGACTGAGGAAGCGCAGGGTAAATAAAGGAGGAGGTGGGGCAGGCTAAAGGGAGTGGTAGGGCTGGATGAATGGGTCCCTGTGGAGAGGGGGCGGGTCTGGGTGAGTGGGGGTAGGACTAGAAGGATATGGTGCAGGTTCCCTGGTAAAAGGAGGGTGGAAGAAAGCAGAGGTGGGACTTTGGGGATGAGACAGTGTGGCAGTTGGGGTCCATTCCACACACTCTCCGCTGGGCCTCCTTTCCCCACATTAGGACCCTCCTTTACACACCCATTCCTCCACAATTCTGGGCCCTCTTCCCCCCATGACACCGTTCCCAGGGCCGACTTATTCGCTGTCACCCCAGGGCCCACTTTATGCCCTCTAGACCTACCCCCTCCTCCTCTTCTCCACAGGGACCCATTCATCCAGCCCTACCTCCCCCTACTTTATTTACCGGCCACTTCCTCGCCTCCACATCCCGCTTCTCTGCTTTCTTCCACCCTCCCTTTACCAGGGAACTCATTACATTACATAGCCACTGAACCTTTTAGGAGTGTGGGTACCCACCACTGTACAAGGAGATTACCCAACTATTCTGTTTATGTGCCGAAAGCAGTACTCGAACCCAGGCCCCCCCAGCGCTGTAACGCAAGCACTTAACCTCTATGCCACTGCAGTTAGCTGGTATTTGTTGGAGCGGGGGAGGGGGGACAGATGTTCTATCCTCCTTGGTTTCAGTGAACATGTTTCACAATGCAAATGGGTATGCTCACAGGGGCATGCAGGAGAAAGATATATACGCCCAAAAGCGAACCTCGAAAGCATGGCAATCAGTGGCTCAAGCTGTAAATCCTTGGTCTTGCAATGCTGGAGACCTGAGTTCTAATCCAATGTCCGGTATCTCTTGGGCATTCTTTTTTTCATTTAAAAAAAATGTTTTTATTGAAAATTGGGATGCATTGCCCTGCCCGATCAGCCAACAGCTAACGCCCCTTCAATACATGTGTTCCCACTAACAGTTGTGCCTTTGTATTCTGCACTCTGGCCATCGTAACACCCATACACAAGCTTGTCTCTCTGGCCCCAACTGACTGGAAAAAACGAGGGGAAAAGGTGCAATATGGGGGTCATGGCTGATTCCATAATTGCACTGGGACTCAAACAGCACACCTTCTCGAGGTGCTGTGAGGTGACCACCGGCACCTGCATATCAAGCAAACCTGCATCAGCATCTCACCAGCAACTGAATGTGTCGCCTGCAAGGTACACATAGGAGGCTGCAGTAGGTGCATTAACCCATTGGGCTGTCGACCCTCCTTCCTCTGAGAGCAGGAAACTGCATTTCCATGTTGACTTACTTTGGCACATTAGATCTATCTTTCACCCCAATTCAGAGGATGCTTTGCTTCACGGAGAGATGATAATCATTGTGAGGTGTGAGCCACTAATAGCTAAGCAGGTCAGTTAAATCTTTGACCTTGTCATTGGGGTGTATTGTTATGCGCAGGGCAGCAGTCTTATGCCCTCTGCTACTGTACGCTTTCGTATTGGTGCTTGTTCATGATTCTAAAATGTAAACAGTCTGCTCTCAAAAGTGAAAGATTTGAAAGACTCTTGCTGTAACAAGCCTTTCCCACTCTTTGCCCTGGCGGTGAGAGAGCTGCTTTCTGCCTTTAACTTCCCCAATTGTGGAGTGGCTGGCTCCACCACTGACAACCAGTGCCTAATCCTGGAGGACAACGGACAGAGGTCTGCGCCCTGCATCCTCCATGCGTCCCTAACCTCCCAAACGCGACCACACCCCATACGGGCACAGCCCTATGTCCTATGCAGCCCCTCTGGTGAAGCCACCCACACAATTTAGGGTTAGGATCTGTGCTCTTCCACGTAGGCCTGGCCACCTAGGCCCCAGAAAGTGTCACAGCCTGCTTTATAAACCTTAGTGACGGTGGCCTAGGTGAAGATGATGTTGATGGAATACTGATGCCTTTTGCCTCCCAGAAGCCACCTGGGAGCATAGTAAAATGAAGGGGTGTTCCTGCTCTGCTGCCCTGTGTTTGCCCTCTGCCTAAGTGACATTCATTCTGGGCTCTCCAGGCAAATGTATCCATCTGGGAGAGAGCTAGGAATAGGACGTCTCTTTCTGCAGGCACAGTGGGGAAGACTCAGAGAGCTACATGCCTGAGACATCTTTCCTTGTCCCTCGCTCATTGTTCTGTTCCCTAACTTCTAACTCTCTGCCAGGCCAGGCCCTGTTTCTTTTACTGCCAACCCCCCTGGCCCCTCATCTTTCACCTACTTCCCGCTCTATTATGCCTTCTCCTTTTTTACTCTCTTCTATGGCCCTTTGAAAAGGAATGCAGGCCTAGCTAAGCCTCGTGAAGGAAATCTACCAACAAAAGATGCATGGGAGGTGCTGTGAGACGAGTAAGAAGGGATGAAGGGGTGATGGGTTGTTGAGTTGGGAAGCACCAGAGGCGTAGCCAGGATTTTCTAGCAAATGGGGTCTGAAGCTAATGTAGTTGGGCCCACTGCAATGACAAAAATCTCTTTAAATGCCCACACAGAGCTGCTGAGTGGGCATTTACAGATTTTGGGTGGGCCTTTCCCCTCAGGCCCTACCCTGCCTACGCCTCTGCACTCTCACCCCCAGGGCAAAGAGTAGGAAAGGCTTGCTACAGCAAGAGTCTTTCAAATCTTTCACTTTTGGGAGCAGAGTGTTTACATTTAAAAATCATGAACAAGCAGCATTAAGAAACCATACAGTAGCAGAGGACAGAGGACTGCCCTGCGCATGTCAATACACCCCAATGACAAAAGCAAAGATTTAACTGACCTGCTTAGCTATTAGCGGCTCACACCTCACAATGATTATCATCTCAGACCCTTCCTATCCTCACAAAATGGCCTCACTATTGCTAGGGCCATCATAGGATCTAGGTTGGACTACTGCAACGCACTCCTTGGTGGGACCTCCGGAAAAAACATCGCTAAACTCCAGCTTGCCCAGAACAACGCCCTCAGGGCCGCTACAGGTTTTTCCAGGAAAGACCACATTTCTGACCTTAGGAGGCAGGTCCACTGGCTGCCCATTAGGCAGAGGATCATCTTTAAAATCCTCTCCCTCACCCATAAATGCCTCCATGACCTTGCTCCCCCCTACCTTGCCCAGAGAATTTCACGACCCACCTCGGCCAGGTCCACCAGATCTGCCTACACCAACCTGATTTCTACTCCCAAGACTTGTAGAGTACGTGCGGGCGGCTCGAGCTTCTCAGCCCTAGCAGCCTCACACTGGAACGCCCTACCTTCGCTCCTCAGGGGGATTGACTCTCACCTAGCCTTCCGCAAAGCCTTAAAAACCAGGCTGTTTGTCTAAACCTTCCTGCCTTTATATTTACAGGCTTACGAACGTCATTTGTAACTATGCTCCGCTCTTCTCTCTGTAACTAAGTACCTTATGTTTCCTATGTTTACACAATCTTGCTGCTTACGCCTTCATGTAATAGCGCCTCGATGTCTATGGGCTGCAGTGCGCTCTATAAATGTAAAAAATAAATAAAAAATAAATAAATCTCTCTGTGAAGCAAAACATCCTCTGACTTGGGGTGAAACAGAGATCTAATGTGCCAATGGAAGGCAACATGGAAATTTAGTTTCCTGCTCTCAGAGGAAGGAGGGTCGACAGCCCAATGGGTTAATGCACCTACTGCAGCCTCCTATGTGTAGCCTGCAGGCGACACATTCAGTTGCCGGTGAGATGCTGATACAGGTTTGCTTGCTATGCAGGGGCCGGTGGTCACATCATAGCACCTCGAGAAGGTGTCCTGTTTGAGTCCTAGTGCAATTATGGTATCAACCATGACCTGTAGATTACACCTTTTACACCCGTTTTTTCCAGTCAGTTGGGGCCAGAGAGACAAGCTTGTGTATGGGTGTTACCAAGGCCAGAGTGCCGAAAACAGAGGCACAATTGTTAGTGGGAACGCAGGTATTGAAGGGGCATTAGCTGTTGGCTGATCGCGCAGGGCAATCCATCCCCATTTTCAATAAAAACATTTTTTTTTAAATTAAAAAAATTACCCAAGAGACACCGGACATAGGATTAGAACTCAGGTCTCCAACATTGCAAGACAAAGCACTTACCACTTGAGCCACTGGTGGCTGTGCTTCTGAGAGTTGCATTTGGGCGTATATATCTTTCTTCTGCATGCCCCTGTGAGCATGCCCATGTCAGCATGCCCATTTGCATTGTCAAACATGTTCACTGCAGAAAATGAGGATAGAACATCTGGCCCCCGCTCCTCCAAATATCAGCTAACTGCAGTCGCCTCGAGGTTAAGTGCTTGCGTTACAGCGTTGGGGGCATGGGTTTAAGTCCTGCTTTCGGCACATAAACGGAATAGTTGCGTAAACTCCTTGTACAGTTGTGGGTACCCACACTCCTTCTAAAAGGTTCAGTGGTTATGAAAAGAGGTCCTTGGAAAAGGGAGGGTGGAAGAAAGCAGAGAGGCAGGACTGAGGAAGCGCAGGGTAAATAAAGGAGGAGGTGGGGCAGGCTAAAGGGAGTGGTAGGGCTGGATGAATGGGTCCCTGTGGAGAGGGGGCGGGTCTGGGTGAGTGGGGGTAGGACTAGAAGGATATGGTGCAGGTTCCCTGGTAAAAGGAGGGTGGAAGAAAGCAGAGGTGGGACTGTGGTGGTGAGAAAGTGTGGCAGTTGGGGTCCATTCCACACGCTCTCCGCTGGGCCTCCTTTCCCCACATTAGGACCCTCCTTTACACACCCATTCCTCCACAATTCTGGGCCCTCTTCCCCCCATGACACCGTTCCCAGGGCCGACTTATTCGCTGTCACCCCAGGGCCCACTTTATGCCCTCTAGACCTACCCCCTCCTCCTCTTCTCCACAGGGACCCATTCATCCAGCCCTACCTCCCCCTACTTTATTTACCGGCCACTTCCTCGCCTCCACATCCCGCTTCTCTGCTTTCTTCCACCCTCCCTTTACCAGGGAACTCATTACATTACATAGCCACTGAACCTTTTAGGAGTGTGGGTACCCACCACTGTACAAGGAGATTACCCAACTATTCTGTTTATGTGCCGAAAGCAGTACTCGAACCCAGGCCCCCCCAGCGCTGTAACGCAAGCACTTAACCTCTATGCCACTGCAGTTAGCTGGTATTTGTTGGAGCGGGGGAGGGGGGACAGATGTTCTATCCTCCTTGGTTTCAGTGAACATGTTTCACAATGCAAATGGGTATGCTCACAGGGGCATGCAGGAGAAAGATATATACGCCCAAAAGCGACCCTCGAAAGCATGGCAATCAGTGGCTCAAGCTGTAAATCCTTGGTCTTGCAATGCTGGAGACCTGAGTTCTAATCCAATGTCCGGTATCTCTTGGGCATTCTTTTTTTCATTTAAAAAAAATGTTTTTATTGAAAATTGGGATGCATTGCCCTGCCCGATCAGCCAACAGCTAACGCCCCTTCAATACATGTGTTCCCACTAACAGTTGTGCCTTTGTATTCTGCACTCTGGCCTTAGTAACACCCATACACAAGCTTGTCTCTCTGGCCCCAACTGACTGGAAAAAACGAGGGGAAAAGGTGCAATCTGGGGGTCATGGCTGATTCCATAATTGCACTGGGACTCAAACAGCACACCTTCTCGAGGTGCTGTGAGGTGACCACCGGCACCTGCATATCAAGCAAACCTGTATCAGCATCTCACCAGCAACTGAATGTGTCGCCTGCAAGGTACACATAGGAGGCTGCAGTAGGTGCATTAACCCATTGGGCTGTCGACCCTCCTTCCTCTGAGAGCAGGAAACTGCATTTCCATGTTGACTTACTTTGGCACATTAGATCTATCTTTCACCCCAATTCAGAGGATGCTTTGCTTCACGGAGAGATGATAATCATTGTGAGGTGTGAGCCACTAATAGCTAAGCAGGTCAGTTAAATCTTTGACCTTGTCATTGGGGTGTATTGTTATGCGCAGGGCAGCAGTCTTATGCCCTCTGCTACTGTACGCTTTCGTATTGGTGCTTGTTCATGATTCTAAAATGTAAACAGTCTGCTCTCAAAAGTGAAAGATTTGAAAGACTCTTGCTGTAACAAGCCTTTCCCACTCTTTGCCCTGGCGGTGAGAGAGCTGCTTTCTGCCTTTAACTTCCCCAATTGTGGAGTGGCTGGCTCCACCACTGACAACCAGTGCCTAATCCTGGAGGAAAACGGACAGAGGTCTGCGCCCTGCATCCTCCATGCGTCCCTAACGCTCCCAAACGCGACCACACCCCATACGGGCACAGGCCTATGTCCTATGCAGCCCCTCTGGTGAAGCCACCCACACAATTTAGGGTTAGGATCTGTGCTCTTCCACGTAGGCCTGGCCACCTAGGCCCCAGAAAGTGTCACAGCCTGCTTTATAAACCTTAGTGACGGTGGCCTAGGTGAAGATGATGTTGATGGAATACTGATGCCTTTTGCCTCCCAGAAGCCACCTGGGAGCATAGTAAAATGAAGGGGTGTTCCTGCTCTGCTGCCCTGTGTTTGCCCTCTGCCTAAGTGACATTCATTCTGGGCTCTCCAGGCAAATGTATCCATCTGGGAGAGAGCTAGGAATAGGACGTCTCTTTCTGCAGGCACAGTGGGGAAGACTCAGAGAGCTACATGCCTGAGACATCTTTCCTTGTCCCTCGCTCATTGTTCTGTTCCCTAACTTCTAACTCTCTGCCAGGCCAGGCCCTGTTTCTTTTACTGCCAACCCCCCTGACCCCTCATCTTTCACCTACTTCCCGCTCTATTATGCCTTCTCCTTTTTTACTCTCTTCTATGGCCCTTTGAAAAGGAATGCAGGCCTAGCTAAGCCTCGTGAAGGAAATCTACCAACAAAAGATGCATGGGAGGTGCTGTGAGACGAGTAAGAAGGGATGAAGGGGTGATGGGTTGTTGAGTTGGGAAGCACCAGAGGCGTAGCCAGGATTTTCTAGCAAATGGGGTCTGAAGCTAATGTAGTTGGGCCCACTGCAATGACAAAAATCTCTTTAAATGCCCACACAGAGCTGCTGAGTGGGCATTTACAGATTTTGGGTGGGCCTTTCCCCTCAGGCCCTACCCTGCCTACGCCTCTGCACTCTCACCCCCAGGGCAAAGAGTAGGAAAGGCTTGCTACAGCAAGAGTCTTTCAAATCTTTCACTTTTGGGAGCAGAGTGTTTACATTTAAAAATCATGAACAAGCAGCATTAAGAAACCATACAGTAGCAGAGGACAGAGGACTGCCCTGCGCATGTCAATACACCCCAATGACAAAAGCAAAGATTTCACTGACCTGCTTAGCTATTAGCGGCTCACACCTCACAATGATTATCATCTCAGACCCTTCCTATCCTCACAAAATGGCCTCACTATTGCTAGGGCCATCATAGGAGCTAGGTTGGACTACTGCAACGCACTCCTTGGTGGGACCTCCGGAAAAAACATCGCTAAACTCCAGCTTGCCCAGAACAACGCCCTCAGGGCCGCTACAGGTTTTTCCAGGAAAGACCACATTTCTGACCTTAGGAGGCAGGTCCACTGGCTGCCCATTAGGCAGAGGATCATCTTTAAAATCCTCTCCCTCACCCATAAATGCCTCCATGACCTTGCTCCCCCCTACCTTGCCCAGAGAATTTCACGACCCACCTCGGCCAGGTCCACCAGATCTGCCTACACCAACCTGATTTCTACTCCCAAGACTTGTAGAGTACGTGCGGGCGGCTCGAGCTTCTCAGCCCTAGCAGCCTCACACTGGAACGCCCTACCTTCGCTCCTCAGGGGGATTGACTCTCACCTAGCCTTCCGCAAAGCCTTAAAAACCAGGCTGTTTGTCTAAACCTTCCTGCCTTTATATTTACAGGCTTACGAACGTCATTTGTAACTATGCTCCGCTCTTCTCTCTGTAACTAAGTACCTTATGTTTCCTATGTTTACACAATCTTGCTGCTTACGCCTTCATGTAATAGCGCCTCGATGTCTATGGGCTGCAGTGCGCTCTATAAATGTAAAAAATAAATAAAAAATAAATAAATCTCTCTGTGAAGCAAAACATCCTCTGACTTGGGGTGAAACAGAGATCTAATGTGCCAATGGAAGGCAACATGGAAATTTAGTTTCCTGCTCTCAGAGGAAGGAGGGTCGACAGCCCAATGGGTTAATGCACCTACTGCAGCCTCCTATGTGTAGCCTGCAGGCGACACATTCAGTTGCCGGTGAGATGCTGATACAGGTTTGCTTGCTATGCAGGGGCCGGTGGTCACATCACAGCACCTCGAGAAGGTGTCCTGTTTGAGTCCTAGTGCAATTATGGTATCAACCATGACCTGTAGATTACACCTTTTACACCCGTTTTTTCCAGTCAGTTGGGGCCAGAGAGACAAGCTTGTGTATGGGTGTTACCAAGGCCAGAGTGCCGAAAACAGAGGCACAATTGTTAGTGGGAACGCAGGTATTGAAGGGGCATTAGCTGTTGGCTGATCGCGCAGGGCAATCCATCCCCATTTTCAATAAAAACATTTTTTTTTAAATTAAAAAAATTACCCAAGAGACACCGGACATAGGATTAGAACTCAGGTCTCCAACATTGCAAAACAGCACTTACCACTTGAGCCACTGGTGGCTGCGCTTCTGAGAGTTGCATTTGGGCGTATATATCTTTCTTCTGCATGCCCCTGTGAGCATGCCCATGTCAGCATGCCCATTTGCATTGTCAAACATGTTCACTGCAGAAAATGAGGATAGAACATCTGGCCCCCGCTCCTCCAAATATCAGCTAACTGCAGTCGCCTCGAGGTTAAGTGCTTGCGTTACAGCGTTGGGGGCATGGGTTTAAGTCCTGCTTTCGGCACATAAACGGAATAGTTGCGTAATCTCCTTGTACAGTTGTGGGTACCCACACTCCTTCTAAAAGGTTCAGTGGTTATGAAAAGAGGTCCTTGGAAAAGGGAGGGTGGAAGAAAGCAGAGAGGCAGGACTGAGGAAGCGCAGGGTAAATAAAGGAGGAGGTGGGGCAGGCTAAAGGGAGTGGTAGGGCTGGATGAATGGGTCCCTGTGGAGAGGGGGCGGGTCTGGGTGAGTGGGGGTAGGACTAGAAGGATATGGTGCAGGTTCCCTGGTAAAAGGAGGGTGGAAGAAAGCAGAGGTGGGACTGTGGTGGTGAGAAAGTGTGGCAGTTGGGGTCCATTCCACACGCTCTCCGCTGGGCCTCCTTTCCCCACATTAGGACCCTCCTTTACACACCCATTCCTCCACAATTCTGGGCCCTCTTCCCCCCATGACACCGTTCCCAGGGCCGACTTATTCGCTGTCACCCCAGGGCCCACTTTATGCCCTCTAGACCTACTCCCTCCTCCTCTTCTCCACAGGGACCCATTCATCCAGCCCTACCTCCCCCTACTTTATTTACCGGCCACTTCCTCGCCTCCACATCCCGCTTCTCTGCTTTCTTCCACCCTCCCTTTACCAGGGAACTCATTACATTACATAGCCACTGAACCTTTTAGGAGTGTGGGTACCCACCACTGTACAAGGAGATTACCCAACTATTCTGTTTATGTGCCGAAAGCAGTACTCGAACCCAGGCCCCCCCAGCGCTGTAACGCAAGCACTTAACCTCTATGCCACTGCAGTGAGCTGGTATTTGTTGGAGCGGGGGAGGGGGGACAGATGTTCTATCCTCCTTGGTTTCAGTGAACATGTTTCACAATGCAAATGGGTATGCTCACAGGGGCATGCAGGAGAAAGATATATACGCCCAAAAGCGAACCTCGAAAGCATGGCAATCAGTGGCTCAAGCTGTAAATCCTTGGTCTTGCAATGCTGGAGACCTGAGTTCTAATCCAATGTCCGGTATCTCTTGGGCATTCTTTTTTTCATTTAAAAAAAATGTTTTTATTGAAAATTGGGATGCATTGCCCTGCCCGATCAGCCAACAGCTAACGCCCCTTCAATACATGTGTTCCCACTAACAGTTGTGCCTTTGTATTCTGCACTCTGGCCTTAGTAACACCCATACACAAGCTTGTCTCTCTGGCCCCAACTGACTGGAAAAAACGAGGGGAAAAGGTGCAATCTGGGGGTCATGGCTGATTCCATAATTGCACTGGGACTCAAACAGCACACCTTCTCGAGGTGCTGTGAGGTGACCACCGGCACCTGCATATCAAGCAAACCTGCATCAGCATCTCACCAGCAACTGAATGTGTCGCCTGCAAGGTACACATAGGAGGCTGCAGTAGGTGCATTAACCCATTGGGCTGTCGACCCTCCTTCCTCTGAGAGCAGGAAACTGCATTTCCATGTTGACTTACTTTGGCACATTAGATCTATCTTTCACCCCAATTCAGAGGATGCTTTGCTTCACGGAGAGATGATAATCATTGTGAGGTGTGAGCCACTAATAGCTAAGCAGGTCAGTTAAATCTTTGACCTTGTCATTGGGGTGTATTGTTATGCGCAGGGCAGCAGTCTTATGCCCTCTGCTACTGTACGCTTTCGTATTGGTGCTTGTTCATGATTCTAAAATGTAAACAGTCTGCTCTCAAAAGTGAAAGATTTGAAAGACTCTTGCTGTAACAAGCCTTTCCCACTCTTTGCCCTGGCGGTGAGAGAGCTGCTTTCTGCCTTTAACTTCCCCAATTGTGGAGTGGCTGGCTCCACCACTGACAACCAGTGCCTAATCCTGGAGGACAACGGACAGAGGTCTGCGCCCTGCATCCTCCATGCGTCCCTAACCTCCCAAACGCGACCACACCCCATACGGGCACAGCCCTATGTCCTATGCAGCCCCTCTGGTGAAGCCACCCACACAATTTAGGGTTAGGATCTGTGCTCTTCCACGTAGGCCTGGCCACCTAGGCCCCAGAAAGTGTCACAGCCTGCTTTATAAACCTTAGTGACGGTGGCCTAGGTGAAGATGATGTTGATGGAATACTGATGCCTTTTGCCTCCCAGAAGCCACCTGGGAGCATAGTAAAATGAAGGGGTGTTCCTGCTCTGCTGCCCTGTGTTTGCCCTCTGCCTAAGTGACATTCATTCTGGGCTCTCCAGGCAAATGTATCCATCTGGGAGAGAGCTAGGAATAGGACGTCTCTTTCTGCAGGCACAGTGGGGAAGACTCAGAGAGCTACATGCCTGAGACATCTTTCCTTGTCCCTCGCTCATTGTTCTGTTCCCTAACTTCTAACTCTCTGCCAGGCCAGGCCCTGTTTCTTTTACTGCCAACCCCCCTGGCCCCTCATCTTTCACCTACTTCCCGCTCTATTATGCCTTCTCCTTTTTTACTCTCTTCTATGGCCCTTTGAAAAGGAATGCAGGCCTAGCTAAGCCTCGTGAAGGAAATCTACCAACAAAGGATGCATGGGAGGTGCTGTGAGACGAGTAAGAAGGGATGAAGGGGTGATGGGTTGTTGAGTTGGGAAGCACCAGAGGCGTAGCCAGGATTTTCTAGCAAATGGGGTCTGAAGCTAATGTAGTTGGGCCCACTGCAATGACAAAAATCTCTTTAAAGGCCCACACAGAGCTGCTGAGTGGGCATTTACAGATTTTGGGTGGGCCTTTCCCCTCAGGCCCTACCCTGTCTACGCCTCTGCACTCTCACCCCCAGGGCAAAGAGTAGGAAAGGCTTGCTACAGCAAGAGTCTTTCAAATCTTTCACTTTTGGGAGCAGAGTGTTTACATTTAAAAATCATGAACAAGCAGCATTAAGAAACCATACAGTAGCAGAGGACAGAGGACTGCCCTGCGCATGTCAATACACCCCAATGACAAAAGCAAAGATTTAACTGACCTGCTTAGCTATTAGCGGCTCACACCTCACAATGATTATCATCTCAGACCCTTCCTATCCTCACAAAATGGCCTCACTATTGCTAGGGCCATCATAGGATCTAGGTTGGACTACTGCAACGCACTCCTTGGTGGGACCTCCGGAAAAAACATCGCTAAACTCCAGCTTGCCCAGAACAACGCCCTCAGGGCCGCTACAGGTTTTTCCAGGAAAGACCACATTTCTGACCTTAGGAGGCAGGTCCACTGGCTGCCCATTAGGCAGAGGATCATCTTTAAAATCCTCTCCCTCACCCATAAATGCCTCCATGACCTTGCTCCCCCCTACCTTGCCCAGAGAATTTCACGACCCACCTCGGCCAGGTCCACCAGATCTGCCTACACCAACCTGATTTCTACTCCCAAGACTTGTAGAGTACGTGCGGGCGGCTCGAGCTTCTCAGCCCTAGCAGCCTCACACTGGAACGCCCTACCTTCGCTCCTCAGGGGGATTGACTCTCACCTAGCCTTCCGCAAAGCCTTAAAAACCAGGCTGTTTGTCTAAACCTTCCTGCCTTTATATTTACAGGCTTACGAACGTCATTTGTAACTATGCTCCGCTCTTCTCTCTGTAACTAAGTACCTTATGTTTCCTATGTTTACACAATCTTGCTGCTTACGCCTTCATGTAATAGCGCCTCGATGTCTATGGGCTGCAGTGCGCTCTATAAATGTAAAAAATAAATAAAAAATAAATAAATCTCTCTGTGAAGCAAAACATCCTCTGACTTGGGGTGAAACAGAGATCTAATGTGCCAATGGAAGGCAACATGGAAATTTAGTTTCCTGCTCTCAGAGGAAGGAGGGTCGACAGCCCAATGGGTTAATGCACCTACTGCAGCCTCCTATGTGTAGCCTGCAGGCGACACATTCAGTTGCCGGTGAGATGCTGATACAGGTTTGCTTGCTACGCAGGGGCCGGTGGTCACATCATAGCACCTCGAGAAGGTGTCCTGTTTGAGTCCTAGTGCAATTATGGTATCAACCATGACCTGTAGATTACACCTTTTACACCCGTTTTTTCCAGTCAGTTGGGGCCAGAGAGACAAGCTTGTGTATGGGTGTTACCAAGGCCAGAGTGCCGAAAACAGAGGCACAATTGTTAGTGGGAACGCAGGTATTGAAGGGGCATTAGCTGTTGGCTGATCGCGCAGGGCAATCCATCCCCATTTTCAATAAAAACATTTTTTTTAAAATTAAAACAATTACCCAAGAGACACCGGACATAGGATTAGAACTCAGGTCTCCAACATTGCAAGACAAAGCACTTACCACTTGAGCCACTGGTGGCTGTGCTTCTGAGAGTTGCATTTGGGCGTATATATCTTTCTTCTGCATGCCCCTGTGAGCATGCCCATGTCAGCATGCCCATTTGCATTGTCACACATGTTCACTGCAGAAAATGAGGATAGAACATCTGGCCCCCGCTCCTCCAAATATCAGCTAACTGCAGTCGCCTCGAGGTTAAGTGCTTGCGTTACAGCGTTGGGGGCATGGGTTTAAGTCCTGCTTTCGGCACATAAACGGAATAGTTGCGTAATCTCCTTGTACAGTTGTGGGTACCCACACTCCTTCTAAAAGGTTCAGTGGTTATGAAAAGAGGTCCTTGGAAAAGGGAGGGTGGAAGAAAGCAGAGAGGCAGGACTGAGGAAGCGCAGGGTAAATAAAGGAGGAGGTGGGGCAGGCTAAAGGGAGTGGTAGGGCTGGATGAATGGGTCCCTGTGGAGAGGGGGCGGGTCTGGGTGAGTGGGGGTAGGACTAGAAGGATATGGTGCAGGTTCCCTGGTAAAAGGAGGGTGGAAGAAAGCAGAGGTGGGACTGTGGTGGTGAGAAAGTGTGGCAGTTGGGGTCCATTCCACACGCTCTCCGCTGGGCCTCCTTTCCCCACATTAGGACCCTCCTTTACACACCCATTCCTCCACAATTCTGGGCCCTCTTCCCCCCATGACACCGTTCCCAGGGCCGACTTATTCGCTGTCACCCCAGGGCCCACTTTATGCCCTCTAGACCTACCCCCTCCTCCTCCTCTTCTCCACAGGGACCCATTCATCCAGCCCTACCTCCCCCTACTTTATTTACCGGCCACTTCCTTGCCTCCACATCCCGCTTCTCTGCTTTCTTCCACCCTCCCTTTACCAGGGAACTCATTACATTACATAGCCACTGAACCTTTTAGGAGTGTGGGTACCCACCACTGTACAAGGAGATTACCCAACTATTCTGTTTATGTGCCGAAAGCAGTACTCGAACCCAGGCCCCCCCATCGCTGTAACGCAAGCACTTAACCTCTATGCCACTGCAGTTAGCTGGTATTTGTTGGAGCGGGGGAGGGGGGACAGATGTTCTATCCTCCTTGGTTTCAGTGAACATGTTTCACAATGCAAATGGGTATGCTCACAGGGGCATGCAGGAGAAAGATATATACGCCCAAAAGTGACCCTCGAAAGCATGGCAATCAGTGGCTCAAGCTGTAAATCCTTGGTCTTGCAATGCTGGAGACCTGAGTTCTAATCCAATGTCCGGTATCTCTTGGGCATTCTTTTTTTCATTTAAAAAAAATGTTTTTATTGAAAATTGGGATGCATTGCCCTGCCCGATCAGCCAACAGCTAACGCCCCTTCAATACATGTGTTCCCACTAACAGTTGTGCCTTTGTATTCTGCACTCTGGCCTTAGTAACACCCATACACAAGCTTGTCTCTCTGGCCCCAACTGACTGGAAAAAACGAGGGGAAAAGGTGCAATCTGGGGGTCATGGCTGATTCCATAATTGCACTGGGACTCAAACAGCACACCTTCTCGAGGTGCTGTGAGGTGACCACCGGCACCTGCATATCAAGCAAACCTGCATCAGCATCTCACCAGCAACTGAATGTGTCGCCTGCAAGGTACATATAGGAGGCTGCAGTAGGTGCATTAACCCATTGGGCTGTCGACCCTCCTTCCTCTGAGAGCAGGAAACTGCATTTCCATGTTGACTTACTTTGGCACATTAGATCTATCTTTCACCCCAATTCAGAGGATGCTTTGCTTCACGGAGAGATGATAATCATTGTGAGGTGTGAGCCACTAATAGCTAAGCAGGTCAGTTAAATCTTTGACCTTGTCATTGGGGTGTATTGTTATGCGCAGGGCAGCAGTCTTATGCCCTCTGCTACTGTACGCTTTCGTATTGGTGCTTGTTCATGATTCTAAAATGTAAACAGTCTGCTCTCAAAAGTGAAAGATTTGAAAGACTCTTGCTGTAACAAGCCTTTCCCACTCTTTGCCCTGGCGGTGAGAGAGCTGCTTTCTGCCTTTAACTTCCCCAATTGTGGAGTGGCTGGCTCCACCACTGACAACCAGTGCCTAATCCTGGAGGAAAACGGACAGAGATCTGCGCCCTGCATCCTCCATGCGTCCCTAACGCTCCCAAACGCGACCACACCCCATACGGGCACAGCCCTATGTCCTATGCAGCCCCTCTGGTGAAGCCACCCACACAATTTAGGGTTAGGATCTGTGCTCTTCCACGTAGGCCTGGCCACCTAGGCCCCAGAAAGTGTCACAGCCTGCTTTATAAACCTTAGTGACGGTGGCCTAGGTGAAGATGATGTTGATGTAATACTGATGCCTTTTGCCTCCCAGAAGCCACCTGGGAGCATAGTAAAATGAAGGGGTGTTCCTGCTCTGCTGCCCTGTGTTTGCCCTCTGCCTAAGTGACATTCATTCTGGGCTCTCCAGGCAAATGTATCCATCTGGGAGAGAGCTAGGAATAGGACGTCTCTTTCTGCAGGCACAGTGGGGAAGACTCAGAGAGCTACATGCCTGAGACATCTTTCCTTGTCCCTCGCTCATTGTTCTGTTCCCTAACTTCTAACTCTCTGCCAGGCCAGGCCCTGTTTCTTTTACTGCCAACCCCCCTGACCCCTCATCTTTCACCTACTTCCCGCTCTATTATGCCTTCTCCTTTTTTACTCTCTTCTATGGCCCTTTGAAAAGGAATGCAGGCCTAGCTAAGCCTTGTGAAGGAAATCTACCAACAAAAGATGCATGGGAGGTGCTGTGAGACGAGTAAGAAGGGATGAAGGGGTGATGGGTTGTTGAGTTGGGAAGCACCAGAGGCGTAGCCAGGATTTTCTAGCAAATGGGGTCTGAAGCTAATGTAGTTGGGCCCACTGCAATGACAAAAATCTCTTTAAATGCCCACACAGAGCTGCTGAGTGGGCATTTACAGATTTTGGGTGGGCCTTTCCCCTCAGGCCCTACCCTGCCTACGCCTCTGCACTCTCACCCCCAGGGCAAAGAGTAGGAAAGGCTTGCTACAGCAAGAGTCTTTCAAATCTTTCACTTTTGGGAGCAGAGTGTTTACATTTAAAAATCATGAACAAGCAGCATTAAGAAACCATACAGTAGCAGAGGACAGAGGACTGCCCTGCGCATGTCAATACACCCCAATGACAAAAGCAAAGATTTAACTGACCTGCTTAGCTATTAGCGGCTCACACCTCACAATGATTATCATCTCAGACCCTTCCTATCCTCACAAAATGGCCTCACTATTGCTAGGGCCATCATAGGATCTAGGTTGGACTACTGCAACGCACTCCTTGGTGGGACCTCCGGAAAAAACATCGCTAAACTCCAGCTTGCCCAGAACAACGCCCTCAGGGCCGCTACAGGTTTTTCCAGGAAAGACCACATTTCTGACCTTAGGAGGCAGGTCCACTGGCTGCCCATTAGGCAGAGGATCATCTTTAAAATCCTCTCCCTCACCCATAAATGCCTCCATGACCTTGCTCCCCCCTACCTTGCCCAGAGAATTTCACGACCCACCTCGGCCAGGTCCACCAGATCTGCCTACACCAACCTGATTTCTACTCCCAAGACTTGTAGAGTACGTGCGGGCGGCTCGAGCTTCTCAGCCCTAGCAGCCTCACACTGGAACGCCCTACCTTCGCTCCTCAGGGGGATTGACTCTCACCTAGCCTTCCGCAAAGCCTTAAAAACCAGGCTGTTTGTCTAAACCTTCCTGCCTTTATATTTACAGGCTTACGAACGTCATTTGTAACTATGCTCCGCTCTTCTCTCTGTAACTAAGTACCTTATGTTTCCTATGTTTACACAATCTTGCTGCTTACGCCTTCATGTAATAGCGCCTCGATGTCTATGGGCTGCAGTGCGCTCTATAAATGTAAAAAATAAATAAAAAATAAATAAATCTCTCTGTGAAGCAAAACATCCTCTGACTTGGGGTGAAACAGAGATCTAATGTGCCAATGGAAGGCAACATGGAAATTTAGTTTCCTGCTCTCAGAGGAAGGAGGGTCGACAGCCCAATGGGTTAATGCACCTACTGCAGCCTCCTATGTGTAGCCTGCAGGCGACACATTCAGTTGCCGGTGAGATGCTGATACAGGTTTGCTTGCTATGCAGGGGCCGGTGGTCACATCACAGCACCTCGAGAAGGTGTCCTGTTTGAGTCCTAGTGCAATTATGGTATCAACCATGACCTGTAGATTACACCTTTTACACCCGTTTTTTCCAGTCAGTTGGGGCCAGAGAGACAAGCTTGTGTATGGGTGTTACCAAGGCCAGAGTGCCGAAAACAGAGGCACAATTGTTAGTGGGAACGCAGGTATTGAAGGGGCATTAGCTGTTGGCTGATCGCGCAGGGCAATCCATCCCCATTTTCAATAAAAACATTTTTTTTTAAATTAAAAAAATTACCCAAGAGACACCGGACATAGGATTAGAACTCAGGTCTCCAACATTGCAAGACAAAGCACTTACCACTTGAGCCACTGGTGGCTGTGCTTCTGAGAGTTGCATTTGGGCGTATATATCTTTCTTCTGCATGCCCCTGTGAGCATGCCCATGTCAGCATGCCCATTTGCATTGTCAAACATGTTCACTGCAGAAAATGAGGATAGAACATCTGGCCCCGCTCCTCCAAATATCAGCTAACTGCAGTCGCCTCGAGGTTAAGTGCTTGCGTTACAGCGTTGGGGGCATGGGTTTAAGTCCTGCTTTCGGCACATAAACGGAATAGTTGCGTAATCTCCTTGTACAGTTGTGGGTACCCACACTCCTTCTAAAAGGTTCAGTGGTTATGAAAAGAGGTCCTTGGAAAAGGGAGGGTGGAAGAAAGCAGAGAGGCAGGACTGAGGAAGCGCAGGGTAAATAAAGGAGGAGGTGGGGCAGGCTAAAGGGAGTGGTAGGGCTGGATGAATGGGTCCCTGTGGAGAGGGGGCGGGTCTGGGTGAGTGGGGGTAGGACTAGAAGGATATGGTGCAGGTTCCCTGGTAAAAGGAGGGTGGAAGAAAGCAGAGGTGGGACTGTGGTGGTGAGAAAGTGTGGCAGTTGGGGTCCATTCCACACGCTCTCCGCTGGGCCTCCTTTCCCCACATTAGGACCCTCCTTTACACACCCATTCCTCCACAATTCTGGGCCCTCTTCCCCCCATGACACCGTTCCCAGGGCCGACTTATTCGCTGTCACCCCAGGGCCCACTTTATGCCCTCTAGACCTACCCCCTCCTCCTCCTCTTCTCCACAGGGACCCATTCATCCAGCCCTACCTCCCCCTACTTTATTTACCGGCCACTTCCTTGCCTCCACATCCCGCTTCTCTGCTTTCTTCCACCCTCCCTTTACCAGGGAACTCATTACATTACATAGCCACTGAACCTTTTAGGAGTGTGGGTACCCACCACTGTACAAGGAGATTACCCAACTATTCTGTTTATGTGCCGAAAGCAGTACTCGAACCCAGGCCCCCCCATCGCTGTAACGCAAGCACTTAACCTCTATGCCACTGCAGTTAGCTGGTATTTGTTGGAGCGGGGGAGGGGGGACAGATGTTCTATCCTCCTTGGTTTCAGTGAACATGTTTCACAATGCAAATGGGTATGCTCACAGGGGCATGCAGGAGAAAGATATATACGCCCAAAAGCGACCCTCGAAAGCATGGCAATCAGTGGCTCAAGCTGTAAATCCTTGGTCTTGCAATGCTGGAGACCTGAGTTCTAATCCAATGTCCGGTATCTCTTGGGCATTCTTATTTTCATTTAAAAAAAATGTTTTTATTGAAAATTGGGATGCATTGCCCTGCCCGATCAGCCAACAGCTAACGCCCCTTCAATACATGTGTTCCCACTAACAGTTGTGCCTTTGTATTCTGCACTCTGGCCTTAGTAACACCCATACACAAGCTTGTCTCTCTGGCCCCAACTGACTGGAAAAAACGAGGGGAAAAGGTGCAATCTGGGGGTCATGGCTGATTCCATAATTGCACTGGGACTCAAACAGCACACCTTCTCGAGGTGCTGTGAGGTGACCACCGGCACCTGCATATCAAGCAAACCTGCATCAGCATCTCACCAGCAACTGAATGTGTCGCCTGCAAGGTACATATAGGAGGCTGCAGTAGGTGCATTAACCCATTGGGCTGTCGACCCTCCTTCCTCTGAGAGCAGGAAACTGCATTTCCATGTTGACTTACTTTGGCACATTAGATCTATCTTTCACCCCAATTCAGAGGATGCTTTGCTTCACGGAGAGATGATAATCATTGTGAGGTGTGAGCCACTAATAGCTAAGCAGGTCAGTTAAATCTTTGACCTTGTCATTGGGGTGTATTGTTATGCGCAGGGCAGCAGTCTTATGCCCTCTGCTACTGTACGCTTTCGTATTGGTGCTTGTTCATGATTCTAAAATGTAAACAGTCTGCTCTCAAAAGTGAAAGATTTGAAAGACTCTTGCTGTAACAAGCCTTTCCCACTCTTTGCCCTGGCGGTGAGAGAGCTGCTTTCTGCCTTTAACTTCCCCAATTGTGGAGTGGCTGGCTCCACCACTGACAACCAGTGCCTAATCCTGGAGGAAAACGGACAGAGGTCTGCGCCCTGCATCCTCCATGCGTCCCTAACGCTCCCAAACGCGACCACACCCCATACGGGCACAGCCCTATGTCCTATGCAGCCCCTCTGGTGAAGCCACCCACACAATTTAGGGTTAGGATCTGTGCTCTTCCACGTAGGCCTGGCCACCTAGGCCCCAGAAAGTGTCACAGCCTGCTTTATAAACCTTAGTGACGGTGGCCTAGGTGAAGATGATGTTGATGTAATACTGATGCCTTTTGCCTCCCAGAAGCCACCTGGGAGCATAGTAAAATGAAGGGGTGTTCCTGCTCTGCTGCCCTGTGTTTGCCCTCTGCCTAAGTGACATTCATTCTGGGCTCTCCAGGCAAATATATCCATCTGGGAGAGAGCTAGGAATAGGACGTCTCTTTCTGCAGGCACAGTGGGGAAGACTCAGAGAGCTACATGCCTGAGACATCTTTCCTTGTCCCTCGCTCATTGTTCTGTTCCCTAACTTCTAACTCTCTGCCAGGCCAGGCCCTGTTTCTTTTACTGCCAACCCCCCTGACCCCTCATCTTTCACCTACTTCCCGCTCTATTATGCCTTCTCCTTTTTTACTCTCTTCTATGGCCCTTTGAAAAGGAATGCAGGCCTAGCTAAGCCTCGTGAAGGAAATCTACCAACAAAAGATGCATGGGAGGTGCTGTGAGACGAGTAAGAAGGGATGAAGGGGTGATGGGTTGTTGAGTTGGGAAGCACCAGAGGCGTAGCCAGGATTTTCTAGCAAATGGGGTCTGAAGCTAATGTAGTTGGGCCCACTGCAATGACAAAAATCTCTTTAAATGCCCACACAGAGCTGCTGAGTGGGCATTTACAGATTTTGGGTGGGCCTTTCCCCTCAGGCCCTACCCTGCCTACGCCTCTGCACTCTCACCCCCAGGGCAAAGAGTAGGAAAGGCTTGCTACAGCAAGAGTCTTTCAAATCTTTCACTTTTGGGAGCAGAGTGTTTACATTTAAAAATCATGAACAAGCAGCATTAAGAAACCATACAGTAGCAGAGGACAGAGGACTGCCCTGCGCATGTCAATACACCCCAATGACAAAAGCAAAGATTTAACTGACCTGCTTAGCTATTAGCGGCTCACACCTCACAATGATTATCATCTCAGACCCTTCCTATCCTCACAAAATGGCCTCACTATTGCTAGGGCCATCATAGGATCTAGGTTGGACTACTGCAACGCACTCCTTGGTGGGACCTCCGGAAAAAACATCGCTAAACTCCAGCTTGCCCAGAACAACGCCCTCAGGGCCGCTACAGGTTTTTCCAGGAAAGACCACATTTCTGACCTTAGGAGGCAGGTCCACTGGCTGCCCATTAGGCAGAGGATCATCTTTAAAATCCTCTCCCTCACCCATAAATGCCTCCATGACCTTGCTCCCCCCTACCTTGCCCAGAGAATTTCACGACCCACCTCGGCCAGGTCCACCAGATCTGCCTACACCAACCTGATTTCTACTCCCAAGACTTGTAGAGTACGTGCGGGCGGCTCGAGCTTCTCAGCCCTAGCAGCCTCACACTGGAACGCCCTACCTTCGCTCCTCAGGGGGATTGACTCTCACCTAGCCTTCCGCAAAGCCTTAAAAACCAGGCTGTTTGTCTAAACCTTCCTGCCTTTATATTTACAGGCTTACGAACGTCATTTGTAACTATGCTCCGCTCTTCTCTCTGTAACTAAGTACCTTATGTTTCCTATGTTTACACAATCTTGCTGCTTACGCCTTCATGTAATAGCGCCTCGATGTCTATGGGCTGCAGTGCGCTCTATAAATGTAAAAAATAAATAAAAAATAAATAAATCTCTCTGTGAAGCAAAACATCCTCTGACTTGGGGTGAAACAGAGATCTAATGTGCCAATGGAAGGCAACATGGAAATTTAGTTTCCTGCTCTCAGAGGAAGGAGGGTCGACAGCCCAATGGGTTAATGCACCTACTGCAGCCTCCTATGTGTAGCCTGCAGGCGACACATTCAGTTGCCGGTGAGATGCTGATACAGGTTTGCTTGCTATGCAGGGGCCGGTGGTCACATCACAGCACCTCGAGAAGGTGTCCTGTTTGAGTCCTAGTGCAATTATGGTATCAACCATGACCTGTAGATTACACCTTTTACACCCGTTTTTTCCAGTCAGTTGGGGCCAGAGAGACAAGCTTGTGTATGGGTGTTACCAAGGCCAGAGTGCCGAAAACAGAGGCACAATTGTTAGTGGGAACGCAGGTATTGAAGGGGCATTAGCTGTTGGCTGATCGCGCAGGGCAATCCATCCCCATTTTCAATAAAAACATTTTTTTTTAAATTAAAAAAATTACCCAAGAGACACCGGACATAGGATTAGAACTCAGGTCTCCAACATTGCAAGACAAAGCACTTACCACTTGAGCCACTGGTGGCTGTGCTTCTGAGAGTTGCATTTGGGCGTATATATCTTTCTTATGCATGCCCCTGTGAGCATGCCCATGTCAGCATGCCCATTTGCATTGTCAAACATGTTCACTGCAGAAAATGAGGATAGAACATCTGGCCCCCGCTCCTCCAAATATCAGCTAACTGCAGTCGCCTCGAGGTTAAGTGCTTGCGTTACAGCGTTGGGGGCATGGGTTTAAGTCCTGCTTTCGGCACATAAACGGAATAGTTGCGTAATCTCCTTGTACAGTTGTGGGTACCCACACTCCTTCTAAAAGGTTCAGTGGTTATGAAAAGAGGTCCTTGGAAAAGGGAGGGTGGAAGAAAGCAGAGAGGCAGGACTGAGGAAGCGCAGGGTAAATAAAGGAGGAGGTGGGGCAGGCTAAAGGGAGTGGTAGGGCTGGATGAATGGGTCCCTGTGGAGAGGGGGCGGGTCTGGGTGAGTGGGGGTAGGACTAGAAGGATATGGTGCAGGTTCCCTGGTAAAAGGAGGGTGGAAGAAAGCAGAGGTGGGACTGTGGTGGTGAGAAAGTGTGGCAGTTGGGGTCCATTCCACACGCTCTCCGCTGGGCCTCCTTTCCCCACATTAGGACCCTCCTTTACACACCCATTCCTCCACAATTCTGGGCCCTCTTCCCCCCATGACACCGTTCCCAGGGCCGACTTATTCGCTGTCACCCCAGGGCCCACTTTATGCCCTCTAGACCTACCCCCTCCTCCTCTTCTCCACAGGGACCCATTCATCCAGCCCTACCTCCCCCTACTTTATTTACCGGCCACTTCCTCGCCTCCACATCCCGCTTCTCTGCTTTCTTCCACCCTCCCTTTACCAGGGAACTCATTACATTACATAGCCACTGAACCTTTTAGGAGTGTGGGTACCCACCACTGTACAAGGAGATTACCCAACTATTCTGTTTATGTGCCGAAAGCAGTACTCGAACCCAGGCCCCCCCAGCGCTGTAACGCAAGCACTTAACCTCTATGCCACTGCAGTTAGCTGGTATTTGTTGGAGCGGGGGAGGGGGGACAGATGTTCTATCCTCCTTGGTTTCAGTGAACATGTTTCACAATGCTAATGGGTATGCTCACAGGGGCATGCAGGAGAAAGATATATACGCCCAAAAGCGACCCTCGAAAGCATGGCAATCAGTGGCTCAAGCTGTAAATCCTTGGTCTTGCAATGCTGGAGACCTGAGTTCTAATCCAATGTCCGGTATCTCTTGGGCATTCTTTTTTTCATTTAAAAAAAATGTTTTTATTGAAAATTGGGATGCATTGCCCTGCCCGATCAGCCAACAGCTAACGCCCCTTCAATACATGTGTTCCCACTAACAGTTGTGCCTTTGTATTCTGCACTCTGGCCTTAGTAACACCCATACACAAGCTTGTCTCTCTGGCCCCAACTGACTGGAAAAAACGAGGGGAAAAGGTGCAATCTGGGGGTCATGGCTGATTCCATAATTGCACTGGGACTCAAACAGCACACCTTCTCGAGGTGCTGTGAGGTGACCACCGGCACCTGCATATCAAGCAAACCTGTATCAGCATCTCACCAGCAACTGAATGTGTCGCCTGCAAGGTACACATAGGAGGCTGCAGTAGGTGCATTAACCCATTGGGCTGTCGACCCTCCTTCCTCTGAGAGCAGGAAACTGCATTTCCATGTTGACTTACTTTGGCACATTAGATCTATCTTTCACCCCAATTCAGAGGATGCTTTGCTTCACGGAGAGATGATAATCATTGTGAGGTGTGAGCCACTAATAGCTAAGCAGGTCAGTTAAATCTTTGACCTTGTCATTGGGGTGTATTGTTATGCGCAGGGCAGCAGTCTTATGCCCTCTGCTACTGTACGCTTTCGTATTGGTGCTTGTTCATGATTCTAAAATGTAAACAGTCTGCTCTCAAAAGTGAAAGATTTGAAAGACTCTTGCTGTAACAAGCCTTTCCCACTCTTTGCCCTGGCGGTGAGAGAGCTGCTTTCTGCCTTTAACTTCCCCAATTGTGGAGTGGCTGGCTCCACCACTGACAACCAGTGCCTAATCCTGGAGGAAAACGGACAGAGGTCTGCGCCCTGCATCCTCCATGCGTCCCTAACGCTCCCAAACGCGACCACACCCCATACGGGCACAGCCCTATGTCCTATGCAGCCCCTCTGGTGAAGCCTTCCACACAATTTAGGGTTAGGATCTGTGCTCTTCCACGTAGGCCTGGCCACCTAGGCCCCAGAAAGTGTCACAGCCTGCTTTATAAACCTTAGTGACGGTGGCCTAGGTGAAGATGATGTTGATGGAATACTGATGCCTTTTGCCTCCCAGAAGCCACCTGGGAGCATAGTAAAATGAAGGGGTGTTCCTGCTCTGCTGCCCTGTGTTTGCCCTCTGCCTAAGTGACATTCATTCTGGGCTCTCCAGGCAAATGTATCCATCTGGGAGAGAGCTAGGAATAGGACGTCTCTTTCTGCAGGCACAGTGGGGAAGACTCAGAGAGCTACATGCCTGAGACATCTTTCCTTGTCCCTCGCTCATTGTTCTGTTCCCTAACTTCTAACTCTCTGCCAGGCCAGGCCCTGTTTCTTTTACTGCCAACCCCCCTGACCCCTCATCTTTCACCTACTTCCCGCTCTATTATGCCTTCTCCTTTTTTACTCTCTTCTATGGCCCTTTGAAAAGGAATGCAGGCCTAGCTAAGCCTCGTGAAGGAAATCTACCAACAAAAGATGCATGGGAGGTGCTGTGAGACGAGTAAGAAGGGATGAAGGGGTGATGGGTTGTTGAGTTGGGAAGCACCAGAGGCGTAGCCAGGATTTTCTAGCAAATGGGGTCTGAAGCTAATGTAGTTGGGCCCACTGCAATGACAAAAATCTCTTTAAATGCCCACACAGAGCTGCTGAGTGGGCATTTACAGATTTTGGGTGGGCCTTTCCCCTCAGGCCCTACCCTGCCTACGCCTCTGCACTCTCACCCCCAGGGCAAAGAGTAGGAAAGGCTTGCTACAGCAAGAGTCTTTCAAATCTTTCACTTTTGGGAGCAGAGTGTTTACATTTAAAAATCATGAACAAGCAGCATTAAGAAACCATACAGTAGCAGAGGACAGAGGACTGCCCTGCGCATGTCAATACACCCCAATGACAAAAGCAAAGATTTAACTGACCTGCTTAGCTATTAGCGGCTCACACCTCACAATGATTATCATCTCAGACCCTTCCTATCCTCACAAAATGGCCTCACTATTGCTAGGGCCATCATAGGATCTAGGTTGGACTACTGCAACGCACTCCTTGGTGGGACCTCCGGAAAAAACATCGCTAAACTCCAGCTTGCCCAGAACAACGCCCTCAGGGCCGCTACAGGTTTTTCCAGGAAAGACCACATTTCTGACCTTAGGAGGCAGGTCCACTGGCTGCCCATTAGGCAGAGGATCATCTTTAAAATCCTCTCCCTCACCCATAAATGCCTCCATGACCTTGCTCCCCCCTACCTTGCCCAGAGAATTTCACGACCCACCTCGGCCAGGTCCACCAGATCTGCCTACACCAACCTGATTTCTACTCCCAAGACTTGTAGAGTACGTGCGGGCGGCTCGAGCTTCTCAGCCCTAGCAGCCTCACACTGGAACGCCCTACCTTCGCTCCTCAGGGGGATTGACTCTCACCTAGCCTTCCGCAAAGCCTTAAAAACCAGGCTGTTTGTCTAAACCTTCCTGCCTTTATATTTACAGGCTTACGAACGTCATTTGTAACTATGCTCCGCTCTTCTCTCTGTAACTAAGTACCTTATGTTTCCTATGTTTACACAATCTTGCTGCTTACGCCTTCATGTAATAGCGCCTCGATGTCTATGGGCTGCAGTGCGCTCTATAAATGTAAAAAATAAATAAAAAATAAATAAATCTCTCTGTGAAGCAAAACATCCTCTGACTTGGGGTGAAACAGAGATCTAATGTGCCAATGGAAGGCAACATGGAAATTTAGTTTCCTGCTCTCAGAGGAAGGAGGGTCGACAGCCCAATGGGTTAATGCACCTACTGCAGCCTCCTATGTGTAGCCTGCAGGCGACACACTCAGTTGCCGGTGAGATGCTGATACAGGTTTGCTTGCTATGCAGGGGCCGGTGGTCACATCACAGCACCTCGAGAAGGTGTCCTGTTTGAGTCCTAGTGCAATTATGGTATCAACCATGACCTGTAGATTACACCTTTTACACCCGTTTTTTCCAGTCAGTTGGGGCCAGAGAGACAAGCTTGTGTATGGGTGTTACCAAGGCCAGAGTGCCGAAAACAGAGGCACAATTGTTAGTGGGAACGCAGGTATTGAAGGGGCATTAGCTGTTGGCTGATCGCGCAGGGCAATCCATCCCCATTTTCAATAAAAACATTTTTTTTTAAATTAAAAAAATTACCCAAGAGACACCGGACATAGGATTAGAACTCAGGTCTCCAACATTGCAAGACAAAGCACTTACCACTTGAGCCACTGGTGGCTGTGCTTCTGAGAGTTGCATTTGGGCGTATATATATTTCTTATGCATGCCCCTGTGAGCATGCCCATGTCAGCATGCCCATTTGCATTGTCAAACATGTTCACTGCAGAAAATGAGGATAGAACATCTGGCCCCCGCTCCTCCAAATATCAGCTAACTGCAGTCGCCTCGAGGTTAAGTGCTTGCGTTACAGCGTTGGGGGCATGGGTTTAAGTCCTGCTTTCGGCACATAAACGGAATAGTTGCGTAATCTCCTTGTACAGTTGTGGGTACCCACACTCCTTCTAAAAGGTTCAGTGGTTATGAAAAGAGGTCCTTGGAAAAGGGAGGGTGGAAGAAAGCAGAGAGGCAGGACTGAGGAAGCGCAGGGTAAATAAAGGAGGAGGTGGGGCAGGCTAAAGGGAGTGGTAGGGCTGGATGAATGGGTCCCTGTGGAGAGGGGGCGGGTCTGGGTGAGTGGGGGTAGGACTAGAAGGATATGGTGCAGGTTCCCTGGTAAAAGGAGGGTGGAAGAAAGCAGAGGTGGGACTGTGGTGGTGAGAAAGTGTGGCAGTTGGGGTCCATTCCACACGCTCTCCGCTGGGCCTCCTTTCCCCACATTAGGACCCTCCTTTACACACCCATTCCTCCACAATTCTGGGCCCTCTTCCCCCCATGACACCGTTCCCAGGGCCGACTTATTCGCTGTCACCCCAGGGCCCACTTTATGCCCTCTAGACCTACCCCCTCCTCCTCTTCTCCACAGGGACCCATTCATCCAGCCCTACCTCCCCCTACTTTATTTACCGGCCACTTCCTCGCCTCCACATCCCGCTTCTCTGCTTTCTTCCACCCTCCCTTTACCAGGGAACTCATTACATTACATAGCCACTGAACCTTTTAGGAGTGTGGGTACCCACCACTGTACAAGGAGATTACCCAACTATTCTGTTTATGTGCCGAAAGCAGTACTCGAACCCAGGCCCCCCCAGCGCTGTAACGCAAGCACTTAACCTCTATGCCACTGCAGTTAGCTGGTATTTGTTGGAGCGGGGGAGGGGGGACAGATGTTCTATCCTCCTTGGTTTCAGTGAACATGTTTCACAATGCAAATGGGTATGCTCACAGGGGCATGCAGGAGAAAGATATATACGCCCAAAAGCGACCCTCGAAAACATGGCAATCAGTGGCTCAAGCTGTAAATCCTTGGTCTTGCAATGCTGGAGACCTGAGTTCTAATCCAATGTCCGGTATCTCTTGGGCATTCTTTTTTTCATTTAAAAAAAATGTTTTTATTGAAAATTGGGATGCATTGCCCTGCCCGATCAGCCAACAGCTAACGCCCCTTCAATACATGTGTTCCCACTAACAGTTGTGCCTTTGTATTCTGCACTCTGGCCTTAGTAACACCCATACACAAGCTTGTCTCTCTGGCCCCAACTGACTGGAAAAAACGAGGGGAAAAGGTGCAATCTGGGGGTCATGGCTGATTCCATAATTGCACTGGGACTCAAACAGCACACCTTCTCGAGGTGCTGTGAGGTGACCACCGGCACCTGCATATCAAGCAAACCTGTATCAGCATCTCACCAGCAACTGAATGTGTCGCCTGCAAGGTACACATAGGAGGCTGCAGTAGGTGCATTAACCCATTGGGCTGTCGACCCTCCTTCCTCTGAGAGCAGGAAACTGCATTTCCATGTTGACTTACTTTGGCACATTAGATCTATCTTTCACCCCAATTCAGAGGATGCTTTGCTTCACGGAGAGATGATAATCATTGTGAGGTGTGAGCCACTAATAGCTAAGCAGGTCAGTTAAATCTTTGACCTTGTCATTGGGGTGTATTGTTATGCGCAGGGCAGCAGTCTTATGCCCTCTGCTACTGTACGCTTTCGTATTGGTGCTTGTTCATGATTCTAAAATGTAAACAGTCTGCTCTCAAAAGTGAAAGATTTGAAAGACTCTTGCTGTAACAAGCCTTTCCCACTCTTTGCCCTGGCGGTGAGAGAGCTGCTTTCTGCCTTTAACTTCCCCAATTGTGGAGTGGCTGGCTCCACCACTGACAACCAGTGCCTAATCCTGGAGGAAAACGGACAGAGGTCTGCGCCCTGCATCCTCCATGCATCCCTAACGCTCCCAAACGCGACCACACCCCATACGGGCACAGCCCTATGTCCTATGCAGCCCCTCTGGTGAAGCCACCCACACAATTTAGGGTTAGGATCTGTGCTCTTCCACGTAGGCCTGGCCACCTAGGCCCCAGAAAGTGTCACAGCCTGCTTTATAAACCTTAGTGACGGTGGCCTAGGTGAAGATGATGTTGATGGAATACTGATGCCTTTTGCCTCCCAGAAGCCACCTGGGAGCATAGTAAAATGAAGGGGTGTTCCTGCTCTGCTGCCCTGTGTTTGCCCTCTGCCTAAGTGACATTCATTCTGGGCTCTCCAGGCAAATGTATCCATCTGGGAGAGAGCTAGGAATAGGACGTCTCTTTCTGCAGGCACAGTGGGGAAGACTCAGAGAGCTACATGCCTGAGACATCTTTCCTTGTCCCTCGCTCATTGTTCTGTTCCCTAACTTCTAACTCTCTGCCAGGCCAGGCCCTGTTTCTTTTACTGCCAACCCCCCTGACCCCTCATCTTTCACCTACTTCCCGCTCTATTATGCCTTCTCCTTTTTTACTCTCTTCTATGGCCCTTTGAAAAGGAATGCAGGCCTAGCTAAGCCTCGTGAAGGAAATCTACCAACAAAAGATGCATGGGAGGTGCTGTGAGACGAGTAAGAAGGGATGAAGGGGTGATGGGTTGTTGAGTTGGGAAGCACCAGAGGCGTAGCCAGGATTTTCTAGCAAATGGGGTCTGAAGCTAATGTAGTTGGGCCCACTGCAATGACAAAAATCTCTTTAAATGCCCACACAGAGCTGCTGAGTGGGCATTTACAGATTTTGGGTGGGCCTTTCCCCTCAGGCCCTACCCTGCCTACGCCTCTGCACTCTCACCCCCAGGGCAAAGAGTAGGAAAGGCTTGCTACAGCAAGAGTCTTTCAAATCTTTCACTTTTGGGAGCAGAGTGTTTACATTTAAAAATCATGAACAAGCAGCATTAAGAAACCATACAGTAGCAGAGGACAGAGGACTGCCCTGCGCATGTCAATACACCCCAATGACAAAAGCAAAGATTTAACTGACCTGCTTAGCTATTAGCGGCTCACACCTCACAATGATTATCATCTCAGACCCTTCCTATCCTCACAAAATGGCCTCACTATTGCTAGGGCCATCATAGGATCTAGGTTGGACTACTGCAACGCACTCCTTGGTGGGACCTCCGGAAAAAACATCGCTAAACTCCAGCTTGCCCAGAACAACGCCCTCAGGGCCGCTACAGGTTTTTCCAGGAAAGACCACATTTCTGACCTTAGGAGGCAGGTCCACTGGCTGCCCATTAGGCAGAGGATCATCTTTAAAATCCTCTCCCTCACCCATAAATGCCTCCATGACCTTGCTCCCCCCTACCTTGCCCAGAGAATTTCACGACCCACCTCGGCCAGGTCCACCAGATCTGCCTACACCAACCTGATTTCTACTCCCAAGACTTGTAGAGTACGTGCGGGCGGCTCGAGCTTCTCAGCCCTAGCAGCCTCACACTGGAACGCCCTACCTTCGCTCCTCAGGGGGATTGACTCTCACCTAGCCTTCCGCAAAGCCTTAAAAACCAGGCTGTTTGTCTAAACCTTCCTGCCTTTATATTTACAGGCTTACGAACGTCATTTGTAACTATGCTCCGCTCTTCTCTCTGTAACTAAGTACCTTATGTTTCCTATGTTTACACAATCTTGCTGCTTACGCCTTCATGTAATAGCGCCTCAATGTCTATGGGCTGCAGTGCGCTCTATAAATGTAAAAAATAAATAAAAAATAAATAAATCTCTCTGTGAAGCAAAACATCCTCTGACTTGGGGTGAAACAGAGATCTAATGTGCCAATGGAAGGCAACATGGAAATTTAGTTTCCTGCTCTCAGAGGAAGGAGGGTCGACAGCCCAATGGGTTAATGCACCTACTGCAGCCTCCTATGTGTAGCCTGCAGGCGACACATTCAGTTGCCGGTGAGATGCTGATACAGGTTTGCTTGCTATGCAGGGGCCGGTGGTCACATCACAGCACCTCGAGAAGGTGTCCTGTTTGAGTCCTAGTGCAATTATGGTATCAACCATGACCTGTAGATTACACCTTTTACACCCGTTTTTTCAAGTCAGTTGGGGCCAGAGAGACAAGCTTGTGTATGGGTGTTACCAAGGCCAGAGTGCCGAAAACAGAGGCACAATTGTTAGTGGGAACGCAGGTATTGAAGGGGCATTAGCTGTTGGCTGATCGCGCAGGGCAATCCATCCCCATTTTCTATAAAAACATTTTTTTTTAAATTAAAAAAATTACCCAAGAGACACCGGACATAGGATTAGAACTCAGGTCTCCAACATTGCAAGACAAAGCACTTACCACTTGAGCTACTGGTGGGTGTGCTTCTGAGAGTTGCATTTGGGCGTATATATCTTTCTTCTGCATGCCCCTGTGAGCATGCCCATGTCAGCATGCCCATTTGCATTGTCAAACATGTTCACTGCAGAAAATGAGGATAGAACATCTGGCCCCCGCTCCTCCAAATATCAGCTAACTGCAGTCGCCTCGAGGTTAAGTGCTTGCGTTACAGCGTTGGGGGCATGGGTTTAAGTCCTGCTTTCGGCACATAAACGGAATAGTTGCGTAATCTCCTTGTACAGTTGTGGGTACCCACACTCCTTCTAAAAGGTTCAGTGGTTATGAAAAGAGGTCCTTGGAAAAGGGAGGGTGGAAGAAAGCAGAGAGGCAGGACTGAGGAAGCACAGGGTAAATAAAGGAGGAGGTGGGGCAGGCTAAAGGGAGTGGTAGGGCTGGATGAATGGGTCCCTGTGGAGAGGGGGCGGGTCTGGGTGAGTGGGGGTAGGACTAGAAGGATATGGTGCAGGTTCCCTGGTAAAAGGAGGGTGGAAGAAAGCAGAGGTGGGACTGTGGTGGTGAGAAAGTGTGGCAGTTGGGGTCCATTCCACACGCTCTCCGCTGGGCCTCCTTTCCCTACATTAGGACCCTCCTTTACACACCCATTCCTCCACAATTCTGGGCCCTCTTCCCCCCATGACACCGTTCCCAGGGCCGACTTATTCGCTGTCACCCCAGGGCCCACTTTATGCCCTCTAGACCTACCCCCTCCTCCTCTTCTCCACAGGGACCCATTCATCCAGCCCTACCTCCCCCTACTTTATTTACCGGCCACTTCCTCGCCTCCACATCCCGCTTCTCTGCTTTCTTCCACCCTCCCTTTACCAGGGAACTCATTACATTACATAGCCACTGAACCTTTTAGGAGTGTGGGTACCCACCACTGTACAAGGAGATTACCCAACTATTCTGTTTATGTGCCGAAAGCAGTACTCGAACCCAGGCCCCCCCAGCGCTGTAACGCAAGCACTTAACCTCTATGCCACTGCAGTTAGCTGGTATTTGTTGGAGCGGGGGAGGGGGGACAGATGTTCTATCCTCCTTGGTTTCAGTGAACATGTTTCACAATGCAAATGGGTATGCTCACAGGGGCATGCAGGAGAAAGATATATACGCCCAAAAGCGACCCTCGAAAACATGGCAATCAGTGGCTCAAGCTGTAAATCCTTGGTCTTGCAATGCTGGAGACCTGAGTTCTAATCCAATGTCCGGTATCTCTTGGGCATTCTTTTTTTCATTTAAAAAAAATGTTTTTATTGAAAATTGGGATGCATTGCCCTGCCCGATCAGCCAACAGCTAACGCCCCTTCAATACATGTGTTCCCACTAACAGTTGTGCCTTTGTATTCTGCACTCTGGCCTTAGTAACACCCATACACAAGCTTGTCTCTCTGGCCCCAACTGACTGGAAAAAACGAGGGGAAAAGGTGCAATCTGGGGGTCATGGCTGATTCCATAATTGCACTGGGACTCAAACAGCACACCTTCTCGAGGTGCTGTGAGGTGACCACCGGCACCTGCATATCAAGCAAACCTGTATCAGCATCTCACCAGCAACTGAATGTGTCGCCTGCAAGGTACACATAGGAGGCTGCAGTAGGTGCATTAACCCATTGGGCTGTCGACCCTCCTTCCTCTGAGAGCAGGAAACTGCATTTCCATGTTGACTTACTTTGGCACATTAGATCTATCTTTCACCCCAATTCAGAGGATGCTTTGCTTCACGGAGAGATGATAATCATTGTGAGGTGTGAGCCACTAATAGCTAAGCAGGTCAGTTAAATCTTTGACCTTGTCATTGGGGTGTATTGTTATGCGCAGGGCAGCAGTCTTATGCCCTCTGCTACTGTACGCTTTCGTATTGGTGCTTGTTCATGATTCTAAAATGTAAACAGTCTGCTCTCAAAAGTGAAAGATTTGAAAGACTCTTGCTGTAACAAGCCTTTCCCACTCTTTGCCCTGGCGGTGAGAGAGCTGCTTTCTGCCTTTAACTTCCCCAATTGTGGAGTGGCTGGCTCCACCACTGACAACCAGTGCCTAATCCTGGAGGAAAACGGACAGAGGTCTGCGCCCTGCATCCTCCATGCGTCCCTAACGCTCCCAAACGCGACCACACCCCATACGGGCACAGCCCTATGTCCTATGCAGCCCCTCTGGTGAAGCCACCCACACAATTTAGGGTTAGGATCTGTGCTCTTCCACGTAGGCCTGGCCACCTAGGCCCCAGAAAGTGTCACAGCCTGCTTTATAAACCTTAGTGACGGTGGCCTAGGTGAAGATGATGTTGATGGAATACTGATGCCTTTTGCCTCCCAGAAGCCACCTGGGAGCATAGTAAAATGAAGGGGTGTTCCTGCTCTGCTGCCCTGTGTTTGCCCTCTGCCTAAGTGACATTCATTCTGGGCTCTCCAGGCAAATGTATCCATCTGGGAGAGAGCTAGGAATAGGACGTCTCTTTCTGCAGGCACAGTGGGGAAGACTCAGAGAGCTACATGCCTGAGACATCTTTCCTTGTCCCTCGCTCATTGTTCTGTTCCCTAACTTCTAACTCTCTGCCAGGCCAGGCCCTGTTTCTTTTACTGCCAACCCCCCTGACCCCTCATCTTTCACCTACTTCCCGCTCTATTATGCCTTCTCCTTTTTTACTCTCTTCTATGGCCCTTTGAAAAGGAATGCAGGCCTAGCTAAGCCTCGTGAAGGAAATCTACCAACAAAAGATGCATGGGAGGTGCTGTGAGACGAGTAAGAAGGGATGAAGGGGTGATGGGTTGTTGAGTTGGGAAGCACCAGAGGCGTAGCCAGGATTTTCTAGCAAATGGGGTCTGAAGCTAATGTAGTTGGGCCCACTGCAATGACAAAAATCTCTTTAAATGCCCACACAGAGCTGCTGAGTGGGCATTTACAGATTTTGGGTGGGCCTTTCCCCTCAGGCCCTACCCTGCCTACGCCTCTGCACTCTCACCCCCAGGGCAAAGAGTAGGAAAGGCTTGCTACAGCAAGAGTCTTTCAAATCTTTCACTTTTGGGAGCAGAGTGTTTACATTTAAAAATCATGAACAAGCAGCATTAAGAAACCATACAGTAGCAGAGGACAGAGGACTGCCCTGCGCATGTCAATACACCCCAATGACAAAAGCAAAGATTTAACTGACCTGCTTAGCTATTAGCGGCTCACACCTCACAATGATTATCATCTCAGACCCTTCCTATCCTCACAAAATGGCCTCACTATTGCTAGGGCCATCATAGGATCTAGGTTGGACTACTGCAACGCACTCCTTGGTGGGACCTCCGGAAAAAACATCGCTAAACTCCAGCTTGCCCAGAACAACGCCCTCAGGGCCGCTACAGGTTTTTCCAGGAAAGACCACATTTCTGACCTTAGGAGGCAGGTCCACTGGCTGCCCATTAGGCAGAGGATCATCTTTAAAATCCTCTCCCTCACCCATAAATGCCTCCATGACCTTGCTCCCCCCTACCTTGCCCAGAGAATTTCACGACCCACCTCGGCCAGGTCCACCAGATCTGCCTACACCAACCTGATTTCTACTCCCAAGACTTGTAGAGTACGTGCGGGCGGCTCGAGCTTCTCAGCCCTAGCAGCCTCACACTGGAACGCCCTACCTTCGCTCCTCAGGGGGATTGACTCTCACCTAGCCTTCCGCAAAGCCTTAAAAACCAGGCTGTTTGTCTAAACCTTCCTGCCTTTATATTTACAGGCTTACGAACGTCATTTGTAACTATGCTCCGCTCTTCTCTCTGTAACTAAGTACCTTATGTTTCCTATGTTTACACAATCTTGCTGCTTACGCCTTCATGTAATAGCGCCTCGATGTCTATGGGCTGCAGTGCGCTCTATAAATGTAAAAAATAAATAAAAAATAAATAAATCTCTCTGTGAAGCAAAACATCCTCTGACTTGGGGTGAAACAGAGATCTAATGTGCCAATGGAAGGCAACATGGAAATTTAGTTTCCTGCTCTCAGAGGAAGGAGGGTCGACAGCCCAATGGGTTAATGCACCTACTGCAGCCTCCTATGTGTAGCCTGCAGGCGACACATTCAGTTGCCGGTGAGATGCTGATACAGGTTTGCTTGCTATGCAGGGGCCGGTGGTCACATCACAGCACCTCGAGAAGGTGTCCTGTTTGAGTCCTAGTGCAATTATGGTATCAACCATGACCTGTAGATTACACCTTTTACACCCGTTTTTTCCAGTCAGTTGGGGCCAGAGAGACAAGCTTGTGTATGGGTGTTACCAAGGCCAGAGTGCCGAAAACAGAGGCACAATTGTTAGTGGGAACGCAGGTATTGAAGGGGCATTAGCTGTTGGCTGATCGCGCAGGGCAATCCATCCCCATTTTCTATAAAAACATTTTTTTTTAAATTAAAAAAATTACCCAAGAGACACCGGACATAGGATTAGAACTCAGGTCTCCAACATTGCAAGACAAAGCACTTACCACTTGAGCTACTGGTGGCTGTGCTTCTGAGAGTTGCATTTGGGCGTATATATCTTTCTTCTGCATGCCCCTGTGAGCATGCCCATGTCAGCATGCCCATTTGCATTGTCAAACATGTTCACTGCAGAAAATGAGGATAGAACATCTGGCCCCCGCTCCTCCAAATATCAGCTAACTGCAGTCGCCTCGAGGTTAAGTGCTTGCGTTACAGCGTTGGGGGCATGGGTTTAAGTCCTGCTTTCGGCACATAAACGGAATAGTTGCGTAATCTCCTTGTACAGTTGTGGGTACCCACACTCCTTCTAAAAGGTTCAGTGGTTATGAAAAGAGGTCCTTGGAAAAGGGAGGGTGGAAGAAAGCAGAGAGGCAGGACTGAGGAAGCGCAGGGTAAATAAAGGAGGAGGTGGGGCAGGCTAAAGGGAGTGGTAGGGCTGGATGAATGGGTCGGGTCTGGGTGAGTGGGGGTAGGACTAGAAGGATATGGTGCAGGTTCCCTGGTAAAAGGAGGGTGGAAGAAAGCAGAGGTGGGACTGTGGTGGTGAGAAAGTGTGGCAGTTGGGGTCCATTCCACACGCTCTCCGCTGGGCCTCCTTTCCCCACATTAGGACCCTCCTTTACACACCCATTCCTCCACAATTCTGGGCCCTCTTCCCCCCATGACACCGTTCCCAGGGCCGACTTATTCGCTGTCACCCCAGGGCCCACTTTATGCCCTCTAGACCTACCCCCTCCTCCTCTTCTCCACAGGGACCCATTCATCCAGCCCTACCTCCCCCTACTTTATTTACCGGCCACTTCCTCGCCTCCACATCCCGCTTCTCTGCTTTCTTCCACCCTCCCTTTACCAGGGAACTCATTACATTACATAGCCACTGAACCTTTTAGGAGTGTGGGTACCCACCACTGTACAAGGAGATTACCCAACTATTCTGTTTATGTGCCGAAAGCAGTACTCGAACCCAGGCCCCCCCAGCGCTGTAACGCAAGCACTTAACCTCTATGCCACTGCAGTTAGCTGGTATTTGTTGGAGCGGGGGAGGGGGGACAGATGTTCTATCCTCCTTGGTTTCAGTGAACATGTTTCACAATGCAAATGGGTATGCTCACAGGGGCATGCAGGAGAAAGATATATACGCCCAAAAGCGACCCTCGAAAACATGGCAATCAGTGGCTCAAGCTGTAAATCCTTGGTCTTGCAATGCTGGAGACCTGAGTTCTAATCCAATGTCCGGTATCTCTTGGGCATTCTTTTTTTCATTTAAAAAAAATATTTTTATTGAAAATTGGGATGCATTGCCCTGCCCGATCAGCCAACAGCTAACGCCCCTTCAATACATGTGTTCCCACTAACAGTTGTGCCTTTGTATTCTGCACTCTGGCCTTAGTAACACCCATACACAAGCTTGTCTCTCTGGCCCCAACTGACTGGAAAAAACGAGGGGAAAAGGTGCAATCTGGGGGTCATGGCTGATTCCATAATTGCACTGGGACTCAAACAGCACACCTTCTCGAGGTGCTGTGAGGTGACCACCGGCACCTGCATATCAAGCAAACCTGTATCAGCATCTCACCAGCAACTGAATGTGTCGCCTGCAAGGTACACATAGGAGGCTGCAGTAGGTGCATTAACCCATTGGGCTGTCGACCCTCCTTCCTCTGAGAGCAGGAAACTGCATTTCCATGTTGACTTACTTTGGCACATTAGATCTATCTTTCACCCCAATTCAGAGGATGCTTTGCTTCACGGAGAGATGATAATCATTGTGAGGTGTGAGCCACTAATAGCTAAGCAGGTCAGTTAAATCTTTGACCTTGTCATTGGGGTGTATTGTTATGCACAGGGCAGCAGTCTTATGCCCTCTGCTACTGTACGCTTTCGTATTGGTGCTTGTTCATGATTCTAAAATGTAAACAGTCTGCTCTCAAAAGTGAAAGATTTGAAAGACTCTTGCTGTAACAAGCCTTTCCCACTCTTTGCCCTGGCGGTGAGAGAGCTGCTTTCTGCCTTTAACTTCCCCAATTGTGGAGTGGCTGGCTCCACCACTGACAACCAGTGCCTAATCCTGGAGGAAAACGGACAGAGGTCTGCGCCCTGCATCCTCCATGCGTCCCTAACGCTCCCAAACGCGACCACACCCCATACGGGCACAGCCCTATGTCCTATGCAGCCCCTCTGGTGAAGCCACCCACACAATTTAGGGTTAGGATCTGTGCTCTTCCACGTAGGCCTGGCCACCTAGGCCCCAGAAAGTGTCACAGCCTGCTTTATAAACCTTAGTGACGGTGGCCTAGGTGAAGATGATGTTGATGGAATACTGATGCCTTTTGCCTCCCAGAAGCCACCTGGGAGCATAGTAAAATGAAGGGGTGTTCCTGCTCTGCTGCCCTGTGTTTGCCCTCTGCCTAAGTGACATTCATTCTGGGCTCTCCAGGCAAATGTATCCATCTGGGAGAGAGCTAGGAATAGGACGTCTCTTTCTGCAGGCACAGTGGGGAAGACTCAGAGAGCTACATGCCTGAGACATCTTTCCTTGTCCCTCGCTCATTGTTCTGTTCCCTAACTTCTAACTCACTGCCAGGCCAGGCCCTGTTTCTTTTACTGCCAACCCCCCTGACCCCTCATCTTTCACCTACTTCCCGCTCTATTATGCCTTCTCCTTTTTTACTCTCTTCTATGGCCCTTTGAAAAGGAATGCAGGCCTAGCTAAGCCTCGTGAAGGAAATCTACCAACAAAAGATGCATGGGAGGTGCTGTGAGACGAGTAAGAAGGGATGAAGGGGTGATGGGTTGTTGAGTTGGGAAGCACCAGAGGCGTAGCCAGGATTTTCTAGCAAATGGGGTCTGAAGCTAATGTAGTTGGGCCCACTGCAATGACAAAAATCTCTTTAAATGCCCACACAGAGCTGCTGAGTGGGCATTTACAGATTTTGGGTGGGCCTTTCCCCTCAGGCCCTACCCTGCCTACGCCTCTGCACTCTCACCCCCAGGGCAAAGAGTAGGAAAGGCTTGCTACAGCAAGAGTCTTTCAAATCTTTCACTTTTGGGAGCAGAGTGTTTACATTTAAAAATCATGAACAAGCAGCATTAAGAAACCATACAGTAGCAGAGGACAGAGGACTGCCCTGCGCATGTCAATACACCCCAATGACAAAAGCAAAGATTTAACTGACCTGCTTAGCTATTAGCGGCTCACACCTCACAATGATTATCATCTCAGACCCTTCCTATCCTCACAAAATGGCCTCACTATTGCTAGGGCCATCATAGGATCTAGGTTGGACTACTGCAACGCACTCCTTGGTGGGACCTCCGGAAAAAACATCGCTAAACTCCAGCTTGCCCAGAACAACGCCCTCAGGGCCGCTACAGGTTTTTCCAGGAAAGACCACATTTCTGACCTTAGGAGGCAGGTCCACTGGCTGCCCATTAGGCAGAGGATCATCTTTAAAATCCTCTCCCTCACCCATAAATGCCTCCATGACCTTGCTCCCCCCTACCTTGCCCAGAGAATTTCACGACCCACCTCGGCCAGGTCCACCAGATCTGCCTACACCAACCTGATTTCTACTCCCAAGACTTGTAGAGTACGTGCGGGCGGCTCGAGCTTCTCAGCCCTAGCAGCCTCACACTGGAACGCCCTACCTTCGCTCCTCAGGGGGATTGACTCTCACCTAGCCTTCCGCAAAGCCTTAAAAACCAGGCTGTTTGTCTAAACCTTCCTGCCTTTATATTTACAGGCTTACGAACGTCATTTGTAACTATGCTCCGCTCTTCTCTCTGTAACTAAGTACCTTATGTTTCCTATGTTTACACAATCTTGCTGCTTACGCCTTCATGTAATAGCGCCTCGATGTCTATGGGCTGCAGTGCGCTCTATAAATGTAAAAAATAAATAAAAAATAAATAAATCTCTCTGTGAAGCAAAACATCCTCTGACTTGGGGTGAAACAGAGATCTAATGTGCCAATGGAAGGCAACATGGAAATTTAGTTTCCTGCTCTCAGAGGAAGGAGGGTCGACAGCCCAATGGGTTAATGCACCTACTGCAGCCTCCTATGTGTAGCCTGCAGGCGACACATTCAGTTGCCGGTGAGATGCTGATACAGGTTTGCTTGCTATGCAGGGGCCGGTGGTCACATCACAGCACCTCGAGAAGGTGTCCTGTTTGAGTCCTAGTGCAATTATGGTATCAACCATGACCTGTAGATTACACCTTTTACACCCGTTTTTTCCAGTCAGTTGGGGCCAGAGAGACAAGCTTGTGTATGGGTGTTACCAAGGGCAGAGTGCCGAAAACAGAGGCACAATTGTTAGTGGGAACGCAGGTATTGAAGGGGCATTAGCTGTTGGCTGATCGCGCAGGGCAATCCATCCCCATTTTCAATAAAAACATTTTTTTTTAAATTAAAAAAATTACCCAAGAGACACAGGACATAGGATTAGAACTCAGGTCTCCAACATTGCAAGACAAAGCACTTACCACTTGAGCCACTGGTGGCTGTGCTTCTGAGAGTTGCATTTGGGCGTATATATCTTTCTTCTGCATGCCCCTGTGAGCATGCCCATGTCAGCATGCCCATTTGCATTGTCAAACATGTTCACTGCAGAAAATGAGGATAGAACATCTGGCCCCCGCTCCTCCAAATATCAGCTAACTGCAGTCGCCTCGAGGTTAAGTGCTTGCGTTACAGCGTTGGGGGCATGGGTTTAAGTCCTGCTTTCGGCACATAAACGGAATAGTTGCGTAATCTCCTTGTACAGTTGTGGGTACCCACACTCCTTCTAAAAGGTTCAGTGGTTATGAAAAGAGGTCCTTGGAAAAGGGAGGGTGGAAGAAAGCAGAGAGGCAGGACTGAGGAAGCGCAGGGTAAATAAAGGAGGAGGTGGGGCAGGCTAAAGGGAGTGGTAGGGCTGGATGAATGGGTCCCTGTGGAGAGGGGGCGGGTCTGGGTGAGTGGGGGTAGGACTAGAAGGATATGGTGCAGGTTCCCTGGTAAAAGGAGGGTGGAAGAAAGCAGAGGTGGGACTGTGGTGGTGAGAAAGTGTGGCAGTTGGGGTCCATTCCACACGCTCTCCGCTGGGCCTCCTTTCCCCACATTAGGACCCTCCCTTACACACCCATTCCTCCACAATTCTGGGCCCTCTTCCCCCCATGACACCGTTCCCAGGGCCGACTTATTCGCTGTCACCCCAGGGCCCACTTTATGCCCTCTAGACCTACCCCCTCCTCCTCTTCTCCACAGGGACCCATTCATCCAGCCCTACCTCCCCCTACTTTATTTACCGGCCACTTCCTCGCCTCCACATCCCGCTTCTCTGCTTTCTTCCACCCTCCCTTTACCAGGGAACTCATTACATTACATAGCCACTGAACCTTTTAGGAGTGTGGGTACCCACCACTGTACAAGGAGATTACCCAACTATTCTGTTTATGTGCCGAAAGCAGTACTCGAACCCAGGCCCCCCCAGCGCTGTAACGCAAGCACTTAACCTCTATGCCACTGCAGTTAGCTGGTATTTGTTGGAGCGGGGGAGGGGGGACAGATGTTCTATCCTCCTTGGTTTCAGTGAACATGTTTCACAATGCAAATGGGTATGCTCACAGGGGCATGCAGGAGAAAGATATATACGCCCAAAAGCGACCCTCGAAAACATGGCAATCAGTGGCTCAAGCTGTAAATCCTTGGTCTTGCAATGCTGGAGACCTGAGTTCTAATCCAATGTCCGGTATCTCTTGGGCATTCTTTTTTTCATTTAAAAAAAATGTTTTTATTGAAAATTGGGATGCATTGCCCTGCCCGATCAGCCAACAGCTAACGCCCCTTCAATACATGTGTTCCCACTAACAGTTGTGCCTTTGTATTCTGCACTCTGGCCTTAGTAACACCCATACACAAGCTTGTCTCTCTGGCCCCAACTGACTGGAAAAAACGAGGGGAAAAGGTGCAATCTGGGGGTCATGGCTGATTCCATAATTGCACTGGGACTCAAACAGCACACCTTCTCGAGGTGCTGTGAGGTGACCACCGGCACCTGCATATCAAGCAAACCTGTATCAGCATCTCACCAGCAACTGAATGTGTCGCCTGCAAGGTACACATAGGAGGCTGCAGTAGGTGCATTAACCCATTGGGCTGTCGACCCTCCTTCCTCTGAGAGCAGGAAACTGCATTTCCATGTTGACTTACTTTGGCACATTAGATCTATCTTTCACCCCAATTCAGAGGATGCTTTGCTTCACGGAGAGATGATAATCATTGTGAGGTGTGAGCCACTAATAGCTAAGCAGGTCAGTTAAATCTTTGACCTTGTCATTGGGGTGTATTGTTATGCGCAGGGCAGCAGTCTTATGCCCTCTGCTACTGTACGCTTTCGTATTGGTGCTTGTTCATGATTCTAAAATGTAAACAGTCTGCTCTCAAAAGTGAAAGATTTGAAAGACTCTTGCTGTAACAAGCCTTTCCCACTCTTTGCCCTGGCGGTGAGAGAGCTGCTTTCTGCCTTTAACTTCCCCAATTGTGGAGTGGCTGGCTCCACCACTGACAACCAGTGCCTAATCCTGGAGGACAACGGACAGAGGTCTGCGCCCTGCATCCTCCATGCGTCCCTAACGCTCCCAAACGCGACCACACCCCATATGGGCACAGCCCTATGTCCTATGCAGCCCCTCTGGTGAAGCCACCCACACAATTTAGGGTTAGGATCTGTGCTCTTCCACGTAGGCCTGGCCACCTAGGCCCCAGAAAGTGTCACAGCCTGCTTTATAAACCTTAGTGACGGTGGCCTAGGTGAAGATGATGTTGATGGAATACTGATGCCTTTTGCCTCCCAGAAGCCACCTGGGAGCATAGTAAAATGAAGGGGTGTTTCTGCTCTGCTGCCCTGTGTTTGCCCTCTGCCTAAGTGACATTCATTCTGGGCTCTCCAGGCAAATGTATCCATCTGGGAGAGAGCTAGGAATAGGACGTCTCTTTCTGCAGGCACAGTGGGGAAGACTCAGAGAGCTACATGCCTGAGACATCTTTCCTTGTCCCTCGCTCATTGTTCTGTTCCCTAACTTCTAACTCTCTGCCAGGCCAGGCCCTGTTTCTTTTACTGCCAACCCCCCTGACCCCTCATCTTTCACCTACTTCCCGCTCTATTATGCCTTCTCCTTTTTTACTCTCTTCTATGGCCCTTTGAAAAGGAATGCAGGCCTAGCTAAGCCTCGTGAAGGAAATCTACCAACAAAAGATGCATGGGAGGTGCTGTGAGACGAGTAAGAAGGGATGAAGGGGTGATGGGTTGTTGAGTTGGGAAGCACCAGAGGCGTAGCCAGGATTTTCTAGCAAATGGGGTCTGAAGCTAATGTAGTTGGGCCCACTGCAATGACAAAAATCTCTTTAAATGCCCACACAGAGCTGCTGAGTGGGCATTTACAGATTTTGGGTGGGCCTTTCCCCTCAGGCCCTACCCTGCCTACGCCTCTGCACTCTCACCCCCAGGGCAAAGAGTAGGAAAGGCTTGCTACAGCAAGAGTCTTTCAAATCTTTCACTTTTGGGAGCAGAGTGTTTACATTTAAAAATCATGAACAAGCAGCATTAAGAAACCATACAGTAGCAGAGGACAGAGGACTGCCCTGCGCATGTCAATACACCCCAATGACAAAAGCAAAGATTTAACTGACCTGCTTAGCTATTAGCGGCTCACACCTCACAATGATTATCATCTCAGACCCTTCCTATCCTCACAAAATGGCCTCACTATTGCTAGGGCCATCATAGGATCTAGGTTGGACTACTGCAACGCACTCCTTGGTGGGACCTCCGGAAAAAACATCGCTAAACTCCAGCTTGCCCAGAACAACGCCCTCAGGGCCGCTACAGGTTTTTCCAGGAAAGACCACATTTCTGACCTTAGGAGGCAGGTCCACTGGCTGCCCATTAGGCAGAGGATCATCTTTAAAATCCTCTCCCTCACCCATAAATGCCTCCATGACCTTGCTCCCCCCTACCTTGCCCAGAGAATTTCACGACCCACCTCGGCCAGGTCCACCAGATCTGCCTACACCAACCTGATTTCTACTCCCAAGACTTGTAGAGTACGTGCGGGCGGCTCGAGCTTCTCAGCCCTAGCAGCCTCACACTGGAACGCCCTACCTTCGCTCCTCAGGGGGATTGACTCTCACCTAGCCTTCCGCAAAGCCTTAAAAACCAGGCTGTTTGTCTAAACCTTCCTGCCTTTATATTTACAGGCTTACGAACGTCATTTGTAACTATGCTCCGCTCTTCTCTCTGTAACTAAGTACCTTATGTTTCCTATGTTTACACAATCTTGCTGCTTACGCCTTCATGTAATAGCGCCTCAATGTCTATGGGCTGCAGTGCGCTCTATAAATGTAAAAAATAAATAAAAAATAAATAAATCTCTCTGTGAAGCAAAACATCCTCTGACTTGGGGTGAAACAGAGATCTAATGTGCCAATGGAAGGCAACATGGAAATTTAGTTTCCTGCTCTCAGAGGAAGGAGGGTCGACAGCCCAATGGGTTAATGCACCTACTGCAGCCTCCTATGTGTAGCCTGCAGGCGACACATTCAGTTGCCGGTGAGATGCTGATACAGGTTTGCTTGCTATGCAGGGGCCGGTGGTCACATCACAGCACCTCGAGAAGGTGTCCTGTTTGAGTCCTAGTGCAATTATGGTATCAACCATGACCTGTAGATTACACCTTTTACACCCGTTTTTTCCAGTCAGTTGGGGCCAGAGAGACAAGCTTGTGTATGGGTGTTACCAAGGCCAGAGTGCCGAAAACAGAGGCACAATTGTTAGTGGGAACGCAGGTATTGAAGGGGCATTAGCTGTTGGCTGATCGCGCAGGGCAATCCATCCCCATTTTCAATAAAAACATTTTTTTTTAAATTAAAAAAATTACCCAAGAGACACCGGACATAGGATTAGAACTCAGGTCTCCAACATTGCAAGACAAAGCACTTACCACTTGAGCCACTGGTGGCTGTGCTTCTGAGAGTTGCATTTGGGCATATATATCTTTCTTCTGCATGCCCCTGTGAGCATGCCCATGTCAGCATGCCCATTTGCATTGTCAAACATGTTCACTGCAGAAAATGAGGATAGAACATCTGGCCCCCGCTCCTCCAAATATCAGCTAACTGCAGTCGCCTCGAGGTTAAGTGCTTGCGTTACAGCGTTGGGGGCATGGGTTTAAGTCCTGCTTTCGGCACATAAACGGAATAGTTGCGTAATCTCCTTGTACAGTTGTGGGTACCCACACTCCTTCTAAAAGGTTCAGTGGTTATGAAAAGAGGTCCTTGGAAAAGGGAGGGTGGAAGAAAGCAGAGAGGCAGGACTGAGGAAGCGCAGGGTAAATAAAGGAGGAGGTGGGGCAGGCTAAAGGGAGTGGTAGGGCTGGATGAATGGGTCCCTGTGGAGAGGGGGCGGGTCTGGGTGAGTGGGGGTAGGACTAGAAGGATATGGTGCAGGTTCCCTGGTAAAAGGAGGGTGGAAGAAAGCAGAGGTGGGACTGTGGTGGTGAGAAAGTGTGGCAGTTGGGGTCCATTCCACACGCTCTCCGCTGGGCCTCCTTTCCCCACATTAGGACCCTCCTTTACACACCCATTCCTCCACAATTCTGGGCCCTCTTCCCCCCATGACACCGTTCCCAGGGCCGACTTATTCGCTGTCACCCCAGGGCCCACTTTATGCCCTCTAGACCTACCCCCTCCTCCTCTTCTCCACAGGGACCCATTCATCCAGCCCTACCTCCCCCTACTTTATTTACCGGCCACTTCCTCGCCTCCACATCCCGCTTCTCTGCTTTCTTCCACCCTCCCTTTACCAGGGAACTCATTACATTACATAGCCACTGAACCTTTTAGGAGTGTGGGTACCCACCACTGTACAAGGAGATTACCCAACTATTCTGTTTATGTGCCGAAAGCAGTACTCGAACCCAGGCCCCCCCAGCGCTGTAACGCAAGCACTTAACCTCTATGCCACTGCAGTTAGCTGGTATTTGTTGGAGCGGGGGAGGGGGGACAGATGTTCTATCCTCCTTGGTTTCAGTGAACATGTTTCACAATGCAAATGGGTATGCTCACAGGGGCATGCAGGAGAAAGATATATACGCCCAAAAGCGACCCTCGAAAGCATGGCAATCAGTGGCTCAAGCTGTAAATCCTTGGTCTTGCAATGCTGGAGACCTGAGTTCTAATCCAATGTCCGGTATCTCTTGGGCATTCTTTTTTTCATTTAAAAAAAATGTTTTTATTGAAAATTGGGATGCATTGCCCTGCCCGATCAGCCAACAGCTAACGCCCCTTCAATACATGTGTTCCCACTAACAGTTGTGCCTTTGTATTCTGCACTCTGGCCTTAGTAACACCCATACACAAGCTTGTCTCTCTGGCCCCAACTGACTGGAAAAAACGAGGGGAAAAGGTGCAATCTGGGGGTCATGGCTGATTCCATAATTGCACTGGGACTCAAACAGCACACCTTCTCGAGGTGCTGTGAGGTGAACACCGGCACCTGCATATCAAGCAAACCTGTATCAGCATCTCACCAGCAACTGAATGTGTCGCCTGCAAGGTACACATAGGAGGCTGCAGTAGGTGCATTAACCCATTGGGCTGTCGACCCTCCTTCCTCTGAGAGCAGGAAACTGCATTTCCATGTTGACTTACTTTGGCACATTAGATCTATCTTTCACCCCAATTCAGAGGATGCTTTGCTTCACGGAGAGATGATAATCATTGTGAGGTGTGAGCCACTAATAGCTAAGCAGGTCAGTTAAATCTTTGACCTTGTCATTGAGGTGTATTGTTATGCGCAGGGCAGCAGTCTTATGCCCTCTGCTACTGTACGCTTTCGTATTGGTGCTTGTTCATGATTCTAAAATGTAAACAGTCTGCTCTCAAAAGTGAAAGATTTGAAAGACTCTTGCTGTAACAAGCCTTTCCCACTCTTTGCCCTGGCGGTGAGAGAGCTGCTTTCTGCCTTTAACTTCCCCAGTTGTGGAGTGGCTGGCTCTACCACTGACAACCAGTGCCTAATCCTGGAGGAAAACGGACAGAGGTCTGCGCCCTGCATCCTCCATGCGTCCCTAACGCTCCCAAACGCGACCACACCCCATACGGGCACAGCCCTATGTCCTATGCAGCCCCTCTGGTGAAGCCACCCACACAATTTAGGGTTAGGATCTGTGCTCTTCCAGGTAGGCCTGGCCACCTAGGCCCCAGAAAGTGTCACAGCCTGCTTTATAAACCTTAGTGACGGTGGCCTAGGTGAAGATGATGTTGATGGAATACTGATGCCTTTTGCCTCCCAGAAGCCACCTGGGAGCATAGTAAAATGAAGGGGTGTTCCTGCTCTGCTGCCCTGTGTTTGCCCTCTGCCTAAGTGACATTCATTCTGGGCTCTCCAGGCAAATGTATCCATCTGGGAGAGAGCTAGGAATAGGACGTCTCTTTCTGCAGGCACAGTGGGGAAGACTCAGAGAGCTACATGCCTGAGACATCTTTCCTTGTCCCTCGCTCATTGTTCTGTTCCCTAACTTCTAACTCTCTGCCAGGCCAGGCCCTGTTTCTTTTACTGCCAACCCCCCTGACTCCTCATCTTTCACCTACTTCCCGCTCTATTATGCCTTCTCCTTTTTTACTCTCTTCTATGGCCCTTTGAAAAGGAATGCAGGCCTAGCTAAGCCTCGTGAAGGAAATCTACCAACAGAAAATGCATGGGAGGTGCTGTGAGACGAGTAAGAAGGGATGAAGGGGTGATGGGTTGTTGAGTTGGGAAGCACCAGAGGCGTAGCCAGGATTTTCTAGCAAATGGGGTCTGAAGCTAATGTAGTTGGGCCCACTGCAATGACAAAAATCTCTTTAAATGCCCACACAGAGCTGCTGAGTGGGCATTTACAGATTTTGGGTGGGCCTTTCCCCTCAGGCCCTACCCTGCCTACGCCTCTGCACTCTCACCCCCAGGGCAAAGAGTAGGAAAGGCTTGCTACAGCAAGAGTCTTTCAAATCTTTCACTTTTGGGAGCAGAGTGTTTACATTTAAAAATCATGAACAAGCAGCATTAAGAAACCATACAGTAGCAGAGGACAGAGGACTGCCCTGCGCATGTCAATACACCCCAATGACAAAAGCAAAGATTTAACTGACCTGCTTAGCTATTAGCGGCTCACACCTCACAATGATTATCATCTCAGACCCTTCCTATCCTCACAAAATGGCCTCACTATTGCTAGGGCCATCATAGGATCTAGGTTGGACTACTGCAACGCACTCCTTGGTGGGACCTCCGGAAAAAACATCGCTAAACTCCAGCTTGCCCAGAACAACGCCCTCAGGGCCGCTACAGGTTTTTCCAGGAAAGACCACATTTCTGACCTTAGGAGGCAGGTCCACTGGCTGCCCATTAGGCAGAGGATCATCTTTAAAATCCTCTCCCTCACCCATAAATGCCTCCATGACCTTGCTCCCCCCTACCTTGCCCAGAGAATTTCACGACCCACCTCGGCCAGGTCCACCAGATCTGCCTACACCAACCTGATTTCTACTCCCAAGACTTGTAGAGTACGTGCGGGCGGCTCGAGCTTCTCAGCCCTAGCAGCCTCACACTGGAACGCCCTACCTTCGCTCCTCAGGGGGATTGACTCTCACCTAGCCTTCCGCAAAGCCTTAAAAACCAGGCTGTTTGTCTAAACCTTCCTGCCTTTATATTTACAGGCTTACGAACGTCATTTGTAACTATGCTCCGCTCTTCTCTCTGTAACTAAGTACCTTATGTTTCCTATGTTTACACAATCTTGCTGCTTACGCCTTCATGTAATAGCGCCTCAATGTCTATGGGCTGCAGTGCGCTCTATAAATGTAAAAAATAAATAAAAAATAAATAAATCTCTCTGTGAAGCAAAACATCCTCTGACTTGGGGTGAAACAGAGATCTAATGTGCCAATGGAAGGCAACATGGAAATTTAGTTTCCTGCTCTCAGAGGAAGGAGGGTCGACAGCCCAATGGGTTAATGCACCTACTGCAGCCTACACATTCAGTTGCCGGTGAGATGCTGATACAGGTTTGCTTGCTATGCAGGGGCCGGTGGTCACATCACAGCACCTCGAGAAGGTGTCCTGTTTGAGTCCTAGTGCAATTATGGTATCAACCATGACCTGTAGATTACACCTTTTCCACCCGTTTTTTCCAGTCAGTTGGGGCCAGAGAGACAAGCTTGTGTATGGGTGTTACCAAGGCCAGAGTGCCGAAAACAGAGGCACAATTGTTAGTGGGAACGCAGGTATTGAAGGGGCATTAGCTGTTGGCTGATCGCGCAGGGCAATCCATCCCCATTTTCAATAAAAACATTTTTTTTTAAATTAAAAAAATTACCCAAGAGACACCGGACATAGGATTAGAACTCAGGTCTCCAACATTGCAAGACAAAGCACTTACCACTTGAGCCACTGGTGGCTGTGCTTCTGAGAGTTGCATTTGGGCGTATATATCTTTCTTCTGCATGCCCCTGTGAGCATGCCCATGTGAGCATGCCCATTTGCATTGTCAAACATGTTCACTGCAGAAAATGAGGATAGAACATCTGGCCCCCGATCCTCCAAATATCAGCTAACTGCAGTCGCCTCGAGGTTAAGTGCTTGCGTTACAGCGTTGGGGGCATGGGTTTAAGTCCTGCTTTCGGCACATAAACGGAATAGTTGCGTAATCTCCTTGTACAGTCGTGGGTACCCACACTCCTTCTAAAAGGTTCAGTGGTTATGAAAAGAGGTCCTTGGAAAAGGGAGGGTGGAAGAAAGCAGAGAGGCAGGACTGAGGAAGCGCAGGGTAAATAAAGGAGGAGGTGGGGCAGGCTAAAGGGAGTGGTAGGGCTGGATGAATGGGTCCCTGTGGAGAGGGGGCGGGTCTGGGTGAGTGGGGGTAGGACTAGAAGGATATGGTGCAGGTTCCCTGGTAAAAGGAGGGTGGAAGAAAGCAGAGGTGGGACTGTGGTGGTGAGAAAGTGTGGCAGTTGGGGTCCATTCCACACGCTCTCCGCTGGGCCTCCTTTCCCCACATTAGGACCCTCCTTTACACACCCATTCCTCCACAATTCTGGGCCCTCTTCCCCCCATGACACCGTTCCCAGGGCCGACTTATTCGCTGTCACCCCAGGGCCCACTTTATGCCCTCTAGACCTACCCCCTCCTCCTCTTCTCCACAGGGACCCATTCATCCAGCCCTACCTCCCCCTACTTTATTTACCGGCCACTTCCTCGCCTCCACATCCCGCTTCTCTGCTTTCTTCCACCCTCCCTTTACCAGGGAACTCATTACATTACATAGCCACTGAACCTTTTAGGAGTGTGGGTACCCACCACTGTACAAGGAGATTACCCAACTATTCTGTTTATGTGCCGAAAGCAGTACTCAAACCCAGGCACCCCCAGCGCTGTAACGCAAGCACTTAACCTCTATGCCACTGCAGTTAGCTGGTATTTGTTGGAGCGGGGGAGGGGGGACAGATGTTCTATCCTCCTTGGTTTCAGTGAACATGTTTCACAATGCAAATGGGTATGCTCACAGGGGCATGCAGGAGAAAGATATATACGCCCAAAAGCGACCCTCGAAAGCATGGCAATCAGTGGCTCAAGCTGTAAATCCTTGGTCTTGCAATGCTGGAGACCTGAGTTCTAATCCAATGTCCGGTATCTCTTGGGCATTCTTTTTTTCATTTAAAAAAAATGTTTTTATTGAAAATTGGGATGCATTGCCCTGCCCGATCAGCCAACAGCTAACGCCCCTTCAATACATGTGTTCCCACTAACAGTTGTGCCTTTGTATTCTGCACTCTGGCCTTAGTAACACCCATACACAAGCTTGTCTCTCTGGCCCCAACTGACTGGAAAAAACGAGGGGAAAAGGTGCAATCTGGGGGTCATGGCTGATTCCATAATTGCACTGGGACTCAAACAGCACACCTTCTCGAGGTGCTGTGAGGTGACCACCGGCACCTGCATATCAAGCAAACCTGTATCAGCATCTCACCAGCAACTGAATGTGTCGCCTGCAAGGTACACATAGGAGGCTGCAGTAGGTGCATTAACCCATTGGGCTGTCGACCCTCCTTCCTCTGAGAGCAGGAAACTGCATTTCCATGTTGACTTACTTTGGCACATTAGATCTATCTTTCACCCCAATTCAGAGGATGCTTTGCTTCACGGAGAGATGATAATCATTGTGAGGTGTGAGCCACTAATAGCTAAGCAGGTCAGTTAAATCTTTGACCTTGTCATTGGGGTGTATTGTTATGCGCAGGGCAGCAGTCTTATGCCCTCTGCTACTGTACGCTTTCGTATTGGTGCTTGTTCATGATTCTAAAATGTAAACAGTCTGCTCTCAAAAGTGAAAGATTTGAAAGACTCTTGCTGTAACAAGCCTTTCCCACTCTTTGCCCTGGCGGTGAGAGAGCTGCTTTCTGCCTTTAACTTCCCCAATTGTGGAGTGGCTGGCTCCACCACTGACAACCAGTGCCTAATCCTGGAGGAAAACGGACAGAGGTCTGCGCCCTGCATCCTCCATGCGTCCCTAACGCTCCCAAACGCGACCACACCCCATACGGGCACAGGCCTATGTCCTATGCAGCCCCTCTGGTGAAGCCACCCACACAATTTAGGGTTAGGATCTGTGCTCTTCCACGTAGGCCTGGCCACCTAGGCCCCAGAAAGTGTCACAGCCTGCTTTATAAACCTTAGTGACGGTGGCCTAGGTGAAGATGATGTTGATGGAATACTGATGCCTTTTGCCTCCCAGAAGCCACCTGGGAGCATAGTAAAATGAAGGGGTGTTCCTGCTCTGCTGCCCTGTGTTTGCCCTCTGCCTAAGTGACATTCATTCTGGGCTCTCCAGGCAAATGTATCCATCTGGGAGAGAGCTAGGAATAGGACGTCTCTTTCTGCAGGCACAGTGGGGAAGACTCAGAGAGCTACATGCCTGAGACATCTTTCCTTGTCCCTCGCTCATTGTTCTGTTCCCTAACTTCTAACTCTCTGCCAGGCCAGGCCCTGTTTCTTTTACTGCCAACCCCCCTGACCCCTCATCTTTCACCTACTTCCCGCTCTATTATGCCTTCTCCTTTTTTACTCTCTTCTATGGCCCTTTGAAAAGGAATGCAGGCCTAGCTAAGCCTCGTGAAGGAAATCTACCAACAAAAGATGCATGGGAGGTGCTGTGAGACGAGTAAGAAGGGATGAAGGGGTGATGGGTTGTTGAGTTGGGAAGCACCAGAGGCGTAGCCAGGATTTTCTAGCAAATGGGGTCTGAAGCTAATGTAGTTGGGCCCACTGCAATGACAAAAATCTCTTTAAATGCCCACACAGAGCTGCTGAGTGGGCATTTACAGATTTTGGGTGGGCCTTTCCCCTCAGGCCCTACCCTGCCTACGCCTCTGCACTCTCACCCCCAGGGCAAAGAGTAGGAAAGGCTTGCTACAGCAAGAGTCTTTCAAATCTTTCACTTTTGGGAGCAGAGTGTTTACATTTAAAAATCATGAACAAGCAGCATTAAGAAACCATACAGTAGCAGAGGACAGAGGACTGCCCTGCGCATGTCAATACACCCCAATGACAAAAGCAAAGATTTAACTGACCTGCTTAGCTATTAGCGGCTCACACCTCACAATGATTATCATCTCAGACCCTTCCTATCCTCACAAAATGGCCTCACTATTGCTAGGGCCATCATAGGAGCTAGGTTGGACTACTGCAACGCACTCCTTGGTGGGACCTCCGGAAAAAACATCGCTAAACTCCAGCTTGCCCAGAACAACGCCCTCAGGGCCGCTACAGGTTTTTCCAGGAAAGACCACATTTCTGACCTTAGGAGGCAGGTCCACTGGCTGCCCATTAGGCAGAGGATCATCTTTAAAATCCTCTCCCTCACCCATAAATGCCTCCATGACCTTGCTCCCCCCTACCTTGCCCAGAGAATTTCACGACCCACCTCGGCCAGGTCCACCAGATCTGCCTACACCAACCTGATTTCTACTCCCAAGACTTGTAGAGTACGTGCGGGCGGCTCGAGCTTCTCAGCCCTAGCAGCCTCACACTGGAACGCCCTACCTTCGCTCCTCAGGGGGATTGACTCTCACCTAGCCTTCCGCAAAGCCTTAAAAACCAGGCTGTTTGTCTAAACCTTCCTGCCTTTATATTTACAGGCTTACGAACGTCATTTGTAACTATGCTCCGCTCTTCTCTCTGTAACTAAGTACCTTATGTTTCCTATGTTTACACAATCTTGCTGCTTACGCCTTCATGTAATAGCGCCTCGATGTCTATGGGCTGCAGTGCGCTCTATAAATGTAAAAAATAAATAAAAAATAAATAAATCTCTCTGTGAAGCAAAACATCCTCTGACTTGGGGTGAAACAGAGATCTAATGTGCCAATGGAAGGCAACATGGAAATTTAGTTTCCTGCTCTCAGAGGAAGGAGGGTCGACAGCCCAATGGGTTAATGCACCTACTGCAGCCTCCTATGTGTAGCCTGCAGGCGACACATTCAGTTGCCGGTGAGATGCTGATACAGGTTTGCTTGCTATGCAGGGGCCGGTGGTCACATCACAGCACCTCGAGAAGGTGTCCTGTTTGAGTCCTAGTGCAATTATGGTATCAACCATGACCTGTAGATTACACCTTTTACACCCGTTTTTTCCAGTCAGTTGGGGCCAGAGAGACAAGCTTGTGTATGGGTGTTACCAAGGCCAGAGTGCCGAAAACAGAGGCACAATTGTTAGTGGGAACGCAGGTATTGAAGGGGCATTAGCTGTTGGCTGATCGCGCAGGGCAATCCATCCCCATTTTCAATAAAAACATTTTTTTTTAAATTAAAAAAATTACCCAAGAGACACCGGACATAGGATTAGAACTCAGGTCTCCAACATTGCAAGACAAAGCACTTACCACTTGAGCCACTGGTGGCTGCGCTTCTGAGAGTTGCATTTGGGCGTATATATCTTTCTTCTGCATGCCCCTGTGAGCATGCCCATGTCAGCATGCCCATTTGCATTGTCAAACATGTTCACTGCAGAAAATGAGGATAGAACATCTGGCCCCCGCTCCTCCAAATATCAGCTAACTGCAGTCGCCTCGAGGTTAAGTGCTTGCGTTACAGCGTTGGGGGCATGGGTTTAAGTCCTGCTTTCGGCACATAAACGGAATAGTTGCGTAATCTCCTTGTACAGTTGTGGGTACCCACACTCCTTCTAAAAGGTTCAGTGGTTATGAAAAGAGGTCCTTGGAAAAGGGAGGGTGGAAGAAAGCAGAGAGGCAGGACTGAGGAAGCGCAGGGTAAATAAAGGAGGAGGTGGGGCAGGCTAAAGGGAGTGGTAGGGCTGGATGAATGGGTCCCTGTGGAGAGGGGGCGGGTCTGGGTGAGTGGGGGTAGGACTAGAAGGATATGGTGCAGGTTCCCTGGTAAAAGGAGGGTGGAAGAAAGCAGAGGTGGGACTGTGGTGGTGAGAAAGTGTGGCAGTTGGGGTCCATTCCACACGCTCTCCGCTGGGCCTCCTTTCCCCACATTAGGACCCTCCTTTACACACCCATTCCTCCACAATTCTGGGCCCTCTTCCCCCCATGACACCGTTCCCAGGGCCGACTTATTCGCTGTCACCCCAGGGCCCACTTTATGCCCTCTAGACCTACCCCCTCCTCCTCTTCTCCACAGGGACCCATTCATCCAGCCCTACCTCCCCCTACTTTATTTACCGGCCACTTCCTCGCCTCCACATCCCGCTTCTCTGCTTTCTTCCACCCTCCCTTTACCAGGGAACTCATTACATTACATAGCCACTGAACCTTTTAGGAGTGTGGGTACCCACCACTGTACAAGGAGATTACCCAACTATTCTGTTTATGTGCCGAAAGCAGTACTCGAACCCAGGCCCCCCCAGCGCTGTAACGCAAGCACTTAACCTCTATGCCACTGCAGTTAGCTGGTATTTGTTGGAGCGGGGGAGGGGGGACAGATGTTCTATCCTCCTTGGTTTCAGTGAACATGTTTCACAATGCAAATGGGTATGCTCACAGGGGCATGCAGGAGAAAGATATATACGCCCAAAAGCGAACCTCGAAAGCATGGCAATCAGTGGCTCAAGCTGTAAATCCTTGGTCTTGCAATGCTGGAGACCTGAATTCTAATCCAATGTCCGGTATCTCTTGGGCATTCTTTTTTTCATTTAAAAAAAATGTTTTTATTGAAAATTGGGATGCATTGCCCTGCCCGATCAGCCAACAGCTAACGCCCCTTCAATACATGTGTTCCCACTAACAGTTGTGCCTTTGTATTCTGCACTCTGGCCTTAGTAACACCCATACACAAGCTTGTCTCTCTGGCCCCAACTGACTGGAAAAAACGAGGGGAAAAGGTGCAATCTGGGGGTCATGGCTGATTCCATAATTGCACTGGGACTCAAACAGCACACCTTCTCGAGGTGCTGTGAGGTGACCACCGGCACCTGCATATCAAGCAAACCTGCATCAGCATCTCACCAGCAACTGAATGTGTCGCCTGCAAGGTACACATAGGAGGCTGCAGTAGGTGCATTAACCCATTGGGCTGTCGACCCTCCTTCCTCTGAGAGCAGGAAACTGCATTTCCATGTTGACTTACTTTGGCACATTAGATCTATCTTTCACCCCAATTCAGAGGATGCTTTGCTTCACGGAGAGATGATAATCATTGTGAGGTGTGAGCCACTAATAGCTAAGCAGGTCAGTTAAATCTTTGACCTTGTCATTGGGGTGTATTGTTATGCGCAGGGCAGCAGTCTTATGCCCTCTGCTACTGTACGCTTTCGTATTGGTGCTTGTTCATGATTCTAAAATGTAAACAGTCTGCTCTCAAAAGTGAAAGATTTGAAAGACTCTTGCTGTAACAAGCCTTTCCCACTCTTTGCCCTGGCGGTGAGAGAGCTGCTTTCTGCCTTTAACTTCCCCAATTGTGGAGTGGCTGGCTCCACCACTGACAACCAGTGCCTAATCCTGGAGGAAAACGGACAGAGGTCTGCGCCCTGCATCCTCCATGCGTCCCTAACGCTCCCAAACGCGACCACACCCCATACGGGCACAGGCCTATGTCCTATGCAGCCCCTCTGGTGAAGCCACCCACACAATTTAGGGTTAGGATCTGTGCTCTTCCACGTAGGCCTGGCCACCTAGGCCCCAGAAAGTGTCACAGCCTGCTTTATAAACCTTAGTGACGGTGGCCTAGGTGAAGATGATGTTGATGGAATACTGATGCCTTTTGCCTCCCAGAAGCCACCTGGGAGCATAGTAAAATGAAGGGGTGTTCCTGCTCTGCTGCCCTGTGTTTGCCCTCTGCCTAAGTGACATTCATTCTGGGCTCTCCAGGCAAATGTATCCATCTGGGAGAGAGCTAGGAATAGGACGTCTCTTTCTGCAGGCACAGTGGGGAAGACTCAGAGAGCTACATGCCTGAGACATCTTTCCTTGTCCCTCGCTCATTGTTCTGTTCCCTAACTTCTAACTCTCTGCCAGGCCAGGCCCTGTTTCTTTTACTGCCAACCCCCCTGACCCCTCATCTTTCACCTACTTCCCGCTCTATTATGCCTTCTCCTTTTTTACTCTCTTCTATGGCCCTTTGAAAAGGAATGCAGGCCTAGCTAAGCCTCGTGAAGGAAATCTACCAACAAAAGATGCATGGGAGGTGCTGTGAGACGAGTAAGAAGGGATGAAGGGGTGATGGGTTGTTGAGTTGGGAAGCACCAGAGGCGTAGCCAGGATTTTCTAGCAAATGGGGTCTGAAGCTAATGTAGTTGGGCCCACTGCAATGACAAAAATCTCTTTAAATGCCCACACAGAGCTGCTGAGTGGGCATTTACAGATTTTGGGTGGGCCTTTCCCCTCAGGCCCTACCCTGCCTACGCCTCTGCACTCTCACCCCCAGGGCAAAGAGTAGGAAAGGCTTGCTACAGCAAGAGTCTTTCAAATCTTTCACTTTTGGGAGCAGAGTGTTTACATTTAAAAATCATGAACAAGCAGCATTAAGAAACCATACAGTAGCAGAGGACAGAGGACTGCCCTGCGCATGTCAATACACCCCAATGACAAAAGCAAAGATTTAACTGACCTGCTTAGCTATTAGCGGCTCACACCTCACAATGATTATCATCTCAGACCCTTCCTATCCTCACAAAATGGCCTCACTATTGCTAGGGCCATCATAGGAGCTAGGTTGGACTACTGCAACGCACTCCTTGGTGGGACCTCCGGAAAAAACATCGCTAAACTCCAGCTTGCCCAGAACAACGCCCTCAGGGCCGCTACAGGTTTTTCCAGGAAAGACCACATTTCTGACCTTAGGAGGCAGGTCCACTGGCTGCCCATTAGGCAGAGGATCATCTTTAAAATCCTCTCCCTCACCCATAAATGCCTCCATGACCTTGCTCCCCCCTACCTTGCCCAGAGAATTTCACGACCCACCTCGGCCAGGTCCACCAGATCTGCCTACACCAACCTGATTTCTACTCCCAAGACTTGTAGAGTACGTGCGGGCGGCTCGAGCTTCTCAGCCCTAGCAGCCTCACACTGGAACGCCCTACCTTCGCTCCTCAGGGGGATTGACTCTCACCTAGCCTTCCGCAAAGCCTTAAAAACCAGGCTGTTTGTCTAAACCTTCCTGCCTTTATATTTACAGGCTTACGAACGTCATTTGTAACTATGCTCCGCTCTTCTCTCTGTAACTAAGTACCTTATGTTTCCTATGTTTACACAATCTTGCTGCTTACGCCTTCATGTAATAGCGCCTCGATGTCTATGGGCTGCAGTGCGCTCTATAAATGTAAAAAATAAATAAAAAATAAATAAATCTCTCTGTGAAGCAAAACATCCTCTGACTTGGGGTGAAACAGAGATCTAATGTGCCAATGGAAGGCAACATGGAAATTTAGTTTCCTGCTCTCAGAGGAAGGAGGGTCGACAGCCCAATGGGTTAATGCACCTACTGCAGCCTCCTATGTGTAGCCTGCAGGCGACACATTCAGTTGCCGGTGAGATGCTGATACAGGTTTGCTTGCTATGCAGGGGCCGGTGGTCACATCACAGCACCTCGAGAAGGTGTCCTGTTTGAGTCCTAGTGCAATTATGGTATCAACCATGACCTGTAGATTACACCTTTTACACCCGTTTTTTCCAGTCAGTTGGGGCCAGAGAGACAAGCTTGTGTATGGGTGTTACCAAGGCCAGAGTGCCGAAAACAGAGGCACAATTGTTAGTGGGAACGCAGGTATTGAAGGGGCATTAGCTGTTGGCTGATCGCGCAGGGCAATCCATCCCCATTTTCAATAAAAACATTTTTTTTTAAATTAAAAAAATTACCCAAGAGACACCGGACATAGGATTAGAACTCAGGTCTCCAACATTGCAAGACAAAGCACTTACCACTTGAGCCACTGGTGGCTGCGCTTCTGAGAGTTGCATTTGGGCGTATATATCTTTCTTCTGCATGCCCCTGTGAGCATGCCCATGTCAGCATGCCCATTTGCATTGTCAAACATGTTCACTGCAGAAAATGAGGATAGAACATCTGGCCCCCGCTCCTCCAAATATCAGCTAACTGCAGTCGCCTCGAGGTTAAGTGCTTGCGTTACAGCGTTGGGGGCATGGGTTTAAGTCCTGCTTTCGGCACATAAACGGAATAGTTGCGTAATCTCCTTGTACAGTTGTGGGTACCCACACTCCTTCTAAAAGGTTCAGTGGTTATGAAAAGAGGTCCTTGGAAAAGGGAGGGTGGAAGAAAGCAGAGAGGCAGGACTGAGGAAGCGCAGGGTAAATAAAGGAGGAGGTGGGGCAGGCTAAAGGGAGTGGTAGGGCTGGATGAATGGGTCCCTGTGGAGAGGGGGCGGGTCTGGGTGAGTGGGGGTAGGACTAGAAGGATATGGTGCAGGTTCCCTGGTAAAAGGAGGGTGGAAGAAAGCAGAGGTGGGACTGTGGTGGTGAGAAAGTGTGGCAGTTGGGGTCCATTCCACACGCTCTCCGCTGGGCCTCCTTTCCCCACATTAGGACCCTCCTTTACACACCCATTCCTCCACAATTCTGGGCCCTCTTCCCCCCATGACACCGTTCCCAGGGCCGACTTATTCGCTGTCACCCCAGGGCCCACTTTATGCCCTCTAGACCTACCCCCTCCTCCTCTTCTCCACAGGGACCCATTCATCCAGCCCTACCTCCCCCTACTTTATTTACCGGCCACTTCCTCGCCTCCACATCCCGCTTCTCTGCTTTCTTCCACCCTCCCTTTACCAGGGAACTCATTACATTACATAGCCACTGAACCTTTTAGGAGTGTGGGTACCCACCACTGTACAAGGAGATTACCCAACTATTCTGTTTATGTGCCGAAAGCAGTACTCAAACCCAGGCACCCCCAGCGCTGTAACGCAAGCACTTAACCTCTATGCCACTGCAGTTAGCTGGTATTTGTTGGAGCGGGGGAGGGGGGACAGATGTTCTATCCTCCTTGGTTTCAGTGAACATGTTTCACAATGCAAATGGGTATGCTCACAGGGGCATGCAGGAGAAAGATATATACGCCCAAAAGCGACCCTCGAAAGCATGGCAATCAGTGGCTCAAGCTGTAAATCCTTGGTCTTGCAATGCTGGAGACCTGAGTTCTAATCCAATGTCCGGTATCTCTTGGGCATTCTTTTTTTCATTTAAAAAAAATGTTTTTATTGAAAATTGGGATGCATTGCCCTGCCCGATCAGCCAACAGCTAACGCCCCTTCAATACATGTGTTCCCACTAACAGTTGTGCCTTTGTATTCTGCACTCTGGCCTTAGTAACACCCATACACAAGCTTGTCTCTCTGGCCCCAACTGACTGGAAAAAACGAGGGGAAAAGGTGCAATCTGGGGGTCATGGCTGATTCCATAATTGCACTGGGACTCAAACAGCACACCTTCTCGAGGTGCTGTGAGGTGACCACCGGCACCTGCATATCAAGCAAACCTGTATCAGCATCTCACCAGCAACTGAATGTGTCGCCTGCAAGGTACACATAGGAGGCTGCAGTAGGTGCATTAACCCATTGGGCTGTCGACCCTCCTTCCTCTGAGAGCAGGAAACTGCATTTCCATGTTGACTTACTTTGGCACATTAGATCTATCTTTCACCCCAATTCAGAGGATGCTTTGCTTCACGGAGAGATGATAATCATTGTGAGGTGTGAGCCACTAATAGCTAAGCAGGTCAGTTAAATCTTTGACCTTGTCATTGGGGTGTATTGTTATGCGCAGGGCAGCAGTCTTATGCCCTCTGCTACTGTACGCTTTCGTATTGGTGCTTGTTCATGATTCTAAAATGTAAACAGTCTGCTCTCAAAAGTGAAAGATTTGAAAGACTCTTGCTGTAACAAGCCTTTCCCACTCTTTGCCCTGGCGGTGAGAGAGCTGCTTTCTGCCTTTAACTTCCCCAATTGTGGAGTGGCTGGCTCCACCACTGACAACCAGTGCCTAATCCTGGAGGAAAACGGACAGAGGTCTGCGCCCTGCATCCTCCATGCGTCCCTAACGCTCCCAAACGCGACCACACCCCATACGGGCACAGGCCTATGTCCTATGCAGCCCCTCTGGTGAAGCCACCCACACAATTTAGGGTTAGGATCTGTGCTCTTCCACGTAGGCCTGGCCACCTAGGCCCCAGAAAGTGTCACAGCCTGCTTTATAAACCTTAGTGACGGTGGCCTAGGTGAAGATGATGTTGATGGAATACTGATGCCTTTTGCCTCCCAGAAGCCACCTGGGAGCATAGTAAAATGAAGGGGTGTTCCTGCTCTGCTGCCCTGTGTTTGCCCTCTGCCTAAGTGACATTCATTCTGGGCTCTCCAGGCAAATGTATCCATCTGGGAGAGAGCTAGGAATAGGACGTCTCTTTCTGCAGGCACAGTGGGGAAGACTCAGAGAGCTACATGCCTGAGACATCTTTCCTTGTCCCTCGCTCATTGTTCTGTTCCCTAACTTCTAACTCTCTGCCAGGCCAGGCCCTGTTTCTTTTACTGCCAACCCCCCTGACCCCTCATCTTTCACCTACTTCCCGCTCTATTATGCCTTCTCCTTTTTTACTCTCTTCTATGGCCCTTTGAAAAGGAATGCAGGCCTAGCTAAGCCTCGTGAAGGAAATCTACCAACAAAAGATGCATGGGAGGTGCTGTGAGACGAGTAAGAAGGGATGAAGGGGTGATGGGTTGTTGAGTTGGGAAGCACCAGAGGCGTAGCCAGGATTTTCTAGCAAATGGGGTCTGAAGCTAATGTAGTTGGGCCCACTGCAATGACAAAAATCTCTTTAAATGCCCACACAGAGCTGCTGAGTGGGCATTTACAGATTTTGGGTGGGCCTTTCCCCTCAGGCCCTACCCTGCCTACGCCTCTGCACTCTCACCCCCAGGGCAAAGAGTAGGAAAGGCTTGCTACAGCAAGAGTCTTTCAAATCTTTCACTTTTGGGAGCAGAGTGTTTACATTTAAAAATCATGAACAAGCAGCATTAAGAAACCATACAGTAGCAGAGGACAGAGGACTGCCCTGCGCATGTCAATACACCCCAATGACAAAAGCAAAGATTTAACTGACCTGCTTAGCTATTAGCGGCTCACACCTCACAATGATTATCATCTCAGACCCTTCCTATCCTCACAAAATGGCCTCACTATTGCTAGGGCCATCATAGGAGCTAGGTTGGACTACTGCAACGCACTCCTTGGTGGGACCTCCGGAAAAAACATCGCTAAACTCCAGCTTGCCCAGAACAACGCCCTCAGGGCCGCTACAGGTTTTTCCAGGAAAGACCACATTTCTGACCTTAGGAGGCAGGTCCACTGGCTGCCCATTAGGCAGAGGATCATCTTTAAAATCCTCTCCCTCACCCATAAATGCCTCCATGACCTTGCTCCCCCCTACCTTGCCCAGAGAATTTCACGACCCACCTCGGCCAGGTCCACCAGATCTGCCTACACCAACCTGATTTCTACTCCCAAGACTTGTAGAGTACGTGCGGGCGGCTCGAGCTTCTCAGCCCTAGCAGCCTCACACTGGAACGCCCTACCTTCGCTCCTCAGGGGGATTGACTCTCACCTAGCCTTCCGCAAAGCCTTAAAAACCAGGCTGTTTGTCTAAACCTTCCTGCCTTTATATTTACAGGCTTACGAACGTCATTTGTAACTATGCTCCGCTCTTCTCTCTGTAACTAAGTACCTTATGTTTCCTATGTTTACACAATCTTGCTGCTTACGCCTTCATGTAATAGCGCCTCGATGTCTATGGGCTGCAGTGCGCTCTATAAATGTAAAAAATAAATAAAAAATAAATAAATCTCTCTGTGAAGCAAAACATCCTCTGACTTGGGGTGAAACAGAGATCTAATGTGCCAATGGAAGGCAACATGGAAATTTAGTTTCCTGCTCTCAGAGGAAGGAGGGTCGACAGCCCAATGGGTTAATGCACCTACTGCAGCCTCCTATGTGTAGCCTGCAGGCGACACATTCAGTTGCCGGTGAGATGCTGATACAGGTTTGCTTGCTATGCAGGGGCCGGTGGTCACATCACAGCACCTCGAGAAGGTGTCCTGTTTGAGTCCTAGTGCAATTATGGTATCAACCATGACCTGTAGATTACACCTTTTACACCCGTTTTTTCCAGTCAGTTGGGGCCAGAGAGACAAGCTTGTGTATGGGTGTTACCAAGGCCAGAGTGCCGAAAACAGAGGCACAATTGTTAGTGGGAACGCAGGTATTGAAGGGGCATTAGCTGTTGGCTGATCGCGCAGGGCAATCCATCCCCATTTTCAATAAAAACATTTTTTTTTAAATTAAAAAAATTACCCAAGAGACACCGGACATAGGATTAGAACTCAGGTCTCCAACATTGCAAGACAAAGCACTTACCACTTGAGCCACTGGTGGCTGCGCTTCTGAGAGTTGCATTTGGGCGTATATATCTTTCTTCTGCATGCCCCTGTGAGCATGCCCATGTCAGCATGCCCATTTGCATTGTCAAACATGTTCACTGCAGAAAATGAGGATAGAACATCTGGCCCCCGCTCCTCCAAATATCAGCTAACTGCAGTCGCCTCGAGGTTAAGTGCTTGCGTTACAGCGTTGGGGGCATGGGTTTAAGTCCTGCTTTCGGCACATAAACGGAATAGTTGCGTAATCTCCTTGTACAGTTGTGGGTACCCACACTCCTTCTAAAAGGTTCAGTGGTTATGAAAAGAGGTCCTTGGAAAAGGGAGGGTGGAAGAAAGCAGAGAGGCAGGACTGAGGAAGCGCAGGGTAAATAAAGGAGGAGGTGGGGCAGGCTAAAGGGAGTGGTAGGGCTGGATGAATGGGTCCCTGTGGAGAGGGGGCGGGTCTGGGTGAGTGGGGGTAGGACTAGAAGGATATGGTGCAGGTTCCCTGGTAAAAGGAGGGTGGAAGAAAGCAGAGGTGGGACTGTGGTGGTGAGAAAGTGTGGCAGTTGGGGTCCATTCCACACGCTCTCCGCTGGGCCTCCTTTCCCCACATTAGGACCCTCCTTTACACACCCATTCCTCCACAATTCTGGGCCCTCTTCCCCCCATGACACCGTTCCCAGGGCCGACTTATTCGCTGTCACCCCAGGGCCCACTTTATGCCCTCTAGACCTACCCCCTCCTCCTCTTCTCCACAGGGACCCATTCATCCAGCCCTACCTCCCCCTACTTTATTTACCGGCCACTTCCTCGCCTCCACATCCCGCTTCTCTGCTTTCTTCCACCCTCCCTTTACCAGGGAACTCATTACATTACATAGCCACTGAACCTTTTAGGAGTGTGGGTACCCACCACTGTACAAGGAGATTACCCAACTATTCTGTTTATGTGCCGAAAGCAGTACTCGAACCCAGGCCCCCCCAGCGCTGTAACGCAAGCACTTAACCTCTATGCCACTGCAGTTAGCTGGTATTTGTTGGAGCGGGGGAGGGGGGACAGATGTTCTATCCTCCTTGGTTTCAGTGAACATGTTTCACAATGCAAATGGGTATGCTCACAGGGGCATGCAGGAGAAAGATATATACGCCCAAAAGCGAACCTCGAAAGCATGGCAATCAGTGGCTCAAGCTGTAAATCCTTGGTCTTGCAATGCTGGAGACCTGAATTCTAATCCAATGTCCGGTATCTCTTGGGCATTCTTTTTTTCATTTAAAAAAAATGTTTTTATTGAAAATTGGGATGCATTGCCCTGCCCGATCAGCCAACAGCTAACGCCCCTTCAATACATGTGTTCCCACTAACAGTTGTGCCTTTGTATTCTGCACTCTGGCCTTAGTAACACCCATACACAAGCTTGTCTCTCTGGCCCCAACTGACTGGAAAAAACGAGGGGAAAAGGTGCAATCTGGGGGTCATGGCTGATTCCATAATTGCACTGGGACTCAAACAGCACACCTTCTCGAGGTGCTGTGAGGTGACCACCGGCACCTGCATATCAAGCAAACCTGCATCAGCATCTCACCAGCAACTGAATGTGTCGCCTGCAAGGTACACATAGGAGGCTGCAGTAGGTGCATTAACCCATTGGGCTGTCGACCCTCCTTCCTCTGAGAGCAGGAAACTGCATTTCCATGTTGACTTACTTTGGCACATTAGATCTATCTTTCACCCCAATTCAGAGGATGCTTTGCTTCACGGAGAGATGATAATCATTGTGAGGTGTGAGCCACTAATAGCTAAGCAGGTCAGTTAAATCTTTGACCTTGTCATTGGGGTGTATTGTTATGCGCAGGGCAGCAGTCTTATGCCCTCTGCTACTGTACGCTTTCGTATTGGTGCTTGTTCATGATTCTAAAATGTAAACAGTCTGCTCTCAAAAGTGAAAGATTTGAAAGACTCTTGCTGTAACAAGCCTTTCCCACTCTTTGCCCTGGCGGTGAGAGAGCTGCTTTCTGCCTTTAACTTCCCCAATTGTGGAGTGGCTGGCTCCACCACTGACAACCAGTGCCTAATCCTGGAGGAAAACGGACAGAGGTCTGCGCCCTGCATCCTCCATGCGTCCCTAACGCTCCCAAACGCGACCACACCCCATACGGGCACAGGCCTATGTCCTATGCAGCCCCTCTGGTGAAGCCACCCACACAATTTAGGGTTAGGATCTGTGCTCTTCCACGTAGGCCTGGCCACCTAGGCCCCAGAAAGTGTCACAGCCTGCTTTATAAACCTTAGTGACGGTGGCCTAGGTGAAGATGATGTTGATGGAATACTGATGCCTTTTGCCTCCCAGAAGCCACCTGGGAGCATAGTAAAATGAAGGGGTGTTCCTGCTCTGCTGCCCTGTGTTTGCCCTCTGCCTAAGTGACATTCATTCTGGGCTCTCCAGGCAAATGTATCCATCTGGGAGAGAGCTAGGAATAGGACGTCTCTTTCTGCAGGCACAGTGGGGAAGACTCAGAGAGCTACATGCCTGAGACATCTTTCCTTGTCCCTCGCTCATTGTTCTGTTCCCTAACTTCTAACTCTCTGCCAGGCCAGGCCCTGTTTCTTTTACTGCCAACCCCCCTGACCCCTCATCTTTCACCTACTTCCCGCTCTATTATGCCTTCTCCTTTTTTACTCTCTTCTATGGCCCTTTGAAAAGGAATGCAGGCCTAGCTAAGCCTCGTGAAGGAAATCTACCAACAAAAGATGCATGGGAGGTGCTGTGAGACGAGTAAGAAGGGATGAAGGGGTGATGGGTTGTTGAGTTGGGAAGCACCAGAGGCGTAGCCAGGATTTTCTAGCAAATGGGGTCTGAAGCTAATGTAGTTGGGCCCACTGCAATGACAAAAATCTCTTTAAATGCCCACACAGAGCTGCTGAGTGGGCATTTACAGATTTTGGGTGGGCCTTTCCCCTCAGGCCCTACCCTGCCTACGCCTCTGCACTCTCACCCCCAGGGCAAAGAGTAGGAAAGGCTTGCTACAGCAAGAGTCTTTCAAATCTTTCACTTTTGGGAGCAGAGTGTTTACATTTAAAAATCATGAACAAGCAGCATTAAGAAACCATACAGTAGCAGAGGACAGAGGACTGCCCTGCGCATGTCAATACACCCCAATGACAAAAGCAAAGATTTAACTGACCTGCTTAGCTATTAGCGGCTCACACCTCACAATGATTATCATCTCAGACCCTTCCTATCCTCACAAAATGGCCTCACTATTGCTAGGGCCATCATAGGAGCTAGGTTGGACTACTGCAACGCACTCCTTGGTGGGACCTCCGGAAAAAACATCGCTAAACTCCAGCTTGCCCAGAACAACGCCCTCAGGGCCGCTACAGGTTTTTCCAGGAAAGACCACATTTCTGACCTTAGGAGGCAGGTCCACTGGCTGCCCATTAGGCAGAGGATCATCTTTAAAATCCTCTCCCTCACCCATAAATGCCTCCATGACCTTGCTCCCCCCTACCTTGCCCAGAGAATTTCACGACCCACCTCGGCCAGGTCCACCAGATCTGCCTACACCAACCTGATTTCTACTCCCAAGACTTGTAGAGTACGTGCGGGCGGCTCGAGCTTCTCAGCCCTAGCAGCCTCACACTGGAACGCCCTACCTTCGCTCCTCAGGGGGATTGACTCTCACCTAGCCTTCCGCAAAGCCTTAAAAACCAGGCTGTTTGTCTAAACCTTCCTGCCTTTATATTTACAGGCTTACGAACGTCATTTGTAACTATGCTCCGCTCTTCTCTCTGTAACTAAGTACCTTATGTTTCCTATGTTTACACAATCTTGCTGCTTACGCCTTCATGTAATAGCGCCTCGATGTCTATGGGCTGCAGTGCGCTCTATAAATGTAAAAAATAAATAAAAAATAAATAAATCTCTCTGTGAAGCAAAACATCCTCTGACTTGGGGTGAAACAGAGATCTAATGTGCCAATGGAAGGCAACATGGAAATTTAGTTTCCTGCTCTCAGAGGAAGGAGGGTCGACAGCCCAATGGGTTAATGCACCTACTGCAGCCTCCTATGTGTAGCCTGCAGGCGACACATTCAGTTGCCGGTGAGATGCTGATACAGGTTTGCTTGCTATGCAGGGGCCGGTGGTCACATCACAGCACCTCGAGAAGGTGTCCTGTTTGAGTCCTAGTGCAATTATGGTATCAACCATGACCTGTAGATTACACCTTTTACACCCGTTTTTTCCAGTCAGTTGGGGCCAGAGAGACAAGCTTGTGTATGGGTGTTACCAAGGCCAGAGTGCCGAAAACAGAGGCACAATTGTTAGTGGGAACGCAGGTATTGAAGGGGCATTAGCTGTTGGCTGATCGCGCAGGGCAATCCATCCCCATTTTCAATAAAAACATTTTTTTTTAAATTAAAAAAATTACCCAAGAGACACCGGACATAGGATTAGAACTCAGGTCTCCAACATTGCAAGACAAAGCACTTACCACTTGAGCCACTGGTGGCTGCGCTTCTGAGAGTTGCATTTGGGCGTATATATCTTTCTTCTGCATGCCCCTGTGAGCATGCCCATGTCAGCATGCCCATTTGCATTGTCAAACATGTTCACTGCAGAAAATGAGGATAGAACATCTGGCCCCCGCTCCTCCAAATATCAGCTAACTGCAGTCGCCTCGAGGTTAAGTGCTTGCGTTACAGCGTTGGGGGCATGGGTTTAAGTCCTGCTTTCGGCACATAAACGGAATAGTTGCGTAATCTCCTTGTACAGTTGTGGGTACCCACACTCCTTCTAAAAGGTTCAGTGGTTATGAAAAGAGGTCCTTGGAAAAGGGAGGGTGGAAGAAAGCAGAGAGGCAGGACTGAGGAAGCGCAGGGTAAATAAAGGAGGAGGTGGGGCAGGCTAAAGGGAGTGGTAGGGCTGGATGAATGGGTCCCTGTGGAGAGGGGGCGGGTCTGGGTGAGTGGGGGTAGGACTAGAAGGATATGGTGCAGGTTCCCTGGTAAAAGGAGGGTGGAAGAAAGCAGAGGTGGGACTGTGGTGGTGAGAAAGTGTGGCAGTTGGGGTCCATTCCACACGCTCTCCGCTGGGCCTCCTTTCCCCACATTAGGACCCTCCTTTACACACCCATTCCTCCACAATTCTGGGCCCTCTTCCCCCCATGACACCGTTCCCAGGGCCGACTTATTCGCTGTCACCCCAGGGCCCACTTTATGCCCTCTAGACCTACCCCCTCCTCCTCTTCTCCACAGGGACCCATTCATCCAGCCCTACCTCCCCCTACTTTATTTACCGGCCACTTCCTCGCCTCCACATCCCGCTTCTCTGCTTTCTTCCACCCTCCCTTTACCAGGGAACTCATTACATTACATAGCCACTGAACCTTTTAGGAGTGTGGGTACCCACCACTGTACAAGGAGATTACCCAACTATTCTGTTTATGTGCCGAAAGCAGTACTCGAACCCAGGCCCCCCCAGCGCTGTAACGCAAGCACTTAACCTCTATGCCACTGCAGTTAGCTGGTATTTGTTGGAGCGGGGGAGGGGGGACAGATGTTCTATCCTCCTTGGTTTCAGTGAACATGTTTCACAATGCAAATGGGTATGCTCACAGGGGCATGCAGGAGAAAGATATATACGCCCAAAAGCGAACCTCGAAAGCATGGCAATCAGTGGCTCAAGCTGTAAATCCTTGGTCTTGCAATGCTGGAGACCTGAATTCTAATCCAATGTCCGGTATCTCTTGGGCATTCTTTTTTTCATTTAAAAAAAATGTTTTTATTGAAAATTGGGATGCATTGCCCTGCCTGATCAGCCAACAGCTAACGCCCCTTCAATACATGTGTTCCCACTAACAGTTGTGCCTTTGTATTCTGCACTCTGGCCTTAGTAACACCCATACACAAGCTTGTCTCTCTGGCCCCAACTGACTGGAAAAAACGAGGGGAAAAGGTGCAATCTGGGGGTCATGGCTGATTCCATAATTGCACTGGGACTCAAACAGCACACCTTCTCGAGGTGCTGTGAGGTGACCACCGGCACCTGCATATCAAGCAAACCTGCATCAGCATCTCACCAGCAACTGAATGTGTCGCCTGCAAGGTACACATAGGAGGCTGCAGTAGGTGCATTAACCCATTGGGCTGTCGACCCTCCTTCCTCTGAGAGCAGGAAACTGCATTTCCATGTTGACTTACTTTGGCACATTAGATCTATCTTTCACCCCAATTCAGAGGATGCTTTGCTTCACGGAGAGATGATAATCATTGTGAGGTGTGAGCCACTAATAGCTAAGCAGGTCAGTTAAATCTTTGACCTTGTCATTGGGGTGTATTGTTATGCGCAGGGCAGCAGTCTTATGCCCTCTGCTACTGTACGCTTTCGTATTGGTGCTTGTTCATGATTCTAAAATGTAAACAGTCTGCTCTCAAAAGTGAAAGATTTGAAAGACTCTTGCTGTAACAAGCCTTTCCCACTCTTTGCCCTGGCGGTGAGAGAGCTGCTTTCTGCCTTTAACTTCCCCAATTGTGGAGTGGCTGGCTCCACCACTGACAACCAGTGCCTAATCCTGGAGGACAACGGACAGAGGTCTGCGCCCTGCATCCTCCATGCGTCCCTAACCTCCCAAACGCGACCACACCCCATACGGGCACAGCCCTATGTCCTATGCAGCCCCTCTGGTGAAGCCACCCACACAATTTAGGGTTAGGATCTGTGCTCTTCCACGTAGGCCTGGCCACCTAGGCCCCAGAAAGTGTCACAGCCTGCTTTATAAACCTTAGTGACGGTGGCCTAGGTGAAGATGATGTTGATGGAATACTGATGCCTTTTGCCTCCCAGAAGCCACCTGGGAGCATAGTAAAATGAAGGGGTGTTCCTGCTCTGCTGCCCTGTGTTTGCCCTCTGCCTAAGTGACATTCATTCTGGGCTCTCCAGGCAAATGTATCCATCTGGGAGAGAGCTAGGAATAGGACGTCTCTTTCTGCAGGCACAGTGGGGAAGACTCAGAGAGCTACATGCCTGAGACATCTTTCCTTGTCCCTCGCTCATTGTTCTGTTCCCTAACTTCTAACTCTCTGCCAGGCCAGGCCCTGTTTCTTTTACTGCCAACCCCCCTGGCCCCTCATCTTTCACCTACTTCCCGCTCTATTATGCCTTCTCCTTTTTTACTCTCTTCTATGGCCCTTTGAAAAGGAATGCAGGCCTAGCTAAGCCTCGTGAAGGAAATCTACCAACAAAAGATGCATGGGAGGTGCTGTGAGACGAGTAAGAAGGGATGAAGGGGTGATGGGTTGTTGAGTTGGGAAGCACCAGAGGCGTAGCCAGGATTTTCTAGCAAATGGGGTCTGAAGCTAATGTAGTTGGGCCCACTGCAATGACAAAAATCTCTTTAAATGCCCACACAGAGCTGCTGAGTGGGCATTTACAGATTTTGGGTGGGCCTTTCCCCTCAGGCCCTACCCTGCCTACGCCTCTGCACTCTCACCCCCAGGGCAAAGAGTAGGAAAGGCTTGCTACAGCAAGAGTCTTTCAAATCTTTCACTTTTGGGAGCAGAGTGTTTACATTTAAAAATCATGAACAAGCAGCATTAAGAAACCATACAGTAGCAGAGGACAGAGGACTGCCCTGCGCATGTCAATACACCCCAATGACAAAAGCAAAGATTTAACTGACCTGCTTAGCTATTAGCGGCTCACACCTCACAATGATTATCATCTCAGACCCTTCCTGTCCTCACAAAATGGCCTCACTATTGCTAGGGCCATCATAGGATCTAGGTTGGACTACTGCAACGCACTCCTTGGTGGGACCTCCGGAAAAAACATCGCTAAACTCCAGCTTGCCCAGAACAACGCCCTCAGGGCCGCTACAGGTTTTTCCAGGAAAGACCACATTTCTGACCTTAGGAGGCAGGTCCACTGGCTGCCCATTAGGCAGAGGATCATCTTTAAAATCCTCTCCCTCACCCATAAATGCCTCCATGACCTTGCTCCCCCCTACCTTGCCCAGAGAATTTCACGACCCACCTCGGCCAGGTCCACCAGATCTGCCTACACCAACCTGATTTCTACTCCCAAGACTTGTAGAGTACGTGCGGGCGGCTCGAGCTTCTCAGCCCTAGCAGCCTCACACTGGAACGCCCTACCTTCGCTCCTCAGGGGGATTGACTCTCACCTAGCCTTCCGCAAAGCCTTAAAAACCAGGCTGTTTGTCTAAACCTTCCTGCCTTTATATTTACAGGCTTACGAACGTCATTTGTAACTATGCTCCGCTCTTCTCTCTGTAACTAAGTACCTTATGTTTCCTATGTTTACACAATCTTGCTGCTTACGCCTTCATGTAATAGCGCCTCGATGTCTATGGGCTGCAGTGCGCTCTATAAATGTAAAAAATAAATAAAAAATAAATAAATCTCTCTGTGAAGCAAAACATCCTCTGACTTGGGGTGAAACAGAGATCTAATGTGCCAATGGAAGGCAACATGGAAATTTAGTTTCCTGCTCTCAGAGGAAGGAGGGTCGACAGCCCAATGGGTTAATGCACCTACTGCAGCCTCCTATGTGTAGCCTGCAGGCGACACATTCAGTTGCCGGTGAGATGCTGATACAGGTTTGCTTGCTATGCAGGGGCCGGTGGTCACATCACAGCACCTCGAGAAGGTGTCCTGTTTGAGTCCTAGTGCAATTATGGTATCAACCATGACCTGTAGATTACACCTTTTACACCCGTTTTTTCCAGTCAGTTGGGGCCAGAGAGACAAGCTTGTGTATGGGTGTTACCAAGGCCAGAGTGCCGAAAACAGAGGCACAATTGTTAGTGGGAACGCAGGTATTGAAGGGGCATTAGCTGTTGGCTGATCGCGCAGGGCAATCCATCCCCATTTTCTATAAAAACATTTTTTTTTAAATTAAAAAAATTACCCAAGAGACACCGGACATAGGATTAGAACTCAGGTCTCCAACATTGCAAGACAAAGCACTTACCACTTGAGCTACTGGTGGCTGTGCTTCTGAGAGTTGCATTTGGGCGTATATATCTTTCTTCTGCATGCCCCTGTGAGCATGCCCATGTCAGCATGCCCATTTGCATTGTCAAACATGTTCACTGCAGAAAATGAGGATAGAACATCTGGCCCCCGCTCCTCCAAATATCAGCTAACTGCAGTCGCCTCGAGGTTAAGTGCTTGCGTTACAGCGTTGGGGGCATGGGTTTAAGTCCTGCTTTCGGCACATAAACGGAATAGTTGCGTAATCTCCTTGTACAGTTGTGGGTACCCACACTCCTTCTAAAAGGTTCAGTGGTTATGAAAAGAGGTCCTTGGAAAAGGGAGGGTGGAAGAAAGCAGAGAGGCAGGACTGAGGAAGCGCAGGGTAAATAAAGGAGGAGGTGGGGCAGGCTAAAGGGAGTGGTAGGGCTGGATGAATGGGTCCCTGTGGAGAGGGGGCGGGTCTGGGTGAGTGGGGGTAGGACTAGAAGGATATGGTGCAGGTTCCCTGGTAAAAGGAGGGTGGAAGAAAGCAGAGGTGGGACTGTGGTGGTGAGAAAGTGTGGCAGTTGGGGTCCATTCCACACGCTCTCCGCTGGGCCTCCTTTCCCCACATTAGGACCCTCCTTTACACACCCATTCCTCCACAATTCTGGGCCCTCTTCCCCCCATGACACCGTTCCCAGGGCCGACTTATTCGCTGTCACCCCAGGGCCCACTTTATGCCCTCTAGACCTACCCCCTCCTCCTCTTCTCCACAGGGACCCATTCATCCAGCCCTACCTCCCCCTACTTTATTGACCGGCCACTTCCTCGCCTCCACATCCCGCTTCTCTGCTTTCTTCCACCCTCCCTTTACCAGGGAACTCATTACATTACATAGCCACTGAACCTTTTAGGAGTGTGGGTACCCACCACTGTACAAGGAGATTACCCAACTATTCTGTTTATGTGCCGAAAGCAGTACTCGAACCCAGGCACCCCCAGCGCTGTAACGCAAGCACTTAACCTCTATGCCACTGCAGTTAGCTGGTATTTGTTGGAGCGGGGGAGGGGGGACAGATGTTCTATCCTCCTTGGTTTCAGTGAACATGTTTCACAATGCAAATGGGTATGCTCACAGGGGCATGCAGGAGAAAGATATATACGCCCAAAAGCGACCCTCGAAAGCATGGCAATCAGTGGCTCAAGCTGTAAATCCTTGGTCTTGCAATGCTGGAGACCTGAGTTCTAATCCAATGTCCGGTATCTCTTGGGCATTCTTTTTTTCATTTAAAAAAAATGTTTTTATTGAAAATTGGGATGCATTGCCCTGCCCGATCAGCCAACAGCTAACGCCCCTTCAATACATGTGTTCCCACTAACAGTTGTGCCTTTGTATTCTGCACTCTGGCCTTAGTAACACCCATACACAAGCTTGTCTCTCTGGCCCCAACTGACTGGAAAAAACGAGGGGAAAAGGTGCAATCTGGGGGTCATGGCTGATTCCATAATTGCACTGGGACTCAAACAGCACACCTTCTCGAGGTGCTGTGAGGTGACCACCGGCACCTGCATATCAAGCAAACCTGTATCAGCATCTCACCAGCAACTGAATGTGTCGCCTGCAAGGTACACATAGGAGGCTGCAGTAGGTGCATTAACCCATTGGGCTGTCGACCCTCCTTCCTCTGAGAGCAGGAAACTGCATTTCCATGTTGACTTACTTTGGCACATTAGATCTATCTTTCACCCCAATTCAGAGGATGCTTTGCTTCACGGAGAGATGATAATCATTGTGAGGTGTGAGCCACTAATAGCTAAGCAGGTCAGTTAAATCTTTGACCTTGTCATTGGGGTGTATTGTTATGCGCAGGGCAGCAGTCTTATGCCCTCTGCTACTGTACGCTTTCGTATTGGTGCTTGTTCATGATTCTAAAATGTAAACAGTCTGCTCTCAAAAGTGAAAGATTTGAAAGACTCTTGCTGTAACAAGCCTTTCCCACTCTTTGCCCTGGCGGTGAGAGAGCTGCTTTCTGCCTTTAACTTCCCCAATTGTGGAGTGGCTGGCTCCACCACTGACAACCAGTGCCTAATCCTGGAGGAAAACGGACAGAGGTCTGCGCCCTGCATCCTCCATGCGTCCCTAACGCTCCCAAACGCGACCACACCCCATACGGGCACAGGCCTATGTCCTATGCAGCCCCTCTGGTGAAGCCACCCACACAATTTAGGGTTAGGATCTGTGCTCTTCCACGTAGGCCTGGCCACCTAGGCCCCAGAAAGTGTCACAGCCTGCTTTATAAACCTTAGTGACGGTGGCCTAGGTGAAGATGATGTTGATGGAATACTGATGCCTTTTGCCTCCCAGAAGCCACCTGGGAGCATAGTAAAATGAAGGGGTGTTCCTGCTCTGCTGCCCTGTGTTTGCCCTCTGCCTAAGTGACATTCATTCTGGGCTCTCCAGGCAAATGTATCCATCTGGGAGAGAGCTAGGAATAGGACGTCTCTTTCTGCAGGCACAGTGGGGAAGACTCAGAGAGCTACATGCCAGAGACATCTTTCCTTGTCCCTCGCTCATTGTTCTGTTCCCTAACTTCTAACTCTCTGCCAGGCCAGGCCCTGTTTCTTTTACTGCCAACCCCCCTGACCCCTCATCTTTCACCTACTTCCCGCTCTATTATGCCTTCTCCTTTTTTACTCTCTTCTATGGCCCTTTGAAAAGGAATGCAGGCCTAGCTAAGCCTCGTGAAGGAAATCTACCAACAAAAGATGCATGGGAGGTGCTGTGAGACGAGTAAGAAGGGATGAAGGGGTGATGGGTTGTTGAGTTGGGAAGCACCAGAGGCGTAGCCAGGATTTTCTAGCAAATGGGGTCTGAAGCTAATGTAGTTGGGCCCACTGCAATGACAAAAATCTCTTTAAATGCCCACACAGAGCTGCTGAGTGGGCATTTACAGATTTTGGGTGGGCCTTTCCCCTCAGGCCCTACCCTGCCTACGCCTCTGCACTCTCACCCCCAGGGCAAAGAGTAGGAAAGGCTTGCTACAGCAAGAGTCTTTCAAATCTTTCACTTTTGGGAGCAGAGTGTTTACATTTAAAAATCATGAACAAGCAGCATTAAGAAACCATACAGTAGCAGAGGACAGAGGACTGCCCTGCGCATGTCAATACACCCCAATGACAAAAGCAAAGATTTAACTGACCTGCTTAGCTATTAGCGGCTCACACCTCACAATGATTATCATCTCAGACCCTTCCTATCCTCACAAAATGGCCTCACTATTGCTAGGGCCATCATAGGAGCTAGGTTGGACTACTGCAACGCACTCCTTGGTGGGACCTCCGGAAAAAACATCGCTAAACTCCAGCTTGCCCAGAACAACGCCCTCAGGGCCGCTACAGGTTTTTCCAGGAAAGACCACATTTCTGACCTTAGGAGGCAGGTCCACTGGCTGCCCATTAGGCAGAGGATCATCTTTAAAATCCTCTCCCTCACCCATAAATGCCTCCATGACCTTGCTCCCCCCTACCTTGCCCAGAGAATTTCACGACCCACCTCGGCCAGGTCCACCAGATCTGCCTACACCAACCTGATTTCTACTCCCAAGACTTGTAGAGTACGTGCGGGCGGCTCGAGCTTCTCAGCCCTAGCAGCCTCACACTGGAACGCCCTACCTTCGCTCCTCAGGGGGATTGACTCTCACCTAGCCTTCCGCAAAGCCTTAAAAACCAGGCTGTTTGTCTAAACCTTCCTGCCTTTATATTTACAGGCTTACGAACGTCATTTGTAACTATGCTCCGCTCTTCTCTCTGTAACTAAGTACCTTATGTTTCCTATGTTTACACAATCTTGCTGCTTACGCCTTCATGTAATAGCGCCTCGATGTCTATGGGCTGCAGTGCGCTCTATAAATGTAAAAAATAAATAAAAAATAAATAAATCTCTCTGTGAAGCAAAACATCCTCTGACTTGGGGTGAAACAGAGATCTAATGTGCCAATGGAAGGCAACATGGAAATTTAGTTTCCTGCTCTCAGAGGAAGGAGGGTCGACAGCCCAATGGGTTAATGCACCTACTGCAGCCTCCTATGTGTAGCCTGCAGGCGACACATTCAGTTGCCGGTGAGATGCTGATACAGGTTTGCTTGCTATGCAGGGGCCGGTGGTCACATCATAGCACCTCGAGAAGGTGTCCTGTTTGAGTCCTAGTGCAATTATGGTATCAACCATGACCTGTAGATTACACCTTTTACACCCGTTTTTTCCAGTCAGTTGGGGCCAGAGAGACAAGCTTGTGTATGGGTGTTACCAAGGCCAGAGTGCCGAAAACAGAGGCACAATTGTTAGTGGGAACGCAGGTATTGAAGGGGCATTAGCTGTTGGCTGATCGCGCAGGGCAATCCATCCCCATTTTCAATAAAAACATTTTTTTTTAAATTAAAAAAATTACCCAAGAGACACCGGACATAGGATTAGAACTCAGGTCTCCAACATTGCAAGACAAAGCACTTACCACTTGAGCCACTGGTGGCTGTGTTTCTGAGAGTTGCATTTGGGCGTATATATCTTTCTTCTGCATGCCCCTGTGAGCATGCCCATGTCAGCATGCCCATTTGCATTGTCACACATGTTCACTGCAGAAAATGAGGATAGAACATCTGGCCCCCGCTCCTCCAAATATCAGCTAACTGCAGTCGCCTCGAGGTTAAGTGCTTGCGTTACAGCGTTGGGGGCATGGGTTTAAGTCCTGCTTTCGGCACATAAACGGAATAGTTGCGTAAACTCCTTGTACAGTTGTGGGTACCCACACTCCTTCTAAAAGGTTCAGTGGTTATGAAAAGAGGTCCTTGGAAAAGGGAGGGTGGAAGAAAGCAGAGAGGCAGGACTGAGGAAGCGCAGGGTAAATAAAGGAGGAGGTGGGGCAGGCTAAAGGGAGTGGTAGGGCTGGATGAATGGGTCCCTGTGGAGAGGGGGCGGGTCTGGGTGAGTGGGGGTAGGACTAGAAGGATATGGTGCAGGTTCCCTGGTAAAAGGAGGGTGGAAGAAAGCAGAGGTGGGACTGTGGTGGTGAGAAAGTGTGGCAGTTGGGGTCCATTCCACACGCTCTCCGCTGGGCCTCCTTTCCCCACATTAGGACCCTCCTTTACACACCCATTCCTCCACAATTCTGGGCCCTCTTCCCCCCATGACACCGTTCCCAGGGCCGACTTATTCGCTGTCACCCCAGGGCCCACTTTATGCCCTCTAGACCTACCCCCTCCTCCTCTTCTCCACAGGGACCCATTCATCCAGCCCTACCTCCCCCTACTTTATTTACCGGCCACTTCCTCGCCTCCACATCCCGCTTCTCTGCTTTCTTCCACCCTCCCTTTACCAGGGAACTCATTACATTACATAGCCACTGAACCTTTTAGGAGTGTGGGTACCCACCACTGTACAAGGAGATTACCCAACTATTCTGTTTATGTGCCGAAAGCAGTACTCGAACCCAGGCCCCCCCAGCGCTGTAACGCAAGCACTTAACCTCTATGCCACTGCAGTTAGCTGGTATTTGTTGGAGCGGGGGAGGGGGGACAGATGTTCTATCCTCCTTGGTTTCAGTGAACATGTTTCACAATGCAAATGGGTATGCTCACAGGGGCATGCAGGAGAAAGATATATACGCCCAAAAGCGACCCTCGAAAGCATGGCAATCAGTGGCTCAAGCTGTAAATCCTTGGTCTTGCAATGCTGGAGACCTGAGTTCTAATCCAATGTCCGGTATCTCTTGGGCATTCTTTTTTTCATTTAAAAAAAATGTTTTTATTGAAAATTGGGATGCATTGCCCTGCCCGATCAGCCAACAGCTAACGCCCCTTCAATACATGTGTTCCCACTAACAGTTGTGCCTTTGTATTCTGCACTCTGGCCTTAGTAACACCCATACACAAGCTTGTCTCTCTGGCCCCAACTGACTGGAAAAAACGAGGGGAAAAGGTGCAATCTGGGGGTCATGGCTGATTCCATAATTGCACTGGGACTCAAACAGCACACCTTCTCGAGGTGCTGTGAGGTGACCACCGGCACCTGCATATCAAGCAAACCTGCATCAGCATCTCACCAGCAACTGAATGTGTCGCCTGCAAGGTACACATAGGAGGCTGCAGTAGGTGCATTAACCCATTGGGCTGTCGACCCTCCTTCCTCTGAGAGCAGGAAACTGCATTTCCATGTTGACTTACTTTGGCACATTAGATCTATCTTTCACCCCAATTCAGAGGATGCTTTGCTTCACGGAGAGATGATAATCATTGTGAGGTGTGAGCCACTAATAGCTAAGCAGGTCAGTTAAATCTTTGACCTTGTCATTGGGGTGTATTGTTATGCGCAGGGCAGCAGTCTTATGCCCTCTGCTACTGTACGCTTTCGTATTGGTGCTTGTTCATGATTCTAAAATGTAAACAGTCTGCTCTCAAAAGTGAAAGATTTGAAAGACTCTTGCTGTAACAAGCCTTTCCCACTCTTTGCCCTGGCGGTGAGAGAGCTGCTTTCTGCCTTTAACTTCCCCAATTGTGGAGTGGCTGGCTCCACCACTGACAACCAGTGCCTAATCCTGGAGGACAACGGACAGAGGTCTGCGCCCTGCATCCTCCATGCGTCCCTAACCTCCCAAACGCGACCACACCCCATACGGGCACAGCCCTATGTCCTATGCAGCCCCTCTGGTGAAGCCACCCACACAATTTAGGGTTAGGATCTGTGCTCTTCCACGTAGGCCTGGCCACCTAGGCCCCAGAAAGTGTCACAGCCTGCTTTATAAACCTTAGTGACGGTGGCCTAGGTGAAGATGATGTTGATGGAATACTGATGCCTTTTGCCTCCCAGAAGCCACCTGGGAGCATAGTAAAATGAAGGGGTGTTCCTGCTCTGCTGCCCTGTGTTTGCCCTCTGCCTAAGTGACATTCATTCTGGGCTCTCCAGGCAAATGTATCCATCTGGGAGAGAGCTAGGAATAGGACGTCTCTTTCTGCAGGCACAGTGGGGAAGACTCAGAGAGCTACATGCCTGAGACATCTTTCCTTGTCCCTCGCTCATTGTTCTGTTCCCTAACTTCTAACTCTCTGCCAGGCCAGGCCCTGTTTCTTTTACTGCCAACCCCCCTGGCCCCTCATCTTTCACCTACTTCCCGCTCTATTATGCCTTCTCCTTTTTTACTCTCTTCTATGGCCCTTTGAAAAGGAATGCAGGCCTAGCTAAGCCTCGTGAAGGAAATCTACCAACAAAAGATGCATGGGAGGTGCTGTGAGACGAGTAAGAAGGGATGAAGGGGTGATGGGTTGTTGAGTTGGGAAGCACCAGAGGCGTAGCCAGGATTTTCTAGCAAATGGGGTCTGAAGCTAATGTAGTTGGGCCCACTGCAATGACAAAAATCTCTTTAAATGCCCACACAGAGCTGCTGAGTGGGCATTTACAGATTTTGGGTGGGCCTTTCCCCTCAGGCCCTACCCTGCCTACGCCTCTGCACTCTCACCCCCAGGGCAAAGAGTAGGAAAGGCTTGCTACAGCAAGAGTCTTTCAAATCTTTCACTTTTGGGAGCAGAGTGTTTACATTTAAAAATCATGAACAAGCAGCATTAAGAAACCATACAGTAGCAGAGGACAGAGGACTGCCCTGCGCATGTCAATACACCCCAATGACAAAAGCAAAGATTTAACTGACCTGCTTAGCTATTAGCGGCTCACACCTCACAATGATTATCATCTCAGACCCTTCCTATCCTCACAAAATGGCCTCACTATTGCTAGGGCCATCATAGGATCTAGGTTGGACTACTGCAACGCACTCCTTGGTGGGACCTCCGGAAAAAACATCGCTAAACTCCAGCTTGCCCAGAACAACGCCCTCAGGGCCGCTACAGGTTTTTCCAGGAAAGACCACATTTCTGACCTTAGGAGGCAGGTCCACTGGCTGCCCATTAGGCAGAGGATCATCTTTAAAATCCTCTCCCTCACCCATAAATGCCTCCATGACCTTGCTCCCCCCTACCTTGCCCAGAGAATTTCACGACCCACCTCGGCCAGGTCCACCAGATCTGCCTACACCAACCTGATTTCTACTCCCAAGACTTGTAGAGTACGTGCGGGCGGCTCGAGCTTCTCAGCCCTAGCAGCCTCACACTGGAACGCCCTACCTTCGCTCCTCAGGGGGATTGACTCTCACCTAGCCTTCCGCAAAGCCTTAAAAACCAGGCTGTTTGTCTAAACCTTCCTGCCTTTATATTTACAGGCTTACGAACGTCATTTGTAACTATGCTCCGCTCTTCTCTCTGTAACTAAGTACCTTATGTTTCCTATGTTTACACAATCTTGCTGCTTACGCCTTCATGTAATAGCGCCTCGATGTCTATGGGCTGCAGTGCGCTCTATAAATGTAAAAAATAAATAAAAAATAAATAAATCTCTCTGTGAAGCAAAACATCCTCTGACTTGGGGTGAAACAGAGATCTAATGTGCCAATGGAAGGCAACATGGAAATTTAGTTTCCTGCTCTCAGAGGAAGGAGGGTCGACAGCCCAATGGGTTAATGCACCTACTGCAGCCTCCTATGTGTAGCCTGCAGGCGACACATTCAGTTGCCGGTGAGATGCTGATACAGGTTTGCTTGCTATGCAGGGGCCGGTGGTCACATCATAGCACCTCGAGAAGGTGTCCTGTTTGAGTCCTAGTGCAATTATGGTATCAACCATGACCTGTAGATTACACCTTTTACACCCGTTTTTTCCAGTCAGTTGGGGCCAGAGAGACAAGCTTGTGTATGGGTGTTACCAAGGCCAGAGTGCCGAAAACAGAGGCACAATTGTTAGTGGGAACGCAGGTATTGAAGGGGCATTAGCTGTTGGCTGATCGCGCAGGGCAATCCATCCCCATTTTCAATAAAAACATTTTTTTTTAAATTAAAAAAATTACCCAAGAGACACCGGACATAGGATTAGAACTCAGGTCTCCAACATTGCAAGACAAAGCACTTACCACTTGAGCCACTGGTGGCTGTGCTTCTGAGAGTTGCATTTGGGCGTATATATCTTTCTTCTGCATGCCCCTGTGAGCATGCCCATGTCAGCATGCCCATTTGCATTGTCACACATGTTCACTGCAGAAAATGAGGATAGAACATCTGGCCCCCGCTCCTCCAAATATCAGCTAACTGCAGTCGCCTCGAGGTTAAGTGCTTGCGTTACAGCGTTGGGGGCATGGGTTTAAGTCCTGCTTTCGGCACATAAACGGAATAGTTGCGTAAACTCCTTGTACAGTTGTGGGTACCCACACTCCTTCTAAAAGGTTCAGTGGTTATGAAAAGAGGTCCTTGGAAAAGGGAGGGTGGAAGAAAGCAGAGAGGCAGGACTGAGGAAGCGCAGGGTAAATAAAGGAGGAGGTGGGGCAGGCTAAAGGGAGTGGTAGGGCTGGATGAATGGGTCCCTGTGGAGAGGGGGCGGGTCTGGGTGAGTGGGGGTAGGACTAGAAGGATATGGTGCAGGTTCCCTGGTAAAAGGAGGGTGGAAGAAAGCAGAGGTGGGACTGTGGTGGTGAGAAAGTGTGGCAGTTGGGGTCCATTCCACACGCTCTCCGCTGGGCCTCCTTTCCCCACATTAGGACCCTCCTTTACACACCCATTCCTCCACAATTCTGGGCCCTCTTCCCCCCATGACACCGTTCCCAGGGCCGACTTATTCGCTGTCACCCCAGGGCCCACTTTATGCCCTCTAGACCTACCCCCTCCTCCTCTTCTCCACAGGGACCCATTCATCCAGCCCTACCTCCCCCTACTTTATTTACCGGCCACTTCCTCGCCTCCACATCCCGCTTCTCTGCTTTCTTCCACCCTCCCTTTACCAGGGAACTCATTACATTACATAGCCACTGAACCTTTTAGGAGTGTGGGTACCCACCACTGTACAAGGAGATTACCCAACTATTCTGTTTATGTGCCGAAAGCAGTTCTCGAACCCAGGCCCCCCCAGCGCTGTAACGCAAGCACTTAACCTCTATGCCACTGCAGTTAGCTGGTATTTGTTGGAGCGGGGGAGGGGGGACAGATGTTCTATCCTCCTTGGTTTCAGTGAACATGTTTCACAATGCAAATGGGTATGCTCACAGGGGCATGCAGGAGAAAGATATATACGCCCAAAAGCGACCCTCGAAAGCATGGCAATCAGTGGCTCAAGCTGTAAATCCTTGGTCTTGCAATGCTGGAGACCTGAGTTCTAATCCAATGTCCGGTATCTCTTGGGCATTCTTTTTTTCATTTAAAAAAAATGTTTTTATTGAAAATTGGGATGCATTGCCCTGCCCGATCAGCCAACAGCTAACGCCCCTTCAATACATGTGTTCCCACTAACAGTTGTGCCTTTGTATTCTGCACTCTGGCCTTAGTAACACCCATACACAAGCTTGTCTCTCTGGCCCCAACTGACTGGAAAAAACGAGGGGAAAAGGTGCAATCTGGGGGTCATGGCTGATTCCATAATTGCACTGGGACTCAAACAGCACACCTTCTCGAGGTGCTGTGAGGTGACCACCGGCACCTGCATATCAAGCAAACCTGTATCAGCATCTCACCAGCAACTGAATGTGTCGCCTGCAAGGTACACATAGGAGGCTGCAGTAGGTGCATTAACCCATTGGGCTGTCGACCCTCCTTCCTCTGAGAGCAGGAAACTGCATTTCCATGTTGACTTACTTTGGCACATTAGATCTATCTTTCACCCCAATTCAGAGGATGCTTTGCTTCACGGAGAGATGATAATCATTGTGAGGTGTGAGCCACTAATAGCTAAGCAGGTCAGTTAAATCTTTGACCTTGTCATTGGGGTGTATTGTTATGCGCAGGGCAGCAGTCTTATGCCCTCTGCTACTGTACGCTTTCGTATTGGTGCTTGTTCATGATTCTAAAATGTAAACAGTCTGCTCTCAAAAGTGAAAGATTTGAAAGACTCTTGCTGTAACAAGCCTTTCCCACTCTTTGCCCTGGCGGTGAGAGAGCTGCTTTCTGCCTTTAACTTCCCCAATTGTGGAGTGGCTGGCTCCACCACTGACAACCAGTGCCTAATCCTGGAGGAAAACGGACAGAGGTCTGCGCCCTGCATCCTCCATGCGTCCCTAACGCTCCCAAACGCGACCACACCCCATACGGGCACAGGCCTATGTCCTATGCAGCCCCTCTGGTGAAGCCACCCACACAATTTAGGGTTAGGATCTGTGCTCTTCCACGTAGGCCTGGCCACCTAGGCCCCAGAAAGTGTCACAGCCTGCTTTATAAACCTTAGTGACGGTGGCCTAGGTGAAGATGATGTTGATGGAATACTGATGCCTTTTGCCTCCCAGAAGCCACCTGGGAGCATAGTAAAATGAAGGGGTGTTCCTGCTCTGCTGCCCTGTGTTTGCCCTCTGCCTAAGTGACATTCATTCTGGGCTCTCCAGGCAAATGTATCCATCTGGGAGAGAGCTAGGAATAGGACGTCTCTTTCTGCAGGCACAGTGGGGAAGACTCAGAGAGCTACATGCCTGAGACATCTTTCCTTGTCCCTCGCTCATTGTTCTGTTCCCTAACTTCTAACTCTCTGCCAGGCCAGGCCCTGTTTCTTTTACTGCCAACCCCCCTGACCCCTCATCTTTCACCTACTTCCCGCTCTATTATGCCTTCTCCTTTTTTACTCTCTTCTATGGCCCTTTGAAAAGGAATGCAGGCCTAGCTAAGCCTCGTGAAGGAAATCTACCAACAAAAGATGCATGGGAGGTGCTGTGAGACGAGTAAGAAGGGATGAAGGGGTGATGGGTTGTTGAGTTGGGAAGCACCAGAGGCGTAGCCAGGATTTTCTAGCAAATGGGGTCTGAAGCTAATGTAGTTGGGCCCACTGCAATGACAAAAATCTCTTTAAATGCCCACACAGAGCTGCTGAGTGGGCATTTACAGATTTTGGGTGGGCCTTTCCCCTCAGGCCCTACCCTGCCTACGCCTCTGCACTCTCACCCCCAGGGCAAAGAGTAGGAAAGGCTTGCTACAGCAAGAGTCTTTCAAATCTTTCACTTTTGGGAGCAGAGTGTTTACATTTAAAAATCATGAACAAGCAGCATTAAGAAACCATACAGTAGCAGAGGACAGAGGACTGCCCTGCGCATGTCAATACACCCCAATGACAAAAGCAAAGATTTAACTGACCTGCTTAGCTATTAGCGGCTCACACCTCACAATGATTATCATCTCAGACCCTTCCTATCCTCACAAAATGGCCTCACTATTGCTAGGGCCATCATAGGAGCTAGGTTGGACTACTGCAACGCACTCCTTGGTGGGACCTCCGGAAAAAACATCGCTAAACTCCAGCTTGCCCAGAACAACGCCCTCAGGGCCGCTACAGGTTTTTCCAGGAAAGACCACATTTCTGACCTTAGGAGGCAGGTCCACTGGCTGCCCATTAGGCAGAGGATCATCTTTAAAATCCTCTCCCTCACCCATAAATGCCTCCATGACCTTGCTCCCCCCTACCTTGCCCAGAGAATTTCACGACCCACCTCGGCCAGGTCCACCAGATCTGCCTACACCAACCTGATTTCTACTCCCAAGACTTGTAGAGTACGTGCGGGCGGCTCGAGCTTCTCAGCCCTAGCAGCCTCACACTGGAACGCCCTACCTTCGCTCCTCAGGGGGATTGACTCTCACCTAGCCTTCCGCAAAGCCTTAAAAACCAGGCTGTTTGTCTAAACCTTCCTGCCTTTATATTTACAGGCTTACGAACGTCATTTGTAACTATGCTCCGCTCTTCTCTCTGTAACTAAGTACCTTATGTTTCCTATGTTTACACAATCTTGCTGCTTACGCCTTCATGTAATAGCGCCTCGATGTCTATGGGCTGCAGTGCGCTCTATAAATGTAAAAAATAAATAAAAAATAAATAAATCTCTCTGTGAAGCAAAACATCCTCTGACTTGGGGTGAAACAGAGATCTAATGTGCCAATGGAAGGCAACATGGAAATTTAGTTTCCTGCTCTCAGAGGAAGGAGGGTCGACAGCCCAATGGGTTAATGCACCTACTGCAGCCTCCTATGTGTAGCCTGCAGGCGACACATTCAGTTGCCGGTGAGATGCTGATACAGGTTTGCTTGCTATGCAGGGGCCGGTGGTCACATCACAGCACCTCGAGAAGGTGTCCTGTTTGAGTCCTAGTGCAATTATGGTATCAACCATGACCTGTAGATTACACCTTTTACACCCGTTTTTTCCAGTCAGTTGGGGCCAGAGAGACAAGCTTGTGTATGGGTGTTACCAAGGCCAGAGTGCCGAAAACAGAGGCACAATTGTTAGTGGGAACGCAGGTATTGAAGGGGCATTAGCTGTTGGCTGATCGCGCAGGGCAATCCATCCCCATTTTCAATAAAAACATTTTTTTTTAAATTAAAAAAATTACCCAAGCGACACCGGACATAGGATTAGAACTCAGGTCTCCAACATTGCAAGACAAAGCACTTACCACTTGAGCCACTGGTGGCTGCGCTTCTGAGAGTTGCATTTGGGCGTATATATCTTTCTTCTGCATGCCCCTGTGAGCATGCCCATGTCAGCATGCCCATTTGCATTGTCAAACATGTTCACTGCAGAAAATGAGGATAGAACATCTGGCCCCCGCTCCTCCAAATATCAGCTAACTGCAGTCGCCTCGAGGTTAAGTGCTTGCGTTACAGCGTTGGGGGCATGGGTTTAAGTCCTGCTTTCGGCACATAAACGGAATAGTTGCGTAATCTCCTTGTACAGTTGTGGGTACCCACACTCCTTCTAAAAGGTTCAGTGGTTATGAAAAGAGGTCCTTGGAAAAGGGAGGGTGGAAGAAAGCAGAGAGGCAGGACTGAGGAAGCGCAGGGTAAATAAAGGAGGAGGTGGGGCAGGCTAAAGGGAGTGGTAGGGCTGGATGAATGGGTCCCTGTGGAGAGGGGGCGAGTCTGGGTGAGTGGGGGTAGGACTAGAAGGATATGGTGCAGGTTCCCTGGTAAAAGGAGGGTGGAAGAAAGCAGAGGTGGGACTGTGGTGGTGAGAAAGTGTGGCAGTTGGGGTCCATTCCACACGCTCTCCGCTGGGCCTCCTTTCCCCACATTAGGACCCTCCTTTACACACCCATTCCTCCACAATTCTGGGCCCTCTTCCCCCCATGACACCGTTCCCAGGGCCGACTTATTCGCTGTCACCCCAGGGCCCACTTTATGCCCTCTAGACCTACCCCCTCCTCCTCTTCTCCACAGGGACCCATTCATCCAGCCCTACCTCCCCCTACTTTATTTACCGGCCACTTCCTCGCCTCCACATCCCGCTTCTCTGCTTTCTTCCACCCTCCCTTTACCAGGGAACTCATTACATTACATAGCCACTGAACCTTTTAGGAGTGTGGGTACCCACCACTGTACAAGGAGATTACCCAACTATTCTGTTTATGTGCCGAAAGCAGTACTCGAACCCAGGCCCCCCCAGCGCTGTAACGCAAGCACTTAACCTCTATGCCACTGCAGTTAGCTGGTATTTGTTGGAGCGGGGGAGGGGGGACAGATGTTCTATCCTCCTTGGTTTCAGTGAACATGTTTCACAATGCAAATGGGTATGCTCACAGGGGCATGCAGGAGAAAGATATATACGCCCAAAAGCGAACCTCGAAAGCATGGCAATCAGTGGCTCAAGCTGTAAATCCTTGGTCTTGCAATGCTGGAGACCTGAGTTCTAATCCAATGTCCGGTATCTCTTGGGCATTCTTTTTTTCATTTAAAAAAAATGTTTTTATTGAAAATTGGGATGCATTGCCCTGCCCGATCAGCCAACAGCTAACGCCCCTTCAATACATGTGTTCCCACTAACAGTTGTGCCTTTGTATTCTGCACTCTGGCCTTAGTAACACCCATACACAAGCTTGTCTCTCTGGCCCCAACTGACTGGAAAAAACGAGGGGAAAAGGTGCAATCTGGGGGTCATGGCTGATTCCATAATTGCACTGGGACTCAAACAGCACACCTTCTCGAGGTGCTGTGAGGTGACCACCGGCACCTGCATATCAAGCAAACCTGCATCAGCATCTCACCAGCAACTGAATGTGTCGCCTGCAAGGTACACATAGGAGGCTGCAGTAGGTGCATTAACCCATTGGGCTGTCGACCCTCCTTCCTCTGAGAGCAGGAAACTGCATTTCCATGTTGACTTACTTTGGCACATTAGATCTATCTTTCACCCCAATTCAGAGGATGCTTTGCTTCACGGAGAGATGATAATCATTGTGAGGTGTGAGCCACTAATAGCTAAGCAGGTCAGTTAAATCTTTGACCTTGTCATTGGGGTGTATTGTTATGCGCAGGGCAGCAGTCTTATGCCCTCTGCTACTGTACGCTTTCGTATTGGTGCTTGTTCATGATTCTAAAATGTAAACAGTCTGCTCTCAAAAGTGAAAGATTTGAAAGACTCTTGCTGTAACAAGCCTTTCCCACTCTTTGCCCTGGCGGTGAGAGAGCTGCTTTCTGCCTTTAACTTCCCCAATTGTGGAGTGGCTGGCTCCACCACTGACAACCAGTGCCTAATCCTGGAGGACAACGGACAGAGGTCTGCGCCCTGCATCCTCCATGCGTCCCTAACCTCCCAAACGCGACCACACCCCATACGGGCACAGCCCTATGTCCTATGCAGCCCCTCTGGTGAAGCCACCCACACAATTTAGGGTTAGGATCTGTGCTCTTCCACGTAGGCCTGGCCACCTAGGCCCCAGAAAGTGTCACAGCCTGCTTTATAAACCTTAGTGACGGTGGCCTAGGTGAAGATGATGTTGATGGAATACTGATGCCTTTTGCCTCCCAGAAGCCACCTGGGAGCATAGTAAAATGAAGGGGTGTTCCTGCTCTGCTGCCCTGTGTTTGCCCTCTGCCTAAGTGACATTCATTCTGGGCTCTCCAGGCAAATGTATCCATCTGGGAGAGAGCTAGGAATAGGACGTCTCTTTCTGCAGGCACAGTGGGGAAGACTCAGAGAGCTACATGCCTGAGACATCTTTCCTTGTCCCTCGCTCATTGTTCTGTTCCCTAACTTCTAACTCTCTGCCAGGCCAGGCCCTGTTTCTTTTACTGCCAACCCCCCTGGCCCCTCATCTTTCACCTACTTCCCGCTCTATTATGCCTTCTCCTTTTTTACTCTCTTCTATGGCCCTTTGAAAAGGAATGCAGGCCTAGCTAAGCCTCGTGAAGGAAATCTACCAACAAAAGATGCATGGGAGGTGCTGTGAGACGAGTAAGAAGGGATGAAGGGGTGATGGGTTGTTGAGTTGGGAAGCACCAGAGGCGTAGCCAGGATTTTCTAGCAAATGGGGTCTGAAGCTAATGTAGTTGGGCCCACTGCAATGACAAAAATCTCTTTAAATGCCCACACAGAGCTGCTGAGTGGGCATTTACAGATTTTGGGTGGGCCTTTCCCCTCAGGCCCTACCCTGCCTACGCCTCTGCACTCTCACCCCCAGGGCAAAGAGTAGGAAAGGCTTGCTACAGCAAGAGTCTTTCAAATCTTTCACTTTTGGGAGCAGAGTGTTTACATTTAAAAATCATGAACAAGCAGCATTAAGAAACCATACAGTAGCAGAGGACAGAGGACTGCCCTGCGCATGTCAATACACCCCAATGACAAAAGCAAAGATTTAACTGACCTGCTTAGCTATTAGCGGCTCACACCTCACAATGATTATCATCTCAGACCCTTCCTATCCTCACAAAATGGCCTCACTATTGCTAGGGCCATCATAGGATCTAGGTTGGACTACTGCAACGCACTCCTTGGTGGGACCTCCGGAAAAAACATCGCTAAACTCCAGCTTGCCCAGAACAACGCCCTCAGGGCCGCTACAGGTTTTTCCAGGAAAGACCACATTTCTGACCTTAGGAGGCAGGTCCACTGGCTGCCCATTAGGCAGAGGATCATCTTTAAAATCCTCTCCCTCACCCATAAATGCCTCCATGACCTTGCTCCCCCCTACCTTGCCCAGAGAATTTCACGACCCACCTCGGCCAGGTCCACCAGATCTGCCTACACCAACCTGATTTCTACTCCCAAGACTTGTAGAGTACGTGCGGGCGGCTCGAGCTTCTCAGCCCTAGCAGCCTCACACTGGAACGCCCTACCTTCGCTCCTCAGGGGGATTGACTCTCACCTAGCCTTCCGCAAAGCCTTAAAAACCAGGCTGTTTGTCTAAACCTTCCTGCCTTTATATTTACAGGCTTACGAACGTCATTTGTAACTATGCTCCGCTCTTCTCTCTGTAACTAAGTACCTTATGTTTCCTATGTTTACACAATCTTGCTGCTTACGCCTTCATGTAATAGCGCCTCGATGTCTATGGGCTGCAGTGCGCTCTATAAATGTAAAAAATAAATAAAAAATAAATAAATCTCTCTGTGAAGCAAAACATCCTCTGACTTGGGGTGAAACAGAGATCTAATGTGCCAATGGAAGGCAACATGGAAATTTAGTTTCCTGCTCTCAGAGGAAGGAGGGTCGACAGCCCAATGGGTTAATGCACCTACTGCAGCCTCCTATGTGTAGCCTGCAGGCGACACATTCAGTTGCCGGTGAGATGCTGATACAGGTTTGCTTGCTATGCAGGGGCCGGTGGTCACATCACAGCACCTCGAGAAGGTGTCCTGTTTGAGTCCTAGTGCAATTATGGTATCAACCATGACCTGTAGATTACACCTTTTACACCCGTTTTTTCCAGTCAGTTGGGGCCAGAGAGACAAGCTTGTGTATGGGTGTTACCAAGGCCAGAGTGCCGAAAACAGAGGCACAATTGTTAGTGGGAACGCAGGTATTGAAGGGGCATTAGCTGTTGGCTGATCGCGCAGGGCAATCCATCCCCATTTTCAATAAAAACATTTTTTTTTAAATTAAAAAAATTACCCAAGAGACACCGGACATAGGATTAGAACTCAGGTCTCCAACATTGCAAGACAAAGCACTTACCACTTGAGCCACTGGTGGCTGCGCTTCTGAGAGTTGCATTTGGGCGTATATATCTTTCTTCTGCATGCCCCTGTGAGCATGCCCATGTCAGCATGCCCATTTGCATTGTCAAACATGTTCACTGCAGAAAATGAGGATAGAACATCTGGCCCCCGCTCCTCCAAATATCAGCTAACTGCAGTCGCCTCGAGGTTAAGTGCTTGCGTTACAGCGTTGGGGGCATGGGTTTAAGTCCTGCTTTCGGCACATAAACGGAATAGTTGCGTAATCTCCTTGTACAGTTGTGGGTACCCACACTCCTTCTAAAAGGTTCAGTGGTTATGAAAAGAGGTCCTTGGAAAAGGGAGGGTGGAAGAAAGCAGAGAGGCAGGACTGAGGAAGCGCAGGGTAAATAAAGGAGGAGGTGGGGCAGGCTAAAGGGAGTGGTAGGGCTGGATGAATGGGTCCCTGTGGAGAGGGGGCGAGTCTGGGTGAGTGGGGGTAGGACTAGAAGGATATGGTGCAGGTTCCCTGGTAAAAGGAGGGTGGAAGAAAGCAGAGGTGGGACTGTGGTGGTGAGAAAGTGTGGCAGTTGGGGTCCATTCCACACGCTCTCCGCTGGGCCTCCTTTCCCCACATTAGGACCCTCCTTTACACACCCATTCCTCCACAATTCTGGGCCCTCTTCCCCCCATGACACCGTTCCCAGGGCCGACTTATTCGCTGTCACCCCAGGGCCCACTTTATGCCCTCTAGACCTACCCCCTCCTCCTCTTCTCCACAGGGACCCATTCATCCAGCCCTACCTCCCCCTACTTTATTTACCGGCCACTTCCTCGCCTCCACATCCCGCTTCTCTGCTTTCTTCCACCCTCCCTTTACCAGGGAACTCATTACATTACATAGCCACTGAACCTTTTAGGAGTGTGGGTACCCACCACTGTACAAGGAGATTACCCAACTATTCTGTTTATGTGCCGAAAGCAGTACTCGAACCCAGGCCCCCCCAGCGCTGTAACGCAAGCACTTAACCTCTATGCCACTGCAGTTAGCTGGTATTTGTTGGAGCGGGGGAGGGGGGACAGATGTTCTATCCTCCTTGGTTTCAGTGAACATGTTTCACAATGCAAATGGGTATGCTCACAGGGGCATGCAGGAGAAAGATATATACGCCCAAAAGCGAACCTCGAAAGCATGGCAATCAGTGGCTCAAGCTGTAAATCCTTGGTCTTGCAATGCTGGAGACCTGAGTTCTAATCCAATGTCCGGTATCTCTTGGGCATTCTTTTTTTCATTTAAAAAAAATGTTTTTATTGAAAATTGGGATGCATTGCCCTGCCCGATCAGCCAACAGCTAACGCCCCTTCAATACATGTGTTCCCACTAACAGTTGTGCCTTTGTATTCTGCACTCTGGCCTTAGTAACACCCATACACAAGCTTGTCTCTCTGGCCCCAACTGACTGGAAAAAACGAGGGGAAAAGGTGCAATCTGGGGGTCATGGCTGATTCCATAATTGCACTGGGACTCAAACAGCACACCTTCTCGAGGTGCTGTGAGGTGACCACCGGCACCTGCATATCAAGCAAACCTGCATCAGCATCTCACCAGCAACTGAATGTGTCACCTGCAAGGTACACATAGGAGGCTGCAGTAGGTGCATTAACCCATTGGGCTGTCGACCCTCCTTCCTCTGAGAGCAGGAAACTGCATTTCCATGTTGACTTACTTTGGCACATTAGATCTATCTTTCACCCCAATTCAGAGGATGCTTTGCTTCACGGAGAGATGATAATCATTGTGAGGTGTGAGCCACTAATAGCTAAGCAGGTCAGTTAAATCTTTGACCTTGTCATTGGGGTGTATTGTTATGCGCAGGGCAGCAGTCTTATGCCCTCTGCTACTGTACGCTTTCGTATTGGTGCTTGTTCATGATTCTAAAATGTAAACAGTCTGCTCTCAAAAGTGAAAGATTTGAAAGACTCTTGCTGTAACAAGCCTTTCCCACTCTTTGCCCTGGCGGTGAGAGAGCTGCTTTCTGCCTTTAACTTCCCCAATTGTGGAGTGGCTGGCTCCACCACTGACAACCAGTGCCTAATCCTGGAGGACAACGGACAGAGGTCTGCGCCCTGCATCCTCCATGCGTCCCTAACCTCCCAAACGCGACCACACCCCATACGGGCACAGCCCTATGTCCTATGCAGCCCCTCTGGTGAAGCCACCCACACAATTTAGGGTTAGGATCTGTGCTCTTCCACGTAGGCCTGGCCACCTAGGCCCCAGAAAGTGTCACAGCCTGCTTTATAAACCTTAGTGACGGTGGCCTAGGTGAAGATGATGTTGATGGAATACTGATGCCTTTTGCCTCCCAGAAGCCACCTGGGAGCATAGTAAAATGAAGGGGTGTTCCTGCTCTGCTGCCCTGTGTTTGCCCTCTGCCTAAGTGACATTCATTCTGGGCTCTCCAGGCAAATGTATCCATCTGGGAGAGAGCTAGGAATAGGACGTCTCTTTCTGCAGGCACAGTGGGGAAGACTCAGAGAGCTACATGCCTGAGACATCTTTCCTTGTCCCTCGCTCATTGTTCTGTTCCCTAACTTCTAACTCTCTGCCAGGCCAGGCCCTGTTTCTTTTACTGCCAACCCCCCTGGCCCCTCATCTTTCACCTACTTCCCGCTCTATTATGCCTTCTCCTTTTTTACTCTCTTCTATGGCCCTTTGAAAAGGAATGCAGGCCTAGCTAAGCCTCGTGAAGGAAATCTACCAACAAAAGATGCATGGGAGGTGCTGTGAGACGAGTAAGAAGGGATGAAGGGGTGATGGGTTGTTGAGTTGGGAAGCACCAGAGGCGTAGCCAGGATTTTCTAGCAAATGGGGTCTGAAGCTAATGTAGTTGGGCCCACTGCAATGACAAAAATCTCTTTAAATGCCCACACAGAGCTGCTGAGTGGGCATTTACAGATTTTGGGTGGGCCTTTCCCCTCAGGCCCTACCCTGCCTACGCCTCTGCACTCTCACCCCCAGGGCAAAGAGTAGGAAAGGCTTGCTACAGCAAGAGTCTTTCAAATCTTTCACTTTTGGGAGCAGAGTGTTTACATTTAAAAATCATGAACAAGCAGCATTAAGAAACCATACAGTAGCAGAGGACAGAGGACTGCCCTGCGCATGTCAATACACCCCAATGACAAAAGCAAAGATTTAACTGACCTGCTTAGCTATTAGCGGCTCACACCTCACAATGATTATCATCTCAGACCCTTCCTATCCTCACAAAATGGCCTCACTATTGCTAGGGCCATCATAGGATCTAGGTTGGACTACTGCAACGCACTCCTTGGTGGGACCTCCGGAAAAAACATCGCTAAACTCCAGCTTGCCCAGAACAACGCCCTCAGGGCCGCTACAGGTTTTTCCAGGAAAGACCACATTTCTGACCTTAGGAGGCAGGTCCACTGGCTGCCCATTAGGCAGAGGATCATCTTTAAAATCCTCTCCCTCACCCATAAATGCCTCCATGACCTTGCTCCCCCCTACCTTGCCCAGAGAATTTCACGACCCACCTCGGCCAGGTCCACCAGATCTGCCTACACCAACCTGATTTCTACTCCCAAGACTTGTAGAGTACGTGCGGGCGGCTCGAGCTTCTCAGCCCTAGCAGCCTCACACTGGAACGCCCTACCTTCGCTCCTCAGGGGGATTGACTCTCACCTAGCCTTCCGCAAAGCCTTAAAAACCAGGCTGTTTGTCTAAACCTTCCTGCCTTTATATTTACAGGCTTACGAACGTCATTTGTAACTATGCTCCGCTCTTCTCTCTGTAACTAAGTACCTTATGTTTCCTATGTTTACACAATCTTGCTGCTTACGCCTTCATGTAATAGCGCCTCGATGTCTATGGGCTGCAGTGCGCTCTATAAATGTAAAAAATAAATAAAAAATAAATAAATCTCTCTGTGAAGCAAAACATCCTCTGACTTGGGGTGAAACAGAGATCTAATGTGCCAATGGAAGGCAACATGGAAATTTAGTTTCCTGCTCTCAGAGGAAGGAGGGTCGACAGCCCAATGGGTTAATGCACCTACTGCAGCCTCCTATGTGTAGCCTGCAGGCGACACATTCAGTTGCCGGTGAGATGCTGATACAGGTTTGCTTGCTATGCAGGGGCCGGTGGTCACATCATAGCACCTCGAGAAGGTGTCCTGTTTGAGTCCTAGTGCAATTATGGTATCAACCATGACCTGTAGATTACACCTTTTACACCCGTTTTTTCCAGTCAGTTGGGGCCAGAGAGACAAGCTTGTGTATGGGTGTTACCAAGGCCAGAGTGCCGAAAACAGAGGCACAATTGTTAGTGGGAACGCAGGTATTGAAGGGGCATTAGCTGTTGGCTGATCGCGCAGGGCAATCCATCCCCATTTTCAATAAAAACATTTTTTTTTAAATTAAAAAAATTACCCAAGAGACACCGGACATAGGATTAGAACTCAGGTCTCCAACATTGCAAGACAAAGCACTTACCACTTGAGCCACTGGTGGCTGTGCTTCTGAGAGTTGCATTTGGGCGTATATATCTTTCTTCTGCATGCCCCTGTGAGCATGCCCATGTCAGCATGCCCATTTGCATTGTCACACATGTTCACTGCAGAAAATGAGGATAGAACATCTGGCCCCCGCTCCTCCAAATATCAGCTAACTGCAGTCGCCTCGAGGTTAAGTGCTTGCGTTACAGCGTTGGGGGCATGGGTTTAAGTCCTGCTTTCGGCACATAAACGGAATAGTTGCGTAAACTCCTTGTACAGTTGTGGGTACCCACACTCCTTCTAAAAGGTTCAGTGGTTATGAAAAGAGGTCCTTGGAAAAGGGAGGGTGGAAGAAAGCAGAGAGGCAGGACTGAGGAAGCGCAGGGTAAATAAAGGAGGAGGTGGGGCAGGCTAAAGGGAGTGGTAGGGCTGGATGAATGGGTCCCTGTGGAGAGGGGGCGGGTCTGGGTGAGTGGGGGTAGGACTAGAAGGATATGGTGCAGGTTCCCTGGTAAAAGGAGGGTGGAAGAAAGCAGAGGTGGGACTGTGGTGGTGAGAAAGTGTGGCAGTTGGGGTCCATTCCACACGCTCTCCGCTGGGCCTCCTTTCCCCACATTAGGACCCTCCTTTACACACCCATTCCTCCACAATTCTGGGCCCTCTTCCCCCCATGACACCGTTCCCAGGGCCGACTTATTCGCTGTCACCCCAGGGCCCACTTTATGCCCTCTAGACCTACCCCCTCCTCCTCTTCTCCACAGGGACCCATTCATCCAGCCCTACCTCCCCCTACTTTATTTACCGGCCACTTCCTCGCCTCCACATCCCGCTTCTCTGCTTTCTTCCACCCTCCCTTTACCAGGGAACTCATTACATTACATAGCCACTGAACCTTTTAGGAGTGTGGGTACCCACCACTGTACAAGGAGATTACCCAACTATTCTGTTTATGTGCCGAAAGCAGTACTCGAACCCAGGCCCCCCCAGCGCTGTAACGCAAGCACTTAACCTCTATGCCACTGCAGTTAGCTGGTATTTGTTGGAGCGGGGGAGGGGGGACAGATGTTCTATCCTCCTTGGTTTCAGTGAACATGTTTCACAATGCAAATGGGTATGCTCACAGGGGCATGCAGGAGAAAGATATATACGCCCAAAAGCGACCCTCGAAAGCATGGCAATCAGTGGCTCAAGCTGTAAATCCTTGGTCTTGCACTGCTGGAGACCTGAGTTCTAATCCAATGTCCGGTATCTCTTGGGCATTCTTTTTTTCATTTAAAAAAAATGTTTTTATTGAAAATTGGGATGCATTGCCCTGCCCGATCAGCCAACAGCTAACGCCCCTTCAATACATGTGTTCCCACTAACAGTTGTGCCTTTGTATTCTGCACTCTGGCCTTAGTAACACCCATACACAAGCTTGTCTCTCTGGCCCCAACTGACTGGAAAAAACGAGGGGAAAAGGTGCAATCTGGGGGTCATGGCTGATTCCATAATTGCACTGGGACTCAAACAGCACACCTTCTCGAGGTGCTGTGAGGTGACCACCGGCACCTGCATATCAAGCAAACCTGTATCAGCATCTCACCAGCAACTGAATGTGTCGCCTGCAAGGTACACATAGGAGGCTGCAGTAGGTGCATTAACCCATTGGGCTGTCGACCCTCCTTCCTCTGAGAGCAGGAAACTGCATTTCCATGTTGACTTACTTTGGCACATTAGATCTATCTTTCACCCCAATTCAGAGGATGCTTTGCTTCACGGAGAGATGATAATCATTGTGAGGTGTGAGCCACTAATAGCTAAGCAGGTCAGTTAAATCTTTGACCTTGTCATTGGGGTGTATTGTTATGCGCAGGGCAGCAGTCTTATGCCCTCTGCTACTGTACGCTTTCGTATTGGTGCTTGTTCATGATTCTAAAATGTAAACAGTCTGCTCTCAAAAGTGAAAGATTTGAAAGACTCTTGCTGTAACAAGCCTTTCCCACTCTTTGCCCTGGCGGTGAGAGAGCTGCTTTCTGCCTTTAACTTCCCCAATTGTGGAGTGGCTGGCTCCACCACTGACAACCAGTGCCTAATCCTGGAGGAAAACGGACAGAGGTCTGCGCCCTGCATCCTCCATGCGTCCCTAACGCTCCCAAACGCGACCACACCCCATACGGGCACAGGCCTATGTCCTATGCAGCCCGTCTGGTGAAGCCACCCACACAATTTAGGGTTAGGATCTGTGCTCTTCCACGTAGGCCTGGCCACCTAGGCCCCAGAAAGTGTCACAGCCTGCTTTATAAACCTTAGTGACGGTGGCCTAGGTGAAGATGATGTTGATGGAATACTGATGCCTTTTGCCTCCCAGAAGCCACCTGGGAGCATAGTAAAATGAAGGGGTGTTCCTGCTCTGCTGCCCTGTGTTTGCCCTCTGCCTAAGTGACATTCATTCTGGGCTCTCCAGGCAAATGTATCCATCTGGGAGAGAGCTAGGAATAGGACGTCTCTTTCTGCAGGCACAGTGGGGAAGACTCAGAGAGCTACATGCCTGAGACATCTTTCCTTGTCCCTCGCTCATTGTTCTGTTCCCTAACTTCTAACTCTCTGCCAGGCCAGGCCCTGTTTCTTTTACTGCCAACCCCCCTGACCCCTCATCTTTCACCTACTTCCCGCTCTATTATGCCTTCTCCTTTTTTACTCTCTTCTATGGCCCTTTGAAAAGGAATGCAGGCCTAGCTAAGCCTCGTGAAGGAAATCTACCAACAAAAGATGCATGGGAGGTGCTGTGAGACGAGTAAGAAGGGATGAAGGGGTGATGGGTTGTTGAGTTGGGAAGCACCAGAGGCGTAGCCAGGATTTTCTAGCAAATGGGGTCTGAAGCTAATGTAGTTGGGCCCACTGCAATGACAAAAATCTCTTTAAATGCCCACACAGAGCTGCTGAGTGGGCATTTACAGATTTTGGGTGGGCCTTTCCCCTCAGGCCCTACCCTGCCTACGCCTCTGCACTCTCACCCCCAGGGCAAAGAGTAGGAAAGGCTTGCTACAGCAAGAGTCTTTCAAATCTTTCACTTTTGGGAGCAGAGTGTTTACATTTAAAAATCATGAACAAGCAGCATTAAGAAACCATACAGTAGCAGAGGACAGAGGACTGCCCTGCGCATGTCAATACACCCCAATGACAAAAGCAAAGATTTAACTGACCTGCTTAGCTATTAGCGGCTCACACCTCACAATGATTATCATCTCAGACCCTTCCTATCCTCACAAAATGGCCTCACTATTGCTAGGGCCATCATAGGAGCTAGGTTGGACTACTGCAACGCACTCCTTGGTGGGACCTCCGGAAAAAACATCGCTAAACTCCAGCTTGCCCAGAACAACGCCCTCAGGGCCGCTACAGGTTTTTCCAGGAAAGACCACATTTCTGACCTTAGGAGGCAGGTCCACTGGCTGCCCATTAGGCAGAGGATCATCTTTAAAATCCTCTCCCTCACCCATAAATGCCTCCATGACCTTGCTCCCCCCTACCTTGCCCAGAGAATTTCACGACCCACCTCGGCCAGGTCCACCAGATCTGCCTACACCAACCTGATTTCTACTCCCAAGACTTGTAGAGTACGTGCGGGCGGCTCGAGCTTCTCAGCCCTAGCAGCCTCACACTGGAACGCCCTACCTTCGCTCCTCAGGGGGATTGACTCTCACCTAGCCTTCCGCAAAGCCTTAAAAACCAGGCTGTTTGTCTAAACCTTCCTGCCTTTATATTTACAGGCTTACGAACGTCATTTGTAACTATGCTCCGCTCTTCTCTCTGTAACTAAGTACCTTATGTTTCCTATGTTTACACAATCTTGCTGCTTACGCCTTCATGTAATAGCGCCTCGATGTCTATGGGCTGCAGTGCGCTCTATAAATGTAAAAAATAAATAAAAAATAAATAAATCTCTCTGTGAAGCAAAACATCCTCTGACTTGGGGTGAAACAGAGATCTAATGTGCCAATGGAAGGCAACATGGAAATTTAGTTTCCTGCTCTCAGAGGAAGGAGGGTCGACAGCCCAATGGGTTAATGCACCTACTGCAGCCTCCTATGTGTAGCCTGCAGGCGACACATTCAGTTGCCGGTGAGATGCTGATACAGGTTTGCTTGCTATGCAGGGGCCGGTGGTCACATCACAGCACCTCGAGAAGGTGTCCTGTTTGAGTCCTAGTGCAATTATGGTATCAACCATGACCTGTAGATTACACCTTTTACACCCGTTTTTTCCAGTCAGTTGGGGCCAGAGAGACAAGCTTGTGTATGGGTGTTACCAAGGCCAGAGTGCCGAAAACAGAGGCACAATTGTTAGTGGGAACGCAGGTATTGAAGGGGCATTAGCTGTTGGCTGATCGCGCAGGGCAATCCATCCCCATTTTCAATAAAAACATTTTTTTTTAAATTAAAAAAATTACCCAAGAGACACCGGACATAGGATTAGAACTCAGGTCTCCAACATTGCAAGACAAAGCACTTACCACTTGAGCCACTGGTGGCTGCGCTTCTGAGAGTTGCATTTGGGCGTATATATCTTTCTTCTGCATGCCCCTGTGAGCATGCCCATGTCAGCATGCCCATTTGCATTGTCAAACATGTTCACTGCAGAAAATGAGGATAGAACATCTGGCCCCCGCTCCTCCAAATATCAGCTAACTGCAGTCGCCTCGAGGTTAAGTGCTTGCGTTACAGCGTTGGGGGCATGGGTTTAAGTCCTGCTTTCGGCACATAAACGGAATAGTTGCGTAATCTCCTTGTACAGTTGTGGGTACCCACACTCCTTCTAAAAGGTTCAGTGGTTATGAAAAGAGGTCCTTGGAAAAGGGAGGGTGGAAGAAAGCAGAGAGGCAGGACTGAGGAAGCGCAGGGTAAATAAAGGAGGAGGTGGGGCAGGCTAAAGGGAGTGGTAGGGCTGGATGAATGGGTCCCTGTGGAGAGGGGGCGGGTCTGGGTGAGTGGGGGTAGGACTAGAAGGATATGGTGCAGGTTCCCTGGTAAAAGGAGGGTGGAAGAAAGCAGAGGTGGGACTGTGGTGGTGAGAAAGTGTGGCAGTTGGGGTCCATTCCACACGCTCTCCGCTGGGCCTCCTTTCCCCACATTAGGACCCTCCTTTACACACCCATTCCTCCACAATTCTGGGCCCTCTTCCCCCCATGACACCGTTCCCAGGGCCGACTTATTCGCTGTCACCCCAGGGCCCACTTTATGCCCTCTAGACCTACCCCCTCCTCCTCTTCTCCACAGGGACCCATTCATCCAGCCCTACCTCCCCCTACTTTATTTACCGGCCACTTCCTCGCCTCCACATCCCGCTTCTCTGCTTTCTTCCACCCTCCCTTTACCAGGGAACTCATTACATTACATAGCCACTGAACCTTTTAGGAGTGTGGGTACCCACCACTGTACAAGGAGATTACCCAACTATTCTGTTTATGTGCCGAAAGCAGTACTCGAACCCAGGCCCCCCCAGCGCTGTAACGCAAGCACTTAACCTCTATGCCACTGCAGTTAGCTGGTATTTGTTGGAGCGGGGGAGGGGGGACAGATGTTCTATCCTCCTTGGTTTCAGTGAACATGTTTCACAATGCAAATGGGTATGCTCACAGGGGCATGCAGGAGAAAGATATATACGCCCAAAAGCAAACCTCGAAAGCATGGCAATCAGTGGCTCAAGCTGTAAATCCTTGGTCTTGCAATGCTGGAGACCTGAGTTCTAATCCAATGTCCGGTATCTCTTGGGCATTCTTTTTTTCATTTAAAAAAAATGTTTTTATTGAAAATTGGGATGCATTGCCCTGCCCGATCAGCCAACAGCTAACGCCCCTTCAATACATGTGTTCCCACTAACAGTTGTGCCTTTGTATTCTGCACTCTGGCCTTAGTAACACCCATACACAAGCTTGTCTCTCTGGCCCCAACTGACTGGAAAAAACGAGGGGAAAAGGTGCAATCTGGGGGTCATGGCTGATTCCATAATTGCACTGGGACTCAAACAGCACACCTTCTCGAGGTGCTGTGAGGTGACCACCGGCACCTGCATATCAAGCAAACCTGCATCAGCATCTCACCAGCAACTGAATGTGTCGCCTGCAAGGTACACATAGGAGGCTGCAGTAGGTGCATTAACCCATTGGGCTGTCGACCCTCCTTCCTCTGAGAGCAGGAAACTGCATTTCCATGTTGACTTACTTTGGCACATTAGATCTATCTTTCACCCCAATTCAGAGGATGCTTTGCTTCACGGAGAGATGATAATCATTGTGAGGTGTGAGCCACTAATAGCTAAGCAGGTCAGTTAAATCTTTGACCTTGTCATTGGGGTGTATTGTTATGCGCAGGGCAGCAGTCTTATGCCCTCTGCTACTGTACGCTTTCGTATTGGTGCTTGTTCATGATTCTAAAATGTAAACAGTCTGCTCTCAAAAGTGAAAGATTTGAAAGACTCTTGCTGTAACAAGCCTTTCCCACTCTTTGCCCTGGCGGTGAGAGAGCTGCTTTCTGCCTTTAACTTCCCCAATTGTGGAGTGGCTGGCTCCACCACTGACAACCAGTGCCTAATCCTGGAGGACAACGGACAGAGGTCTGCGCCCTGCATCCTCCATGCGTCCCTAACCTCCCAAACGCGACCACACCCCATACGGGCACAGCCCTATGTCCTATGCAGCCCCTCTGGTGAAGCCACCCACACAATTTAGGGTTAGGATCTGTGCTCTTCCACGTAGGCCTGGCCACCTAGGCCCCAGAAAGTGTCACAGCCTGCTTTATAAACCTTAGTGACGGTGGCCTAGGTGAAGATGATGTTGATGGAATACTGATGCCTTTTGCCTCCCAGAAGCCACCTGGGAGCATAGTAAAATGAAGGGGTGTTCCTGCTCTGCTGCCCTGTGTTTGCCCTCTGCCTAAGTGACATTCATTCTGGGCTCTCCAGGCAAATGTATCCATCTGGGAGAGAGCTAGGAATAGGACGTCTCTTTCTGCAGGCACAGTGGGGAAGACTCAGAGAGCTACATGCCTGAGACATCTTTCCTTGTCCCTCGCTCATTGTTCTGTTCCCTAACTTCTAACTCTCTGCCAGGCCAGGCCCTGTTTCTTTTACTGCCAACCCCCCTGGCCCCTCATCTTTCACCTACTTCCCGCTCTATTATGCCTTCTCCTTTTTTACTCTCTTCTATGGCCCTTTGAAAAGGAATGCAGGCCTAGCTAAGCCTCGTGAAGGAAATCTACCAACAAAAGATGCATGGGAGGTGCTGTGAGACGAGTAAGAAGGGATGAAGGGGTGATGGGTTGTTGAGTTGGGAAGCACCAGAGGCGTAGCCAGGATTTTCTAGCAAATGGGGTCTGAAGCTAATGTAGTTGGGCCCACTGCAATGACAAAAATCTCTTTAAATGCCCACACAGAGCTGCTGAGTGGGCATTTACAGATTTTGGGTGGGCCTTTCCCCTCAGGCCCTACCCTGCCTACGCCTCTGCACTCTCACCCCCAGGGCAAAGAGTAGGAAAGGCTTGCTACAGCAAGAGTCTTTCAAATCTTTCACTTTTGGGAGCAGAGTGTTTACATTTAAAAATCATGAACAAGCAGCATTAAGAAACCATACAGTAGCAGAGGACAGAGGACTGCCCTGCGCATGTCAATACACCCCAATGACAAAAGCAAAGATTTAACTGACCTGCTTAGCTATTAGCGGCTCACACCTCACAATGATTATCATCTCAGACCCTTCCTATCCTCACAAAATGGCCTCACTATTGCTAGGGCCATCATAGGATCTAGGTTGGACTACTGCAACGCACTCCTTGGTGGGACCTCCGGAAAAAACATCGCTAAACTCCAGCTTGCCCAGAACAACGCCCTCAGGGCCGCTACAGGTTTTTCCAGGAAAGACCACATTTCTGACCTTAGGAGGCAGGTCCACTGGCTGCCCATTAGGCAGAGGATCATCTTTAAAATCCTCTCCCTCACCCATAAATGCCTCCATGACCTTGCTCCCCCCTACCTTGCCCAGAGAATTTCACGACCCACCTCGGCCAGGTCCACCAGATCTGCCTACACCAACCTGATTTCTACTCCCAAGACTTGTAGAGTACGTGCGGGCGGCTCGAGCTTCTCAGCCCTAGCAGCCTCACACTGGAACGCCCTACCTTCGCTCCTCAGGGGGATTGACTCTCACCTAGCCTTCCGCAAAGCCTTAAAAACCAGGCTGTTTGTCTAAACCTTCCTGCCTTTATATTTACAGGCTTACGAACGTCATTTGTAACTATGCTCCGCTCTTCTCTCTGTAACTAAGTACCTTATGTTTCCTATGTTTACACAATCTTGCTGCTTACGCCTTCATGTAATAGCGCCTCGATGTCTATGGGCTGCAGTGCGCTCTATAAATGTAAAAAATAAATAAAAAATAAATAAATCTCTCTGTGAAGCAAAACATCCTCTGACTTGGGGTGAAACAGAGATCTAATGTGCCAATGGAAGGCAACATGGAAATTTAGTTTCCTGCTCTCAGAGGAAGGAGGGTCGACAGCCCAATGGGTTAATGCACCTACTGCAGCCTCCTATGTGTAGCCTGCAGGCGACACATTCAGTTGCCGGTGAGATGCTGATACAGGTTTGCTTGCTATGCAGGGGCCGGTGGTCACATCACAGCACCTCGAGAAGGTGTCCTGTTTGAGTCCTAGTGCAATTATGGTATCAACCATGACCTGTAGATTACACCTTTTACACCCGTTTTTTCCAGTCAGTTGGGGCCAGAGAGACAAGCTTGTGTATGGGTGTTACCAAGGGCAGAGTGCCGAAAACAGAGGCACAATTGTTAGTGGGAACGCAGGTATTGAAGGGGCATTAGCTGTTGGCTGATCGCGCAGGGCAATCCATCCCCATTTTCAATAAAAACATTTTTTTTTAAATTAAAAAAATTACCCAAGAGACACAGGACATAGGATTAGAACTCAGGTCTCCAACATTGCAAGACAAAGCACTTACCACTTGAGCCACTGGTGGCTGTGCTTCTGAGAGTTGCATTTGGGCGTATATATCTTTCTTCTGCATGCCCCTGTGAGCATGCCCATGTCAGCATGCCCATTTGCATTGTCAAACATGTTCACTGCAGAAAATGAGGATAGAACATCTGGCCCCCGCTCCTCCAAATATCAGCTAACTGCAGTCGCCTCGAGGTTAAGTGCTTGCGTTACAGCGTTGGGGGCATGGGTTTAAGTCCTGCTTTCGGCACATAAACGGAATAGTTGCGTAATCTCCTTGTACAGTTGTGGGTACCCACACTCCTTCTAAAAGGTTCAGTGGTTATGAAAAGAGGTCCTTGGAAAAGGGAGGGTGGAAGAAAGCAGAGAGGCAGGACTGAGGAAGCGCAGGGTAAATAAAGGAGGAGGTGGGGCAGGCTAAAGGGAGTGGTAGGGCTGGATGAATGGGTCCCTGTGGAGAGGGGGCGGGTCTGGGTGAGTGGGGGTAGGACTAGAAGGATATGGTGCAGGTTCCCTGGTAAAAGGAGGGTGGAAGAAAGCAGAGGTGGGACTGTGGTGGTGAGAAAGTGTGGCAGTTGGGGTCCATTCCACACGCTCTCCGCTGGGCCTCCTTTCCCCACATTAGGACCCTCCCTTACACACCCATTCCTCCACAATTCTGGGCCCTCTTCCCCCCATGACACCGTTCCCAGGGCCGACTTATTCGCTGTCACCCCAGGGCCCACTTTATGCCCTCTAGACCTACCCCCTCCTCCTCTTCTCCACAGGGACCCATTCATCCAGCCCTACCTCCCCCTACTTTATTTACCGGCCACTTCCTCGCCTCCACATCCCGCTTCTCTGCTTTCTTCCACCCTCCCTTTACCAGGGAACTCATTACATTACATAGCCACTGAACCTTTTAGGAGTGTGGGTACCCACCACTGTACAAGGAGATTACCCAACTATTCTGTTTATGTGCCGAAAGCAGTACTCGAACCCAGGCCCCCCCAGCGCTGTAACGCAAGCACTTAACCTCTATGCCACTGCAGTTAGCTGGTATTTGTTGGAGCGGGGGAGGGGGGACAGATGTTCTATCCTCCTTGGTTTCAGTGAACATGTTTCACAATGCAAATGGGTATGCTCACAGGGGCATGCAGGAGAAAGATATATACGCCCAAAAGCAACCCTCGAAAACATGGTAATCAGTGGCTCAAGCTGTAAATCCTTGGTCTTGCAATGCTGGAGACCTGAGTTCTAATCCAATGTCCGGTATCTCTTGGGCATTCTTTTTTTCATTTAAAAAAAATGTTTTTATTGAAAATTGGGATGCATTGCCCTGCCCGATCAGCCAACAGCTAACGCCCCTTCAATACATGTGTTCCCACTAACAGTTGTGCCTTTGTATTCTGCACTCTGGCCTTAGTAACACCCATACACAAGCTTGTCTCTCTGGCCCAAACTGACTGGAAAAAACGAGGGGAAAAGGTGCAATCTGGGGGTCATGGCTGATTCCATAATTGCACTGGGACTCAAACAGCACACCTTCTCGAGGTGCTGTGAGGTGACCACCGGCACCTGCATATCAAGCAAACCTGTATCAGCATCTCACCAGCAACTGAATGTGTCGCCTGCAAGGTACACATAGGAGGCTGCAGTAGGTGCATTAACCCATTGGGCTGTCGACCCTCCTTCCTCTGAGAGCAGGAAACTGCATTTCCATGTTGACTTACTTTGGCACATTAGATCTATCTTTCACCCCAATTCAGAGGATGCTTTGCTTCACGGAGAGATGATAATCATTGTGAGGTGTGAGCCACTAATAGCTAAGCAGGTCAGTTAAATCTTTGACCTTGTCATTGGGGTGTATTGTTATGCGCAGGGCAGCAGTCTTATGCCCTCTGCTACTGTACGCTTTCGTATTGGTGCTTGTTCATGATTCTAAAATGTAAACAGTCTGCTCTCAAAAGTGAAAGATTTGAAAGACTCTTGCTGTAACAAGCCTTTCCCACTCTTTGCCCTGGCGGTGAGAGAGCTGCTTTCTGCCTTTAACTTCCCCAATTGTGGAGTGGCTGGCTCCACCACTGACAACCAGTGCCTAATCCTGGAGGACAACGGACAGAGGTCTGCGCCCTGCATCCTCCATGCGTCCCTAACGCTCCCAAACGCGACCACACCCCATACGGGCACAGCCCTATGTCCTATGCAGCCCCTCTGGTGAAGCCACCCACACAATTTAGGGTTAGGATCTGTGCTCTTCCACGTAGGCCTGGCCACCTAGGCCCCAGAAAGTGTCACAGCCTGCTTTATAAACCTTAGTGACGGTGGCCTAGGTGAAGATGATGTTGATGGAATACTGATGCCTTTTGCCTCCCAGAAGCCACCTGGGAGCATAGTAAAATGAAGGGGTGTTCCTGCTCTGCTGCCCTGTGTTTGCCCTCTGCCTAAGTGACATTCATTCTGGGCTCTCCAGGCAAATGTATCCATCTGGGAGAGAGCTAGGAATAGGACGTCTCTTTCTGCAGGCACAGTGGGGAAGACTCAGAGAGCTACATGCCTGAGACATCTTTCCTTGTCCCTCGCTCATTGTTCTGTTCCCTAACTTCTAACTCTCTGCCAGGCCAGGCCCTGTTTCTTTTACTGCCAACCCCCCTGACCCCTCATCTTTCACCTACTTCCCGCTCTATTATGCCTTCTCCTTTTTTACTCTCTTCTATGCCCCTTTGAAAAGGAATGCAGGCCTAGCTAAGCCTCGTGAAGGAAATCTACCAACAAAAGATGCATGGGAGGTGCTGTGAGACGAGTAAGAAGGGATGAAGGGGTGATGGGTTGTTGAGTTGGGAAGCACCAGAGGCGTAGCCAGGATTTTCTAGCAAATGGGGTCTGAAGCTAATGTAGTTGGGCCCACTGCAATGACAAAAATCTCTTTAAATGCCCACACAGAGCTGCTGAGTGGGCATTTACAGATTTTGGGTGGGCCTTTCCCCTCAGGCCCTACCCTGCCTACGCCTCTGCACTCTCACCCCCAGGGCAAAGAGTAGGAAAGGCTTGCTACAGCAAGAGTCTTTCAAATCTTTCACTTTTGGGAGCAGAGTGTTTACATTTAAAAATCATGAACAAGCAGCATTAAGAAACCATACAGTAGCAGAGGACAGAGGACTGCCCTGCGCATGTCAATACACCCCAATGACAAAAGCAAAGATTTAACTGACCTGCTTAGCTATTAGCGGCTCACACCTCACAATGATTATCATCTCAGACCCTTCCTATCCTCACAAAATGGCCTCACTATTGCTAGGGCCATCATAGGATCTAGGTTGGACTACTGCAACGCACTCCTTGGTGGGACCTCCGGAAAAAACATCGCTAAACTCCAGCTTGCCCAGAACAACGCCCTCAGGGCCGCTACAGGTTTTTCCAGGAAAGACCACATTTCTGACCTTAGGAGGCAGGTCCACTGGCTGCCCATTAGGCAGAGGATCATCTTTAAAATCCTCTCCCTCACCCATAAATGCCTCCATGACCTTGCTCCCCCCTACCTTGCCCAGAGAATTTCACGACCCACCTCGGCCAGGTCCACCAGATCTGCCTACACCAACCTGATTTCTACTCCCAAGACTTGTAGAGTACGTGCGGGCGGCTCGAGCTTCTCAGCCCTAGCAGCCTCACACTGGAACGCCCTACCTTCGCTCCTCAGGGGGATTGACTCTCACCTAGCCTTCCGCAAAGCCTTAAAAACCAGGCTGTTTGTCTAAACCTTCCTGCCTTTATATTTACAGGCTTACGAACGTCATTTGTAACTATGCTCCGCTCTTCTCTCTGTAACTAAGTACCTTATGTTTCCTATGTTTACACAATCTTGCTGCTTACGCCTTCATGTAATAGCGCCTCGATGTCTATGGGCTGCAGTGCGCTCTATAAATGTAAAAAATAAATAAAAAATAAATAAATCTCTCTGTGAAGCAAAACATCCTCTGACTTGGGGTGAAACAGAGATCTAATGTGCCAATGGAAGGCAACATGGAAATTTAGTTTCCTGCTCTCAGAGGAAGGAGGCTCGACAGCCCAATGGGTTAATGCACCTACTGCAGCCGCCTATGTGTAGCCTGCAGGCGACACATTCAGTTGCCGGTGAGATGCTGATACAGGTTTGCTTGCTATGCAGGGGCCGGTGGTCACATCACAGCACCTCGAGAAGGTGTCCTGTTTGAGTCCTAGTGCAATTATGGTATCAACCATGACCTGTAGATTACACCTTTTACACCCGTTTTTTCCAGTCAGTTGGGGCCAGAGAGACAAGCTTGTGTATGGGTGTTACCAAGGCCAGAGTGCCGAAAACAGAGGCACAATTGTTAGTGGGAACGCAGGTATTGAAGGGGCATTAGCTGTTGGCTGATCGCGCAGGGCAATCCATCCCCATTTTCAATAAAAACATTTTTCTTTAAATTAAATAAATTACCCAAGAGACACCGGACATAGGATTAGAATTCAGGTCTCCAACATTGCAAGACAAAGCACTTACCACTTGAGCCACTGGTGGCTGTGCTTCTGAGCGTTGCATTTGGGCGTATATATCTTTCTTCTGCATGCCCCTGTGAGCATGCCCATGTCAGCATGCCCATTTGCATTGTCAAACATGTTCACTGCATAGTAAAATGAAGGGGTGTTCCTGCTCTGCTGCCCTGTGTTTGCCCTCTGCCTAAGTGACATTCATTCTGGGCTCTCCAGGCAAATGTATCCATCTGGGAGAGAGCTAGGAATAGGACGTCTCTTTCTGCAGGCACAGTGGGGAAGACTCAGAGAGCTACATGCCTGAGACATCTTTCCTTGTCCCTCGCTCATTGTTCTGTTCCCTAACTTCTAACTCTCTGCCAGGCCAGGCCCTGTTTCTTTTACTGCCAACCCCCCTGACCCCTCATCTTTCACCTACTTCCCGCTCTATTATGCCTTCTCCTTTTTTACTCTCTTCTATGGCCCTTTGAAAAGGAATGCAGGCCTAGCTAAGCCTCGTGAAGGAAATCTACCAACAAAAGATGCATGGGAGGTGCTGTGAGACGAGTAAGAAGGGATGAAGGGGTGATGGGTTGTTGAGTTGGGAAGCACCAGAGGCGTAGCCAGGATTTTCTAGCAAATGGGGTCTGAAGCTAATGTAGTTGGGCCCACTGCAATGACAAAAATCTCTTTAAATGCCCACACAGAGCTGCTGAGTGGGCATTTACAGATTTTGGGTGGGCCTTTCCCCTCAGGCCCTACCCTGCCTACGCCTCTGCACTCTCACCCCCAGGGCAAAGAGTAGGAAAGGCTTGCTACAGCAAGAGTCTTTCAAATCTTTCACTTTTGGGAGCAGAGTGTTTACATTTAAAAATCATGAACAAGCAGCATTAAGAAACCATACAGTAGCAGAGGACAGAGGACTGCCCTGCGCATGTCAATACACCCCAATGACAAAAGCAAAGATTTAACTGACCTGCTTAGCTATTAGCGGCTCACACCTCACAATGATTATCATCTCAGACCCTTCCTATCCTCACAAAATGGCCTCACTATTGCTAGGGCCATCATAGGATCTAGGTTGGACTACTGCAACGCACTCCTTGGTGGGACCTCCGGAAAAAACATCGCTAAACTCCAGCTTGCCCAGAACAACGCCCTCAGGGCCGCTACAGGTTTTTCCAGGAAAGACCACATTTCTGACCTTAGGAGGCAGGTCCACTGGCTGCCCATTAGGCAGAGGATCATCTTTAAAATCCTCTCCCTCACCCATAAATGCCTCCATGACCTTGCTCCCCCCTACCTTGCCCAGAGAATTTCACGACCCACCTCGGCCAGGTCCACCAGATCTGCCTACACCAACCTGATTTCTACTCCCAAGACTTGTAGAGTACGTGCGGGCGGCTCGAGCTTCTCAGCCCTAGCAGCCTCACACTGGAACGCCCTACCTTCGCTCCTCAGGGGGATTGACTCTCACCTAGCCTTCCGCAAAGCCTTAAAAACCAGGCTGTTTGTCTAAACCTTCCTGCCTTTATATTTACAGGCTTACGAACGTCATTTGTAACTATGCTCCGCTCTTCTCTCTGTAACTAAGTACCTTATGTTTCCTATGTTTACACAATCTTGCTGCTTACGCCTTCATGTAATAGCGCCTCGATGTCTATGGGCTGCAGTGCGCTCTATAAATGTAAAAAATAAATAAAAAATAAATAAATCTCTCTGTGAAGCAAAACATCCTCTGACTTGGGGTGAAACAGAGATCTAATGTGCCAATGGAAGGCAACATGGAAATTTAGTTTCCTGCTCTCAGAGGAAGGAGGGTCGACAGCCCAATGGGTTAATGCACCTACTGCAGCCTCCTATGTGTAGCCTGCAGGCGACACATTCAGTTGCCGGTGAGATGCTGATACAGGTTTGCTTGCTATGCAGGGGCCGGTGGTCACATCACAGCACCTCGAGAAGGTGTCCTGTTTGAGTCCTAGTGCAATTATGGTATCAACCATGACCTGTAGATTACACCTTTTACACCCGTTTTTTCCAGTCAGTTGGGGCCAGAGAGACAAGCTTGTGTATGGGTGTTACCAAGGCCAGAGTGCCGAAAACAGAGGCACAATTGTTAGTGGGAACGCAGGTATTGAAGGGGCATTAGCTGTTGGCTGATCGCGCAGGGCAATCCATCCCCATTTTCAATAAAAACATTTTTTTTTAAATTAAAAAAATTACCCAAGAGACACCGGACATAGGATTAGAATTCAGGTCTCCAACATTGCAAGACAAAGCACTTACCACTTGAGCCACTGGTGGCTGTGCTTCTGAGCGTTGCATTTGGGCGTATATATCTTTCTTCTGCATGCCCCTGTGAGCATGCCCATGTCAGCATGCCCATTTGCATTGTCAAACATGTTCACTGCAGAAAATGAGGATAGAACATCTGGCCCCCGCTCCTCCAAATATCAGCTAACTGCAGTCGCCTCGAGGTTAAGTGCTTGCGTTACAGCGTAGGGGGCATGGGTTTAAGTCCTGCTTTCGGCACATAAACGGAATAGTTGCGTAATCTCCTTGTACAGTTGTGGGTACCCACACTCCTTCTAAAAGGTTCAGTGGTTATGAAAAGAGGTCCTTGGAAAAGGGAGGGTGGAAGAAAGCAGAGAGGCAGGACTGAGGAAGCGCAGGGTAAATAAAGGAGGAGTTGGGGCAGGCTAAAGGGAGTGGTAGGGCTGGATGAATGGGTCCCTGTGGAGAGGGGGCGGGTCTGGGTGAGTGGGGGTAGGACTAGAAGGATATGGTGCAGGTTCCCTGGTAAAAGGAGGGTGGAAGAAAGCAGAGGTGGGACTGTGGTGGTGAGAAAGTGTGGCAGTTGGGGTCCATTCCACACGCTCTCCGCTGGGCCTCCTTTCCCCACATTAGGACCCTCCTTTACACACCCATTCCTCCACAATTCTGGGCCCTCTTCCCCCCATGACACCGTTCCCAGGGCCGACTTATTCGCTGTCACCCCAGGGCCCACTTTATGCCCTCTAGACCTACCCCCTCCTCCTCTTCTCCACAGGGACCCATTCATCCAGCCCTACCTCCCCCTACTTTATTTACCGGCCACTTCCTCGCCTCCACATCCCGCTTCTCTGCTTTCTTCCACCCTCCCTTTACCAGGGAACTCATTACATTACATAGCCACTGAACCTTTTAGGAGTGTGGGTACCCACCACTGTACAAGGAGATTACCCAACTATTCTGTTTATGTGCCGAAAGCAGTACTCGAACCCAGGCCCCCCCAGCGCTGTAACGCAAGCACTTAACCTCTATGCCACTGCAGTTAGCTGGTATTTGTTGGAGCGGGGGAGGGGGGACAGATGTTCTATCCTCCTTGGTTTCAGTGAACATGTTTCACAATGCAAATGGGTATGCTCACAGGGGCATGCAGGAGAAAGATATATACGCCCAAAAGCGACCCTCGAAAACATGGCAATCAGTGGCTCAAGCTGTAAATCCTTGGTCTTGCAATGCTGGAGACCTGAGTTCTAATCCAATGTCCGGTATCTCTTGGGCATTCTTTTTTCATTTAAAAAAAATGTTTTTATTGAAAATTGGGATGCATTGCCCTGCCCGATCAGCCAACAGCTAACGCCCCTTCAATACATGTGTTCCCACTAACAGTTGTGCCTTTGTATTCTGCACTCTGGCCTTAGTAACACCCATACACAAGCTTGTCTCTCTGGCCCCAACTGACTGGAAAAAACGAGGGGAAAAGGTGCAATCTGGGGGTCATGGCTGATTCCATAATTGCACTGGGACTCAAACAGCACACCTTCTCGAGGTGCTGTGAGGTGACCACCGGCACCTGCATATCAAGCAAACCTGTATCAGCATCTCACCAGCAACTGAATGTGTCGCCTGCAAGGTACACATAGGAGGCTGCAGTAGGTGCATTAACCCATTGGGCTGTCGACCCTCCTTCCTCTGAGAGCAGGAAACTGCATTTCCATGTTGACTTACTTTGGCACATTAGATCTATCTTTCACCCCAATTCAGAGGATGCTTTGCTTCACGGAGAGATGATAATCATTGTGAGGTGTGAGCCACTAATAGCTAAGCAGGTCAGTTAAATCTTTGACCTTGTCATTGGGGTGTATTGTTATGCGCAGGGCAGCAGTCTTATGCCCTCTGCTACTGTACGCTTTCGTATTGGTGCTTGTTCATGATTCTAAAATGTAAACAGTCTGCTCTCAAAAGTGAAAGATTTGAAAGACTCTTGCTGTAACAAGCCTTTCCCACTCTTTGCCCTGGCGGTGAGAGAGCTGCTTTCTGCCTTTAACTTCCCCAATTGTGGAGTGGCTGGCTCCACCACTGACAACCAGTGCCTAATCCTGGAGGACAACGGACAGAGGTCTGCGCCCTGCATCCTCCATGCGTCCCTAATGCTCCCAAACGCGACCACACCCCATACGGGCACAGCCCTATGTCCTATGCAGCCCCTCTGGTGAAGCCACCCACACAATTTAGGGTTAGGATCTGTGCTCTTCCACGTAGGCCTGGCCACCTAGGCCCCAGAAAGTGTCACAGCCTGCTTTATAAACCTTAGTGACGGTGGCCTAGGTGAAGATGATGTTGATGGAATACTGATGCCTTTTGCCTCCCAGAAGCCACCTGGGAGCATAGTAAAATGAAGGGGTGTTCCTGCTCTGCTGCCCTGTGTTTGCCCTCTGCCTAAGTGACATTCATTCTGGGCTCTCCAGGCAAATGTATCCATCTGGGAGAGAGCTAGGAATAGGACGTCTCTTTCTGCAGGCACAGTGGGGAAGACTCAGAGAGCTACATGCCTGAGACATCTTTCCTTGTCCCTCGCTCATTGTTCTGTTCCCTAACTTCTAACTCTCTGCCAGGCCAGGCCCTGTTTCTTTTACTGCCAACCCCCCTGACCCCTCATCTTTCACCTACTTCCCGCTCTATTATGCCTTCTCCTTTTTTACTCTCTTCTATGGCCCTTTGAAAAGGAATGCAGGCCTAGCTAAGCCTCGTGAAGGAAATCTACCAACAAAAGATGCATGGGAGGTGCTGTGAGACGAGTAAGAAGGGATGAAGGGGTGATGGGTTGTTGAGTTGGGAAGCACCAGAGGCGTAGCCAGGATTTTCTAGCAAATGGGGTCTGAAGCTAATGTAGTTGGGCCCACTGCAATGACAAAAATCTCTTTAAATGCCCACACAGAGCTGCTGAGTGGGCATTTACAGATTTTGGGTGGGCCTTTCCCCTCAGGCCCTACCCTGCCTACGCCTCTGCACTCTCACCCCCAGGGCAAAGAGTAGGAAAGGCTTGCTACAGCAAGAGTCTTTCAAATCTTTCACTTTTGGGAGCAGAGTGTTTACATTTAAAAATCATGAACAAGCAGCATTAAGAAACCATACAGTAGCAGAGGACAGAGGACTGCCCTGCGCATGTCAATACACCCCAATGACAAAAGCAAAGATTTAACTGACCTGCTTAGCTATTAGCGGCTCACACCTCACAATGATTATCATCTCAGACCCTTCCTATCCTCACAAAATGGCCTCACTATTGCTAGGGCCATCATAGGATCTAGGTTGGACTACTGCAACGCACTCCTTGGTGGGACCTCCGGAAAAAACATCGCTAAACTCCAGCTTGCCCAGAACAACGCCCTCAGGGCCGCTACAGGTTTTTCCAGGAAAGACCACATTTCTGACCTTAGGAGGCAGGTCCACTGGCTGCCCATTAGGCAGAGGATCATCTTTAAAATCCTCTCCCTCACCCATAAATGCCTCCATGACCTTGCTCCCCCCTACCTTGCCCAGAGAATTTCACGACCCACCTCGGCCAGGTCCACCAGATCTGCCTACACCAACCTGATTTCTACTCCCAAGACTTGTAGAGTACGTGCGGGCGGCTCGAGCTTCTCAGCCCTAGCAGCCTCACACTGGAACGCCCTACCTTCGCTCCTCAGGGGGATTGACTCTCACCTAGCCTTCCGCAAAGCCTTAAAAACCAGGCTGTTTGTCTAAACCTTCCTGCCTTTATATTTACAGGCTTACGAACGTCATTTGTAACTATGCTCCGCTCTTCTCTCTGTAACTAAGTACCTTATGTTTCCTATGTTTACACAATCTTGCTGCTTACGCCTTCATGTAATAGCGCCTCGATGTCTATGGGCTGCAGTGCGCTCTATAAATGTAAAAAATAAATAAAAAATAAATAAATCTCTCTGTGAAGCAAAACATCCTCTGACTTGGGGTGAAACAGAGATCTAATGTGCCAATGGAAGGCAACATGGAAATTTAGTTTCCTGCTCTCAGAGGAAGGAGGGTCGACAGCCCAATGGGTTAATGCACCTACTGCAGCCTCCTATGTGTAGCCTGCAGGCGACACATTCAGTTGCCGGTGAGATGCTGATACAGGTTTGCTTGCTATGCAGGGGCCGGTGGTCACATCACAGCACCTCGAGAAGGTGTCCTGTTTGAGTCCTAGTGCAATTATGGTATCAACCATGACCTGTAGATTACACCTTTTACACCCGTTTTTTCCAGTCAGTTGGGGCCAGAGAGACAAGCTTGTGTATGGGTGTTACCAAGGCCAGAGTGCCGAAAACAGAGGCACAATTGTTAGTGGGAACGCAGGTATTGAAGGGGCATTAGCTGTTGGCTGATCGCGCAGGGCAATCCATCCCCATTTTCAATAAAAACATTTTTTTTTAAATTAAAAAAATTACCCAAGAGACACCGGACATAGGATTAGAACTCAGGTCTCCAACATTGCAAGACAAAGCACTTACCACTTGAGCCACTGGTGGCTGTGCTTCTGAGAGTTGCATTTGGGCGTATATATCTTTCTTCTGCATGCCCCTGTGAGCATGCCCATGTCAGCATGCCCATTTGCATTGTCAAACATGTTCATTGCAGAAAATGAGGATAGAACATCTGGCCCCCGCTCCTCCAAATATCAGCTAACTGCAGTCGCCTCGAGGTTAAGTGCTTGCGTTGCAGCGTTGGGGGCATGGGTTTAAGTCCTGCTTTCGGCACATAAACGGAATAGTTGCGTAATCTCCTTGTACAGTTGTGGGTACCCACACTCCTTCTAAAAGGTTCAGTGGTTATGAAAAGAGGTCCTTGGAAAAGGGAGGGTGGAAGAAAGCAGAGAGGCAGGACTGAGGAAGCGCAGGGTAAATAAAGGAGGAGGTGGGGCAGGCTAAAGGGAGTGGTAGGGCTGGATGAATGGGTCCCTGTGGAGAGGGGGCGGGTCTGGGTGAGTGGGGGTAGGACTAGAAGGATATGGTGCAGGTTCCCTGGTAAAAGGAGGGTGGAAGAAAGCAGAGGTGGGACTGTGGTGGTGAGAAAGTGTGGCAGTTGGGGTCCATTCCACACGCTCTCCGCTGGGCCTCCTTTCCCCACATTAGGACCCTCCTTTACACACCCATTCCTCCACAATTCTGGGCCCTCTTCCCCCCATGACACCGTTCCCAGGGCCGACTTATTCGCTGTCACCCCAGGGCCCACTTTATGCCCTCTAGACCTACCCCCTCCTCCTCTTCTCCACAGGGACCCATTCATCCAGCCCTACCTCCCCCTACTTTATTTACCGGCCACTTCCTCGCCTCCACATCCCGCTTCTCTGCTTTCTTCCACCCTCCCTTTACCAGGGAACTCATTACATTACATAGCCACTGAACCTTTTAGGAGTGTGGGTACCCACCACTGTACAAGGAGATTACCCAACTATTCTGTTTATGTGCCGAAAGCAGTACTCGAACCCAGGCCCCCCCAGCGCTGTAACGCAAGCACTTAACCTCTATGCCACTGCAGTTAGCTGGTATTTGTTGGAGCGGGGGAGGGGGGACAGATGTTCTATCCTCCTTGGTTTCAGTGAACATGTTTCACAATGCAAATGGGTATGCTCACAGGGGCATGAAGGAGAAAGATATATACGCCCAAAAGCGACCCTGGAAAGCATGGCAATCAGTGGCTCAAGCTGTAAATCCTTGGTCTTGCAATGCTGGAGACCTGAGTTCTAATCCAATGTCCGGTATCTCTTGGGCATTCTTTTTTTCATTTAAAAAAAATGTTTTTATTGAAAATTGGGATGCATTGCCCTGCCCGATCAGCCAACAGCTAACGCCCCTTCAATACATGTGTTCCCACTAACAGTTGTGCCTTTGTATTCTGCACTCTGGCCTTAGTAACACCCATACACAAGCTTGTCTCTCTGGCCCCAACTGACTGGAAAAAACGAGGGGAAAAGGTGCAATCTGGGGGTCATGGCTGATTCCATAATTGCACTGGGACTCAAACAGCACACCTTCTCGAGGTGCTGTGAGGTGACCACCGGCACCTGCATATCAAGCAAACCTGTATCAGCATCTCACCAGCAACTGAATGTGTCGCCTGCAAGGTACACATAGGAGGCTGCAGTAGGTGCATTAACCCATTGGGCTGTCGACCCTCCTTCCTCTGAGAGCAGGAAACTGCATTTCCATGTTGACTTACTTTGGCACATTAGATCTATCTTTCACCCCAATTCAGAGGATGCTTTGCTTCACGGAGAGATGATAATCATTGTGAGGTGTGAGCCACTAATAGCTAAGCAGGTCAGTTAAATCTTTGACCTTGTCATTGGGGTGTATTGTTATGCGCAGGGCAGCAGTCTTATGCCCTCTGCTACTGTACGCTTTTGTATTGGTGCTTGTTCATGATTCTAAAATGTAAACAGTCTGCTCTCAAAAGTGAAAGATTTGAAAGACTCTTGCTGTAACAAGCCTTTCCCACTCTTTGCCCTGGCGGTGAGAGTGCTGCTTTCTGCCTTTAACTTCCCCAATTGTGGAGTGGCTGGCTCCACCACTGACAACCAGTGCCTAATCCTGGAGGACAACGGACAGAGGTCTGCGCCCTGCATCCTCCATGCGTCCCTAACGCTCCCAAACGCGACCACACCCCATACGGGCACAGCCCTATGTCCTATGCAGCCCCTCTGGTGAAGCCACCCACACAATTTAGGGTTAGGATCTGTGCTCTTCCACGTAGGCCTGGCCACCTAGGCCCCAGAAAGTGTCACAGCCTGCTTTATAAACCTTAGTGACGGTGGCCTAGGTGAAGATGATGTTGATGGAATACTGATGCCTTTTGCCTCCCAGAAGCCACCTGGGAGCATAGTAAAATTAAGGGGTGTTCCTGCTCTGCTGCCCTGTGTTTGCCCTCTGCCTAAGTGACATTCATTCTGGGCTCTCCAGGCAAATGTATCCATCTGGGAGAGAGCTAGGAATAGGACGTCTCTTTCTGCAGGCACAGTGGGGAAGACTCAGAGAGCTACATGCCTGAGACATCTTTCCTTGTCCCTCGCTCATTGTTCTGTTCCCTAACTTCTAACTCTCTGCCAGGCCAGGCCCTGTTTCTTTTACTGCCAACCCCCCTGACCCCTCATCTTTCACCTACTTCCCGCTCTATTATGCCTTCTCCTTTTTTACTCTCTTCTATGGCCCTTTGAAAAGGAATGCAGGCCTAGCTAAGCCTCGTGAAGGAAATCTACCAACAAAAGATGCATGGGAGGTGCTGTGAGACGAGTAAGAAGGGATGAAGGGGTGATGGGTTGTTGAGTTGGGAAGCACCAGAGGCGTAGCCAGGATTTTCTAGCAAATGGGGTCTGAAGCTAATGTAGTTGGGCCCACTGCAATGACAAAAATCTCTTTAAATGCCCACACAGAGCTGCTGAGTGGGCATTTACAGATTTTGGGTGGGCCTTTCCCCTCAGGCCCTACCCTGCCTACGCCTCTGCACTCTCACCCCCAGGGCAAAGAGTAGGAAAGGCTTGCTACAGCAAGAGTCTTTCAAATCTTTCACTTTTGGGAGCAGAGTGTTTACATTTAAAAATCATGAACAAGCAGCATTAAGAAACCATACAGTAGCAGAGGACAGAGGACTGCCCTGCGCATGTCAATACACCCCAATGACAAAAGCAAAGATTTAACTGACCTGCTTAGCTATTAGCGGCTCACACCTCACAATGATTATCATCTCAGACCCTTCCTATCCTCACAAAATGGCCTCACTATTGCTAGGGCCATCATAGGATCTAGGTTGGACTACTGCAACGCACTCCTTGGTGGGACCTCCGGAAAAAACATCGCTAAACTCCAGCTTGCCCAGAACAACGCCCTCAGGGCCGCTACAGGTTTTTCCAGGAAAGACCACATTTCTGACCTTAGGAGGCAGGTCCACTGGCTGCCCATTAGGCAGAGGATCATCTTTAAAATCCTCTCCCTCACCCATAAATGCCTCCATGACCTTGCTCCCCCCTACCTTGCCCAGAGAATTTCACGACCCACCTCGGCCAGGTCCACCAGATCTGCCTACACCAACCTGATTTCTACTCCCAAGACTTGTAGAGTACGTGCGGGCGGCTCGAGCTTCTCAGCCCTAGCAGCCTCACACTGGAACACCCTACCTTCGCTCCTCAGGGGGATTGACTCTCACCTAGCCTTCCGCAAAGCCTTAAAAACCAGGCTGTTTGTCTAAACCTTCCTGCCTTTATATTTACAGGCTTACGAACGTCATTTGTAACTATGCTCCGCTCTTCTCTCTGTAACTAAGTACCTTATGTTTCCTATGTTTACACAATCTTGCTGCTTACGCCTTCATGTAATAGCGCCTCGATGTCTATGGGCTGCAGTGCGCTCTATAAATGTAAAAAATAAATAAAAAATAAATAAATCTCTCTGTGAAGCAAAACATCCTCTGACTTGGGGTGAAACAGAGATCTAATGTGCCAATGGAAGGCAACATGGAAATTTAGTTTCCTGCTCTCAGAGGAAGGAGGGTCGACAGCCCAATGGGTTAATGCACCTACTGCAGCCTCCTATGTGTAGCCTGCAGGCGACACATTCAGTTGCCGGTGAGATGCTGATACAGGTTTGCTTGCTATGCAGGGGCCGGTGGTCACATCACAGCACCTCGAGAAGGTGTCCTGTTTGAGTCCTAGTGCAATTATGGTATCAACCATGACCTGTAGATTACACCTTTTACACCCGTTTTTTCCAGTCAGTTGGGGCCAGAGAGACAAGCTTGTGTATGGGTGTTACCAAGGCCAGAGTGCCGAAAACAGAGGCACAATTGTTAGTGGGAACGCAGGTATTGAAGGGGCATTAGCTGTTGGCTGATCGCGCAGGGCAATCCATCCCCATTTTCAATAAAAACATTTTTTTTTAAATTAAAAAAATTACCCAAGAGACACCGGACATAGGATTAGAACTCAGGTCTCCAACATTGCAAGACAAAGCACTTACCACTTGAGCCACTGGTGGCTGTGCTTCTGAGAGTTGCATTTGGGCGTATATATCTTTCTTCTGCATGCCCCTGTGAGCATGCCCATGTCAGCATGCCCATTTGCATTGTCAAACATGTTCACTGCAGAAAATGAGGATAGAACATCTGGCCCCCGCTCCTCCAAATATCAGCTAACTGCAGTCGCCTCGAGGTTAAGTGCTTGCGTTACAGCGTTGGGGGCATGGGTTTAAGTCCTGCTTTCGGCACATAAACGGAATAGTTGCGTAATCTCCTTGTACAGTTGTGGGTACCCACACTCCTTCTAAAAGGTTCAGTGGTTATGAAAAGAGGTCCTTGGAAAAGGGAGGGTGGAAGAAAGCAGAGAGGCAGGACTGAGGAAGCGCAGGGTAAATAAAGGAGGAGGTGGGGCAGGCTAAAGGGAGTGGTAGGGCTGGATGAATGGGTCCCTGTGGAGAGGGGGCGGGTCTGGGTGAGTGGGGGTAGGACTAGAAGGATATGGTGCAGGTTCCCTGGTAAAAGGAGGGTGGAAGAAAGCAGAGGTGGGACTGTGGTGGTGAGAAAGTGTGGCAGTTGGGGTCCATTCCACACGCTCTCCGCTGGGCCTCCTTTCCCCACATTAGGACCCTCCTTTACACACCCATTCCTCCACAATTCTGGGCCCTCTTCCCCCCATGACACCGTTCCCAGGGCCGACTTATTCGCTGTCACCCCAGGGCCCACTTTATGCCCTCTAGACCTACCCCCTCCTCCTCTTCTCCACAGGGACCCATTCATCCAGCCCTACCTCCCCCTACTTTATTTACCGGCCACTTCCTCGCCTCCACATCCCGCTTCTCTGCTTTCTTCCACCCTCCCTTTACCAGGGAACTCATTACATTACATAGCCACTGAACCTTTTAGGAGTGTGGGTACCCACCACTGTACAAGGAGATTACCCAACTATTCTGTTTATGTGCCGAAAGCAGTACTCGAACCCAGGCCCCCCCAGCGCTGTAACGCAAGCACTTAACCTCTATGCCACTGCAGTTAGCTGGTATTTGTTGGAGCGGGGGAGGGGGGACAGATGTTCTATCCTCCTTGGTTTCAGTGAACATGTTTCACAATGCAAATGGGTATGCTCACAGGGGCATGCAGGAGAAAGATATATACGCCCAAAAGCGACCCTCGAAAGCATGGCAATCAGTGGCTCAAGCTGTAAATCCTTGGTCTTGCAATGCTGGAGACCTGAGTTCTAATCCAATGTCCGGTATCTCTTGGGCATTCTTTTTTTCATTTAAAAAAAATGTTTTTATTGAAAATTGGGATGCATTGCCCTGCCCGATCAGCCAACAGCTAACGCCCCTTCAATACATGTGTTCCCACTAACAGTTGTGCCTTTGTATTCTGCACTCTGGCCTTAGTAACACCCATACACAAGCTTGTCTCTCTGGCCCCAACTGACTGGAAAAAACGAGGGGAAAAGGTGCAATCTGGGGGTCATGGCTGATTCCATAATTGCACTGGGACTCAAACAGCACACCTTCTCGAGGTGCTGTGAGGTGACCACCGGCACCTGCATATCAAGCAAACCTGTATCAGCATCTCACCAGCAACTGAATGTGTCGCCTGCAAGGTACACATAGGAGGCTGCAGTAGGTGCATTAACCCATTGGGCTGTCGACCCTCCTTCCTCTGAGAGCAGGAAACTGCATTTCCATGTTGACTTACTTTGGCACATTAGATCTATCTTTCACCCCAATTCAGAGGATGCTTTGCTTCACGGAGAGATGATAATCATTGTGAGGTGTGAGCCACTAATAGCTAAGCAGGTCAGTTAAATCTTTGACCTTGTCATTGGGGTGTATTGTTATGCGCAGGGCAGCAGTCTTATGCCCTCTGCTACTGTACGCTTTCGTATTGGTGCTTGTTCATGATTCTAAAATGTAAACAGTCTGCTCTCAAAAGTGAAAGATTTGAAAGACTCTTGCTGTAACAAGCCTTTCCCACTCTTTGCCCTGGCGGTGAGAGAGCTGCTTTCTGCCTTTAACTTCCCCAATTGTGGAGTGGCTGGCTCCACCACTGACAACCAGTGCCTAATCCTGGAGGAAAACGGACAGAGGTCTGCGCCCTGCATCCTCCATGCGTCCCTAACGCTCCCAAACGCGACCACACCCCATACGGGCACAGCCCTATGTCCTATGCAGCCCCTCTGGTGAAGCCACCCACACAATTTAGGGTTAGGATCTGTGCTCTTCCACGTAGGCCTGGCCACCTAGGCCCCAGAAAGTGTCACAGCCTGCTTTATAAACCTTAGTGACGGTGGCCTAGGTGAAGATGATGTTGATGGAATACTGATGCCTTTTGCCTCCCAGAAGCCACCTGGGAGCATAGTAAAATGAAGGGGTGTTCCTGCTCTGCTGCCCTGTGTTTGCCCTCTGCCTAAGTGACATTCATTCTGGGCTCTCCAGGCAAATGTATCCATCTGGGAGAGAGCTAGGAATAGGACGTCTCTTTCTGCAGGCACAGTGGGGAAGACTCAGAGAGCTACATGCCTGAGACATCTTTCCTTGTCCCTCGCTCATTGTTCTGTTCCCTAACTTCTAACTCTCTGCCAGGCCAGGCCCTGTTTCTTTTACTGCCAACCCCCCTGACCCCTCATCTTTCACCTACTTCCCGCTCTATTATGCCTTCTCCTTTTTTACTCTCTTCTATGGCCCTTTGAAAAGGAATGCAGGCCTAGCTTAGCCTCGTGAAGGAAATCTACCAACAAAAGATGCATGGGAGGTGCTGTGAGACGAGTAAGAAGGGATGAAGGGGTGATGGGTTGTTGAGTTGGGAAGCACCAGAGGCGTAGCCAGGATTTTCTAGCAAATGGGGTCTGAAGCTAATGTTGTTGGGCCCACTGCAATGACAAAAATCTCTTTAAATGCCCACACAGAGCTGCTGAGTGGGCATTTACAGATTTTGGGTGGGCCTTTCCCCTCAGGCCCTACCCTGCCTACGCCTCTGCACTCTCACCCCCAGGGCAAAGAGTAGGAAAGGCTTGCTACAGCAAGAGTCTTTCAAATCTTTCACTTTTGGGAGCAGAGTGTTTACATTTAAAAATCATGAACAAGCAGCATTAAGAAACCATACAGTAGCAGAGGACAGAGGACTGACCTGCGCATGTCAATACACCCCAATGACAAAAGCAAAGATTTAACTGACCTGCTTAGCTATTAGCGGCTCACACCTCACAATGATTATCATCTCAGACCCTTCCTATCCTCACAAAATGGCCTCACTATTGCTAGGGCCATCATAGGATCTAGGTTGGACTACTGCAACGCACTCCCTGGTGGGACCTCCGGAAAAAACATCGCTAAACTCCAGCTTGCCCAGAACAACGCCCTCAGGGCCGCTACAGGTTTTTCCAGGAAAGACCACATTTCTGACCTTAGGAGGCAGGTCCACTGGCTGCCCATTAGGCAGAGGATCATCTTTAAAATCCTCTCCCTCACCCATAAATGCCTCCATGACCTTGCTCCCCCCTACCTTGCCCAGAGAATTTCACGACCCACCCCGGCCAGGTCCACCAGATCTGCCTACACCAACCTGATTTCTACTCCCAAGACTTGTAGAGTACGTGCGGGCGGCTCGAGCTTCTCAGCCCTAGCAGCCTCACACTGGAACGCCCTACCTTCGCTCCTCAGGGGGATTGACTCTCACCTAGCCTTCCGCAAAGCCTTAAAAACCAGGCTGTTTGTCTAAACCTTCCTGCCTTTATATTTACAGGCTTACGAACGTCATTTGTAACTATGCTCCGCTCTTCTCTCTGTAACTAAGTACCTTATGTTTCCTATGTTTACACAATCTTGCTGCTTACGCCTTCATGTAATAGCGCCTCGATGTCTATGGGCTGCAGTGCGCTCTATAAATGTAAAAAATAAATAAAAAATAAATAAATCTCTCTGTGAAGCAAAACATCCTCTGACTTGGGGTGAAACAGAGATCTAATGTGCCAATGGAAGGCAACATGGAAATTTAGTTTCCTGCTCTCAGAGGAAGGAGGGTCGACAGCCCAATGGGTTAATGCACCTACTGCAGCCTCCTATGTGTAGCCTGCAGGCGACACATTCAGTTGCCGGTGAGATGCTGATACAGGTTTGCTTGCTATGCAGGGGCCGGTGGTCACATCACAGCACCTCGAGAAGGTGTCCTGTTTGAGTCCTAGTGCAATTATGGTATCAACCATGACCTGTAGATTACACCTTTTACACCCGTTTTTTCCAGTCAGTTGGGGCCAGAGAGACAAGCTTGTGTATGGGTGTTACCAAGGCCAGAGTGCCGAAAACAGAGGCACAATTGTTAGTGGGAACGCAGGTATTGAAGGGGCATTAGCTGTTGGCTGATCGCGCAGGGCAATCCATCCCCATTTTCAATAAAAACATTTTTTTTTAAATTAAAAAAATTACCCAAGAGACACGGGACATAGGATTAGAACTCAGGTCTCCAACATTGCAAGACAAAGCACTTACCACTTGAGCCACTGGTGGCTGTGCTTCTGACAGTTGCATTTGGGCGTATATATCTTTCTTCTGCATGCCCCTGTGAGCATGCCCATGTCAGCATGCCCATTTGCATTGTCAAACATGTTCACTGCAGAAAATGAGGATAGAACATCTGGCCCCCGCTCCTCCAAATATCAGCTAACTGCAGTCGCCTCGAGGTTAAGTGCTTGCGTTACAGCGTTGGGGGCATGGGTTTAAGTCCTGCTTTCGGCACATAAACGGAATAGTTGCGTAATCTCCTTGTACAGTTGTGGGTACCCACACTCCTTCTAAAAGGTTCAGTGGTTATGAAAAGAGGTCCTTGGAAAAGGGAGGGTGGAAGAAAGCAGAGAGGCAGGGCTGAGGAGGTGCAGGGTAAATAAAGGAGGAGGTGGGGCAGGGCTGGATGAATGGGTCCCTGTGGAGAGGGGGCGGGTCTGGGGGAGTGGGGGTAGGACTAGAAGGATATGGTGCAGGTTCCCTGGTAAAAGGAGGGTGGAAGAAAGCAGAGGTGGGACTGTGGTGGTGAGAAAGTGTGGCAGTTGGGGTCCATTCCACACCCTCTCCGCTGGGCCTCCTTTCCCCACATTAAGACCCTCCTTTACACACCCTTTCCTCCACAATTCTGGGCCCTCTTCCCCCCATGACACCGTTCCCAGGGACGACTTATTCGCTGTCACCCCAGGGCCCACTTTATGCCCTCTAGACCTACCCCCTCCTCCTCTTCTCCACAGGGACCCATTCATCCAGCCCTACCTCCCCCTACTTTATTTACCGGCCACTTCCTCGCCTCCACATCCCGCTTCTCTGCTTTCTTCCACCCTCCCTTTACCAGGGAACTCATTACATTACATAGCCACTGAACCTTTTAGGAGTGTGGGTACCCACCACTGTACAAGGAGATTACCCAACTATTCTGTTTATGTGCCGAAAGCAGTACTCGAACCCAGGCCCCCCCAGCGCTGTAACGCAAGCACTTAACCTCTATGCCACTGCAGTTAGCTGGTATTTGTTGGAGCGGGGGAGGGGGGACAGATGTTCTATCCTCCTTGGTTTCAGTGAACATGTTTCACAATGCAAATGGGTATGCTCACAGGGGCATGCAGGAGAAAGATATATACGCCCAAAAGCGACCCTCGAAAGCATGGCAATCAGTGGCTCAAGCTGTAAATCCTTGGTCTTGCAATGCTGGAGACCTGAGCTCTAATCCAATGTCCGGTATCTCTTGGGCATTCTTTTTTTCATTTAAAAAAAATGTTTTTATTGAAAATTGGGATGCATTGCCCTGCCCGATCAGCCAACAGCTAACGACCCTTCAATACATGTGTTCCCACTAACAGTTGTGCCTTTGTATTCTGCACTCTGGCCTTAGTAACACCCATACACAAGCTTGTCTCTCTGGCCCCAACTGACTGGAAAAAACGAGGGGAAAAGGTGCAATCTGGGGGTCATGGCTGATTCCATAATTGCACTGGGACTCAAACAGCACACCTTCTCGAGGTGCTGTGAGGTGACCACCGGCACCTGCATATCAAGCAAACCTGTATCAGCATCTCACCAGCAACTGAATGTGTCGCCTGCAAGGTACACATAGGAGGCTGCAGTAGGTGCATTAACCCATTGGGCTGTCGACCCTCCTTCCTCTGAGAGCAGGAAACTGCATTTCCATGTTGACTTACTTTGGCACATTAGATCTATCTTTCACCCCAATTCAGAGGATGCTTTGCTTCACGGAGAGATGATAATCATTGTGAGGTGTGAGCCACTAATAGCTAAGCAGGTCAGTTAAATCTTTGACCTTGTCATTGGGGTGTATTGTTATGCGCAGGGCAGCAGTCTTATGCCCTCTGCTACTGTACGCTTTCGTATTGGTGCTTGTTCATGATTCTAAAATGTAAACAGTCTGCTCTCAAAAGTGAAAGATTTGAAAGACTCTTGCTGTAACAAGCCTTTCCCACTCTTTGCCCTGGCGGTGAGAGAGCTGCTTTCTGCCTTTAACTTCCCCAATTGTGGAGTGGCTGGCTCCACCACTGACAACCAGTGCCTAATCCTGGAGGAAAACGGACAGAGGTCTGCGCCCTGCATCCTCCATGCGTCCCTAACGCTCCCAAACGCGACCACACCCCATACGGGCACAGCCCTATGTCCTATGCAGCCCCTCTGGTGAAGCCACCCACACAATTTAGGGTTAGGATCTGTGCTCTTCCACGTAGGCCTGGCCACCTAGGCCCCAGAAAGTGTCACAGCCTGCTTTATAAACCTTAGTGACGGTGGCCTAGGTGAAGATGATGTTGATGGAATACTGATGCCTTTTGCCTCCCAGAAGCCACCTGGGAGCATAGTAAAATGAAGGGGTGTTCCTGCTCTGCTGCCCTGTGTTTGCCCTCTGCCTAAGTGACATTCATTCTGGGCTCTCCAGGCAAATGTATCCATCTGGGAGAGAGCTAGGAATAGGACGTCTCTTTCTGCAGGCACAGTGGGGAAGACTCAGAGAGCTACATGCCTGAGACATCTTTCCTTGTCCCTCGCTCATTGTTCTGTTCCCTAACTTCTAACTCTCTGCCAGGCCAGGCCCTGTTTCTTTTACTGCCAACCCCCCTGACCCCTCATCTTTCACCTACTTCCCGCTCTATTATGCCTTCTCCTTTTTTACTCTCTTCTATGGCCCTTTGAAAAGGAATGCAGGCCTAGCTAAGCCTCGTGAAGGAAATCTACCAACAAAAGATGCATGGGAGGTGCTGTGAGACGAGTAAGAAGGGATGAAGGGGTGATGGGTTGTTGAGTTGGGAAGCACCAGAGGCGTAGCCAGGATTTTCTAGCAAATGGGGTCTGAAGCTAATGTAGTTGGGCCCACTGCAATGACAAAAATCTCTTTAAATGCCCACACAGAGCTGCTGAGTGGGCATTTACAGATTTTGGGTGGGCCTTTCCCCTCAGGCCCTACCCTTCCTACGCCTCTGCACTCTCACCCCCAGGGCAAAGAGTAGGAAAGGCTTGCTACAGCAAGTGTCTTTCAAATCTTTCACTTTTGGGAGCAGAGTGTTTACATTTAAAAATCATGAACAAGCAGCATTAAGAAACCATACAGTAGCAGAGGACAGAGGACTGCCCTGCGCATGTCAATACACCCCAATGACAAAAGCAAAGATTTAACTGACCTGCTTAGCTATTAGCGGCTCACACCTCACAATGATTATCATCTCAGACCCTTCCTATCCTCACAAAATGGCCTCACTATTGCTAGGGCCATCATAGGATCTAGGTTGGACTACTGCAACGCACTCCTTGGTGGGACCTCCGGAAAAAACATCGCTAAACTCCAGCTTGCCCAGAACAACGCCCTCAGGGCCGCTACAGGTTTTTCCAGGAAAGACCACATTTCTGACCTTAGGAGGCAGGTCCACTGGCTGCCCATTAGGCAGAGGATCATCTTTAAAATCCTCTCCCTCACCCATAAATGCCTCCATGACCTTGCTCCCCCCTACCTTGCCCAGAGAATTTCACGACCCACCCCGGCCAGGTCCACCAGATCTGCCTACACCAACCTGATTTCTACTCCCAAGACTTGTAGAGTACGTGCGGGCGGCTCGAGCTTCTCAGCCCTAGCAGCCTCACACTGGAACGCCCTACCTTCGCTCCTCAGGGGGATTGACTCTCACCTAGCCTTCCGCAAAGCCTTAAAAACCAGGCTGTTTGTCTAAACCTTCCTGCCTTTATATTTACAGGCTTACGAACGTCATTTGTAACTATGCTCCGCTCTTCTCTCTGTAACTAAGTACCTTATGTTTCCTATGTTTACACAATCTTGCTGCTTACGCCTTCATGTAATAGCGCCTCGATGTCTATGGGCTGCAGTGCGCTCTATAAATGTAAAAAATAAATAAAAAATAAATAAATCTCTCTGTGAAGCAAAACATCCTCTGACTTGGGGTGAAACAGAGATCTAATGTGCCAATGGAAGGCAACATGGAAATTTAGTTTCCTGCTCTCAGAGGAAGGAGGGTCGACAGCCCAATGGGTTAATGCACCTACTGCAGCCTCCTATGTGTAGCCTGCAGGCGACACATTCAGTTGCCGGTGAGATGCTGATACAGGTTTGCTTGCTATGCAGGGGCCGGTGGTCACATCACAGCACCTCGAGAAGGTGTCCTGTTTGAGTCCTAGTGCAATTATGGTATCAACCATGACCTGTAGATTACACCTTTTACACCCGTTTTTTCCAGTCAGTTGGGGCCAGAGAGACAAGCTTGTGTATGGGTGTTACCAAGGCCAGAGTGCCGAAAACAGAGGCACAATTGTTAGTGGGAACGCAGGTATTGAAGGGGCATTAGCTGTTGGCTGATCGCGCAGGGCAATCCATCCCCATTTTCAATAAAAACATTTTTTTTTAAATTAAAAAAATTACCCAAGAGACACCGGACATAGGATTAGAACTCAGGTCTCCAACATTGCAAGACAAAGCACTTACCACTTGAGCCACTGGTGGCTGTGCTTCTGAGAGTTGCATTTGGGCGTATATATCTTTCTTCTGCATGCCCCTGTGAGCATGCCCATGTCAGCATGCCCATTTGCATTGTCAAACATGTTCACTGCAGAAAATGAGGATAGAACATCTGGCCCCCGCTCCTCCAAATATCAGCTAACTGCAGTCGCCTCGAGGTTAAGTGCTTGCGTTACAGCGTTGGGGGCATGGGTTTAAGTCCTGCTTTCGGCACATAAACGGAATAGTTGCGTAATCTCCTTGTACAGTTGTGGGTACCCACACTCCTTCTAAAAGGTTCAGTGGTTATGAAAAGAGGTCCTTGGAAAAGGGAGGGTGGAAGAAAGCAGAGAGGCAGGGCTGAGGAGGTGCAGGGTAAATAAAGGAGGAGGTGGGGCAGGGCTGGATGAATGGGTCCCTGTGGAGAGGGGGCGGGTCTGGGTGAGTGGGGGTAGGACTAGAAGGATATGGTGCAGGTTCCCTGGTAAAAGGAGGGTGGAAGAAAGCAGAGGTGGGACTGTGGTGGTGAGAAAGTGTGGCAGTTGGGGTCCATTCCACACGCTCTCCGCTGGGCCTCCTTTCCCCACATTAGGACCCTCCTTTACACACCCATTCCTCCACAATTTTGGGCCCTCTTCCCCCCATGACACCGTTCCCAGGGCCGACTTATTCGCTGTCCCCCCAGGGCCCACTTTATGCCCTCTAGACCTACCCCCTTCTCCTCTTCTCCACAGGGACCCATTCATCCAGCCCTACCTCCCCCTACTTTATTTACCGGCCACTTCCTCGCCTCCACATCCCGCTTCTCTGCTTTCTTCCACCCTCCCTTTACCAGGGAACTCATTACATTACATAGCCACTGAACCTTTTAGGAGTGTGGGTACCCACCACTGTACAAGGAGATTACCCAACTATTCTGTTTATGTGCCGAAAGCAGTACTCGAACCCAGGCCCCCCCAGCGCTGTAACGCAAGCACTTAACCTCTATGCCACTGCAGTTAGCTGGTATTTGTTGGAGCGGGGGAGGGGAGACAGATGTTCTATCCTCCTTGGTTTCAGTGAACATGTTTCACAATGCAAATGGGTATGCTCACAGGGGCATGCAGGAGAAAGATATATACGCCCAAAAGCGACCCTCGAAAGCATGGCAATCAGTGGCTCAAGCTGTAAATCCTTGGTCTTGCAATGCTGGAGACCTGAGTTCTAATCCAATGTCCGGTATCTCTTGAACATTCTTTTTTTCATTTAAACAAAATATTTTTATTGAAAATTGGGATGCATTGCCCTGCCCGATCAGCCAACAGCTAACGCCCCTTCAATACATGTGTTCCCACTAACAGTTGTGCCTTTGTATTCTGCACTCTGGCCTTAGTAACACCCATACACAAGCTTGTCTCTCTGGCCCCAACTGACTGGAAAAAACGAGGGGAAAAGGTGCAATCTGGGGGTCATGGCTGATTCCATAATTGCACTGGGACTCAAACAGCACACCTTCTCGAGGTGCTGTGAGGTGACCACCGGCACCTGCATATCAAGCAAACCTGTATCAGCATCTCACCAGCAACTGAATGTGTCGCCTGCAAGGTACACATAGGAGGCTGCAGTAGGTGCATTAACCCATTGGGCTGTCGACCCTCCTTCCTCTGAGAGCAGGAAACTGCATTTCCATGTTGACTTACTTTGGCACATTAGATCTATCTTTCACCCCAATTCAGAGGATGCTTTGCTTCACGGAGAAATGATAATCATTGTGAGGTGTGAGCCACTAATAGCTAAGCAGGTCAGTTAAATCTTTGACCTTGTCATTGGGGTGTATTGTTATGCGCAGGGCAGCAGTCTTATGCCCTCTGCTACTGTACGCTTTCGTATTGGTGCTTGTTCATGATTCTAAAATGTAAACAGTCTGCTCTCAAAAGTGAAAGATTTGAAAGACTCTTGCTGTAACAAGCCTTTCCCACTCTTTGCCCTGGCGGTGAGAGAGCTGCTTTCTGCCTTTAACTTCCCCAATTGTGGAGTGGCTGGCTCCACCACTGACAACCAGTGCCTAATCCTGGAGGAAAACGCACAGAGGTCTGCGCCCTGCATCCTCCATGCGTCCCTAACGCTCCCAAACGCGACCACACCCCATACGGGCACAGCCCTATGTCCTATGCAGCCCCTCTGGTGAAGCCACCCACACAATTTAGGGTTAGGATCTGTGCTCTTCCACGTAGGCCTGGCCACCTAGGCCCCAGAAAGTGTCACAGCCTGCTTTATAAACCTTAGTGACGGTGGCCTAGGTGAAGATGATGTTGATGGAATACTGATGCCTTTTGCCTCCCAGAACCCACCTGGGAGCATAGTAAAATGAAGGGGTGTTCCTGCTCTGCTGCCCTGTGTTTGCCCTCTGCCTAAGTGACATTCATTCTGGGCTCTCCAGGCAAATGTATCCATCTGGGAGAGAGCTAGGAATAGGACGTCTCTTTCTGCAGGCACAGTGGGGAAGACTCAGAGAGCTACATGCCTGAGACATCTTTCCTTGTCCCTCGCTCATTGTTCTGTTCCCTAACTTCTAACTCTCTGCCAGGCCAGGCCCTGTTTCTTTTACTGCCAACCCCCCTGACCCCTCATCTTTCACCTACTTCCCGCTCTATTATGCCTTCTCCTTTTTTACTCTCTTCTATGGCCCTTTGAAAAGGAATGCAGGCCTAGCTAAGCCTCGTGAAGGAAATCTACCAACAAAAGATGCATGGGAGGTGCTGTGAGACGAGTAAGAAGGGATGAAGGGGTGATGGGTTGTTGAGTTGGGAAGCACCAGAGGCGTAGCCAGGATTTTCTAGCAAATGGGGTCTGAAGCTAATGTAGTTGGGCCCACTGCAATGACAAAAATCTCTTTAAATGCCCACACAGAGCTGCTGAGTGGGCATTTACAGATTTTGGGTGGGCCTTTCCCCTCAGGCCCTACCCTGCCTACGCCTCTGCACTCTCACCCCCAGGGCAAAGAGTAGGAAAGGCTTGCTACAGCAAGAGTCTTTCAAATCTTTCACTTTTGGGAGCAGAGTGTTTACATTTAAAAATCATGAACAAGCAGCATTAAGAAACCATACAGTAGCAGAGGACAGAGGACTGCCCTGCGCATGTCAATACACCCCAATGACAAAAGCAAAGATTTAACTGACCTGCTTAGCTATTAGCGGCTCACACCTCACAATGATTATCATCTCAGACCCTTCCTATCCTCACAAAATGGCCTCACTATTGCTAGGGCCATCATAGGATCTAGGTTGGACTACTGCAACGCACTCCTTGGTGGGACCTCCGGAAAAAACATCGCTAAACTCCAGCTTGCCCAGAACAACGCCCTCAGGGCCGCTACAGGTTTTTCCAGGAAAGACCACATTTCTGACCTTAGGAGGCAGGTCCACTGGCTGCCCATTAGGCAGAGGATCATCTTTAAAATCCTCTCCCTCACCCATAAATGCCTCCATGACCTTGCTCCCCCCTGCCTTGCCCAGAGAATTTCACGACCCACCTCGGCCAGGTCCACCAGATCTGCCTACACCAACCTGATTTCTACTCCCAAGACTTGTAGAGTACGTGCGGGCGGCTCGAGCTTCTCAGCCCTAGCAGCCTCACACTGGAACGCCCTACCTTCGCTCCTCAGGGGGATTGACTCTCACCTAGCCTTCCGCAAAGCCTTAAAAACCAGGCTGTTTGTCTAAACCTTCCTGCCTTTATATTTACAGGCTTACGAACGTCATTTGTAACTATGCTCCGCTCTTCTCTCTGTAACTAAGTACCTTATGTTTCCTATGTTTACACAATCTTGCTGCTTACGCCTTCATGTAATAGCGCCTCGATGTCTATGGGCTGCAGTGCGCTCTATAAATGTAAAAAATAAATAAAAAATAAATAAATCTCTCTGTGAAGCAAAACATCCTCTGACTTGGGGTGAAACAGAGATCTAATGTGCCAATGGAAGGCAACATGGAAATTTAGTTTCCTGCTCTCAGAGGAAGGAGGGTCGACAGCCCAATGGGTTAATGCACCTACTGCAGCCTCCTATGTGTAGCCTGCAGGCGACACATTCAGTTGCCGGTGAGATGCTGATACAGGTTTGCTTGCTATGCAGGGGCCGGTGGTCACATCACAGCACCTCGAGAAGGTGTCCTGTTTGAGTCCTGGTGCAATTATGGTATCAACCATGACCTGTAGATTACACCTTTTACACCCGTTTTTTCCAGTCAGTTGGGGCCAGAGAGACAAGCTTGTGTATGGGTGTTACCAAGGCCAGAGTGCCGAAAACAGAGGCACAATTGTTAGTGGGAACGCAGGTATTGAAGGGGCATTAGCTGTTGGCTGATCGCGCAGGGCAATCCATCCCCATTTTCAATAAAAACATTTTTTTTAAATTAAAAAAATTACCCAAGAGACACCGGACATTGGATTAGAACTCAGGTCTCCAACATTGCAAGACAAAGCACTTACCACTTGAGCCACTGGTGGCTGTGCTTCTGAGAGATGCATTGGGGCGTAAATATCTTTCGTCTGCATGCCCCTGTGAGCATGCCCATGTCAGCATGCCCATTTGCATTGTCAAACATGTTCACTGCAGAAAATGAGGATAGAACATCTGGCCCCCGCTCCTCCAAATATCAGCTAACTGCAGTCGCCTCGAGGTTAAGTGCTTGCGTTACAGCGTTGGGGGCATGGGTTTAAGTCCTGCTTTCGGCACATAAACGGAATAGTTGCGTAATCTCCTTGTACAGTTGTGGGTACCCACACTCCTTCTAAAAGGTTCAGTGGTTATGAAAAGAGGTCTTTGGAAAAGGGAGGGTGGAAGAAAGCAGAGAGGCAGGACTGAGGAAGCGCAGGGTAAATAAAGGAGGAGGTGGGGCAGGCTAAAGGGAGTGGTAGGGCTGGATGAATGGGTCCCTGTGGAGAGGGGGCGGGTCTGGGTGAGTGGGGGTAGGACTAGAAGGATATGGTGCAGGTTCCCTGGTAAAAGGAGGGTGGAAGAAAGCAGAGGTGGGACTGTGGTGGTGAGAAAGTGTGGCAGTTGGGGTCCATTCCACACGCTCTCCGCTGGGCCTCCTTTCCCCACATTAGGACCCTCCCTTACACACCCATTCCTCCACAATTCTGGGCCCTCTTCCCCCCATGACACCGTTCCCAGGGCCGACTTATTCGCTGTCACCCCAGGGCCCACTTTATGCCCTCTAGACCTACCCCCTCCTCCTCTTCTCCACAGGGACCCATTCATCCAGCCCTACCTCCCCCTACTTTATTTACCGGCCACTTCCTCGCCTCCACATCCCGCTTCTCTGCTTTCTTCCACCCTCCCTTTACCAGGGAACTCATTACATTACATAGCCACTGAACCTTTTAGGAGTGTGGGTACCCACCACTGTACAAGGAGATTACCCAACTATTCTGTTTATGTGCCGAAAGCAGTACTCGAACCCAGGCCCCCCCAGCGCTGTAACGCAAGCACTTAACCTCTATGCCACTGCAGTTAGCTGGTATTTGTTGGAGCGGGGGAGGGGGGACAGATGTTCTATCCTCCTTGGTTTCAGTGAACATGTTTCACAATGCAAATGGGTATGCTCACAGGGGCATGCAGGAGAAAGATATATACGCCCAAAAGCAACCCTCGAAAACATGGTAATCAGTGGCTCAAGCTGTAAATCCTTGGTCTTGCAATGCTGGAGACCTGAGTTCTAATCCAATGTCCGGTATCTCTTGGGCATTCTTTTTTTCATTTAAAAAAAATGTTTTTATTGAAAATTGGGATGCATTGCCCTGCCCGATCAGCCAACAGCTAACGCCCCTTCAATACATGTGTTCCCACTAACAGTTGTGCCTTTGTATTCTGCACTCTGGCCTTAGTAACACCCATACACAAGCTTGTCTCTCTGGCCCAAACTGACTGGAAAAAACGAGGGGAAAAGGTGCAATCTGGGGGTCATGGCTGATTCCATAATTGCACTGGGACTCAAACAGCACACCTTCTCGAGGTGCTGTGAGGTGACCACCGGCACCTGCATATCAAGCAAACCTGTATCAGCATCTCACCAGCAACTGAATGTGTCGCCTGCAAGGTACACATAGGAGGCTGCAGTAGGTGCATTAACCCATTGGGCTGTCGACCCTCCTTCCTCTGAGAGCAGGAAACTGCATTTCCATGTTGACTTACTTTGGCACATTAGATCTATCTTTCACCCCAATTCAGAGGATGCTTTGCTTCACGGAGAGATGATAATCATTGTGAGGTGTGAGCCACTAATAGCTAAGCAGGTCAGTTAAATCTTTGACCTTGTCATTGGGGTGTATTGTTATGCGCAGGGCAGCAGTCTTATGCCCTCTGCTACTGTACGCTTTCGTATTGGTGCTTGTTCATGATTCTAAAATGTAAACAGTCTGCTCTCAAAAGTGAAAGATTTGAAAGACTCTTGCTGTAACAAGCCTTTCCCACTCTTTGCCCTGGCGGTGAGAGAGCTGCTTTCTGCCTTTAACTTCCCCAATTGTGGAGTGGCTGGCTCCACCACTGACAACCAGTGCCTAATCCTGGAGGACAACGGACAGAGGTCTGCGCCCTGCATCCTCCATGCGTCCCTAACGCTCCCAAACGCGACCACACCCCATACGGGCACAGCCCTATGTCCTATGCAGCCCCTCTGGTGAAGCCACCCACACAATTTAGGGTTAGGATCTGTGCTCTTCCACGTAGGCCTGGCCACCTAGGCCCCAGAAAGTGTCACAGCCTGCTTTATAAACCTTAGTGACGGTGGCCTAGGTGAAGATGATGTTGATGGAATACTGATGCCTTTTGCCTCCCAGAAGCCACCTGGGAGCATAGTAAAATGAAGGGGTGTTCCTGCTCTGCTGCCCTGTGTTTGCCCTCTGCCTAAGTGACATTCATTCTGGGCTCTCCAGGCAAATGTATCCATCTGGGAGAGAGCTAGGAATAGGACGTCTCTTTCTGCAGGCACAGTGGGGAAGACTCAGAGAGCTACATGCCTGAGACATCTTTCCTTGTCCCTCGCTCATTGTTCTGTTCCCTAACTTCTAACTCTCTGCCAGGCCAGGCCCTGTTTCTTTTACTGCCAACCCCCCTGACCCCTCATCTTTCACCTACTTCCCGCTCTATTATGCCTTCTCCTTTTTTACTCTCTTCTATGCCCCTTTGAAAAGGAATGCAGGCCTAGCTAAGCCTCGTGAAGGAAATCTACCAACAAAAGATGCATGGGAGGTGCTGTGAGACGAGTAAGAAGGGATGAAGGGGTGATGGGTTGTTGAGTTGGGAAGCACCAGAGGCGTAGCCAGGATTTTCTAGCAAATGGGGTCTGAAGCTAATGTAGTTGGGCCCACTGCAATGACAAAAATCTCTTTAAATGCCCACACAGAGCTGCTGAGTGGGCATTTACAGATTTTGGGTGGGCCTTTCCCCTCAGGCCCTACCCTGCCTACGCCTCTGCACTCTCACCCCCAGGGCAAAGAGTAGGAAAGGCTTGCTACAGCAAGAGTCTTTCAAATCTTTCACTTTTGGGAGCAGAGTGTTTACATTTAAAAATCATGAACAAGCAGCATTAAGAAACCATACAGTAGCAGAGGACAGAGGACTGCCCTGCGCATGTCAATACACCCCAATGACAAAAGCAAAGATTTAACTGACCTGCTTAGCTATTAGCGGCTCACACCTCACAATGATTATCATCTCAGACCCTTCCTATCCTCACAAAATGGCCTCACTATTGCTAGGGCCATCATAGGATCTAGGTTGGACTACTGCAACGCACTCCTTGGTGGGACCTCCGGAAAAAACATCGCTAAACTCCAGCTTGCCCAGAACAACGCCCTCAGGGCCGCTACAGGTTTTTCCAGGAAAGACCACATTTCTGACCTTAGGAGGCAGGTCCACTGGCTGCCCATTAGGCAGAGGATCATCTTTAAAATCCTCTCCCTCACCCATAAATGCCTCCATGACCTTGCTCCCCCCTACCTTGCCCAGAGAATTTCACGACCCACCTCGGCCAGGTCCACCAGATCTGCCTACACCAACCTGATTTCTACTCCCAAGACTTGTAGAGTACGTGCGGGCGGCTCGAGCTTCTCAGCCCTAGCAGCCTCACACTGGAACGCCCTACCTTCGCTCCTCAGGGGGATTGACTCTCACCTAGCCTTCCGCAAAGCCTTAAAAACCAGGCTGTTTGTCTAAACCTTCCTGCCTTTATATTTACAGGCTTACGAACGTCATTTGTAACTATGCTCCGCTCTTCTCTCTGTAACTAAGTACCTTATGTTTCCTATGTTTACACAATCTTGCTGCTTACGCCTTCATGTAATAGCGCCTCGATGTCTATGGGCTGCAGTGCGCTCTATAAATGTAAAAAATAAATAAAAAATAAATAAATCTCTCTGTGAAGCAAAACATCCTCTGACTTGGGGTGAAACAGAGATCTAATGTGCCAATGGAAGGCAACATGGAAATTTAGTTTCCTGCTCTCAGAGGAAGGAGGCTCGACAGCCCAATGGGTTAATGCACCTACTGCAGCCGCCTATGTGTAGCCTGCAGGCGACACATTCAGTTGCCGGTGAGATGCTGATACAGGTTTGCTTGCTATGCAGGGGCCGGTGGTCACATCACAGCACCTCGAGAAGGTGTCCTGTTTGAGTCCCAGTGCAATTATGGTATCAACCATGACCTGTAGATTACACCTTTTACACCCGTTTTTTCCAGTCAGTTGGGGCCAGAGAGACAAGCTTGTGTATGGGTGTTACCAAGGCCAGAGTGCCGAAAACAGAGGCACAATTGTTAGTGGGAACGCAGGTATTGAAGGGGCATTAGCTGTTGGCTGATCGCGCAGGGCAATCCATCCCCATTTTCAATAAAAACATTTTTCTTTAAATTAAATAAATTACCCAAGAGACACCGGACATAGGATTAGAATTCAGGTCTCCAACATTGCAAGACAAAGCACTTACCACTTGAGCCACTGGTGGCTGTGCTTCTGAGCGTTGCATTTGGGCGTATATATCTTTCTTCTGCATGCCCCTGTGAGCATGCCCATGTCAGCATGCCCATTTGCATTGTCAAACATGTTCACTGCATAGTAAAATGAAGGGGTGTTCCTGCTCTGCTGCCCTGTGTTTGCCCTCTGCCTAAGTGACATTCATTCTGGGCTCTCCAGGCAAATGTATCCATCTGGGAGAGAGCTAGGAATAGGACGTCTCTTTCTGCAGGCACAGTGGGGAAGACTCAGAGAGCTACATGCCTGAGACATCTTTCCTTGTCCCTCGCTCATTGTTCTGTTCCCTAACTTCTAACTCTCTGCCAGGCCAGGCCCTGTTTCTTTTACTGCCAACCCCCCTGACCCCTCATCTTTCACCTACTTCCCGCTCTATTATGCCTTCTCCTTTTTTACTCTCTTCTATGGCCCTTTGAAAAGGAATGCAGGCCTAGCTAAGCCTCGTGAAGGAAATCTACCAACAAAAGATGCATGGGAGGTGCTGTGAGACGAGTAAGAAGGGATGAAGGGGTGATGGGTTGTTGAGTTGGGAAGCACCAGAGGCGTAGCCAGGATTTTCTAGCAAATGGGGTCTGAAGCTAATGTAGTTGGGCCCACTGCAATGACAAAAATCTCTTTAAATGCCCACACAGAGCTGCTGAGTGGGCATTTACAGATTTTGGGTGGGCCTTTCCCCTCAGGCCCTACCCTGCCTACGCCTCTGCACTCTCACCCCCAGGGCAAAGAGTAGGAAAGGCTTGCTACAGCAAGAGTCTTTCAAATCTTTCACTTTTGGGAGCAGAGTGTTTACATTTAAAAATCATGAACAAGCAGCATTAAGAAACCATACAGTAGCAGAGGACAGAGGACTGCCCTGCGCATGTCAATACACCCCAATGACAAAAGCAAAGATTTAACTGACCTGCTTAGCTATTAGCGGCTCACACCTCACAATGATTATCATCTCAGACCCTTCCTATCCTCACAAAATGGCCTCACTATTGCTAGGGCCATCATAGGATCTAGGTTGGACTACTGCAACGCACTCCTTGGTGGGACCTCCGGAAAAAACATCGCTAAACTCCAGCTTGCCCAGAACAACGCCCTCAGGGCCGCTACAGGTTTTTCCAGGAAAGACCACATTTCTGACCTTAGGAGGCAGGTCCACTGGCTGCCCATTAGGCAGAGGATCATCTTTAAAATCCTCTCCCTCACCCATAAATGCCTCCATGACCTTGCTCCCCCCTACCTTGCCCAGAGAATTTCACGACCCACCTCGGCCAGGTCCACCAGATCTGCCTACACCAACCTGATTTCTACTCCCAAGACTTGTAGAGTACGTGCGGGCGGCTCGAGCTTCTCAGCCCTAGCAGCCTCACACTGGAACGCCCTACCTTCGCTCCTCAGGGGGATTGACTCTCACCTAGCCTTCCGCAAAGCCTTAAAAACCAGGCTGTTTGTCTAAACCTTCCTGCCTTTATATTTACAGGCTTACGAACGTCATTTGTAACTATGCTCCGCTCTTCTCTCTGTAACTAAGTACCTTATGTTTCCTATGTTTACACAATCTTGCTGCTTACGCCTTCATGTAATAGCGCCTCGATGTCTATGGGCTGCAGTGCGCTCTATAAATGTAAAAAATAAATAAATCTCTCTGTGAAGCAAAACATCCTCTGACTTGGGGTGAAACAGAGATCTAATGTGCCAATGGAAGGCAACATGGAAATTTAGTTTCCTGCTCTCAGAGGAAGGAGGGTCGACAGCCCAATGGGTTAATGCACCTACTGCAGCCTCCTATGTGTAGCCTGCAGGCGACACATTCAGTTGCCGGTGAGATGCTGATACAGGTTTGCTTGCTATGCAGGGGCCGGTGGTCACATCACAGCACCTCGAGAAGGTGTCCTGTTTGAGTCCTAGTGCAATTATGGTATCAACCATGACCTGTAGATTACACCTTTTACACCCGTTTTTTCCAGTCAGTTGGGGCCAGAGAGACAAGCTTGTGTATGGGTGTTACCAAGGGCAGAGTGCCGAAAACAGAGGCACAATTGTTAGTGGGAACGCAGGTATTGAAGGGGCATTAGCTGTTGGCTGATCGCGCAGGGCAATCCATCCCCATTTTCAATAAAAACATTTTTTTTTAAATTAAAAAAATTACCCAAGAGACACCGGACATAGGATTAGAATTCAGGTCTCCAACATTGCAAGACAAAGCACTTACCACTTGAGCCACTGGTGGCTGTGCTTCTGAGCGTTGCATTTGGGCGTATATATCTTTCTTCTGCATGCCCCTGTGAGCATGCCCATGTCAGCATGCCCATTTGCATTGTCAAACATGTTCACTGCAGAAAATGAGGATAGAACATCTGGCCCCCGCTCCTCCAAATATCAGCTAACTGCAGTCGCCTCGAGGTTAAGTGCTTGCGTTACAGCGTAGGGGGCATGGGTTTAAGTCCTGCTTTCGGCACATAAACGGAATAGTTGCGTAATCTCCTTGTACAGTTGTGGGTACCCACACTCCTTCTAAAAGGTTCAGTGGTTATGAAAAGAGGTCCTTGGAAAAGGGAGGGTGGAAGAAAGCAGAGAGGCAGGACTGAGGAAGCGCAGGGTAAATAAAGGAGGAGTTGGGGCAGGCTAAAGGGAGTGGTAGGGCTGGATGAATGGGTCCCTGTGGAGAGGGGGCGGGTCTGGGTGAGTGGGGGTAGGACTAGAAGGATATGGTGCAGGTTCCCTGGTAAAAGGAGGGTGGAAGAAAGCAGAGGTGGGACTGTGGTGGTGAGAAAGTGTGGCAGTTGGGGTCCATTCCACACGCTCTCCGCTGGGCCTCCTTTCCCCACATTAGGACCCTCCTTTACACACCCATTCCTCCACAATTCTGGGCCCTCTTCCCCCCATGACACCGTTCCCAGGGCCGACTTATTCGCTGTCACCCCAGGGCCCACTTTATGCCCTCTAGACCTACCCCCTCCTCCTCTTCTCCACAGGGACCCATTCATCCAGCCCTACCTCCCCCTACTTTATTTACCGGCCACTTCCTCGCCTCCACATCCCGCTTCTCTGCTTTCTTCCACCCTCCCTTTACCAGGGAACTCATTACATTACATAGCCACTGAACCTTTTAGGAGTGTGGGTACCCACCACTGTACAAGGAGATTACCCAACTATTCTGTTTATGTGCCGAAAGCAGTACTCGAACCCAGGCCCCCCCAGCACTGTAACGCAAGCACTTAACCTCTATGCCACTGCAGTTAGCTGGTATTTGTTGGAGCGGGGGAGGGGGGACAGATGTTCTATCCTCCTTGGTTTCAGTGAACATGTTTCACAATGCAAATGGGTATGCTCACAGGGGCATGCAGGAGAAAGATATATACGCCCAAAAGCGACCCTCGAAAACATGGCAATCAGTGGCTCAAGCTGTAAATCCTTGGTCTTGCAATGCTGGAGACCTGAGTTCTAATCCAATGTCCGGTATCTCTTGGGCATTCTTTTTTCATTTAAAAAAAATGTTTTTATTGAAAATTGGGATGCATTGCCCTGCCCGATCAGCCAACAGCTAACGCCCCTTCAATACATGTGTTCCCACTAACAGTTGTGCCTTTGTATTCTGCACTCTGGCCTTAGTAACACCCATACACAAGCTTGTCTCTCTGGCCCCAACTGACTGGAAAAAACGAGGGGAAAAGGTGCAATCTGGGGGTCATGGCTGATTCCATAATTGCACTGGGACTCAAACAGCACACCTTCTCGAGGTGCTGTGAGGTGACCACCGGCACCTGCATATCAAGCAAACCTGTATCAGCATCTCACCAGCAACTGAATGTGTCGCCTGCAAGGTACACATAGGAGGCTGCAGTAGGTGCATTAACCCATTGGGCTGTCGACCCTCCTTCCTCTGAGAGCAGGAAACTGCATTTCCATGTTGACTTACTTTGGCACATTAGATCTATCTTTCACCCCAATTCAGAGGATGCTTTGCTTCACGGAGAGATGATAATCATTGTGAGGTGTGAGCCACTAATAGCTAAGCAGGTCAGTTAAATCTTTGACCTTGTCATTGGGGTGTATTGTTATGCGCAGGGCAGCAGTCTTATGCCCTCTGCTACTGTACGCTTTCGTATTGGTGCTTGTTCATGATTCTAAAATGTAAACAGTCTGCTCTCAAAAGTGAAAGATTTGAAAGACTCTTGCTGTAACAAGCCTTTCCCACTCTTTGCCCTGGCGGTGAGAGAGCTGCTTTCTGCCTTTAACTTCCCCAATTGTGGAGTGGCTGGCTCCACCACTGACAACCAGTGCCTAATCCTGGAGGACAACGGACAGAGGTCTGCGCCCTGCATCCTCCATGCGTCCCTAATGCTCCCAAACGCGACCACACCCCATACGGGCACAGCCCTATGTCCTATGCAGCCCCTCTGGTGAAGCCACCCACACAATTTAGGGTTAGGATCTGTGCTCTTCCACGTAGGCCTGGCCACCTAGGCCCCAGAAAGTGTCACAGCCTGCTTTATAAACCTTAGTGACGGTGGCCTAGGTGAAGATGATGTTGATGGAATACTGATGCCTTTTGCCTCCCAGAAGCCACCTGGGAGCATAGTAAAATGAAGGGGTGTTCCTGCTCTGCTGCCCTGTGTTTGCCCTCTGCCTAAGTGACATTCATTCTGGGCTCTCCAGGCAAATGTATCCATCTGGGAGAGAGCTAGGAATAGGACGTCTCTTTCTGCAGGCACAGTGGGGAAGACTCAGAGAGCTACATGCCTGAGACATCTTTCCTTGTCCCTCGCTCATTGTTCTGTTCCCTAACTTCTAACTCTCTGCCAGGCCAGGCCCTGTTTCTTTTACTGCCAACCCCCCTGACCCCTCATCTTTCACCTACTTCCCGCTCTATTATGCCTTCTCCTTTTTTACTCTCTTCTATGGCCCTTTGAAAAGGAATGCAGGCCTAGCTAAGCCTCGTGAAGGAAATCTACCAACAAAAGATGCATGGGAGGTGCTGTGAGACGAGTAAGAAGGGATGAAGGGGTGATGGGTTGTTGAGTTGGGAAGCACCAGAGGCATAGCCAGGATTTTCTAGCAAATGGGGTCTGAAGCTAATGTAGTTGGGCCCACTGCAATGACAAAAATCTCTTTAAATGCCCACACAGAGCTGCTGAGTGGGCATTTACAGATTTTGGGTGGGCCTTTCCCCTCAGGCCCTACCCTGCCTACGCCTCTGCACTCTCACCCCCAGGGCAAAGAGTAGGAAAGGCTTGCTACAGCAAGAGTCTTTCAAATCTTTCACTTTTGGGAGCAGAGTGTTTACATTTAAAAATCATGAACAAGCAGCATTAAGAAACCATACAGTAGCAGAGGACAGAGGACTGCCCTGCGCATGTCAATACACCCCAATGACAAAAGCAAAGATTTAACTGACCTGCTTAGCTATTAGCGGCTCACACCTCACAATGATTATCATCTCAGACCCTTCCTATCCTCACAAAATGGCCTCACTATTGCTAGGGCCATCATAGGATCTAGGTTGGACTACTGCAACGCACTCCTTGGTGGGACCTCCGGAAAAAACATCGCTAAACTCCAGCTTGCCCAGAACAACGCCCTCAGGGCCGCTACAGGTTTTTCCAGGAAAGACCACATTTCTGACCTTAGGAGGCAGGTCCACTGGCTGCCCATTAGGCAGAGGATCATCTTTAAAATCCTCTCCCTCACCCATAAATGCCTCCATGACCTTGCTCCCCCCTACCTTGCCCAGAGAATTTCACGACCCACCTCGGCCAGGTCCACCAGATCTGCCTACACCAACCTGATTTCTACTCCCAAGACTTGTAGAGTACGTGCGGGCGGCTCGAGCTTCTCAGCCCTAGCAGCCTCACACTGGAACGCCCTACCTTCGCTCCTCAGGGGGATTGACTCTCACCTAGCCTTCCGCAAAGCCTTAAAAACCAGGCTGTTTGTCTAAACCTTCCTGCCTTTATATTTACAGGCTTACGAACGTCATTTGTAACTATGCTCCGCTCTTCTCTCTGTAACTAAGTACCTTATGTTTCCTATGTTTACACAATCTTGCTGCTTACGCCTTCATGTAATAGCGCCTCGATGTCTATGGGCTGCAGTGCGCTCTATAAATGTAAAAAATAAATAAAAAATAAATAAATCTCTCTGTGAAGCAAAACATCCTCTGACTTGGGGTGAAACAGAGATCTAATGTGCCAATGGAAGGCAACATGGAAATTTAGTTTCCTGCTCTCAGAGGAAGGAGGGTCGACAGCCCAATGGGTTAATGCACCTACTGCAGCCTCCTATGTGTAGCCTGCAGGCGACACATTCAGTTGCCGGTGAGATGCTGATACAGGTTTGCTTGCTATGCAGGGGCCGGTGGTCACATCACAGCACCTCGAGAAGGTGTCCTGTTTGAGTCCTAGTGCAATTATGGTATCAACCATGACCTGTAGATTACACCTTTTACACCCGTTTTTTCCAGTCAGTTGGGGCCAGAGAGACAAGCTTGTGTATGGGTGTTACCAAGGCCAGAGTGCCGAAAACAGAGGCACAATTGTTAGTGGGAACGCAGGTATTGAAGGGGCATTAGCTGTTGGCTGATCGCGCAGGGCAATCCATCCCCATTTTCAATAAAAACATTTTTTTTTAAATTAAAAAAATTACCCAAGAGACACCGGACATAGGATTAGAACTCAGGTCTCCAACATTGCAAGACAAAGCACTTACCACTTGAGCCACTGGTGGCTGTGCTTCTGAGAGTTGCATTTGGGCGTATATATCTTTCTTCTGCATGCCCCTGTGAGCATGCCCATGTCAGCATGCCCATTTGCATTGTCAAACATGTTCATTGCAGAAAATGAGGATAGAACATCTGGCCCCCGCTCCTCCAAATATCAGCTAACTGCAGTCGCCTCGAGGTTAAGTGCTTGCGTTGCAGCGTTGGGGGCATGGGTTTAAGTCCTGCTTTCGGCACATAAACGGAATAGTTGCGTAATCTCCTTGTACAGTTGTGGGTACCCACACTCCTTCTAAAAGGTTCAGTGGTTATGAAAAGAGGTCCTTGGAAAAGGGAGGGTGGAAGAAAGCAGAGAGGCAGGACTGAGGAAGCGCAGGGTAAATAAAGGAGGAGGTGGGGCAGGCTAAAGGGAGTGGTAGGGCTGGATGAATGGGTCCCTGTGGAGAGGGGGCGGGTCTGGGTGAGTGGGGGTAGGACTAGAAGGATATGGTGCAGGTTCCCTGGTAAAAGGAGGGTGGAAGAAAGCAGAGGTGGGACTGTGGTGGTGAGAAAGTGTGGCAGTTGGGGTCCATTCCACACGCTCTCCGCTGGGCCTCCTTTCCCCACATTAGGACCCTCCTTTACACACCCATTCCTCCACAATTCTGGGCCCTCTTCCCCCCATGACACCGTTCCCAGGGCCGACTTATTCGCTGTCACCCCAGGGCCCACTTTATGCCCTCTAGACCTACCCCCTCCTCCTCTTCTCCACAGGGACCCATTCATCCAGCCCTACCTCCCCCTACTTTATTTACCGGCCACTTCCTCGCCTCCACATCCCGCTTCTCTGCTTTCTTCCACCCTCCCTTTACCAGGGAACTCATTACATTACATAGCCACTGAACCTTTTAGGAGTGTGGGTACCCACCACTGTACAAGGAGATTACCCAACTATTCTGTTTATGTGCCGAAAGCAGTACTCGAACCCAGGCCCCCCCAGCGCTGTAACGCAAGCACTTAACCTCTATGCCACTGCAGTTAGCTGGTATTTGTTGGAGCGGGGGAGGGGGGACAGATGTTCTATCCTCCTTGGTTTCAGTGAACATGTTTCACAATGCAAATGGGTATGCTCACAGGGGCATGAAGGAGAAAGATATATACGCCCAAAAGCGACCCTGGAAAGCATGGCAATCAGTGGCTCAAGCTGTAAATCCTTGGTCTTGCAATGCTGGAGACCTGAGTTCTAATCCAATGTCCGGTATCTCTTGGGCATTCTTTTTTTCATTTAAAAAAAATGTTTTTATTGAAAATTGGGATGCATTGCCCTGCCCGATCAGCCAACAGCTAACGCCCCTTCAATACATGTGTTCCCACTAACAGTTGTGCCTTTGTATTCTGCACTCTGGCCTTAGTAACACCCATACACAAGCTTGTCTCTCTGGCCCCAACTGACTGGAAAAAACGAGGGGAAAAGGTGCAATCTGGGGGTCATGGCTGATTCCATAATTGCACTGGGACTCAAACAGCACACCTTCTCGAGGTGCTGTGAGGTGACCACCGGCACCTGCATATCAAGCAAACCTGTATCAGCATCTCACCAGCAACTGAATGTGTCGCCTGCAAGGTACACATAGGAGGCTGCAGTAGGTGCATTAACCCATTGGGCTGTCGACCCTCCTTCCTCTGAGAGCAGGAAACTGCATTTCCATGTTGACTTACTTTGGCACATTAGATCTATCTTTCACCCCAATTCAGAGGATGCTTTGCTTCACGGAGAGATGATAATCATTGTGAGGTGTGAGCCACTAATAGCTAAGCAGGTCAGTTAAATCTTTGACCTTGTCATTGGGGTGTATTGTTATGCGCAGGGCAGCAGTCTTATGCCCTCTGCTACTGTACGCTTTTGTATTGGTGCTTGTTCATGATTCTAAAATGTAAACAGTCTGCTCTCAAAAGTGAAAGATTTGAAAGACTCTTGCTGTAACAAGCCTTTCCCACTCTTTGCCCTGGCGGTGAGAGTGCTGCTTTCTGCCTTTAACTTCCCCAATTGTGGAGTGGCTGGCTCCACCACTGACAACCAGTGCCTAATCCTGGAGGACAACGGACAGAGGTCTGCGCCCTGCATCCTCCATGCGTCCCTAACGCTCCCAAACGCGACCACACCCCATACGGGCACAGCCCTATGTCCTATGCAGCCCCTCTGGTGAAGCCACCCACACAATTTAGGGTTAGGATCTGTGCTCTTCCACGTAGGCCTGGCCACCTAGGCCCCAGAAAGTGTCACAGCCTGCTTTATAAACCTTAGTGACGGTGGCCTAGGTGAAGATGATGTTGATGGAATACTGATGCCTTTTGCCTCCCAGAAGCCACCTGGGAGCATAGTAAAATTAAGGGGTGTTCCTGCTCTGCTGCCCTGTGTTTGCCCTCTGCCTAAGTGACATTCATTCTGGGCTCTCCAGGCAAATGTATCCATCTGGGAGAGAGCTAGGAATAGGACGTCTCTTTCTGCAGGCACAGTGGGGAAGACTCAGAGAGCTACATGCCTGAGACATCTTTCCTTGTCCCTCGCTCATTGTTCTGTTCCCTAACTTCTAACTCTCTGCCAGGCCAGGCCCTGTTTCTTTTACTGCCAACCCCCCTGACCCCTCATCTTTCACCTACTTCCCGCTCTATTATGCCTTCTCCTTTTTTACTCTCTTCTATGGCCCTTTGAAAAGGAATGCAGGCCTAGCTAAGCCTCGTGAAGGAAATCTACCAACAAAAGATGCATGGGAGGTGCTGTGAGACGAGTAAGAAGGGATGAAGGGGTGATGGGTTGTTGAGTTGGGAAGCACCAGAGGCGTAGCCAGGATTTTCTAGCAAATGGGGTCTGAAGCTAATGTAGTTGGGCCCACTGCAATGACAAAAATCTCTTTAAATGCCCACACAGAGCTGCTGAGTGGGCATTTACAGATTTTGGGTGGGCCTTTCCCCTCAGGCCCTACCCTGCCTACGCCTCTGCACTCTCACCCCAGGGCAAAGAGTAGGAAAGGCTTGCTACAGCAAGAGTCTTTCAAATCTTTCACTTTTGGGAGCAGAGTGTTTACATTTAAAAATCATGAACAAGCAGCATTAAGAAACCATACAGTAGCAGAGGACAGAGGACTGCCCTGCGCATGTCAATACACCCCAATGACAAAAGCAAAGATTTAACTGACCTGCTTAGCTATTAGCGGCTCACACCTCACAATGATTATCATCTCAGACCCTTCCTATCCTCACAAAATGGCCTCACTATTGCTAGGGCCATCATAGGATCTAGGTTGGACTACTGCAACGCACTCCTTGGTGGGACCTCCGGAAAAAACATCGCTAAACTCCAGCTTGCCCAGAACAACGCCCTCAGGGCCGCTACAGGTTTTTCCAGGAAAGACCACATTTCTGACCTTAGGAGGCAGGTCCACTGGCTGCCCATTAGGCAGAGGATCATCTTTAAAATCCTCTCCCTCACCCATAAATGCCTCCATGACCTTGCTCCCCCCTACCTTGCCCAGAGAATTTCACGACCCACCTCGGCCAGGTCCACCAGATCTGCCTACACCAACCTGATTTCTACTCCCAAGACTTGTAGAGTACGTGCGGGCGGCTCGAGCTTCTCAGCCCTAGCAGCCTCACACTGGAACACCCTACCTTCGCTCCTCAGGGGGATTGACTCTCACCTAGCCTTCCGCAAAGCCTTAAAAACCAGGCTGTTTGTCTAAACCTTCCTGCCTTTATATTTACAGGCTTACGAACGTCATTTGTAACTATGCTCCGCTCTTCTCTCTGTAACTAAGTACCTTATGTTTCCTATGTTTACACAATCTTGCTGCTTACGCCTTCATGTAATAGCGCCTCGATGTCTATGGGCTGCAGTGCGCTCTATAAATGTAAAAAATAAATAAAAAATAAATAAATCTCTCTGTGAAGCAAAACATCCTCTGACTTGGGGTGAAACAGAGATCTAATGTGCCAATGGAAGGCAACATGGAAATTTAGTTTCCTGCTCTCAGAGGAAGGAGGGTCGACAGCCCAATGGGTTAATGCACCTACTGCAGCCTCCTATGTGTAGCCTGCAGGCGACACATTCAGTTGCCGGTGAGATGCTGATACAGGTTTGCTTGCTATGCAGGGGCCGGTGGTCACATCACAGCACCTCGAGAAGGTGTCCTGTTTGAGTCCTAGTGCAATTATGGTATCAACCATGACCTGTAGATTACACCTTTTACACCCGTTTTTTCCAGTCAGTTGGGGCCAGAGAGACAAGCTTGTGTATGGGTGTTACCAAGGCCAGAGTGCCGAAAACAGAGGCACAATTGTTAGTGGGAACGCAGGTATTGAAGGGGCATTAGCTGTTGGCTGATCGCGCAGGGCAATCCATCCCCATTTTCAATAAAAACATTTTTTTTTAAATTAAAAAAATTACCCAAGAGACACCGGACATAGGATTAGAACTCAGGTCTCCAACATTGCAAGACAAAGCACTTACCACTTGAGCCACTGGTGGCTGTGCTTCTGAGAGTTGCATTTGGGCGTATATATCTTTCTTCTGCATGCCCCTGTGAGCATGCCCATGTCAGCATGCCCATTTGCATTGTCAAACATGTTCACTGCAGAAAATGAGGATAGAACATCTGGCCCCCGCTCCTCCAAATATCAGCTAACTGCAGTCGCCTCGAGGTTAAGTGCTTGCGTTACAGCGTTGGGGGCATGGGTTTAAGTCCTGCTTTCGGCACATAAACGGAATAGTTGCGTAATCTCCTTGTACAGTTGTGGGTACCCACACTCCTTCTAAAAGGTTCAGTGGTTATGAAAAGAGGTCCTTGGAAAAGGGAGGGTGGAAGAAAGCAGAGAGGCAGGACTGAGGAAGCGCAGGGTAAATAAAGGAGGAGGTGGGGCAGGCTAAAGGGAGTGGTAGGGCTGGATGAATGGGTCCCTGTGGAGAGGGGGCGGGTCTGGGTGAGTGGGGGTAGGACTAGAAGGATATGGTGCAGGTTCCCTGGTAAAAGGAGGGTGGAAGAAAGCAGAGGTGGGACTGTGGTGGTGAGAAAGTGTGGCAGTTGGGGTCCATTCCACACGCTCTCCGCTGGGCCTCCTTTCCCCACATTAGGACCCTCCTTTACACACCCATTCCTCCACAATTCTGGGCCCTCTTCCCCCCATGACACCGTTCCCAGGGCCGACTTATTCGCTGTCACCCCAGGGCCCACTTTATGCCCTCTAGACCTACCCCCTCCTCCTCTTCTCCACAGGGACCCATTCATCCAGCCCTACCTCCCCCTACTTTATTTACCGGCCACTTCCTCGCCTCCACATCCCGCTTCTCTGCTTTCTTCCACCCTCCCTTTACCAGGGAACTCATTACATTACATAGCCACTGAACCTTTTAGGAGTGTGGGTACCCACCACTGTACAAGGAGATTACCCAACTATTCTGTTTATGTGCCGAAAGCAGTACTCGAACCCAGGCCCCCCCAGCGCTGTAACGCAAGCACTTAACCTCTATGCCACTGCAGTTAGCTGGTATTTGTTGGAGCGGGGGAGGGGGGACAGATGTTCTATCCTCCTTGGTTTCAGTGAACATGTTTCACAATGCAAATGGGTATGCTCACAGGGGCATGAAGGAGAAAGATATATACGCCCAAAAGCGACCCTGGAAAGCATGGCAATCAGTGGCTCAAGCTGTAAATCCTTGGTCTTGCAATGCTGGAGACCTGAGTTCTAATCCAATGTCCGGTATCTCTTGGGCATTCTTTTTTTCATTTAAAAAAAATGTTTTTATTGAAAATTGGGATGCATTGCCCTGCCCGATCAGCCAACAGCTAACGCCCCTTCAATACATGTGTTCCCACTAACAGTTGTGCCTTTGTATTCTGCACTCTGGCCTTAGTAACACCCATACACAAGCTTGTCTCTCTGGCCCCAACTGACTGGAAAAAACGAGGGGAAAAGGTGCAATCTGGGGGTCATGGCTGATTCCATAATTGCACTGGGACTCAAACAGCACACCTTCTCGAGGTGCTGTGAGGTGACCACCGGCACCTGCATATCAAGCAAACCTGTATCAGCATCTCACCAGCAACTGAATGTGTCGCCTGCAAGGTACACATAGGAGGCTGCAGTAGGTGCATTAACCCATTGGGCTGTCGACCCTCCTTCCTCTGAGAGCAGGAAACTGCATTTCCATGTTGACTTACTTTGGCACATTAGATCTATCTTTCACCCCAATTCAGAGGATGCTTTGCTTCACGGAGAGATGATAATCATTGTGAGGTGTGAGCCACTAATAGCTAAGCAGGTCAGTTAAATCTTTGACCTTGTCATTGGGGTGTATTGTTATGCGCAGGGCAGCAGTCTTATGCCCTCTGCTACTGTACGCTTTTGTATTGGTGCTTGTTCATGATTCTAAAATGTAAACAGTCTGCTCTCAAAAGTGAAAGATTTGAAAGACTCTTGCTGTAACAAGCCTTTCCCACTCTTTGCCCTGGCGGTGAGAGTGCTGCTTTCTGCCTTTAACTTCCCCAATTGTGGAGTGGCTGGCTCCACCACTGACAACCAGTGCCTAATCCTGGAGGACAACGGACAGAGGTCTGCGCCCTGCATCCTCCATGCGTCCCTAACGCTCCCAAACGCGACCACACCCCATACGGGCACAGCCCTATGTCCTATGCAGCCCCTCTGGTGAAGCCACCCACACAATTTAGGGTTAGGATCTGTGCTCTTCCACGTAGGCCTGGCCACCTAGGCCCCAGAAAGTGTCACAGCCTGCTTTATAAACCTTAGTGACGGTGGCCTAGGTGAAGATGATGTTGATGGAATACTGATGCCTTTTGCCTCCCAGAAGCCACCTGGGAGCATAGTAAAATTAAGGGGTGTTCCTGCTCTGCTGCCCTGTGTTTGCCCTCTGCCTAAGTGACATTCATTCTGGGCTCTCCAGGCAAATGTATCCATCTGGGAGAGAGCTAGGAATAGGACGTCTCTTTCTGCAGGCACAGTGGGGAAGACTCAGAGAGCTACATGCCTGAGACATCTTTCCTTGTCCCTCGCTCATTGTTCTGTTCCCTAACTTCTAACTCTCTGCCAGGCCAGGCCCTGTTTCTTTTACTGCCAACCCCCCTGACCCCTCATCTTTCACCTACTTCCCGCTCTATTATGCCTTCTCCTTTTTTACTCTCTTCTATGGCCCTTTGAAAAGGAATGCAGGCCTAGCTAAGCCTCGTGAAGGAAATCTACCAACAAAAGATGCATGGGAGGTGCTGTGAGACGAGTAAGAAGGGATGAAGGGGTGATGGGTTGTTGAGTTGGGAAGCACCAGAGGCGTAGCCAGGATTTTCTAGCAAATGGGGTCTGAAGCTAATGTAGTTGGGCCCACTGCAATGACAAAAATCTCTTTAAATGCCCACACAGAGCTGCTGAGTGGGCATTTACAGATTTTGGGTGGGCCTTTCCCCTCAGGCCCTACCCTGCCTACGCCTCTGCACTCTCACCCCCAGGGCAAAGAGTAGGAAAGGCTTGCTACAGCAAGAGTCTTTCAAATCTTTCACTTTTGGGAGCAGAGTGTTTACATTTAAAAATCATGAACAAGCAGCATTAAGAAACCATACAGTAGCAGAGGACAGAGGACTGCCCTGCGCATGTCAATACACCCCAATGACAAAAGCAAAGATTTAACTGACCTGCTTAGCTATTAGCGGCTCACACCTCACAATGATTATCATCTCAGACCCTTCCTATCCTCACAAAATGGCCTCACTATTGCTAGGGCCATCATAGGATCTAGGTTGGACTACTGCAACGCACTCCTTGGTGGGACCTCCGGAAAAAACATCGCTAAACTCCAGCTTGCCCAGAACAACGCCCTCAGGGCCGCTACAGGTTTTTCCAGGAAAGACCACATTTCTGACCTTAGGAGGCAGGTCCACTGGCTGCCCATTAGGCAGAGGATCATCTTTAAAATCCTCTCCCTCACCCATAAATGCCTCCATGACCTTGCTCCCCCCTACCTTGCCCAGAGAATTTCACGACCCACCTCGGCCAGGTCCACCAGATCTGCCTACACCAACCTGATTTCTACTCCCAAGACTTGTAGAGTACGTGCGGGCGGCTCGAGCTTCTCAGCCCTAGCAGCCTCACACTGGAACACCCTACCTTCGCTCCTCAGGGGGATTGACTCTCACCTAGCCTTCCGCAAAGCCTTAAAAACCAGGCTGTTTGTCTAAACCTTCCTGCCTTTATATTTACAGGCTTACGAACGTCATTTGTAACTATGCTCCGCTCTTCTCTCTGTAACTAAGTACCTTATGTTTCCTATGTTTACACAATCTTGCTGCTTACGCCTTCATGTAATAGCGCCTCGATGTCTATGGGCTGCAGTGCGCTCTATAAATGTAAAAAATAAATAAAAAATAAATAAATCTCTCTGTGAAGCAAAACATCCTCTGACTTGGGGTGAAACAGAGATCTAATGTGCCAATGGAAGGCAACATGGAAATTTAGTTTCCTGCTCTCAGAGGAAGGAGGGTCGACAGCCCAATGGGTTAATGCACCTACTGCAGCCTCCTATGTGTAGCCTGCAGGCGACACATTCAGTTGCCGGTGAGATGCTGATACAGGTTTGCTTGCTATGCAGGGGCCGGTGGTCACATCACAGCACCTCGAGAAGGTGTCCTGTTTGAGTCCTAGTGCAATTATGGTATCAACCATGACCTGTAGATTACACCTTTTACACCCGTTTTTTCCAGTCAGTTGGGGCCAGAGAGACAAGCTTGTGTATGGGTGTTACCAAGGCCAGAGTGCCGAAAACAGAGGCACAATTGTTAGTGGGAACGCAGGTATTGAAGGGGCATTAGCTGTTGGCTGATCGCGCAGGGCAATCCATCCCCATTTTCAATAAAAACATTTTTTTTTAAATTAAAAAAATTACCCAAGAGACACCGGACATAGGATTAGAACTCAGGTCTCCAACATTGCAAGACAAAGCACTTACCACTTGAGCCACTGGTGGCTGTGCTTCTGAGAGTTGCATTTGGGCGTATATATCTTTCTTCTGCATGCCCCTGTGAGCATGCCCATGTCAGCATGCCCATTTGCATTGTCAAACATGTTCACTGCAGAAAATGAGGATAGAACATCTGGCCCCCGCTCCTCCAAATATCAGCTAACTGCAGTCGCCTCGAGGTTAAGTGCTTGCGTTACAGCGTTGGGGGCATGGGTTTAAGTCCTGCTTTCGGCACATAAACGGAATAGTTGCGTAATCTCCTTGTACAGTTGTGGGTACCCACACTCCTTCTAAAAGGTTCAGTGGTTATGAAAAGAGGTCCTTGGAAAAGGGAGGGTGGAAGAAAGCAGAGAGGCAGGACTGAGGAAGCGCAGGGTAAATAAAGGAGGAGGTGGGGCAGGCTAAAGGGAGTGGTAGGGCTGGATGAATGGGTCCCTGTGGAGAGGGGGCGGGTCTGGGTGAGTGGGGGTAGGACTAGAAGGATATGGTGCAGGTTCCCTGGTAAAAGGAGGGTGGAAGAAAGCAGAGGTGGGACTGTGGTGGTGAGAAAGTGTGGCAGTTGGGGTCCATTCCACACGCTCTCCGCTGGGCCTCCTTTCCCCACATTAGGACCCTCCTTTACACACCCATTCCTCCACAATTCTGGGCCCTCTTCCCCCCATGACACCGTTCCCAGGGCCGACTTATTCGCTGTCACCCCAGGGCCCACTTTATGCCCTCTAGACCTACCCCCTCCTCCTCTTCTCCACAGGGACCCATTCATCCAGCCCTACCTCCCCCTACTTTATTTACCGGCCACTTCCTCGCCTCCACATCCCGCTTCTCTGCTTTCTTCCACCCTCCCTTTACCAGGGAACTCATTACATTACATAGCCACTGAACCTTTTAGGAGTGTGGGTACCCACCACTGTACAAGGAGATTACCCAACTATTCTGTTTATGTGCCGAAAGCAGTACTCGAACCCAGGCCCCCCCAGCGCTGTAACGCAAGCACTTAACCTCTATGCCACTGCAGTTAGCTGGTATTTGTTGGAGCGGGGGAGGGGGGACAGATGTTCTATCCTCCTTGGTTTCAGTGAACATGTTTCACAATGCAAATGGGTATGCTCACAGGGGCATGCAGGAGAAAGATATATACGCCCAAAAGCGACCCTCGAAAGCATGGCAATCAGTGGCTCAAGCTGTAAATCCTTGGTCTTGCAATGCTGGAGACCTGAGTTCTAATCCAATGTCCGGTATCTCTTGGGCATTCTTTTTTTCATTTAAAAAAAATGTTTTTATTGAAAATTGGGATGCATTGCCCTGCCCGATCAGCCAACAGCTAACGCCCCTTCAATACATGTGTTCCCACTAACAGTTGTGCCTTTGTATTCTGCACTCTGGCCTTAGTAACACCCATACACAAGCTTGTCTCTCTGGCCCCAACTGACTGGAAAAAACGAGGGGAAAAGGTGCAATCTGGGGGTCATGGCTGATTCCATAATTGCACTGGGACTCAAACAGCACACCTTCTCGAGGTGCTGTGAGGTGACCACCGGCACCTGCATATCAAGCAAACCTGTATCAGCATCTCACCAGCAACTGAATGTGTCGCCTGCAAGGTACACATAGGAGGCTGCAGTAGGTGCATTAACCCATTGGGCTGTCGACCCTCCTTCCTCTGAGAGCAGGAAACTGCATTTCCATGTTGACTTACTTTGGCACATTAGATCTATCTTTCACCCCAATTCAGAGGATGCTTTGCTTCACGGAGAGATGATAATCATTGTGAGGTGTGAGCCACTAATAGCTAAGCAGGTCAGTTAAATCTTTGACCTTGTCATTGGGGTGTATTGTTATGCGCAGGGCAGCAGTCTTATGCCCTCTGCTACTGTACGCTTTCGTATTGGTGCTTGTTCATGATTCTAAAATGTAAACAGTCTGCTCTCAAAAGTGAAAGATTTGAAAGACTCTTGCTGTAACAAGCCTTTCCCACTCTTTGCCCTGGCGGTGAGAGAGCTGCTTTCTGCCTTTAACTTCCCCAATTGTGGAGTGGCTGGCTCCACCACTGACAACCAGTGCCTAATCCTGGAGGAAAACGGACAGAGGTCTGCGCCCTGCATCCTCCATGCGTCCCTAACGCTCCCAAACGCGACCACACCCCATACGGGCACAGCCCTATGTCCTATGCAGCCCCTCTGGTGAAGCCACCCACACAATTTAGGGTTAGGATCTGTGCTCTTCCACGTAGGCCTGGCCACCTAGGCCCCAGAAAGTGTCACAGCCTGCTTTATAAACCTTAGTGACGGTGGCCTAGGTGAAGATGATGTTGATGGAATACTGATGCCTTTTGCCTCCCAGAAGCCACCTGGGAGCATAGTAAAATGAAGGGGTGTTCCTGCTCTGCTGCCCTGTGTTTGCCCTCTGCCTAAGTGACATTCATTCTGGGCTCTCCAGGCAAATGTATCCATCTGGGAGAGAGCTAGGAATAGGACGTCTCTTTCTGCAGGCACAGTGGGGAAGACTCAGAGAGCTACATGCCTGAGACATCTTTCCTTGTCCCTCGCTCATTGTTCTGTTCCCTAACTTCTAACTCTCTGCCAGGCCAGGCCCTGTTTCTTTTACTGCCAACCCCCCTGACCCCTCATCTTTCACCTACTTCCCGCTCTATTATGCCTTCTCCTTTTTTACTCTCTTCTATGGCCCTTTGAAAAGGAATGCAGGCCTAGCTTAGCCTCGTGAAGGAAATCTACCAACAAAAGATGCATGGGAGGTGCTGTGAGACGAGTAAGAAGGGATGAAGGGGTGATGGGTTGTTGAGTTGGGAAGCACCAGAGGCGTAGCCAGGATTTTCTAGCAAATGGGGTCTGAAGCTAATGTTGTTGGGCCCACTGCAATGACAAAAATCTCTTTAAATGCCCACACAGAGCTGCTGAGTGGGCATTTACAGATTTTGGGTGGGCCTTTCCCCTCAGGCCCTACCCTGCCTACGCCTCTGCACTCTCACCCCCAGGGCAAAGAGTAGGAAAGGCTTGCTACAGCAAGAGTCTTTCAAATCTTTCACTTTTGGGAGCAGAGTGTTTACATTTAAAAATCATGAACAAGCAGCATTAAGAAACCATACAGTAGCAGAGGACAGAGGACTGACCTGCGCATGTCAATACACCCCAATGACAAAAGCAAAGATTTAACTGACCTGCTTAGCTATTAGCGGCTCACACCTCACAATGATTATCATCTCAGACCCTTCCTATCCTCACAAAATGGCCTCACTATTGCTAGGGCCATCATAGGATCTAGGTTGGACTACTGCAACGCACTCCCTGGTGGGACCTCCGGAAAAAACATCGCTAAACTCCAGCTTGCCCAGAACAACGCCCTCAGGGCCGCTACAGGTTTTTCCAGGAAAGACCACATTTCTGACCTTAGGAGGCAGGTCCACTGGCTGCCCATTAGGCAGAGGATCATCTTTAAAATCCTCTCCCTCACCCATAAATGCCTCCATGACCTTGCTCCCCCCTACCTTGCCCAGAGAATTTCACGACCCACCCCGGCCAGGTCCACCAGATCTGCCTACACCAACCTGATTTCTACTCCCAAGACTTGTAGAGTACGTGCGGGCGGCTCGAGCTTCTCAGCCCTAGCAGCCTCACACTGGAACGCCCTACCTTCGCTCCTCAGGGGGATTGACTCTCACCTAGCCTTCCGCAAAGCCTTAAAAACCAGGCTGTTTGTCTAAACCTTCCTGCCTTTATATTTACAGGCTTACGAACGTCATTTGTAACTATGCTCCGCTCTTCTCTCTGTAACTAAGTACCTTATGTTTCCTATGTTTACACAATCTTGCTGCTTACGCCTTCATGTAATAGCGCCTCGATGTCTATGGGCTGCAGTGCGCTCTATAAATGTAAAAAATAAATAAAAAATAAATAAATCTCTCTGTGAAGCAAAACATCCTCTGACTTGGGGTGAAACAGAGATCTAATGTGCCAATGGAAGGCAACATGGAAATTTAGTTTCCTGCTCTCAGAGGAAGGAGGGTCGACAGCCCAATGGGTTAATGCACCTACTGCAGCCTCCTATGTGTAGCCTGCAGGCGACACATTCAGTTGCCGGTGAGATGCTGATACAGGTTTGCTTGCTATGCAGGGGCCGGTGGTCACATCACAGTACCTCGAGAAGGTGTCCTGTTTGAGTCCTAGTGCAATTATGGTATCAACCATGACCTGTAGATTACACCTTTTACACCCGTTTTTTCCAGTCAGTTGGGGCCAGAGAGACAAGCTTGTGTATGGGTGTTACCAAGGCCAGAGTGCCGAAAACAGAGGCACAATTGTTAGTGGGAACGCAGGTATTGAAGGGGCATTAGCTGTTGGCTGATCGCGCAGGGCAATCCATCCCCATTTTCAATAAAAACATTTTTTTTTAAATTAAAAAAATTACCCAAGAGACACGGGACATAGGATTAGAACTCAGGTCTCCAACATTGCAAGACAAAGCACTTACCACTTGAGCCACTGGTGGCTGTGCTTCTGACAGTTGCATTTGGGCGTATATATCTTTCTTCTGCATGCCCCTGTGAGCATGCCCATGTCAGCATGCCCATTTGCATTGTCAAACATGTTCACTGCAGAAAATGAGGATAGAACATCTGGCCCCCGCTCCTCCAAATATCAGCTAACTGCAGTCGCCTCGAGGTTAAGTGCTTGCGTTACAGCGTTGGGGGCATGGGTTTAAGTCCTGCTTTCGGCACATAAACGGAATAGTTGCGTAATCTCCTTGTACAGTTGTGGGTACCCACACTCCTTCTAAAAGGTTCAGTGGTTATGAAAAGAGGTCCTTGGAAAAGGGAGGGTGGAAGAAAGCAGAGAGGCAGGGCTGAGGAGGTGCAGGGTAAATAAAGGAGGAGGTGGGGCAGGGCTGGATGAATGGGTCCCTGTGGAGAGGGGGCGGGTCTGGGGGAGTGGGGGTAGGACTAGAAGGATATGGTGCAGGTTCCCTGGTAAAAGGAGGGTGGAAGAAAGCAGAGGTGGGACTGTGGTGGTGAGAAAGTGTGGCAGTTGGGGTCCATTCCACACCCTCTCCGCTGGGCCTCCTTTCCCCACATTAAGACCCTCCTTTACACACCCTTTCCTCCACAATTCTGGGCCCTCTTCCCCCCATGACACCGTTCCCAGGGACGACTTATTCGCTGTCACCCCAGGGCCCACTTTATGCCCTCTAGACCTACCCCCTCCTCCTCTTCTCCACAGGGACCCATTCATCCAGCCCTACCTCCCCCTACTTTATTTACCGGCCACTTCCTCGCCTCCACATCCCGCTTCTCTGCTTTCTTCCACCCTCCCTTTACCAGGGAACTCATTACATTACATAGCCACTGAACCTTTTAGGAGTGTGGGTACCCACCACTGTACAAGGAGATTACCCAACTATTCTGTTTATGTGCCGAAAGCAGTACTCGAACCCAGGCCCCCCCAGCGCTGTAACGCAAGCACTTAACCTCTATGCCACTGCAGTTAGCTGGTATTTGTTGGAGCGGGGGAGGGGGGACAGATGTTCTATCCTCCTTGGTTTCAGTGAACATGTTTCACAATGCAAATGGGTATGCTCACAGGGGCATGCAGGAGAAAGATATATACGCCCAAAAGCGACCCTCGAAAGCATGGCAATCAGTGGCTCAAGCTGTAAATCCTTGGTCTTGCAATGCTGGAGACCTGAGCTCTAATCCAATGTCCGGTATCTCTTGGGCATTCTTTTTTTCATTTAAAAAAAATGTTTTTATTGAAAATTGGGATGCATTGCCCTGCCCGATCAGCCAACAGCTAACGACCCTTCAATACATGTGTTCCCACTAACAGTTGTGCCTTTGTATTCTGCACTCTGGCCTTAGTAACACCCATACACAAGCTTGTCTCTCTGGCCCCAACTGACTGGAAAAAACGAGGGGAAAAGGTGCAATCTGGGGGTCATGGCTGATTCCATAATTGCACTGGGACTCAAACAGCACACCTTCTCGAGGTGCTGTGAGGTGACCACCGGCACCTGCATATCAAGCAAACCTGTATCAGCATCTCACCAGCAACTGAATGTGTCGCCTGCAAGGTACACATAGGAGGCTGCAGTAGGTGCATTAACCCATTGGGCTGTCGACCCTCCTTCCTCTGAGAGCAGGAAACTGCATTTCCATGTTGACTTACTTTGGCACATTAGATCTATCTTTCACCCCAATTCAGAGGATGCTTTGCTTCACGGAGAGATGATAATCATTGTGAGGTGTGAGCCACTAATAGCTAAGCAGGTCAGTTAAATCTTTGACCTTGTCATTGGGGTGTATTGTTATGCGCAGGGCAGCAGTCTTATGCCCTCTGCTACTGTACGCTTTCGTATTGGTGCTTGTTCATGATTCTAAAATGTAAACAGTCTGCTCTCAAAAGTGAAAGATTTGAAAGACTCTTGCTGTAACAAGCCTTTCCCACTCTTTGCCCTGGCGGTGAGAGAGCTGCTTTCTGCCTTTAACTTCCCCAATTGTGGAGTGGCTGGCTCCACCACTGACAACCAGTGCCTAATCCTGGAGGAAAACGGACAGAGGTCTGCGCCCTGCATCCTCCATGCGTCCCTAACGCTCCCAAACGCGACCACACCCCATACGGGCACAGCCCTATGTCCTATGCAGCCCCTCTGGTGAAGCCACCCACACAATTTAGGGTTAGGATCTGTGCTCTTCCACGTAGGCCTGGCCACCTAGGCCCCAGAAAGTGTCACAGCCTGCTTTATAAACCTTAGTGACGGTGGCCTAGGTGAAGATGATGTTGATGGAATACTGATGCCTTTTGCCTCCCAGAAGCCACCTGGGAGCATAGTAAAATGAAGGGGTGTTCCTGCTCTGCTGCCCTGTGTTTGCCCTCTGCCTAAGTGACATTCATTCTGGGCTCTCCAGGCAAATGTATCCATCTGGGAGAGAGCTAGGAATAGGACGTCTCTTTCTGCAGGCACAGTGGGGAAGACTCAGAGAGCTACATGCCTGAGACATCTTTCCTTGTCCCTCGCTCATTGTTCTGTTCCCTAACTTCTAACTCTCTGCCAGGCCAGGCCCTGTTTCTTTTACTGCCAACCCCCCTGACCCCTCATCTTTCACCTACTTCCCGCTCTATTATGCCTTCTCCTTTTTTACTCTCTTCTATGGCCCTTTGAAAAGGAATGCAGGCCTAGCTAAGCCTCGTGAAGGAAATCTACCAACAAAAGATGCATGGGAGGTGCTGTGAGACGAGTAAGAAGGGATGAAGGGGTGATGGGTTGTTGAGTTGGGAAGCACCAGAGGCGTAGCCAGGATTTTCTAGCAAATGGGGTCTGAAGCTAATGTAGTTGGGCCCACTGCAATGACAAAAATCTCTTTAAATGCCCACACAGAGCTGCTGAGTGGGCATTTACAGATTTTGGGTGGGCCTTTCCCCTCAGGCCCTACCCTTCCTACGCCTCTGCACTCTCACCCCCAGGGCAAAGAGTAGGAAAGGCTTGCTACAGCAAGTGTCTTTCAAATCTTTCACTTTTGGGAGCAGAGTGTTTACATTTAAAAATCATGAACAAGCAGCATTAAGAAACCATACAGTAGCAGAGGACAGAGGACTGCCCTGCGCATGTCAATACACCCCAATGACAAAAGCAAAGATTTAACTGACCTGCTTAGCTATTAGCGGCTCACACCTCACAATGATTATCATCTCAGACCCTTCCTATCCTCACAAAATGGCCTCACTATTGCTAGGGCCATCATAGGATCTAGGTTGGACTACTGCAACGCACTCCTTGGTGGGACCTCCGGAAAAAACATCGCTAAACTCCAGCTTGCCCAGAACAACGCCCTCAGGGCCGCTACAGGTTTTTCCAGGAAAGACCACATTTCTGACCTTAGGAGGCAGGTCCACTGGCTGCCCATTAGGCAGAGGATCATCTTTAAAATCCTCTCCCTCACCCATAAATGCCTCCATGACCTTGCTCCCCCCTACCTTGCCCAGAGAATTTCACGACCCACCCCGGCCAGGTCCACCAGATCTGCCTACACCAACCTGATTTCTACTCCCAAGACTTGTAGAGTACGTGCGGGCGGCTCGAGCTTCTCAGCCCTAGCAGCCTCACACTGGAACGCCCTACCTTCGCTCCTCAGGGGGATTGACTCTCACCTAGCCTTCCGCAAAGCCTTAAAAACCAGGCTGTTTGTCTAAACCTTCCTGCCTTTATATTTACAGGCTTACGAACGTCATTTGTAACTATGCTCCGCTCTTCTCTCTGTAACTAAGTACCTTATGTTTCCTATGTTTACACAATCTTGCTGCTTACGCCTTCATGTAATAGCGCCTCGATGTCTATGGGCTGCAGTGCGCTCTATAAATGTAAAAAATAAATAAAAAATAAATAAATCTCTCTGTGAAGCAAAACATCCTCTGACTTGGGGTGAAACAGAGATCTAATGTGCCAATGGAAGGCAACATGGAAATTTAGTTTCCTGCTCTCAGAGGAAGGAGGGTCGACAGCCCAATGGGTTAATGCACCTACTGCAGCCTCCTATGTGTAGCCTGCAGGCGACACATTCAGTTGCCGGTGAGATGCTGATACAGGTTTGCTTGCTATGCAGGGGCCGGTGGTCACATCACAGCACCTCGAGAAGGTGTCCTGTTTGAGTCCTAGTGCAATTATGGTATCAACCATGACCTGTAGATTACACCTTTTACACCCGTTTTTTCCAGTCAGTTGGGGCCAGAGAGACAAGCTTGTGTATGGGTGTTACCAAGGCCAGAGTGCCGAAAACAGAGGCACAATTGTTAGTGGGAACGCAGGTATTGAAGGGGCATTAGCTGTTGGCTGATCGCGCAGGGCAATCCATCCCCATTTTCAATAAAAACATTTTTTTTTAAATTAAAAAAATTACCCAAGAGACACCGGACATAGGATTAGAACTCAGGTCTCCAACATTGCAAGACAAAGCACTTACCACTTGAGCCACTGGTGGCTGTGCTTCTGAGAGTTGCATTTGGGCGTATATATCTTTCTTCTGCATGCCCCTGTGAGCATGCCCATGTCAGCATGCCCATTTGCATTGTCAAACATGTTCACTGCAGAAAATGAGGATAGAACATCTGGCCCCCGCTCCTCCAAATATCAGCTAACTGCAGTCGCCTCGAGGTTAAGTGCTTGCGTTACAGCGTTGGGGGCATGGGTTTAAGTCCTGCTTTCGGCACATAAACGGAATAGTTGCGTAATCTCCTTGTACAGTTGTGGGTACCCACACTCCTTCTAAAAGGTTCAGTGGTTATGAAAAGAGGTCCTTGGAAAAGGGAGGGTGGAAGAAAGCAGAGAGGCAGGGCTGAGGAGGTGCAGGGTAAATAAAGGAGGAGGTGGGGCAGGGCTGGATGAATGGGTCCCTGTGGAGAGGGGGCGGGTCTGGGTGAGTGGGGGTAGGACTAGAAGGATATGGTGCAGGTTCCCTGGTAAAAGGAGGGTGGAAGAAAGCAGAGGTGGGACTGTGGTGGTGAGAAAGTGTGGCAGTTGGGGTCCATTCCACACGCTCTCCGCTGGGCCTCCTTTCCCCACATTAGGACCCTCCTTTACACACCCATTCCTCCACAATTTTGGGCCCTCTTCCCCCCATGACACCGTTCCCAGGGCCGACTTATTCGCTGTCCCCCCAGGGCCCACTTTATGCCCTCTAGACCTACCCCCTTCTCCTCTTCTCCACAGGGACCCATTCATCCAGCCCTACCTCCCCCTACTTTATTTACCGGCCACTTCCTCGCCTCCACATCCCGCTTCTCTGCTTTCTTCCACCCTCCCTTTACCAGGGAACTCATTACATTACATAGCCACTGAACCTTTTAGGAGTGTGGGTACCCACCACTGTACAAGGAGATTACCCAACTATTCTGTTTATGTGCCGAAAGCAGTACTCGAACCCAGGCCCCCCCAGCGCTGTAACGCAAGCACTTAACCTCTATGCCACTGCAGTTAGCTGGTATTTGTTGGAGCGGGGGAGGGGGGACAGATGTTCTATCCTCCTTGGTTTCAGTGAACATGTTTCACAATGCAAATGGGTATGCTCACAGGGGCATGCAGGAGAAAGATATATACGCCCAAAAGCGACCCTCGAAAGCATGGCAATCAGTGGCTCAAGCTGTAAATCCTTGGTCTTGCAATGCTGGAGACCTGAGTTCTAATCCAATGTCCGGTATCTCTTGAACATTCTTTTTTTCATTTAAACAAAATATTTTTATTGAAAATTGGGATGCATTGCCCTGCCCGATCAGCCAACAGCTAACGCCCCTTCAATACATGTGTTCCCACTAACAGTTGTGCCTTTGTATTCTGCACTCTGGCCTTAGTAACACCCATACACAAGCTTGTCTCTCTGGCCCCAACTGACTGGAAAAAACGAGGGGAAAAGGTGCAATCTGGGGGTCATGGCTGATTCCATAATTGCACTGGGACTCAAACAGCACACCTTCTCGAGGTGCTGTGAGGTGACCACCGGCACCTGCATATCAAGCAAACCTGTATCAGCATCTCACCAGCAACTGAATGTGTCGCCTGCAAGGTACACATAGGAGGCTGCAGTAGGTGCATTAACCCATTGGGCTGTCGACCCTCCTTCCTCTGAGAGCAGGAAACTGCATTTCCATGTTGACTTACTTTGGCACATTAGATCTATCTTTCACCCCAATTCAGAGGATGCTTTGCTTCACGGAGAGATGATAATCATTGTGAGGTGTGAGCCACTAATAGCTAAGCAGGTCAGTTAAATCTTTGACCTTGTCATTGGGGTGTATTGTTATGCGCAGGGCAGCAGTCTTATGCCCTCTGCTACTGTACGCTTTCGTATTGGTGCTTGTTCATGATTCTAAAATGTAAACAGTCTGCTCTCAAAAGTGAAAGATTTGAAAGACTCTTGCTGTAACAAGCCTTTCCCACTCTTTGCCCTGGCGGTGAGAGAGCTGCTTTCTGCCTTTAACTTCCCCAATTGTGGAGTGGCTGGCTCCACCACTGACAACCAGTGCCTAATCCTGGAGGAAAACGGACAGAGGTCTGCGCCCTGCATCCTCCATGCGTCCCTAACGCTCCCAAACGCGACCACACCCCATACGGGCACAGCCCTATGTCCTATGCAGCCCCTCTGGTGAAGCCACCCACACAATTTAGGGTTAGGATCTGTGCTCTTCCACGTAGGCCTGGCCACCTAGGCCCCAGAAAGTGTCACAGCCTGCTTTATAAACCTTAGTGACGGTGGCCTAGGTGAAGATGATGTTGATGGAATACTGATGCCTTTTGCCTCCCAGAACCCACCTGGGAGCATAGTAAAATGAAGGGGTGTTCCTGCTCTGCTGCCCTGTGTTTGCCCTCTGCCTAAGTGACATTCATTCTGGGCTCTCCAGGCAAATGTATCCATCTGGGAGAGAGCTAGGAATAGGACGTCTCTTTCTGCAGGCACAGTGGGGAAGACTCAGAGAGCTACATGCCTGAGACATCTTTCCTTGTCCCTCGCTCATTGTTCTGTTCCCTAACTTCTAACTCTCTGCCAGGCCAGGCCCTGTTTCTTTTACTGCCAACCCCCCTGACCCCTCATCTTTCACCTACTTCCCGCTCTATTATGCCTTCTCCTTTTTTACTCTCTTCTATGGCCCTTTGAAAAGGAATGCAGGCCTAGCTAAGCCTCGTGAAGGAAATCTACCAACAAAAGATGCATGGGAGGTGCTGTGAGACGAGTAAGAAGGGATGAAGGGGTGATGGGTTGTTGAGTTGGGAAGCACCAGAGGCGTAGCCAGGATTTTCTAGCAAATGGGGTCTGAAGCTAATGTAGTTGGGCCCACTGCAATGACAAAAATCTCTTTAAATGCCCACACAGAGCTGCTGAGTGGGCATTTACAGATTTTGGGTGGGCCTTTCCCCTCAGGCCCTACCCTGCCTACGCCTCTGCACTCTCACCCCCAGGGCAAAGAGTAGGAAAGGCTTGCTACAGCAAGAGTCTTTCAAATCTTTCACTTTTGGGAGCAGAGTGTTTACATTTAAAAATCATGAACAAGCAGCATTAAGAAACCATACAGTAGCAGAGGACAGAGGACTGCCCTGCGCATGTCAATACACCCCAATGACAAAAGCAAAGATTTAACTGACCTGCTTAGCTATTAGCGGCTCACACCTCACAATGATTATCATCTCAGACCCTTCCTATCCTCACAAAATGGCCTCACTATTGCTAGGGCCATCATAGGATCTAGGTTGGACTACTGCAACGCACTCCTTGGTGGGACCTCCGGAAAAAACATCGCTAAACTCCAGCTTGCCCAGAACAACGCCCTCAGGGCCGCTACAGGTTTTTCCAGGAAAGACCACATTTCTGACCTTAGGAGGCAGGTCCACTGGCTGCCCATTAGGCAGAGGATCATCTTTAAAATCCTCTCCCTCACCCATAAATGCCTCCATGACCTTGCTCCCCCCTGCCTTGCCCAGAGAATTTCACGACCCACCTCGGCCAGGTCCACCAGATCTGCCTACACCAACCTGATTTCTACTCCCAAGACTTGTAGAGTACGTGCGGGCGGCTCGAGCTTCTCAGCCCTAGCAGCCTCACACTGGAACGCCCTACCTTCGCTCCTCAGGGGGATTGACTCTCACCTAGCCTTCCGCAAAGCCTTAAAAACCAGGCTGTTTGTCTAAACCTTCCTGCCTTTATATTTACAGGCTTACGAACGTCATTTGTAACTATGCTCCGCTCTTCTCTCTGTAACTAAGTACCTTATGTTTCCTATGTTTACACAATCTTGCTGCTTACGCCTTCATGTAATAGCGCCTCGATGTCTATGGGCTGCAGTGCGCTCTATAAATGTAAAAAATAAATAAAAAATAAATAAATCTCTCTGTGAAGCAAAACATCCTCTGACTTGGGGTGAAACAGAGATCTAATGTGCCAATGGAAGGCAACATGGAAATTTAGTTTCCTGCTCTCAGAGGAAGGAGGGTCGACAGCCCAATGGGTTAATGCACCTACTGCAGCCTCCTATGTGTAGCCTGCAGGCGACACATTCAGTTGCCGGTGAGATGCTGATACAGGTTTGCTTGCTATGCAGGGGCCGGTGGTCACATCACAGCACCTCGAGAAGGTGTCCTGTTTGAGTCCTGGTGCAATTATGGTATCAACCATGACCTGTAGATTACACCTTTTACACCCGTTTTTTCCAGTCAGTTGGGGCCAGAGAGACAAGCTTGTGTATGGGTGTTACCAAGGCCAGAGTGCCGAAAACAGAGGCACAATTGTTAGTGGGAACGCAGGTATTGAAGGGGCATTAGCTGTTGGCTGATCGCGCAGGGCAATCCATCCCCATTTTCAATAAAAACATTTTTTTTAAATTAAAAAAATTACCCAAGAGACACCGGACATTGGATTAGAACTCAGGTCTCCAACATTGCAAGACAAAGCACTTACCACTTGAGCCACTGGTGGCTGTGCTTCTGAGAGATGCATTGGGGCGTAAATATCTTTCGTCTGCATGCCCCTGTGAGCATGCCCATGTCAGCATGCCCATTTGCATTGTCAAACATGTTCACTGCAGAAAATGAGGATAGAACATCTGGCCCCCGCTCCTCCAAATATCAGCTAACTGCAGTCGCCTCGAGGTTAAGTGCTTGCGTTACAGCGTTGGGGGCATGGGTTTAAGTCCTGCTTTCGGCACATAAACGGAATAGTTGCGTAATCTCCTTGTACAGTTGTGGGTACCCACACTCCTTCTAAAAGGTTCAGTGGTTATGAAAAGAGGTCCTTGGAAAAGGGAGGGTGGAAGAAAGCAGAGAGGCAGGGCTGAGGAGGTGCAGGGTAAATAAAGGAGGAGGTGGGGCAGGGCTGGATGAATGGGTCCCTGTGGAGAGGGGGCGGGTCTGGGGGAGTGGGGGTAGGACTAGAAGGATATGGTGCAGGTTCCCTGGTAAAAGGAGGGTGGAAGAAAGCAGAGGTGGGACTGTGGTGGTGAGAAAGTGTGGCAGTTGGGGTCCATTCCACACCCTCTCCGCTGGGCCTCCTTTCCCCACATTAAGACCCTCCTTTACACACCCTTTCCTCCACAATTCTGGGCCCTCTTCCCCCCATGACACCGTTCCCAGGGACAACTTATTCGCTGTCACCCCAGGGCCCACTTTATGCCCTCTAGACCTACCCCCTCCTCCTCTTCTCCACAGGGACCCATTCATCCAGCCCTACCTCCCCCTACTTTATTTACCGGCCACTTCCTCGCCTCGACATCCCGCTTCTCTGTTTTCTTCCACCCTCCCTTTACCAGGGAACTCATTACATTACATAGCCACTGAACCTTTTAGGAGTGTGGGTACCCACCACTGTACAAGGAGATTACCCAACTATTCTGTTTATGTGCCGAAAGCAGTACTCGAACCCAGGCCCCCCCAGCGCTGTAACGCAAGCACTTAACCTCTATGCCACTGCAGTTAGCTGGTATTTGTTGGAGCGGGGGAGGGGGGACAGATGTTCTATCCTCCTTGGTTTCAGTGAACATGTTTCACAATGCAAATGGGTATGCTCACAGGGGCATGCAGGAGAAAGATATATACGCCCAAAAGCGACTAGAAAGCATGGCAATCAGTGGCTCAAGCTGTAAATCCTTGGTCTTGCAATGCTGGAGACCTGAGTTCTAATCCAATGTCCGGTATCTCTTGGGCATTCTTTTTTTCATTTAAAAAAAATGTTTTTATTGAAAATTGGGATGCATTGCCCTGCCCGATCAGCCAACAGCTAACGCCCCTTCAATACATGTGTTCCCACTAACAGTTGTGCCTTTGTATTCTGCACTCTGGCCTTAGTAACACCCATACACAAGCTTGTCTCTCTGGCCCCAACTGACTGGAAAAAACGAGGGGAAAAGGTGCAATCTCGGGGTCATGGCTGATTCCATAATTGCACTGGGACTCAAACAGCACACCTTCTCGAGGTGCTGTGAGGTGACCACCGGCACCTGCATATCAAGCAAACCTGTATCAGCATCTCACCAGCAACTGAATGTGTCGCCTGCAAGGTACACATAGGAGGCTGCAGTAGGTGCATTAACCCATTGGGCTGTCGACCCTCCTTCCTCTGAGAGCAGGAAACTGCATTTCCATGTTGACTTACTTTGGCACATTAGATCTATCTTTCACCCCAATTCAGAGGATGCTTTGCTTCACGGAGAGATGATAATCATTGTGAGGTGTGAGCCACTAATAGCTAAGCAGGTCAGTTAAATCTTTGACCTTGTCATTGGGGTGTATTGTTATGCGCAGGGCAGCAGTCTTATGCCCTCTGCTACTGTACGCTTTCGTATTGGTGCTTGTTCATGATTCTAAAATGTAAACAGTCTGCTCTCAAAAGTGAAAGATTTGAAAGACTCTTGCTGTAACAAGCCTTTCCCACTCTTTGCCCTGGCGGTGAGAGAGCTGCTTTCTGCCTTTAACTTCCCCAATTGTGGAGTGGCTGGCTCCACCACTGACAACCAGTGCCTAATCCTGGAGGAAAACGGACAGAGGTCTGCGCCCTGCATCCTCCATGCGTCCCTAACGCTCCCAAACGCGACCACACCCCATACGGGCACAGCCCTATGTCCTATGCAGCCCCTCTGGTGAAGCCACCCACACAATTTAGGGTTAGGATCTGTGCTCTTCCACGTAGGCCTGGCCACCTAGGCCCCAGAAAGTGTCACAGCCTGCTTTATAAACCTTAGTGACGGTGGCCTAGGTGAAGATGATGTTGATGGAATACTGATGCCTTTTGCCTCCCAGAAGCCACCTGGGAGCATAGTAAAATGAAGGGGTTTTCCTGCTCTGCTGCCCTGTGTTTGCCCTCTGCCTAAGTGACATTCATTCTGGGCTCTCCAGGCAAATGTATCCATCTGGGAGAGAGCTAGGAATAGGACGTCTCTTTCTGCAGGCACAGTGGGGAAGACTCAGAGAGCTACATGCCTGAGACATCTTTCCTTGTCCCTCGCTCATTGTTCTGTTCCCTAACTTCTAACTCTCTGCCAGGCCAGGCCCTGTTTCTTTTACTGCCAACCCCCCTGACCCCTCATCTTTCACCTACTTCCCGCTCTATTATGCCTTCTCCTTTTTTACTCTCTTCTATGGCCCTTTGAAAAGGAATGCAGGCCTAGCTAAGCCTCGTGAAGGAAATCTACCAACAAAAGATGCATGGGAGGTGCTGTGAGACGAGTAAGAAGGGATGAAGGGGTGATGGGTTGTTGAGTTGGGAAGCACCAGAGGCGTAGCCAGGATTTTCTAGCAAATGGGGTCTGAAGCTAATGTAGTTGGGCCCACTGCAATGACAAAAATCTCTTTAAATGCCCACACAGAGCTGCTGAGTGGGCATTTACAGATTTTGGGTGGGCCTTTCCCCTCAGGCCCTACCCTGCCTACGCCTCTGCACTCTCACCCCCAGGGCAAAGAGTAGGAAAGGCTTGCTACAGCAAGAGTCTTTCAAATCTTTCACTTTTGGGAGCAGAGTGTTTACATTTAAAAATCATGAACAAGCAGCATTAAGAAACCATACAGTAGCAGAGGACAGAGGACTGCCCTGCGCATGTCAATACACCCCAATGACAAAAGCAAAGATTTAACTGACCTGCTTAGCTATTAGCGGCTCACACATCACAATGATTATCATCTCAGACCCTTCCTATCCTCACAAAATGGCCTCACTATTGCTAGGGCCATCATAGGATCTAGGTTGGACTACTGCAACGCACTCCTTGGTGGGACCTCCGGAAAAAACATCGCTAAACTCCAGCTTGCCCAGAACAACGCCCTCAGGGCCGCTACAGGTTTTTCCAGGAAAGACCACATTTCTGACCTTAGGAGGCAGGTCCACTGGCTGCCCATTAGGCAGAGGATCATCTTTAAAATCCTCTCCCTCACCCATAAATGCCTCCATGACCTTGCTCCCCCCTGCCTTGCCCAGAGAATTTCACGACCCACCTCGGCCAGGTCCACCAGATCTGCCTACACCAACCTGATTTCTACTCCCAAGACTTGTAGAGTACGTGCGGGCGGCTCGAGCTTCTCAGCCCTAGCAGCCTCACACTGGAACGCCCTACCTTCGCTCCTCAGGGGGATTGACTCTCACCTAGCCTTCCGCAAAGCCTTAAAAACCAGGCTGTTTGTCTAAACCTTCCTGCCTTTATATTTACAGGCTTACGAACGTCATTTGTAACTATGCTCCGCTCTTCTCTCTGTAACTAAGTACCTTATGTTTCCTATGTTTACACAATCTTGCTGCTTACGCCTTCATGTAATAGCGCCTCGATGTCTATGGGCTGCAGTGCGCTCTATAAATGTAAAAAATAAATAAAAAATAAATAAATCTCTCTGTGAAGCAAAACATCCTCTGACTTGGGGTGAAACAGAGATCTAATGTGCCAATGGAAGGCAACATGGAAATTTAGTTTCCTGCTCTCAGAGGAAGGAGGGTCGACAGCCCAATGGGTTAATGCACCTACTGCAGCCTCCTATGTGTAGCCTGCAGGCGACACATTCAGTTGCCGGTGAGATGCTGATACAGGTTTGCTTGCTATGCAGGGGCCGGTGGTCACATCACAGCACCTCGAGAAGGTGTCCTGTTTGAGTCCTAGTGCAATTATGGTATCAACCATGACCTGTAGATTACACCTTTTACACCCGTTTTTTCCAGTCAGTTGGGGCCAGAGAGACAAGCTTGTGTATGGGTGTTACCAAGGCCAGAGTGCCGAAAACAGAGGCACAATTGTTAGTGGGAACGCAGGTATTGAAGGGGCATTAGCTGTTGGCTGATCGCGCAGGGCAATCCATCCCCATTTTCAATAAAAACATTTTTTTTAAATTAAAAAAATTACCCAAGAGACACCGGACATTGGATTAGAACTCAGGTCTCCAACATTGCAAGACAAAGCACTTACCACTTGAGCCACTGGTGGCTGTGCTTCTGAGAGATGCATTGGGGCGTAAATATCTTTCGTCTGCATGCCCCTGTGAGCATGCCCATGTCAGCATGCCCATTTGCATTGTCAAACATGTTCACTGCAGAAAATGAGGATAGAACATCTGGCCCCCGCTCCTCCAAATATCAGCTAACTGCAGTCGCCTCGAGGTTAAGTGCTTGCGTTACAGCGTTGGGGGCATGGGTTTAAGTCCTGCTTTCGGCACATAAACGGAATAGTTGCGTAATCTCCTTGTACAGTTGTGGGTACCCACACTCCTTCTAAAAGGTTCAGTGGTTATGAAAAGAGGTCCTTGGAAAAGGGAGGGTGGAAGAAAGCAGAGAGGCAGGGCTGAGGAGGTGCAGGGTAAATAAAGGAGGAGGTGGGGCAGGGCTGGATGAATGGGTCCCTGTGGAGAGGGGGCGGGTCTGGGGGAGTGGGGGTAGGACTAGAAGGATATGGTGCAGGTTCCCTGGTAAAAGGAGGGTGGAAGAAAGCAGAGGTGGGACTGTGGTGGTGAGAAAGTGTGGCAGTTGGGGTCCATTCCACACCCTCTCCGCTGGGCCTCCTTTCCCCACATTAAGACCCTCCTTTACACACCCTTTCCTCCACAATTCTGGGCCCTCTTCCCCCCATGACACCGTTCCCAGGGACGACTTATTCGCTGTCACCCCAGGGCCCACTTTATGCCCTCTAGACCTACCCCCTCCTCCTCTTCTCCACAGGGACCCATTCATCCAGCCCTACCTCCCCCTACTTTATTTACCGGCCACTTCCTCGCCTCGACATCCCGCTTCTCTGTTTTCTTCCACCCTCCCTTTACCAGGGAACTCATTACATTACATAGCCACTGAACCTTTTAGGAGTGTGGGTACCCACCACTGTACAAGGAGATTACCCAACTATTCTGTTTATGTGCCGAAAGCAGTACTCGAACCCAGGCCCCCCCAGCGCTGTAACGCAAGCACTTAACCTCTATGCCACTGCAGTTAGCTGGTATTTGTTGGAGCGGGGGAGGGGGGACAGATGTTCTATCCTCCTTGGTTTCAGTGAACATGTTTCACAATGCAAATGGGTATGCTCACAGGGGCATGCAGGAGAAAGATATATACGCCCAAAAGCGACTAGAAAGCATGGCAATCAGTGGCTCAAGCTGTAAATCCTTGGTCTTGCAATGCTGGAGACCTGAGTTCTAATCCAATGTCCGGTATCTCTTGGGCATTCTTTTTTTCATTTAAAAAAAAATGTTTTTATTGAAAATTGGGATGCATTGCCCTGCCCGATCAGCCAACAGCTAACGCCCCTTCAATACATGTGTTCCCACTAACAGTTGTGCCTTTGTATTCTGCACTCTGGCCTTAGTAACACCCATACACAAGCTTGTCTCTCTGGCCCCAACTGACTGGAAAAAACGAGGGGAAAAGGTGCAATCTCGGGGTCATGGCTGATTCCATAATTGCACTGGGACTCAAACAGCACACCTTCTCGAGGTGCTGTGAGGTGACCACCGGCACCTGCATATCAAGCAAACCTGTATCAGCATCTCACCAGCAACTGAATGTGTCGCCTGCAAGGTACACATAGGAGGCTGCAGTAGGTGCATTAACCCATTGGGCTGTCGACCCTCCTTCCTCTGAGAGCAGGAAACTGCATTTCCATGTTGACTTACTTTGGCACATTAGATCTATCTTTCACCCCAATTCAGAGGATGCTTTGCTTCACGGAGAGATGATAATCATTGTGAGGTGTGAGCCACTAATAGCTAAGCAGGTCAGTTAAATCTTTGACCTTGTCATTGGGGTGTATTGTTATGCGCAGGGCAGCAGTCTTATGCCCTCTGCTACTGTACGCTTTCGTATTGGTGCTTGTTCATGATTCTAAAATGTAAACAGTCTGCTCTCAAAAGTGAAAGATTTGAAAGACTCTTGCTGTAACAAGCCTTTCCCACTCTTTGCCCTGGCGGTGAGAGAGCTGCTTTCTGCCTTTAACTTCCCCAATTGTGGAGTGGCTGGCTCCACCACTGACAACCAGTGCCTAATCCTGGAGGAAAACGGACAGAGGTCTGCGCCCTGCATCCTCCATGCGTCCCTAACGCTCCCAAACGCGACCACACCCCATACGGGCACAGCCCTATGTCCTATGCAGCCCCTCTGGTGAAGCCACCCACACAATTTAAGGTTAGGATCTGTGCTCTTCCACGTAGGCCTGGCCACCTAGGCCCCAGAAAGTGTCACAGCCTGCTTTATAAACCTTAGTGACGGTGGCCTAGGTGAAGATGATGTTGATGGAATACTGATGCCTTTTGCCTCCCAGAAGCCACCTGGGAGCATAGTAAAATGAAGGGGTTTTCCTGCTCTGCTGCCCTGTGTTTGCCCTCTGCCTAAGTGACATTCATTCTGGGCTCTCCAGGCAAATGTATCCATCTGGGAGAGAGCTAGGAATAGGACGTCTCTTTCTGCAGGCACAGTGGGGAAGACTCAGAGAGCTACATGCCTGAGACATCTTTCCTTGTCCCTCGCTCATTGTTCTGTTCCCTAACTTCTAACTCTCTGCCAGGCCAGGCCCTGTTTCTTTTACTGCCAACCCCCCTGACCCCTCATCTTTCACCTACTTCCCGCTCTATTATGCCTTCTCCTTTTTTACTCTCTTCTATGGCCCTTTGAAAAGGAATGCAGGCCTAGCTAAGCCTCGTGAAGGAAATCTACCAACAAAAGATGCATGGGAGGTGCTGTGAGACGAGTAAGAAGGGATGAAGGGGTGATGGGTTGTTGAGTTGGGAAGCACCAGAGGCGTAGCCAGGATTTTCTAGCAAATGGGGTCTGAAGCTAATGTAGTTGGGCCCACTGCAATGACAAAAATCTCTTTAAATGCCCACACAGAGCTGCTGAGTGGGCATTTACAGATTTTGGGTGGGCCTTTCCCCTCAGGCCCTACCCTGCCTACGCCTCTGCACTCTCACCCCCAGGGCAAAGAGTAGGAAAGGCTTGCTACAGCAAGAGTCTTTCAAATCTTTCACTTTTGGGAGCAGAGTGTTTACATTTAAAAATCATGAACAAGCAGCATTAAGAAACCATACAGTAGCAGAGGACAGAGGACTGCCCTGCGCATGTCAATACACCCCAATGACAAAAGCAAAGATTTAACTGACCTGCTTAGCTATTAGCGGCTCACACATCACAATGATTATCATCTCAGACCCTTCCTATCCTCACAAAATGGCCTCACTATTGCTAGGGCCATCATAGGATCTAGGTTGGACTACTGCAACGCACTCCTTGGTGGGACCTCCGGAAAAAACATCGCTAAACTCCAGCTTGCCCAGAACAACGCCCTCAGGGCCGCTACAGGTTTTTCCAGGAAAGACCACATTTCTGACCTTAGGAGGCAGGTCCACTGGCTGCCCATTAGGCAGAGGATCATCTTTAAAATCCTCTCCCTCACCCATAAATGCCTCCATGACCTTGCTCCCCCCTGCCTTGCCCAGAGAATTTCACGACCCACCTCGGCCAGGTCCACCAGATCTGCCTACACCAACCTGATTTCTACTCCCAAGACTTGTAGAGTACGTGCGGGCGGCTCGAGCTTCTCAGCCCTAGCAGCCTCACACTGGAACGCCCTACCTTCGCTCCTCAGGGGGATTGACTCTCACCTAGCCTTCCGCAAAGCCTTAAAAACCAGGCTGTTTGTCTAAACCTTCCTGCCTTTATATTTACAGGCTTACGAACGTCATTTGTAACTATGCTCCGCTCTTCTCTCTGTAACTAAGTACCTTATGTTTCCTATGTTTACACAATCTTGCTGCTTACGCCTTCATGTAATAGCGCCTCGATGTCTATGGGCTGCAGTGCGCTCTATAAATGTAAAAAATAAATAAAAAATAAATAAATCTCTCTGTGAAGCAAAACATCCTCTGACTTGGGGTGAAACAGAGATCTAATGTGCCAATGGAAGGCAACATGGAAATTTAGTTTCCTGCTCTCAGAGGAAGGAGGGTCGACAGCCCAATGGGTTAATGCACCTACTGCAGCCTCCTATGTGTAGCCTGCAGGCGACACATTCAGTTGCCGGTGAGATGCTGATACAGGTTTGCTTGCTATGCAGGGGCCGGTGGTCACATCACAGCACCTCGAGAAGGTGTCCTGTTTGAGTCCTAGTGCAATTATGGTATCAACCATGACCTGTAGATTACACCTTTTACACCCGTTTTTTCCAGTCAGTTGGGGCCAGAGAGACAAGCTTTTGTATGGGTGTTACCAAGGCCAGAGTGCCGAAAACAGAGGCACAATTGTTAGTGGGAACGCAGGTATTGAAGGGGCATTAGCTGTTGGCTGATCGCGCAGGGCAATCCATCCCCATTTTCAATAAAAACATTTTTTTTAAATTAAAAAAATTACCCAAGAGACACCGGACATTGGATTAGAACTCAGGTCTCCAACATTGCAAGACAAAGCACTTACCACTTGAGCCACTGGTGGCTGTGCTTCTGAGAGATGCATTGGGGCGTAAATATCTTTCGTCTGCATGCCCCTGTGAGCATGCCCATGTCAGCATGCCCATTTGCATTGTCAAACATGTTCACTGCAGAAAATGAGGATAGAACATCTGGCCCCCGCTCCTCCAAATATCAGCTAACTGCAGTCGCCTCGAGGTTAAGTGCTTGCGTTACAGCGTTGGGGGCATGGCTTTAAGTCCTGCTTTCGGCACATAAACTGAATAGTTGCGTAATCTCCTTGTACAGTTGTGGGTACCCACACTCCTTCTAAAAGGTTCAGTGGTTATGAAAAGAGGTCCTTGGAAAAGGGAGGGTGGAAGAAAGCAGAGAGGCAGGGCTGAGGAGGTGCAGGGTAAATAAAGGAGGAGGTGGGGCAGGGCTGGATGAATGGGTCCCTGTGGAGAGGGGGCGGGTCTGGGGGAGTGGGGGTAGGACTAGAAGGATATGGTGCAGGTTCCCTGGTAAAAGGAGGGTGGAAGAAAGCAGAGGTGGGACTGTGGTGGTGAGAAAGTGTGGCAGTTGGGGTCCATTCCACACGCTCTCCGCTGGGCCTCCTTTCCCCACATTAGGACCCTCCTTTACACACCCATTCCTCCACAATTCTGGGCCCTCTTCCCCCCATGACACCGTTCCCAGGGCCGACTTATTCGCTGTCACCCCAGGGCCCACTTTATGCCCTCTAGACCTACCCCCTCCTCCTCTTCTCCACAGGGACCCATTCATCCAGCCCTACCTCCCCCTACTTTATTTACCGGCCACTTCCTCGCCTCCACATCCCGCTTCTCTGCTTTCTTCCACCCTCCCTTTACCAGGGAACTCATTACACTACATAGCCACTGAACCTTTTAGGAGTGTGGGTACCCACCACTGTACAAGGAGATTACCCAACTATTCTGTTTATGTGCCGAAAGCAGTACTCGAACCCAGGCCCCCCCAGCGCTGTAACGCAAGCACTTAACCTCTATGCCACTGCAGTTAGCTGGTATTTGTTGGAGCGGGGGAGGGGGGACAGATGTTCTATCCTCCTTGGTTTCAGTGAACATGTTTCACAATGCAAATGGGTATGCTCACAGGGGCATGCAGGAGAAAGATATATACGCCCAAAAGCGACCCTCGAAAGCATGGCAATCAGTGGCTCAAGCTGTAAATCCTTGGTCTTGCAATGCTGGAGACCTGAGTTCTAATCCAATGTCCGGTATCTCTTGGGCATTCTTTTTTTCATTTAAACAAAATGTTTTTATTGAAAATTGAGATGCATTGCCCTGCCCGATCAGCCAACAGCTAACGCCCCTTCAATACATGTGTTCCCACTAACAGTTGTGCCTTTGTATTCTGCACTCTGGCCTTAGTAACACCCATACACAAGCTTGTCTCTCTGGCCCCAACTGACTGGAAAAAACGAGGGGAAAAGGTGCAATCTGGGGGTCATGGCTGATTCCATAATTGCACTGGGACTCAAACAGCACACCTTCTCGAGGTGCTGTGAGGTGACCACCGGCACCTGCATATCAAGCAAACCTGTATCAGCATCTCACCAGCAACTGAATGTGTCGCCTGCAAGGTACACATAGGAGGCTGCAGTAGGTGCATTAACCCATTGGGCTGTCGACCCTCCTTCCTCTGAGAGCAGGAAACTGCATTTCCATGTTGACTTACTTTGGCACATTAGATCTATCTTTCACCCCAATTCAGAGGATGCTTTGCTTCACGGAGAGATGATAATCATTGTGAGGTGTGAGCCACTAATAGCTAAGCAGGTCAGTTAAATCTTTGACCTTGTCATTGGGGTGTATTGTTATGCGCAGGGCAGCAGTCTTATGCCCTCTGCTACTGTACGCTTTCGTATTGGTGCTTGTTCATGATTCTAAAATGTAAACAGTCTGCTCTCAAAAGTGAAAGATTTGAAAGACTCTTGCTGTAACAAGCCTTTCCCACTCTTTGCCCTGGCGGTGAGAGAGCTGCTTTCTGCCTTTAACTTCCCCAATTGTGGAGTGGCTGGCTCCACCACTGACAACCAGTGCCTAATCCTGGAGGAAAACGGACAGAGGTCTGCGCCCTGCATCCTCCATGCGTCCCTAACGCTCCCAAACGCGACCACACCCCATACGGGCACAGCCCTATGTCCTATGCAGCCCCTCTGGTGAAGCCACCCACACAATTTAGGGTTAGGATCTGTGCTCTTCCACGTAGGCCTGGCCACCTAGGCCCCAGAAAGTGTCACAGCCTGCTTTATAAACCTTAGTGACGGTGGCCTAGGTGAAGATGATGTTGATGGAATACTGATGCCTTTTGCCTCCCAGAAGCCACCTGGGAGCATAGTAAAATGAAGGGGTTTTCCTGCTCTGCTGCCCTGTGTTTGCCCTCTGCCTAAGTGACATTCATTCTGGGCTCTCCAGGCAAATGTATCCATCTGGGAGAGAGCTAGGAATAGGACGTCTCTTTCTGCAGGCACAGTGGGGAAGACTCAGAGAGCTACATGCCTGAGACATCTTTCCTTGTCCCTCGCTCATTGTTCTGTTCCCTAACTTCTAACTCTCTGCCAGGCCAGGCCCTGTTTCTTTTACTGCCAACCCCCCTGACCCCTCATCTTTCACCTACATCCCGCTCTATTATGCCTTCTCCTTTTTTACTCTCTTCTATGGCCCTTTGAAAAGGAATGCAGGCCTAGCTAAGCCTCGTGAAGGAAATCTACCAACAAAAGATGCATGGGAGGTGCTGTGAGACGAGTAAGAAGGGATGAAGGGGTGATGGGTTGTTGAGTTGGGAAGCACCAGAGGCGTAGCCAGGATTTTCTAGCAAATGGGGTCTGAAGCTAATGTAGTTGGGCCCACTGCAATGACAAAAATCTCTTTAAATGCCCACACAGAGCTGCTGAGTGGGCATTTACAGATTTTGGGTGGGCCTTTCCCCTCAGGCCCTACCCTGCCTACGCCTCTGCACTCTCACCCCCAGGGAAAAGAGTAGGAAAGGCTTGCTACAGCAAGAGTCTTTCAAATCTTTCACTTTTGGGAGCAGAGTGTTTACATTTAAAAATCATGAACAAGCAGCATTAAGAAACCATACAGTAGCAGAGGACAGAGGACTGCCCTGCGCATGTCAATACACCCCAATGACAAAAGCAAAGATTTAACTGACCTGCTTAGCTATTAGCGGCTCACACCTCACAATGATTATCATCTCAGACCCTTCCTATCCTCACAAAATGGCCTCACTATTGCTAGGGCCATCATAGGATCTAGGTTGGACTACTGCAACGCACTCCTTGGTGGGACCTCCGGAAAAAACATCGCTAAACTCCAGCTTGCCCAGAACAACGCCCTCAGGGCCGCTACAGGTTTTTCCAGGAAAGACCACATTTCTGACCTTAGGAGGCAGGTCCACTGGCTGCCCATTAGGCAGAGGATCATCTTTAAAATCCTCTCCCTCACCCATAAATGCCTCCATGACCTTGCTCCCCCCTACCTTGCCCAGAGAATTTCACGACCCACCTCGGCCAGGTCCACCAGATCTGCCTACACCAACCTGATTTCTACTCCCAAGACTTGTAGAGTACGTGCGGGCGGCTCGAGCTTCTCAGCCCTAGCAGCCTCACACTGGAACGCCCTACCTTCGCTCCTCAGGGGGATTGACTCTCACCTAGCCTTCCGCAAAGCCTTAAAAACCAGGCTGTTTGTCTAAACCTTCCTGCCTTTATATTTACAGGCTTACGAACGTCATTTGTAACTATGCTCCGCTCTTCTCTCTGTAACTAAGTACCTTATGTTTCCTATGTTTACACAATCTTGCTGCTTACGCCTTCATGTAATAGTGCCTCGATGTCTATGGGCTGCAGTGCGCTCTATAAATGTAAAAAATAAATAAAAAATAAATAAATCTCTCTGTGAAGCAAAACATCCTCTGACTTGGGGTGAAACAGAGATCTAATGTGCCAATGGAAGGCAACATGGAAATTTAGTTTCCTGCTCTCAGAGGAAGGAGGGTCGACAGCCCAATGGGTTAATGCACCTACTGCAGCCTCCTATGTGTAGCCTGCAGGCGACACATTCAGTTGCCGGTGAGATGCTGATACAGGTTTGCTTGCTATGCAGGGGCCGGTGGTCACATCACAGCACCTCGAGAAGGTGTCCTGTTTGAGTCCTAGTGCAATTATGGTATCAACCATGACCTGTAGATTACACCTTTTACACCCGTTTTTTCCAGTCAGTTGGGGCCAGAGAGACAAGCTTGTGTATGGGTGTTACCAAGGCCAGAGTGCCGAAAACAGAGGCACAATTGTTAGTGGGAACGCAGGTATTGAAGGGGCATTAGCTGTTGGCTGATCGCGCAGGGCAATCCATCCCCATTTTCAATAAAAACATTTTTTTTTAAATTAAAAAAATTACCCAAGAGACACCGGACATAGGATTAGAATTCAGGTCTCCAACATTGCAAGACAAAGCACTTACCACTTGAGCCACTGGTGGCTGTGCTTCTGAGAGTTGCATTTGGGCGTATATATCTTTCTTCTGCATGCCCCTGTGAGCATGCCCATGTCAGCATGCCCATTTGCATTGTCAAACATGTTCACTGCAGAAAATGAGGATAGAACATCTGGCCCCCGCTCCTCCAAATATCAGCTAACTGCAGTCGCCTCGAGGTTAAGTGCTTGCGTTACAGCGTTGGGGGCATGGGTTTAAGTCCTGCTTTCGGCACATAAACGGAATAGTTGCGTAATCTCCTTGTACAGTTGTGGGTACCCACACTCCTTCTAAAAGGTTCAGTGGTTATGAAAAGAGGTCCTTGGAAAAGGGAGGGTGGAAGAAAGCAGAGAGGCAGGACTGAGGAAGCGCAGGGTAAATAAAGGAAGAGGTGGGGCAGGCTAAAGGGAGTGGTAGGGCTGGATGAATGGGTCCCTGTGGAGAGGGGGCGGGTCTGGGTGAGTGGGGGTAGGACTAGAAGGATATGGTGCAGGTTCCCTGGTAAAAGGAGGGTGGAAGAAAGCAGAGGTGGGACTGTGGTGGTGAGAAAGTGTGGCCGTTGGGGTCCATTCCACACGCTCTCCGCTGGGCCTCCTTTCCCCACATTAGGACCCTCCTTTACACACCCATTCCTCCACAATTCTGGGCCCTCTTCCCCCCATGACACCGTTCCCAGGGCCGACTTATTCGCTGTCTCCCCAGGGCCCACTTAATGCCCTCTAGACCTACCCCCTCCTCCTCTTCTCCACAGGGACCCATTCATCCAGCCCTACCTCCCCCTACTTTATTTACCGGCCACTTCCTCGCCTCCACATCCCGCTTCTCTGCTTTCTTTCACCCTCCCTTTACCAGGGAACTCATTACATTACATAGCCACTGAACCTTTTAGGAGTGTGGGTACCCACCACTGTACAAGGAGATTACCCAACTATTCTGTTTATGTGCCGAAAGCAGTACTCGAACCCAGGCCCCCCCAGCGCTGTAACGCAAGCACTTAACCTCTAGGCCACTGCAGTTAGCTGGTATTTGGTGGAGTGGGGGAGGGGGGACAGATGTTCTATCCTCCTTGGTTTCAGTGAACATGTTTCACAATGCAAATGGGTATGCTCACAGGGGCATGCAGGAGAAAGATATATACGCCCAAAAGCGACCCTCAGAAGCATGGCAATCAGTGGCTCAAGCTGTAAATCCTTGGTCTTGCAATGCTGGAGACCTGAGTTCTAATCCAATGTCCAGTATCTCTTGGGCATTTTTTTTCATTTAAAAAAAAATGTTTTTATTGAAAATTGGGATGCATTGCCCTGCCCGATCAGCCAACAGCTAACGCCCCTTCAATACATGTGTTCCCACTAACAGTTGTGCCTTTGTATTCTGCACTCTGGCCTTAGTAACACCCATACACAAGCTTGTCTCTCTGGCCCCAACTGACTGGAAAAACCGAGGGGAAAAGGTGTAATCTGGGGGTCATGGCTGATTCCATAATTGCACTGGGACTCAAACAGCACACCTTCTCGAGGTGCTGTGAGGTGACCACCGGCCCCTGCATAGCAAGCAAACCTGTATCAGCATCTCACCAGCAACTGAATGTGTCGCCTGCAAGGTACACATAGGAGGCTGCAGTAGGTGCATTAACCCATTGGGCTGTCGTCCCTCCTTCCTCTGAGAGCAGGAAACTGCATTTCCATGTTGACTTACTTTGGCACATTAGATCTATCTTTCACCCCAATTCAGAGGATGTTTTGCTTCACGGAGAGATGATAATCATTGTGAGGTGTGAGCCACTAATAGCTAAGCAGGTCAGTTAAATCTTTGACCTTGTCATTGGGGTGTATTGTTATGCGCAGGGCAGCAGTCTTATGCCCTCTGCTACTGTACGCTTTCGTATTGGTGCTTATTCATGATTCTAAAATGTAAACAGTCTGCTCTCCAAAGTGAAAGATTTGAAAGACTCTTGCTGTAACAAGCCTTTCCCACTCTTTGCCCTGGCGGTGAGAGAGCTGCTTTCTGCCTTTAACTTCCCCAATTGTGGAGTGGCTGGCTCCACCACTGACAACCAGTGCCTAATCCTGGAGGAAAACGGACAGAGGTCTGCGCCCTGCATCCTCCATGCGTCCCTAACGCTCCCAAACGCGACCACACCCCATACGGGCACAGCCCTATGTCCTATGCAGCCCCTCTGGTGAAGCCACCCACACAATTTAGGGTTAGGATCTGTGCTCTTCCACGTAGGCCTGGCCACCTAGGCCCCAGAAAGTGTCACAGCCTGCTTTATAAACCTTAGTGACGGTGGCCTAGGTGAAGATGATGTTGATGGAATACTGATGCCTTTTGCCTCCCAGAAGCCACATGGGAGCATAGTAAAATGAAGGGGTGTTCCTGCTCTGCTGCCCTGTGTTTGCCCTCTGCCTAAGTGACATTCATTCTGGGCTCTCCAGGCAAATGTATCCATCTGGGAGAGAGCTAGGAATAGGACGTCTCTTTCTGCAGGCACAGTGGGGAAGACTCAGAGAGCTACATGCCTGAGACATCTTTCCTTGTCCCTCGCTCATTGTTCTGTTCCCTAACTTCTAACTCTCTGCCAGGCCAGGCCCTGTTTCTTTTACTGCCAACCCCCCTGACCCCTCATCTTTCACCTACTTCCCGCTCTATTATGCCTTCTCCTTTTTTACTCTCTTCTATGGCCCTTTGAAAAGGAATGCAGGCCTAGCTAAGCCTCGTGAAGGAAATCTACCAACAAAAGATGCATGGGAGGTGCTGTGAGACGAGTAAGAAGGGATGAAGGGGTGATGGGTTGTTGAGTTGGGAAGCACCAGAGGCGTAGCCAGGATTTTCTAGCAAATGGGGTCTGAAGCTAATGTAGTTGGGCCCACTGCAATGACAAAAATCTCTTTAAATGCCCACACAGAGCTGCTGAGTGGGCATTTACAGATTTTGGGTGGGCCTTTCCCCTCAGGCCCTACCCTGCCTACGCCTCTGCACTCTCACCCCCAGGGCAAAGAGTAGGAAAGGCTTGCTACAGCAAGAGTCTTTCAAATCTTTCACTTTTGGGAGCAGAGTGTTTACATTTAAAAATCATGAACAAGCAGCATTAAGAAACCATACAGTAGCAGAGGACAGAGGACTGCCCTGCGCATGTCAATACACCCCAATGACAAAAGCAAAGATTTAACTGACCTGCTTAGCTATTAGCGGCTCACACATCACAATGATTATCATCTCAGACCCTTCCTATCCTCACAAAATGGCCTCACTATTGCTAGGGCCATCATAGGATCTAGGTTGGACTACTGCAACGCACTCCTTGGTGGGACCTCCGGAAAAAACATCGCTAAACTCCAGCTTGCCCAGAACAACGCCCTCAGGGCCGCTACAGGTTTTTCCAGGAAAGACCACATTTCTGACCTTAGGAGGCAGGTCCACTGGCTGCCCATTAGGCAGAGGATCATCTTTAAAATCCTCTCCCTTACCCATAAATGCCTCCATGACCTTGCTCCCCCCTGCCTTGCCCAGAGAATTTCACGACCCACCTCGGCCAGGTCACCAGATCTGCCTACACCAACCTGATTTCTACTCCCAAGACTTGTAGAGTACGTGCGGGCGGCTCGAGCTTCTCAGCCCTAGCAGCCTCACACTGGAACGCCCTACCTTCGCTCCTCAGGGGGATTGACTCTCACCTAGCCTTCCGCAAAGCCTTAAAAACCAGGCTGTTTGTCTAAACCTTCCTGCCTTTATATTTACAGGCTTACGAACGTCATTTGTAACTATGCTCCGCTCTTCTCTCTGTAACTAAGTACCTTATGTTTCCTATGTTTACACAATCTTGCTGCTTACGCCTTCATGTAATAGCGCCTCGATGTCTATGGGCTGCAGTGCGCTCTATAAATGTAAAAAATAAATAAAAAATAAATAAATCTCTCTGTGAAGCAAAACATCCTCTGACTTGGGGTGAAACAGAGATCTAATGTGCCAATGGAAGGCAACATGGAAATTTAGTTTCCTGCTCTCAGAGGAAGGAGGGTCGACAGCCCAATGGGTTAATGCACCTACTGCAGCCTCCTATGTGTAGCCTGCAGGCGACACATTCAGTTGCCGGTGAGATGCTGATACAGGTTTGCTTGCTATGCAGGGGCCGGTGGTCACATCACAGCACCTCGAGAAGGTGTCCTGTTTGAGTCCTAGTGCAATTATGGTATCAACCATGACCTGTAGATTACACCTTTTACACCCGTTTTTTCCAGTCAGTTGGGGCCAGAGAGACAAGCTTGTGTATGGGTGTTACCAAGGCCAGAGTGCCGAAAACAGAGGCACAATTGTTAGTGGGAACGCAGGTATTGAAGGGGCATTAGCTGTTGGCTGATCGCGCAGGGCAATCCATCCCCATTTTCAATAAAAACATTTTTTTTTAAATTAAAAAAATTACCCAAGAGACACCGGACATAGGATTAGAACTCAGGTCTCCAACATTGCAAGACAAAGCACTTACCACTTGAGCCACTGGTGGCTGTGCTTCTGAGAGATGCATTGGGGCATAAATATCTTTCGTCTGCATGCCCCTGTGAGCATGCCCATGTCAGCATGCCCATTTGCATTGTCAAACATGTTCACTGCAGAAAATGAGGATAGAACATCTGGCCCCCGCTCCTCCAAATATCAGCTAACTGCAGTCGCCTCGAGGTTAAGTGCTTGCGTTACAGCGTTGGGGGCATGGGTTTAAGTCCTGCTTTCGGCACATAAACGGAATAGTTGCGTAATCTCCTTGTACAGTTGTGGGTACCCACACTCCTTCTAAAAGGTTCAGTGGTTATGAAAAGAGGTCCTTGGAAAAGGGAGGGTGGAAGAAAGCAGAGAGGCAGGGCTGAGGAGGTGCAGGGTAAATAAAGGAGGAGGTGGGGCAGGGCTGGATGAATGGGTCCCTGTGGAGAGGGGGCGGGTCTGGGGGAGTGGGGGTAGGACTAGAAGGATATGGTGCAGGTTCCCTGGTAAAAGGAGGGTGGAAGAAAGCAGAGGTGGGACTGTGGTGGTGAGAAAGTGTGGCAGTTGGGGTCCATTCCACACCCTCTCCGCTGGGCCTCCTTTCCCCACATTAAGACCCTCCTTTACACACCCTTTCCTCCACAATTCTGGGCCCTCTTCCCCCCATGACACCGTTCCCAGGGAGGACTTATTCGCTGTCACCCCAGGGCCCACTTTATGCCCTCTAGACCTACCCCCTCCTCCTCTTCTCCACAGGGACCCATTCATCCAGCCCTACCTCCCCCTACTTTATTTACCGGCCACTTCCTCGCCTCCACATCCCGCTTCTCTGTTTTCTTCCACCCTCCCTTTACCAGGGAACTCATTACATTACATAGCCACTGAACCTTTTAGGAGTGTGGGTACCCACCACTGTACAAGGAGATTACCCAACTATTCTGTTTATGTGCCGAAAGCAGTACTCGAACCCAGGCCCCCCCAGCGCTGTAACGCAAGCACTTAACCTCTATGCCACTGCAGTTAGCTGGTATTTGTTGGAGCGGGGGGGGGGACAGATGTTCTATCCTCCTTGGTTTCAGTGAACATGTTTCACAATGCAAATGGGTATGCTCACAGGGGCATGCAGGAGAAAGATATATACGCCCAAAAGCAACCCTTGAAAGCATGGCAATCAGTGGCTCAAGCTGTAAATCCTTGGTCTTGCAATGCTCGAGACCTGAGTTCTAATCCAATGTCCGGTATCTCTTGGGCATTCTTTTTTTCATTTAAAAAAAATGTTTTTATTGAAAATTGGGATGCATTGCCCTGCCCGATCAGCCAACAGCTAACGCCCCTTCAATACATGTGTTCCCACTAACAGTTGTGCCTTTGTATTCTGCACTCTGGCCTTAGTAACACCCATACACAAGCTTGTCTCTCTGGCCCCAACTGACTGGAAAAAACGAGGGGAAAAGGTGCAATCTGGGGGTCATGGCTGATTCCATAATTGCACTGGGACTCAAACAGCACACCTTATGGAGGTGCTGTGAGGTGACCACCGGCACCTGCATATCAAGCAAACCTGTATCAGCATCTCACCAGCAACTGAATGTGTCGCCTGCAAGGTACACATAGGAGGCTGCAGTAGGTGCATTAACCCATTGGGCTGTCGACCCTCCTTCCTCTGAGAGCAGGAAACTGCATTTCCATGTTGACTTACTTTGGCACATTAGATCTATCTTTCACCCCAATTCAGAGGATGCTTTGCTTCACGGAGAGATGATAATCATTGTGAGGTGTGAGCCACTAATAGCTAAGCAGGTCAGTTAAATCTTTGACCTTGTCATTGGGGTGTATTGTTATGCGCAGGGCAGCAGTCTTATGCCCTCTGCTACTGTACGCTTTCGTATTGGTGCTTGTTCATGATTCTAAAATGTAAACAGTCTGCTCTCAAAAGTGAAAGATTTGAAAGACTCTTGCTGTAACAAGCCTTTCCCACTCTTTGCCCTGGCGGTGAGAGAGCTGCTTTCTGCCTTTAACTTCCCCAATTGTGGAGTGGCTGGCTCCACCACTGACAACCAGTGCCTAATCCTGGAGGAAAACGGACAGAGGTCTGCGCCCTGCATCCTCCATGCGTCCCTAACGCTCCCAAACGCGACCACACCCCATACGGGCACAGCCCTATGTCCTATGCAGCCCCTCTGGTGAAGCCACCCACACAATTTAGGGTTAGGATCTGTGCTCTTCCACGTAGGCCTGGCCACCTAGGCCCCAGAAAGTGTCACAGCCTGCTTTATAAACCTTAGTGACGGTGGCCTAGGTGAAGATGATGTTGATGGAATACTGATGCCTTTTGCCTCCCAGAAGCCACCTGGGAGCATAGTAAAATGAAGGGGTGTTCCTGCTCTGCTGCCCTGTGTTTGCCCTCTGCCTAAGTGACATTCATTCTGGGCTCTCCAGGCAAATGTATCCATCTGGGAGAGAGCTAGGAATAGGACGTCTCTTTCTGCAGGCACAGTGGGGAAGACTCAGAGAGCTACATGCCTGAGACATCTTTCCTTGTCCCTCGCTCATTGTTCTGTTCCCTAACTTCTAACTCTCTGCCAGGCCAGGCCCTGTTTCTTTTACTGCCAACCCCCCTGACCCCTCATCTTTCACCTACTTCCCGCTCTATTATGCCTTCTCCTTTTTTACTCTCTTCTATGGCCCTTTGAAAAGGAATGCAGGCCTAGCTAAGCCTCGTGAAGGAAATCTACCAACAAAAGATGCATGGGAGGTGCTGTGAGATGAGTAAGAAGGGATGAAGGGGTGATGGGTTGTTGAGTTGGGAAGCACCAGAGGCGTAGCCAGGATTTTCTAGCAAATGGGGTCTGAAGCTAATGTAGTTGGGCCCACTGCAATGACAAAAATCTCTTTAAATGCCCACACAGAGCTGCTGAGTGGGCATTTACAGATTTTGGGTGGGCCTTTCCCCTCAGGCCCTACCCTGCCTACGCCTCTGCACTCTCACCCCCAGGGCAAAGAGTAGGAAAGGCTTGCTACAGCAAGAGTCTTTCAAATCTTTCACTTTTGGGAGCAGAGTGTTTACATTTAAAAATCATGAACAAGCAGCATTAAGAAACCATACAGTAGCAGAGGACAGAGGACTGCCCTGCGCATGTCAATACACCCCAATGACAAAAGCAAAGATTTAACTGACCTGCTTAGCTATTAGCGGCTCACACCTCACAATGATTATCATCTCAGACCCTTCCTATCCTCACAAAATGGCCTCACTATTGCTAGGGCCATCATAGGATCTAGGTTGGACTACTGCAACGCACTCCTTGGTGGGACCTCCGGAAAAAACATCGCTAACCTCCAGCTTGCCCAGAACAACGCCCTCAGGGCCGCTACAGGTTTTTCCAGGAAAGACCACATTTCTGACCTTAGGAGGCAGGTCCACTGGCTGCCCATTAGGCAGAGGATCATCTTTAAAATCCTCTCCCTCACCCATAAATGCCTCCATGACCTTGCTCCCCCCTACCTTGCCCAGAGAATTTCACGACCCACCTCGGCCAGGTCCACCAGATCTGCCTACACCAACCTGATTTCTACTCCCAAGACTTGTAGAGTACGTGCGGGCGGCTCGAGCTTCTCAGCCCTAGCAGCCTCACACTGGAACGCCCTACCTTCGCTCCTCAGGGGGATTGACTCTCACCTAGCCTTCCGCAAAGCCTTAAAAACCAGGCTGTTTGTCTAAACCTTCCTGCCTTTATATTTACAGGCTTACGAACGTCATTTGTAACTATGCTCCGCTCTTCTCTCTGTAACTAAGTACCTTATGTTTCCTATGTTTACACAATCTTGCTGCTTACACCTTCATATAATAGCGCCTCGATGTCTATGGGCTGCAGTGCGCTCTATAAATGTAAAAAATAAATAAAAAATAAATAAATCTCTCTGTGAAGCAAAACATCCTCTGACTTGGGGTGAAACAGAGATCTAATGTGCCAATGGAAGGCAACATGGAAATTTAGTTTCCTGCTCTCAGAGGAAGGAGGGTCGACAGCCCAATGGGTTAATGCACCTACTGCAGCCTCCTATGTGTAGCCTGCATGCGACACATTCAGTTGCCGGTGAGATGCTGATACAGGTTTGCTTGCTATGCAGGGGCCGGTGGTCACATCACAGCACCTCGAGAAGGTGTCCTGTTTGAGTCCTAGTGCAATTATGGTATCAACCATGACCTGTAGATTACACCTTTTACACCCGTTTTTTCCAGTCAGTTGGGGCCAGAGAGACAAGCTTGTGTATGTGTGTTACCAAGGCCAGAGTGCCGAAAACAGAGGCACAATTGTTAGTGGGAACGCAGGTATTGAAGGGGCATTAGCTGTTGGCTGATCGCGCAGGGCAATCCATCCCCATTTTCAATAAAAACATTTTTTTTTAAATTAAAAAAATTACCCAAGAGACACCGGATTAGAACTCAGGTCTCCAACATTGCAAGACAAAGCACTTACCACTTGAGCCACTGGTGGCTGTGCTTCTGAGAGATGCATTGGGGCGTAAATATCTTTCGTCTGCATGCCCCTGTGAGCATGCCCATGTCAGCATGCCCATTTGCATTGTCAAACATGTTCACTGCAGAAAATGAGGATAGAACATCTGGCCCCCGCTCCTCCAAATATCAGCTAACTGCAGTCGCCTCGAGGTTAAGTGCTTGCGTTACAGCGTTGGGGGCATGGGTTTAAGTCCTGCTTTCGGCACATAAACGGAATAGTTGCGTAATCTCCTTGTACAGTTGTGGGTACCCACACTCCTTCTAAAAGGTTCAGTGGTTATGAAAAGAGGTCCTTGGAAAAGGGAGGGTGGAAGAAAGCAGAGAGGCAGGACTGAGGAAGCGCAGGGTAAATAAAGGAGGAGGTGGGGCAGGCTAAAGGGAGTGGTAGGGCTGGATGAATGGGTCCCTGTGGAGAGGGGGCGGGTCTGGGTGAGTGGGGGTAGGACTAGAAGGATATGGTGCAGGTTCCCTGGTAAAAGGAGGGTGGAAGAAAGCAGAGGTGGGACTGTGGTGGTGATAAAGTGTGGCAGTTGGGGTCCATTCCACACGCTCTCCGCTGGGCCTCCTTTCCCCACATTAGGACCCTCCTTTACACACCCATTCCTCCACAATTCTGGGCCCTCTTCCCCCCATGACACCGTTCCCAGGGCCGACTTATTCGCTGTCACCCCAGGGCCCACTTTATGCCCTCTAGACCTACCCCCTCCTCCTCTTCTCCACAGGGACCCATTCATCCAGCCCTACCTCCCCCTACTTTATTTACCGGCCACTTCCTCGCCTCCACATCCCGCTTCTCTGCTTTCTTCCACCCTCCCTTTACCAGGGAACTCATTACATTACATAGCCACTGAACCTTTTAGGAGTGTGGGTACCCACCACTGTACAAGGAGATTACCCAACTATTCTGTTTATGTGCCGAAAGCAGTACTCGAACCCAGGCCCCCCCAGCGCTGTAACGCAAGCACTTAACCTCTATGCCACTGCAGTTAGCTGGTATTTGTTGGAGCGGGGGAGGGGGACAGATGTTCTATCCTCCTTGGTTTCAGTGAACATGTTTCACAATGCAGATGGGTATGCTCACAGGGGCATGCAGGAGAAAGATATATACGCCCAAAAGCGACCCTCGAAAGCATGGCAATCAGTGGCTCAAGCTGTAAATCCTTGGTCTTGCAATGCTGGAGACCTGAGTTCTAATCCAATGTCCGGTATCTCTTGGGCATTCTTTTTTTCATTTAAAAAAAATGTTTTTATTGAAAATTGGGATGCATTGCCCTGCCCGATCAGCCAACAGCTAACGCCCCTTCAATACATGTGTTCCCACTAACAGTTGTGCCTTTGTATTCTGCACTCTGGCCTTAGTAACACCCATACACAAGCTTGTCTCTCTGGCCCCAACTGACTGGAAAAAACGAGGGGAAAAGGTGCAATCTGGGGGTCATGGCTGATTCCATAATTGCACTGGGACTCAAACAGCACACCTTCTCGAGGTGCTGTGAGGTGACCACCGGCACCTGCATATCAAGCAAACCTGTATCAGCATCTCACCAGCAACTGAATGTGTCGCCTGCAAGGTACACATAGGAGGCTGCAGTAGGTGCATTAACCCATTGGGCTGTCGACCCTCCTTCCTCTGAGAGCAGGAAACTGCATTTCCATGTTGACTTACTTTGGCACATTAGATCTATCTTTCACCCCAATTCAGAGGATGCTTTGCTTCACGGAGAGATGATAATCATTGTGAGGTGTGAGCCACTAATAGCTAAGCAGGTCAGTTAAATCTTTGACCTTGTCATTGGGGTGTATTGTTATGCGCAGGGCAGCAGTCTTATGCCCTCTGCTACTGTACGCTTTCGTATTGGTGCTTGTTCATGATTCTAAAATGTAAACAGTCTGCTCTCAAAAGTGAAAGATTTGAAAGACTCTTGCTGTAACAAGCCTTTCCCACTCTTTGCCCTGGCGGTGAGAGAGCTGCTTTCTGCCTTTAACTTCCCCAATTGTGGAGTGGCTGGCTCCACCACTGACAACCAGTGCCTAATCCTGGAGGAAAACGGACAGAGGTCTGCGCCCTGCATCCTCCATGCGTCCCTAACGCTCCCAAACGCGACCACACCCCATACGGGCACAGCCCTATGTCCTATGCAGCCCCTCTGGTGAAGCCACCCACACAATTTAGGGTTAGGATCTGTGCTCTTCCACGTAGGCCTGGCCACCTAGGCCCCAGAAAGTGTCACAGCCTGCTTTATAAACCTTAGTGACGGTGGCCTAGGTGAAGATGATGTTGATGGAATACTGATGCCTTTTGCCTCCCAGAAGCCACCTGGGAGCATAGTAAAATGAAGGGGTATTCCTGCTCTGCTGCCCTGTGTTTGCCCTCTGCCTAAGTGACATTCATTCTGGGCTCTCCAGGCAAATGTATCCATCTGGGAGAGAGCTAGGAATAGGACGTCTCTTTCTGCAGGCACAGTGGGGAAGACTCAGAGAGCTACATGCCTGAGACATCTTTCCTTGTCCCTCGCTCATTGTTCTGTTCCCTAACTTCTAACTCTCTGCCAGGCCAGGCCCTGTTTCTTTTACTGCCAACCCCCCTGACCCCTCATCTTTCACCTACTTCCCGCTCTATTATGCCTTCTCCTTTTTTACTCTCTTCTATGGCCCTTTGAAAAGGAATGCAGGCCTAGCTAAGCCTCGTGAAGGAAATCTACCAACAAAAGATGCATGGGAGGTGCTGTGAGACGAGTAAGAAGGGATGAAGGGGTGATGGGTTGTTGAGTTGGGAAGCACCAGAGGCGTAGCCAGGATTTTCTAGCAAATGGGGTCTGAAGCTAATGTAGTTGGGCCCACTGCAATGACAAAAATCTCTTTAAATGCCCACACAGAGCTGCTGAGTGGGCATTTACAGATTTTGGGTGGGCCTTTCCCCTCAGGCCCTACCCTGCCTACGCCTCTGCACTCTCACCCCCAGGGCAAAGAGTAGGAAAGGCTTGCTACAGCAAGAGTCTTTCAAATCTTTCACTTTTGGGAGCAGAGTGTTTACATTTAAAAATCATGAACAAGCAGCATTAAGAAACCATACAGTAGCAGAGGACAGAGGACTGCCCTGCGCATGTCAATACACCCCAATGACAAAAGCAAAGATTTAACTGACCTGCTTAGCTATTAGCGGCTCACACCTCACAATGATTATCATCTCAGACCCTTCCTATCCTCACAAAATGGCCTCACTATTGCTAGGGCCATCATAGGATCTAGGTTGGACTACTGCAACGCACTCCTTGGTGGGACCTCCGGAAAAAACATCGCTAAACTCCAGCTTGCCCAGAACAACGCCCTCAGGGCCGCTACAGGTTTTTCCAGGAAAGACCACATTTCTGACCTTAGGAGGCAGGTCCACTGGCTGCCCATTAGGCAGAGGATCATCTTTAAAATCCTCTCCCTCACCCATAAATGCCTCCATGACCTTGCTCCCCCCTACCTTGCCCAGAGAATTTCACGACCCACCTCGGCCAGGTCCACCAGATCTGCCTACACCAACCTGATTTCTACTCCCAAGACTTGTAGAGTACGTGCGGGCGGCTCAAGCTTCTCAGCCCTAGCAGCCTCACACTGGAACGCCCTACCTTCGCTCCTCAGGGGGATTGACTCTCACCTAGCCTTCCGCAAAGCCTTAAAAACCAGGCTGTTTGTCTAAACCTTCCTGCCTTTATATTTACAGGCTTACGAACGTCATTTGTAACTATGCTCCGCTCTTCTCTCTGTAACTAAGTACCTTATGTTTCCTATGTTTACACAATCTTGCTGCTTACGCCTTCATGTAATAGCGCCTCGATGTCTATGGGCTGCAGTGCGCTCTATAAATGTAAAAAATAAATAAAAAATAAATAAATCTCTCTGTGAAGCAAAACATCCTCTGACTTGGGGTGAAACAGAGATCTAATGTGCCAATGGAAGGCAACATGGAAATTTAGTTTCCTGCTCTCAGAGGAAGGAGGGTCGACAGCCCAATGGGTTAATGCACCTACTGCAGCCTCCTATGTGTAGCCTGCAGGCGACACATTCAGTTGCCGGTGAGATGCTGATACAGGTTTGCTTGCTATGCAGGGGCCGGTGGTCACATCACAGCACCTCGAGAAGGTGTCCTGTTTGAGTCCTAGTGCAATTATGGTATCAACCATGACCTGTAGATTACACCTTTTACACCCGTTTTTTCCAGTCAGTTGGGGCCAGAGAGACAAGCTTGTGTATGGGTGTTACCAAGGCCAGAGTGCCGAAAACAGAGGCACAATTGTTAGTGGGAACGCAGGTATTGAAGGGGCATTAGCTGTTGGCTGATCGCGCAGGGCAATCCATCCCCATTTTCAATAAAAACATTTTTTTTTAAATTTAAAAAATTACCCAAGAGACACCAGACATAGGATTAGAACTCAGGTCTCCAACATTGCAAGACAAAGCACTTACCACTTGAGCCACTGGTGGCTGTGCTTCTGAGAGTTGCATTTGGGCGTATATATCTTTCTTCTGCATGCCCCTGTGAGCATGCCCATGTCAGCATGCCCATTTGCATTGTCAAACATGTTCACTGCAGAAAATGAGGATAGAACATCTGGACCCCGCTCCTCCAAATATCAGCTAACTGCAGTCGCCTCGAGGTTAAGTGCTTGCGTTACAGCGTTGGGGGCATGGGTTTAAGTCCTGCTTTCGGCACATAAACGGAATAGTTGCGTAATCTCCTTGTACAGTTGTGGGTACTCACACTCCTTCTAAAAGGTTCAGTGGTTATGAAAAGAGGTCCTTGGAAAAGGGAGGGTGGAAGAAAGCAGAGAGGCAGGACTGAGGAAGTGCAGGGTAAATAAAGGAGGAGGTGGGGCAGGCTAAAGGGAGTGGTAGGGCTGGATGAATGGGTCCCTGTGGAGAGGGGGCGGGTCTGGGTGAGTGGGGGTAGGACTAGAAGGATATGGTGCAGGTTCCCTGGTAAAAGGAGGGTGGAAGAAAGCAGAGGTGGGACTGTGGTGGTGAGAAAGTGTGGCCGTTGGGGTCCATTCCACACGCTCTCCGCTGGGCCTCCTTTCCCCACATTAGGACCCTCCTTTACACACCCATTCCTCCACAATTCTGGGCCCTCTTCCCCCCATGACACCGTTCCCAGGGCCGACTTATTCGCTGTCTCCCCAGGGCCCACTTTATGCCCTCTAGACCTACCCCCTCCTCCTCTTCTCCACAGGGACCCATTCATCCAGCCCTACCTCCCCCTACTTTATTTACCGGCCACTTCCTCGCCTCCACATCCCGTTTCTCTGCTTTCTTCCACCCTCCCTTTACCAGGGAACTCATTACATTACATAGCCACTGAACCTTTTAGGAGTGTGGGTACCCACCACTGTACAAGGAGATTACCCAACTATTCTGTTTATGTGCCGAAAGCAGTACTGGAACCCAGGCCCCCCCAGCGCTGTAACGCAAGCACTTAACCTCTAAGCCACTGCAGTTAGCTGGTATTTGGTGGAGTGGGGGAGGGGGGACAGATGTTCTATCCTCCTTGGTTTCAGTGAACATGTTTCACAATGCAAATGGGTATGCTCACAGGGGCATGCAGGAGAAAGATATATACGCCCAAAAGCGACCATCGGAAACATGGCAATCAGTGGCTCAAGCTGTAAATCCTTGGTCTTGCAATGCTGGAGACCTGAGTTCTAATCCAATGTCCAGTATCTCTTGGGCATTTTATTTTTCATTTAAAAAAAAATGTTTTTATTGAAAATTGGGATGCATTGCCCTGCCCGATCAGCCAACAGCTAACGCCCCTTCAATACATGTGTTCCCACTAACAGTTGTGCCTTTGTATTCTGCACTCTGGCCTTAGTAACACCCATACACGAGCTTGTCTCTCTGGCCCCAACTGACTGGAAAAACCGAGGGGAAAAGGTGTAATCTGGGGGTCATGGCTGATTCCATAATTGCACTGGGACTCAAACAGCACACCTTCTCGAGGTGCTGTGAGGTGACCACCGGCCCCTGCATAGCAAGCAAACCTGTATCAGCATCTCACCAGCAACTGAATGTGTCGCCTGCAAGGTACACATAGGAGGCTGCAGTAGGTGCATTAACCCATTGGGCTGTCGTCCCTCCTTCCTCTGAGAGCAGGAAACTGCATTTCCATGTTGACTTACTTTGGCACATTAGATCTATCTTTCACCCCAATTCAGAGGATGTTTTGCTTCACGGAGAGATGATAATCATTGTGAGGTGTGAGCCACTAATAGCTAAGCAGGTCAGTTAAATCTTTGACCTTGTCATTGGGGTGTATTGTTATGCGCAGGGCAGCAGTCTTATGCCCTCTGCTACTGTACGCTTTCATATTGGTGCTTATTCATGATTCTAAAATGTAAACAGTCTGCTCTCCAAAGTGAAAGATTTGAAAGACTCTTGCTGTAACAAGCCTTTCCCACTCTTTGCCCTGGCGGTGAGAGAGCTGCTTTCTGCCTTTAACTTCCCCAATTGTGGAGTGGCTGGCTCCACCACTGACAACCAGTGCCTAATCCTGGAGGAAAACGGACAGAGGTCTGCGCCCTGCATCCTCCATGCGTCCCTAACGCTCCCAAACGCGACCACAGCCCATACGGGCATAGCCCTATGTCCTATGCAGCCCCTCTGGTGAAGCCACCCACACAACTTAGGGTTAGGATCTGTGCTCTTCCACGTAGGCCTGGCCACCTAGGCCCCAGAAAGTGTCACAGCCTGCTTTATAAACCTTAGTGACGGTGGCCTAGGTGAAGATGATGTTGATGGAATACTGATGCCTTTTGCCTCCCAGAAGCCACCTGGGAGCATAGTAAAATGAAGGGGTGTTCCTGCTCTGCTGCCCTGTGTTTGCCCTCTGCCTAAGTGACATTCATTCTGGGCCCTCCAGGCAAATGTATCCATCTGGGAGAGAGCTAGGAATAGGACGTCTCTTTCTGCAGGCACAGTGGGGAAGACTCAGAGAGCTACATGCCTGAGACATCTTTCCTTGTCCCTCGCTCATTGTTCTGTTCCCTAACTTTGAACTCTCTGCCAGGCCAGGCCCTGTTTCTTTTACTGCCAACCCCCCTGACCCCTCGTCTTTCACCTACTTCCCGCTCTATTATGCCTTCTCCTTTTTTACTCTCTTCTATGGCCCTTTGAAAAGGAATGCAGGCCTAGCTAAGCCTCGTGAAGGAAATCTACCAACAAAAGATGCATGGGAGGTGCTGTGAGACGAGTAAGAAGGGATGAAGGGGTGATGGGTTGTTGAGTTGGGAAGCACCAGAGGCGTAGCCAGGATTTTCTAGCAAATGGGGTCTGAAGCTAATGTAGTTGGGCCCACTGCAATGGCAAAAATCTCTTTAAATGCCCACACAGAGCTGCTGAGTGGGCATTTACAGATTTTGGGTGAGCCTTTCCCCTCAGGCCCTACCCTGCCTGCGCCTCTACTCTCTCACCCCCAGGGCAAAGAGTAGGAAAGGCTTGCTACAGCAAGAGTCTTTCAAATCTTTCACTTTTGGGAGCAGAGTGTTTACATTTAAAAATCATGAACAAGCAGCATTAAGAAACCATACAGTAGCAGAGGACAGAGGACTGCCCTGCGCATGTCAATACACCCCAATGACAAAAGCAAAGATTTAACTGACCTGCTTAGCTATTAGCGGCTCACACCTCACAATGATTATCATCTCTCTGTGAAGCAAAACATCGTCTGACTTGGGGTGAAACAGAGATCTAATGTGCCAATGGAAGGCAACATGGAAATTTAGTTTCCTGCTCTCAGAGGAAGGAGGGTCGACAGCTCAATGGGTTAATGCACCTACTGCAGCCTCCTATGTGTAGCCTGCAGGCGACACATTCAGTTGCCGGTGAGTTGCTGATACAGGTTTGCTTGCTATGCAGGGGCCGGTGGTCACATCACAGCACCTCGAGAAGGTGTCCTGTTTGAGTCCTAGTGCAATTATGGTATCAACCATGACCCCCTAGATTACTCCTTTTACACCCGTTTTTTTCCAGTCAGTTGGGGCCAGAGAGACAAGATTGTGTATGGGTGTTACCAAGGCCAGAGTGCCGAAAACAGAGGCACAACTGTTAGTGGGAATGCAGGTATTGAAGGGGCATTAGCTGTTGGCTGATCGTGCAAGGCAATGCATCCCCATTTTCAATAAAAACATTTTTTTTTTAATTAAAAAAAATCCCCAAGAGCCACCGGACAAGAACTCAGGTCTCCAACATCGCAAGACCAAGCACTTACCACTTGAGCCACTGGTGGCTGTGCATCTGAGGGTTGCATTTGGACGTATATATCTTTGTTCTGCATGCCCCTGTGAGCATGCCCATGTGAGCATGCCCATTTGCATTGTCAAACATGTTCACTGCAGAAAATGAGGATAGAACATCTGGCCTCCACTTCTCCAAATATCAGCTTACTGCAGTGGCCTGAGGTTAATTGCTTGCATTACAGCGTTGGGGGCATGGGTTTGAGTCCTGCTTTCGACACATAAACGGAATAGTTGCGTAATCTCCTTGTACAGTTGTGGGTACCCACACTCCTTCTAAAAGGTTCAGTGGTTATGAAAAGAGGTCCTTGGAAAAGGGAGGGTGGAAGAAAGCAGAGAGACAGGACTGAGGAAGCGCAGGGTAAATAAAGGAGGAGATGGGGCAGGCTAAAGGGATTGGTAGGGCTGGATGAATGGGTCCCTGTGGAGAGGGGGTAAGTGGGGGTAGGACAAGAAGGATATGGTGCAGGTTCCCTGGTAAAAGGAGGGTGGAAGAAAGCAGAGGTGGGACTGTGGTGGTGAGAAAGTGTGGCAGGTGGGGTCCATTCCACACCCTCTCCGCTGGGCCTCCTTTCCCCACATTAGGACCCTCCTTTACACACCCATTCCTCCACAATTCTGGGCCCTCTTCCCCCCATGACACCGTTCCCAGGGCTGACTTATTCGCTGTCTCCCCAGGGCCCACTTTATGCCCTCTAGACCTACCCCCTCCTCCTCTTCTCCACAGGGACCCATTCATCCAGCCCTACCTCCCCCTACTTTATTTACCTGCCACTTCCTCGCCTCCACATCCCGCTTCTCTGCTTTCTTCCACCCTCCCTTTACCAGGGAACTCATTACATTACATAGCCACTGAACCTTTTAGGAGTGTGGGTACCCACCACTGTACAAGGAGATTACCCAACTATTCTGTTTATGTGCTGAAAGCAGTACTCGAACCCAGCCCCCCCAGCGCTGTAACGCAAGCAATTAACCTCTAGGCCACTGCAGTTAGCTGGTATTTGCTGGAGCGGGGGAGGGGGCGACAGATGTTCTATCCTCCTTGGCTTCAGTGAACATGTTTCACAATGCAAATGGGTATGCGCACAGGGGCATGCAGGAGAAAGATATATATGCCCAAAAGCGAACCTCTGAAGCATGGCAATCAGCGGCTCAAGCTGTAAATCCTTGGTCTTGCAATGCTGGAGACCAGAGTTCTAATCCAATGTTCGGTATCTCTTGGGCATGTTTTTTTCATTAAAAAAAAATGTTTTTATTGAAAATTGGGATGCATTGCCCTGCCCGATCAGCCAACAGCTAATGCCCCTTCAATACATGTGTTCCCACTAACAGTTGTGCCTTTGTATTTTGCACTCTGGCCTTAGTAACACCCATACATAAGCTTGTCTCTCTGGCCCCAACTGACTGGAAAAAACGAGGGGAAAAGGTGTAATCTGGGGGTCATGGCTGATTCCATAATTGCACTGGGACTCAAACAGCACACCTTCTCGAGGTGCTGTGAGGTGACCACCGGCCCCTGCATAGCAAGCAAACCTGTATCAGCATCTCACCAGCAACTGAATGTGTCGCCTGCAAGGTACACATAGGAGGCTGCAGTAGGTGCATTAACCCATTGGGCTGTCGACCCTCCTTCCTCTGAGAGCAGGAAACTGCATTTCCATGTTGACTTACTTTGGCACATTAGATCTATCTTTCACCCCAATTCAGAGGATGTTTTGCTTCACGGAGAGATGATAATCATTGTGAGGTGTGAGCCAATAATAGCTAAGCAGGTCAGTTAAATCTTCGACCTTGTCATTGGGGTGTATTGTTATGCGCAGGGCAGCAGTCTTATGCCCTCTGCTACTGTACGCTTTCGTATTGGTGCTTGTTCATGATTCTAAAATGTAAACAGTCTGCTCTCAAAAGTGAAAGATTTGAAAGACTCTTGCTGTAACAAGCCTTTCCCACTCTTTGCCCTGGCGGTGAGAGAGCTGCTTTCTGCCTTTAACTTCCCCAATTGTGGAGTGGCTGGCTCCACAACTGACAACCAGTGCCTAATCCTGGAGGAAAACAGACAGAGGTCTGCGCCCTGCGTCCTCCACGCGTCCCTAACGCTCCCAAACGCGACCACAGCCCATATGGGCACAGCCCTATGTCCTATGCAGCCCCTCTGGTGAAGCCACCCACACAACTTAGGGTTAGGATCTGTGCTCTTCCACGTAGGCCTGGCCACCTAGGCCCCAGAAAGTGTCACAGCCTGCTTTATAAACCTTAGTGACGGTGGCCTAGGTGAAGATGATGTTGATGGAATACTGATGCCTTTTGCCTCCCAGAAGCCACCTGGGAGCATAGTAAAATGAAGGGGTGCTCCTGCTCTGCTGCCCTGTATTTGAACTCTGCCTAAGTGACATTCATTCTGGGCTCTCCAGGCAAATGTATCCATCTGGGAGAGAGCTAGGAATGGGACGTCTCTTTCTGCAGGCACAGTGGGGAAGACTCAGAGAGCTACATGCCTGAGACATCTTTCCTTGTCCCTCGCTCATTGTTCTGTTCCCTAACTTCTAACTCTCTGCCAGGCCAGGCCCTGTTTCTTTTACTGCCAACCCCCCTGACCCCTCGTCTTTCACCTACTTCCCGCTCTATTATGCCTTCTCCTTTTTTACTCTCTTCTATGGCCCTTTGAAAAGGAATGCAGGCCTAGCTAAGCCTCGTGAAGGAAACCTACCAACAAAAGATGCATGGGAGGTGCTGTGAGACGAGTAAGAAGGGCTGAAGGGGTGATGGGTTGTTGAGTTGGGAAGCACCAGAGGCGTTGCCAGGATTTTCTAGCAAATGGGGTCTGAAGCTAATGTAGTTGTGCCCACTGCAATGACAAAAATCTCTTTAAATGCCCACACAGAGCTGCTGAGTGGGCATTTACAGATTTTGGGTGGGCCTTTCCCCTCAGGCCCTACCCTGCCCACGCCTCTGCACTCTCACCCCCAGGGCAAAGAGTAGGAAAGGCTTGCTACAGCAAGAGTCTTTCAAATCTTTCACTTTTGGGAGCAGAGTGTTTACATTTAAAAATCATGAACAAGCAGCATTAAGAAACCATACAGTAGCAGAGGACAGAGGACTGCCCTGCGCATGTCAATACACCCCAATGACAAAAGCAAAGATTTAACTGACCTGCTTAGCTATTAGTGGCTCACACCTCACAATGATTATCATTCCTCTGTGAAGCAAAACATCCTCTGACTTGGGGTGAAACAGAGATCTAATGTGCCAATGGAAGGCAACATGGAAATTCAGTTTCCTGCTCTCAGAGGAAGGAGGGTCGACAGCCCAATGGGTTAATGCACCTACTGCAGCCTCCTATGTGTAGCCTGCAGGCGACACATTCAGTTGCCGGTGAGTTGCTGATACAGGTTTGCTTGCTATGCAGGGGCCGGTGGTCACATCACAGCACCTCGAGAAGGTGTCCTGTTTGAGTCCTAGTGCAATTATGGTATCAACCATGACCCGTAGATTACTCCTTTTACACCCGTTTTTTTCCAGTCAGTTGGGGCCAGAGAGACAAGATTGTGTACGGGTGTTACCAAGGCCAGAGTGCCGAAAACAGAGGCACAACTGTTAGTGGGAACGCAGGTATTGAAGGGGCATTAGCTGTTGGCTGATCGCGCAGGGCAATGCATCCCCATTTTCAATAAAAACATTTTTTTTTAAATTAAAAAAATTCCCCCAGAGCCACCGGACAAGAACTCAGGTCTCCAACATTGAAAGACCAAACACTTACCACTTGAGCCACTGGTGGCTGTGCATCTGAGAGTTGCATTTGGGCGTATATATCTTTCTTCTGCATGCCCCTGTGAGCATGCCCATGTGAGCATGCCCATTTGCATTGTCAAACATGTTCACTGCAGAAAATGAGGATAGAACATCTGGCCTCCACTTCTCCAAATATCAGCTTACTGCAGTGGCCTGAGGTTAATTGCTTGCATTACAGCGTTGGGGGCATGGGTTTGAGTCCTGCTTTCGACACATAAATGGAATAGTTGCGTAATCTCCTTGTACAGTTGTGGGTACCCACACTCCTTCTAAAAGGTTCAGTGGTTATGAAAAGAGGTCCTTGGAAAAGGGAGGGTGGAAGAAAGCAGAGAGACAGGACTGAGGAAGTGCAGGGTAAATAAAGGAGGAGATGGGGCAGGCTAAAGGGATTGGTAGGGCTGGGTGAATGGGTCCCTGTGGAGAGGGGGTGAGTGGGGGTAGGACTAGAAGGATATGGTGCAGGTTCCCTGGTAAAAGGAGGGTGGAAGAAAGCAGAGGTGGGACTGTGGTGGTGAGAAAGTGTGGCAGGTGGGTTCCATTCCACACCCTCTCCGCTGGGCCTCCTTTCCCCACATTAGGACCCTCCTTTACACACCCATTCCTCCACAATTCTGGGCCCTCTTCCCCCCATGACACCGTTCCCAGGGCCAACTTATTCGCTGTCTCCCCAGGGCCCACTTTATGCCCTCTAGACCTACCCCCTCCTCCTCTTCTCCACAGGGACCCATTCATCCAGCCCTACCTCCCCCTACTTTATTTACCGGCCACTTCCTCGCCTCCACATCCCGCTTCTCTGCTTTCTTCCACCCTCCCTTTACCAGGGAACTCATTACATTACATAGCCACTGAACCTTTTAGGAGTGTGGGTACCCACCACTGTACAAGATTACCCAACTATTCTGTTTATGTGCCGAAAGCAGTACTCAAACCCAGCCCCCCCAGCTCTGTAACGCAAGCACTTAACCTCCAGGCCACTGCAGTTAGCTGGTATTTGGTGGAGCGGGGGAGGGGGGACAGATGTTCTATCCTCCTTGGCTTCAGTGAACATGTTTCACAATGCAAATGGGCATGCTCACAGGGGCATGCAGGAGAAAGATATATATGCCCAAAAGCGACCCTCGGAAGCATGGCGATCAGTGGCTCAAGCTGTAAATCCTTGGTCTTGCTATGCTGGAGACCAGAGTTCTAATCCAATGTCCGGTATCTCTTGGGCATGTTTTTTTCATTAAAAAAAAATGTTTTTATTGAAAATTGGGATGCATTGCCCTGCCTGATCAGCCAACAGCTAACGCCCCTTCAATACATGTGTTCCCACTAACAGTTGTGCCTTTGTATTTTGCACTCTGGCCTTAGTAACACCCATACACAAGCTTGTCTCTCTGGCCCCAACTGACTGGAAAAACGAGGGGAAAAGGTGTAATCTGGGGGTCATGGCTGATTCCATAATTGCACTGGGACTCAAACAGCACACCTTCTCGAGGTGCTGTGAGGTGACCACCGGCCCCTGCATAGCAAGCAAACCTGTATCAGCATCTCACCAGCAACTGAATGTGTCGCCTGCAAGGTACACATAGGAGGCTGCAGTAGGTGCATTAACCCATTGGGCTGTCGACCCTCCTTCCTCTAAGAGCAGGAAACTGCATTTCCATGTTGACTTACTTTGGCACATTAGATCTATCTTTCACCCCAATTCAGAGGATGTTTTGCTTCACGGAGAGATGATAATCATTGTGAGGTGTGAGCCACTAATAGCTAAGCAGGTCAGTTAAATCTTCGACCTTGTCATTGGGGTGTTTTGTTATGCGCAGGGCAGCAGTCTTATGCCCTCTGCTACTGTACGCTTTCGTATTGGTGCTTGTTCATGATTCTAAAATGTAAACAGTCTGCTCTCAAAAGTGAAAGATTTGAAAGACTCTTGCTGTAACAAGCCTTTCCCACTCTTTGCCCTGGCGGTGAGAGAGCTGCTTTCTGCCTTTAACTTCCCCAATTGTGGAGTGGCTGGCTCCACCACTGACAACCAGTGCCTAATCCTGGAGGAAAACGGACAGAGGTCTGCGCCCTGCGTCCCTAACGCTCCCAAACGCGACCACAGCCCATACGGGCACAGCCCTATCTCCTATGCAGCCCCTCTGGTGAAGCCACCCACACAACCTAGGGTTAGGATCTGTGCTCTTCCACGTAGGCCTGGCCACCTAGGCCCCAGAAAGTGTCACAGCCTGCTTTATAAACCTTAGTGACGGTGGCCTAGGTGAAGATGATGTTGATGTAATACTGATGCCTTTTGCCTCCCAGAAGCCACCTGGGAGCATAGTAAAATGAAGGGGTGTTCCTGCTCTGCTGCCCTGTATTTGAACTCTGCCTAAGTGACATTCATTCTGGGCTCTCCAGGCAAATGTATCCATCTGGGAGAGAGCTAGGAATGGGACGTCTCTTTCTGCAGGCACAGTGGGGAAGACTCAGAGAGCTACATGCCTGAGACATCTTTCCTTGTCCCTCTCTCATTGTTCTGTTCCCTAACTTCTAACTCTCTGCCAGGCCAGGCCCTGTTTCTTTTACTGCCAACCCCCCTGACCCCTCGTCTTTCACCTACTTCCCACTCTATTATGCCTTCTCCTTTTTTACTCTCTTCTATGGCCCTTTGAAAAGGAATGCAGGCCTAGCTAAGCCTCGTGAAGGAAACCTACCAACAAAAGATGCATGGGAGGTGCTGTGAGACGAGTAAGAAGGGCTGAAGGGGTGATGGGTTGTTGAGTTGGGAAGCACCAGAGGCGTAGCCAGGATTTTCTAGCAAATGTGGTCTGAAGCTAATGTAGTTGTGCCCACTGCAATGACAAAAATCTCTTTAAATGCCCACACAGAGCTGCTGAGTGGGCATTTACAGATTTTGGGTGGGCCTTTCCCCTCAGGCCCTACCCTGCCCACGCCTCTGCACTCTCACCCCCAGGGCAAAGAGTAGGAAAGGCTTGCTACAGCAAGAGTCTTTCAAATCTTTCACTTTTGGGAGCAGAGTGTTTACATTTAAAAATCATGAACAAGCAGCATTAAGAAACCATACAGTAGCAGAGGACAGAGGACTGCCCTGCGCATGTCAATACACCCCAATGACAAAAGCAAAGATTTAACTGACCTGCTTAGCTATTAGTGGCTCACACCTCACAATGATTATCATTCCTCTGTGAAGCAAAACATCCTCTGACTTGGGGTGAAACAGAGATCTAATGTGCCAATGGAAGGCAACATGGAAATTCAGTTTCCTGCTCTCAGAGGAAGGAGGGTCGACAGCCCAATGGGTTAATGCACCTACTGCAGCCTCCTATGTGTAGCCTGCAGGCGACACATTCAGTTGCCGGTGAGTTGCTGATACAGGTTTGCTTGCTATGCAGGGGCCGGTGGTCACATCACAGCACCTCGAGAAGGTGTCCTGTTTGAGTCCTAGTGCAATTATGATATCAACCATGACCCGTAGATTACTCCTTTTACACCCGTTTTTTTCCAGTCAGTTGGGGCCAGAGAGACAAGATTGTGTATAGGTGTTACCAAGGCCAGAGTGCCGAAAACAGAGGCACAACTGTTAGTGGGAACGGAGGTATTGAAGGGGCATTAGCTGTTGGCTGATCGCGCAGGGCAATGCATCCCCATTTTCAATAAAAACATTTTTTTTTAAATTAAAAAAAATCCCCAAGAGCCACTGGACAAGAACTCAGGTTTCCAACATTGCAAGACCAAGCACTTACCACTTGAGCCACTGGTGGCTGTGCATCTGAGAGTTGCATTTGGGCGTATATATCTTTGTTCTGCATACCCCTGTGAGCATGCCCATGTGAGCATGCCCATTTGCATTGTCAAACATGTTCACTGCAGAAAATGAGGATAGAACATCTGGCCTCCACTTCTCCAAATATCAGCTTACTGCAGTGGCCTGAGGTTAATTGCTTGCATTACAGCGTTGGGGGCATGGGTTTGAGTCCTGCTTTCGACACATAAACGGAATAGTTGCGTAATCTCCTTGTACAGTTGTGGGTACCCACACTCCTTCTAAAAGGTTCAGTGGTTATGAAAAGAGGTCCTTGGAAAAGGGAGGGTGGAAGAAAGCAGACAGACAGGACTGAGGAAGCGCAGGGTAAATAAAGGAGGAGATGGGGCAGGCTAAAGGGATTGGTAGGGCTGGATGAATGGGTCCCTGTGGAGAGGGGGCGAGTGGGGGTAGGACTAGAAGGATATGGTGCAGGTTCCCTGGTAAAAGGAGGGTGGAAGAAAGCAGAGGTGGGACTGTGGTGGTGTGAAAGTGTGGCAGGTGGGGTCCATTCCACACCCTCTCCGCTGGGCCTCCTTTCCCCACATTAGGACCCTCCTTTACACACCCATTCCTCCACAATTCTGGGCCCTCTTCCCCCCATGACACCGTTCCCAGGGCCGACTTATTCGCTATCTCCCCAGGGCCCACTTTATGCCCTCTAGCCCTACCCCCTCCTCCTCTTCTCCACAGGGACCCATTCATCCAGCCCTACCTCCCCCTACTTTATTTACCGGCCACTTCCTCGCCTCCACATCCCGCTTCTCTGCTTTCTTCCACCCTCCCTTTACCAGGGAACTCATTACAATACATAGCCACTGATCCTTTTAGGAGTGTGGGTACCCACCACTGTACAAGATTACCCAACTATTCTGTTTATGTGCTGAAAGCAGTACTCGAACCGAGCCCCCCCAGCGCTGTAACGCAAGCACTTAACCTCTAGGCCACTGCAGTTAGCTGGTATTTGGTGGAGCGGGGGAGGGGGGACAGATGTTCTATCCTCCTTGGCTTCAGTGAACATGTTTCACAATGCAAATGGGTATGCTCACAGGGGCATGCAGGAGAAAGATATATATGCCCAAAAGCAACCCTGGGAAGCATGGCAATCAGTGGCTCAAGCTGTAAATCCTTAGTCTTGCAATGCTGGAGACCTGAGTTCTAATCCAATGTCCGGTATCTCTTGGGCATGTTTTTTTTCATTTAAAAAAAATGTTTTTACTGAAAATTGGGATGCATTGCCCTGCCCGATCAGCCAACAGCTAACGCCACTTCAATACATGTGTTCCCACTAACAGTTGTGCCTTTGTATTCTGCACTCTGGCCTTAGTAACACCCATACACAAGCTTGTCTCTCTGGCCCCAACTGACTGGAAAAACGAGGGGAAAAGGTGTAATCTGGGGGTCATGGCTGATTCCATAATTGCACTGGGACTCAAACAGCACACCTTCTCGAGGTGCTGTGAGGTGACCACCGGCCCCTGCATAGCAAGCAAACCTGTATCAGCATCTCACCAGCAACTGAATGTGTCGCCTGCAAGGTACACATAGGAGGCTGCAGTAGGTGCATTAACCCATTGGGCTGTCGACCCTCCTTCCTCTGAGAGCAGGAAACTGCATTTCCATGTTGACTTACCTTGGCACATTAGATCTATCTTTCACCCCAATTCAGACGATGTTTTGCTTCACGGAGAGATGATAATCATTGTGAGGTGTGAGCCACTAATAGCTAAGCAGATCAGTTAAATCTTCGACCTTGTCATTGGGGTGTTTTGTTATGCGCAGGGCAGCAGTCTTATGCCCTCTGCTACTGTACGCTTTCGTATTGGTGCTTGTTCATGATTCTAAAATGTAAACAGTCAGCTCTCAAAAGTGAAAGATTTGAAAGACTCTTGCTGTAACAAGCCTTTCCCACTCTTTGCCCTGGCGGTGAGAGAGCTGCTTTCTGCCTTTAACTTCCCCAATTGTGGAGTGGCTGGCTCCACCACTGACAACCAGTGCCTAATCCTGGAGGAAAACGGACAGAGGTCTGCGCCCTGCGTCCCTAACGCTCCCAAACGCGACCACAGCCCATACGGGCACAGCCCTATGTCCTATGCAGCCCCTCTGGTGAAGCCACGTACACAACTTAGGGTTAGGATCTGTGCTCTTCCACGTAGGCCTGGCCACCTAGGCCCCAGAAAGTGTCACAGCCTGCTTTATAAACCTTAGTGACGGTGGCCTAGGTGAAGATGATGTTGATGGAATACTGATGCCTTTTGCCTCCCAGAAGCCACCTGGGAGCATAGTAAAATGAAGGGGTGTTCCTGCTCTGCTGCCCTATATTTGAACTCTGCCTAAGTGACATTCATTCTGGGCTCTCCAGGCAAATGTATCCATCTGGGAGAGAGCTAAGAATGGGACGTCTCTTTCTGCAGGCACAGTGGGGAAGACTCAGAGAGCTACATGCCTGAGACATCTTTCCTTGTCCCTCGCTCATTGTTCTGTTCCCTAACTTCTAACTCTCTGCCAGGCCAGGCCCTGTTTCTTTTACTGCCAACCCCCCTGACCCCTCGTCTTTCACCTACTTCCCGCTCTATTATGCCTTCTCCTTTTTTACTCTCTTCTATGGCCCTTTGAAAAGGAATGCAGGCCTAGCTAAGCCTCGTGAAGGAAACCTACCAACAAAAGATGCATGGGAGGTGCTGTGAGACGAGTAAGAAGGGCTGAAGGGGTGATGGGTTGTTGAGTTGGGAAGCACCAGAGGCGTAGCCAGGATTTTCTAGCAAATGGGGTCTGAAGCTAATGTAGTTGTGCCCACTGCAATGACAAAAATCTCTTTAAATGCCCACACAGAGCTGCTGAGTGGGCATTTACAGATTTTGGGTGGGCCTTTCCCCTCAGGCCCTACCCTGCCCACGCCTCTGCACTCTCACCCCCAGGGCAAAGAGTAGGAAAGGCTTGCTACAGCAAGAGTCTTTCAAATCTTTCACTTTTGGGAGCAGAGTGTTTACATTTAAAAATCATGAACAAGCAGCATTAAGAAACCATACAGTAGCAGAGGACAGAGGACTGCCCTGCGCATGTCAATACACCCCAATGACAAAAGCAAAGATTTAACTGACCTGCTTAGCTATTAGTGGCTCACACCTCACAATGATTATCATTCCTCTGTGAAGCAAAACATCCTCTGACTTGGGGTGAAACAGAGATCTAATGTGCCAATGGAAGGCAACATGGAAATTCAGTTTCCTGCTCTCGGAGGAAGGAGGGTCGACAGCACAATGGGTTAATGCACCTACTGCAGCCTCCTATGTGTAGCCTGCAGGCGACACATTCAGTTGCCGGTGAGTTGCTGATATAGGTTTGCTTGCTATGCAGGGGCCAGTGGTCACATCACAGCACCTCGAGAAGGTGTCCTGTTTGAGTCCTAGTGCAATTATGGTATCAACCATGACCCGTAGATTACTCCTTTTACACCCGTTTTTTTCCAGTCAGTTGGGGCCAGAGAGACAAGATTGTGTATGGGTGTTACCAAGGCCAGAGTGCCGAAAACAGAGGCACAACTGTTAGTGGGAACGCAGGTATTGAAGGGGCATTAGCTGTTGGCTGATCGCGCAGGGCAATGCATCCCCATTTTCAATAAAAACATTTTTTTTTAAATTAAAAAAAATCCCCAAGAGCCACCGGACAAGAACTCAGGTCTCCAACATTGCAAGACCAAGCACTTACCACTTGAGCCACTGGTGGCTGTGCATCTGAGAGTTGCATTTGGGCGTATATATCTTTCTTCTGCATGCCCGTGTGAGCATGCCCATTTGCATTGTCAAACATGTTCACTGCAGAAAATGAGGATAGAACATCTGGCCTCCACTTCTCCAAATATCAGCTTACTGCAGTGGCCTGAGGTTAATTGCTTGCATTACAGCGTTGGGGGCATGGGTTTGAGTCCTGCTTTCGACACATAAACGGAATAGTTGCGTAATCTCCTTGTACAGTTGTGGATACCCACACTCCTTCTAAAAGGTTCAGTGGTTATGAAAAGAGGTCCTTGGAAAAGGGAGGGTGGAAGAAAGCAGAGTGACAGGACTGAGGAAGCGCAGGGTAAATAAAGGAGGAGATGGGGCAGGCTAAAGGGATTGGTAGGGCTGGATGAATGGGTCCCTGTGGAGAGGGGGTGAGTGGGGGTAGGACTAGAAGGATATGGTGCAGGTTCCCTGGTAAAAGGAGGGTGGAAGAAAGCAGAGGTGGGACTGTGGTGGTGAGAAAGTGTGGCAGGTGGGGTCCATTCCACACCCTCTCCGCTGGGCCTCCTTTCCCCACATTAGGACCCTCCTTTACACACCCATTCCTCCACAATTCTGGGCCCTCTTCACCCCATGACACCGTTCCCAGGGCCAACTTATTCGCTGTCTCCCCAGGGCCCACTTTATGCCCTCTAGACCTACCCCCTCCTCATCTTCTCCACAGGGACCCATAGATCCAGCCCTACCTCCCCCTACTTTATTTACCGGCCACTTCCTCGCCTCCACATCCCGCTTCTCTGCTTTCTTCCACCCTCCCTTTACCAGGGATCTCATTACATTACATAGCCACTGAACCTTTTAGGAGTGTGGGTACCCACCACTGTACAAGGAGATTACCCAACTATTCTGTTTATGTGCCGAAAGCAGTACTCAAACCCAGGCCCCCCCGCCCCGCCCCAGCGCTGTAACGCATGCAATTAACCTCTAGGCCACTGCAGTTAGCTGGTATTTGGTGGAGCGGGGGAGGGGGGACAGATGTTCTATCCTCCTTGGCTTCAGTGAACATGTTTCACAATGCAAATGGGTATGCTCACAGGGGCATGCAGGAAAAAGATATATATGCCCAAAAGGGACCCTCGGAAGCATGGCAATCAGTGGCTAAAGCTGTAAATCCTTGGTCTTGCGATGCTGGAGACCTGAGTTCTAAATCAGTGTCCGGTATCTCTTGGGCATGTTTTTTTCATTTAAAAACAATGTTTTTATTGAAAATTGGGATGCATTGCCCTGCCCGATCAGCCAACAGCTAACGCCCCTTCAATACATGTGTTCCCACTAACAGTTGTGCCTTTGTATTCTGCACTCTGGCCTTAGTAACACCCATACACAAGCTTGTCTCTCTGGCCCCAACTGACTGGAAAAAACGAGGGGAAAAGGTGTAATCTGGGGGTCATGGCTGATTCCATAATTGCACTGGGACTCAAACAGCACACCTTCTCGAGGTGCTGTGAGGTGACCACCGGCCCCTGCATAGCAACCAAACCTGTATCAGCATCTCACCAGCAACTGAATGTGTCGCCTGCAAGGTACACATAGGAGGCTGCAGTAGGTGCATTAACCCATTGGGCTGTCGACCCTCCTTCTTCTGAGAGCAGGAAACTGCATTTCCATGTTGACTTACTTTGGCACATTAGATCTATCTTTCACCCCAATTCAGAGGATGTTTTGCTTCACGGAGAGATGATAATCATTGTGAGGTGTGAGCAACTAATAGCTAAGCAGGTCAGTTAAATCTTCCACCTTGTCATTGGGGTGTATTGTTATGCGCAGGGCAGCAGTCTTATGCCCTCTGCTACTGTACGCTTTCGTATTGGTGCTTGTTCATGATTCTAAAATGTAAACAGTCTGCTCTCAAAAGTGAAAGATTTGAAAGACTCTTGCTGTAACAAGCCTTTCCCACTCTTTGCCCTGGCGGTGAGAGAGCTGCTTTCTGCCTTTAACTTCCCCAATTGTGGAGTGGCTGGCTCCACCACTGACAACCAGGGCCTAATCCTGGAGGAAAACGGACAGAGGTCTGCGCCCTGCGTCCTCCACGCGTCCCTAACGCTCCCAAACGTGACCACAGCCCATACGGGCACAGCCCTATGTCCTATGCAGCCCCTCTGGTGAAGCCACCCACACAACTTAGGGTTAGGATCTGTGCTCTTCCACGTAGGCCTGGCCACCTAGGCCCCAGAAAGTGTCACAGCCTGCTTTATAAACCTTAGTGACGGTGGCCTAGGTGAAGATGATGTTGATGGAATACTGATGCCTTTTGCCTCCCAGAAGCCACCTGGGAGCATAGTAAAATGAAGGGGTGTTCCTGCTCTGCTGCCCTGTGTTTGAACTCTGCCTAAGTGACATTCATTCTGGGCTCTCCAGGCAAATGTATCCATCTGGGAGAGAGCTAGGAATGGGACGTCTCTTTCTGCAGGCACAGTGGGGAAGACTCAGAGAGCTACATGCCTGAGACATCTTTCCTTGTCCCTCGCTCATTGTTCTGTTCCCTAACTTCTAACTCTCTGCCAGGCCAGGCCCTGTTTCTTTTACTCCAACCCCCCTGACCCCTCGTCTTTCACCTACTTCCCGCTCTATTATGCCTTCTCCTTTTTTACTCTCTTCTATGGCCCTTTGAAAAGGAATGCAGGCCTAGCTAAGCCTCGTGAAGGAAATCTACCAACAAAAGATGCATGGGAGGTGCTGTGAGACGAGTAAGAAGGGCTGAAGGGGTGATGGGTTGTTGAGTTGGGAAGCACCAGAGGCGTAGCCAGGATTTTCTAGCAAATGGGGTCTGAAGCTAATGTAGTTGTGCCCACTGCAATGACAAAAATCTCTTTAAATGCCCACACAGAGCTGCTGAGTGGGCATTTACAGATTTTGGGTGGGCCTTTCCCCTCAGGCCCTACCCTGCCCACGCCTCTGCACTCTCACCCCCAGGGCAAAGAGTAGGAAAGGCTTGCTACAGCAAGAGTCTTTCAAATCTTTCACTTTTGGGAGCAGAGTGTTTACATTTAAAAATCATGAACAAGCAGCATTAAGAAACCATACAGTAGCAGAGGACAGAGGACTGCCCTGCGCATGTCAATACACCCCAATGACAAAAGCAAAGATTTAACTGACCTGCTTAGCTATTAGTGGCTCACACCTCACAATGATTATCATTCCTCTGTGAAGCAAAACATCCTCTGACTTGGGGTGAAACAGAGATCTAATGTGCCAATGGAAGGCAACATGGAAATTCAGTTTCCTGCTCTCAGAGGAAGTAGGGTCGACAGCCCAATGGGTTAATGCACCTACTGCAGCCTCCTATGTGTAGCCTACAGGCGACACATTCAGTTGCCGGTGAGTTGCTGATACAGGTTTGCTTGCTATGCAGGGGCCGGTGGTCACCTCACAGCACCTCGAGAAGGTGTTCTGTTTGAGTCCTAGTGCAATTATGGTATCAACCATGACCCGTAGATTACTCCTTTTACACCCGTTTTTTTCCAGTCAGTTGGGGCCAGAGAGACAAGATTGTGTATGGGTGTTACCAAGGCCAGAGTGCCGAAAACAGAGGCACAACTGTTAGTGGGAACGGAGGTATTGAAGGGGCATTAGCTGTTGGCTGATCGCGCAGGGCAATGCATCCCCATTTTCAATAAAAACATTTTTTTTTAAATTAAAAAAAATCCCCAAGAGCCACCGGACAAGAACTCAGATCTCCAACATTGCAAGACCAAGCACTTACCACTTGAGCCACTGGTGGCTGTGCATCTGAGAGTTGCATTTGGGCGTATACATCTTTGTTCTGCATGCCCCTGTGAGCATGCCCATTTGCATTGTCAAACATGTTCAGTGCAGAAAATGAGGATAGAACATCTGGCCTCCACTTCTCCAAATATCAGCTTACTGCAGTGGCCTGAGGTTAATTGCTTGCATTACAGCGTTGGGGGCATGGGTTTGAGTCCTGCTTTCGACACATAAACGGAATAGTTGCGTAATCTCCTTGTACAGTTGTGGGTACCCACACTCCTTCTAAAAGGTTCAGTGGTTATGAAAAGAGGTCCTTGGAAAAGGGAGGGTGGAAGAAAGCAGAGAGACAGGACTGAGGAAGCGCAGGGTAAATAAAGGTGGAGATGGGGCAGGCTAAAGGGATTGGTAGGGCTGGATGAATGGGTCCCTGTGGAGAGGGGGTGAGTGGGGGTAGGACTAGAAGGATATGGTGCAGGTTCCCTGCTAAAAGGAGGGTGGAAGAAAGCAGAGGTGGGACTGTGGAGGTGAGAAAGTGTGGCAGGTGGGGTCCATTCCACACCCTCTCCGCTGGGCCTCCTTTCCCCACATTAGGACCCTCTTTTACACACCCATTCCTCCACAATTCTGGGCCCTCTTCCCCCCATGACACCGTTCCCAGGGCCGACTTATTTGCTGTCTCCCCAGGGCCCACTTTATGCCCTCTAGACCTACCCCCTCCTCCTCTTCTCCACAGGGACCCATTCATCCAGCCCTACCTCCCCCTACTTTATTTACCGGCCACTTCCTCGCCTCCACATCCCGCTTCTCTGCTTTCTTCCACCCTCCCTTTACCAGGGAACTCATTACATTACATAGCCACTGAACCTTTTAGGAGTGTGGGTACCCACCACTGTACAAGGAGATTACCCAACTATTCTGTTTATGTGCTGAAAGCAGTACTCAAACCCAGCCCCCCCCCCAGCGCTGTAACGCAAGCAATTAACCTCTAGGCCACTGCAGTTAGCTGGTATTTGGTGGAGCGGGGGAGGAGGGACAGATGTTCTATCCTCCTTGGCTTCAGTGAACATGTTTCACAATGCAAATGGGCATGCTCACAGGGGCATGCAGGAGAAAGATATATATGCCCAAAAGCGACCGTCGGAATCATGGCAATCAGTGGCTAAAGCTGTAAAGCCTTGGTCTTGCAATGCGGGAGACCTGAGTTCTAATCCAATGTCCGGTATATCTTGGGCATGTTTTTTTCATTTAAAAAGAATGTTTTTATTGAAAATAGTGATGCATTGCCCTGCCCGATCAGCCAACAGCTAACGCCCCTTCAATACATGTGTTCCCACTAACAGTTGTGCCTTTGTATTCTGCACTCTGGCCTTAGTAACACTCATACACAAGTTTGTCTCTCTGGCCCCAACTGACTGGAAAAAACGAGGGGAAAAGGTGTAATCTGGGGGTCATGGCTGATTCCATTATTGCACTGGGACTCAAACAGCACACCTTCTCGAGGTGCTGTGAGGTGACCACCGGCCCCTGCATAGCAAGCAAACCTGTATCAGCATCTCACCAGAAACTGAATGTGTCGCCTGCAAGGTACACATAGGAGGCTGCAGTAGGTGCATTAACCCATTGGGCTGTCGACCCTCCTTCCTCTGAGAGCAGGAAACTGCATTTCCATGTTGACTTACTTTGGCACATTAGATCTATCTTTCACCCCAATTCAGAGGATGTTTTGCTTCACGGAGAGATGATAATCATTGTGAGGTGTGAGCCACTAATAGCTAAGCAGGTCAGTTAAATCTTCGACCTTGTCATTGGGGTGTATTGTTATCCGCAGGGCAGCAGTCTTATGCCCTCTGCTACTGTACGCTTTCGTATTGGTGCTTGTTCATGATTCTAAAATGTAAACAGTCTGCTCTCAAAAGTGAAAGATTTGAAAGACTCTTGCTGTAACAAGCCTTTCCCACTCTTTGCCCTGGCGGTGAGAGAGCTGCTTTCTGCCTTTAACTTCCCCAATTGTGGAGTGGCTGGCTCCACCACTGACAACCAGTGCCTAATCCAGGAGGAAAACAGACAGAGGTCTGCGCCCTGCGTCCTCCACGCGTCCCTAACGCTCCCAAACGTGACCACAGCCCATACGGGCACAGCCCTATGTCCTATGCAGCCCCTCTGGTGAAGCCACCCACACAACTTAGGGTTAGGATCTGTGCTCTTCCACGTAGGCCTGGCCACCTAGGCCCCAGAAAGTGTCACAGCCTGCTTTATAAACCTTAGTGATGGTGGCCTAGGTGAAGATGATGTTGATGGAATACTGATGCCTTTTGCCTCCCAGAAGCCACCTGGGAGCATAGTAAAATGAAGGGGTGTTCCTGCTCTGCTGCCCTGTGTTTGAACTCTGCCTAAGTGACATTCATTCTGGGCCCTCCAGGCAAATGTATCCATCTGTGAGAGAGCTAGGAATGGGACGTCTCTTTCTGCAGGCACAGTGGGGAAGACTCAGAGAGCTACATGCCTGAGACATCTTTCCTTGTCCCTCGCTCATTGTTCTGTTCCCTAACTTCCAACTCTCTGCCAGGCCAGGCCCTGTTTCTTTTACTGCCAACCCCCCTGACCCCTCGTCTTTCACCTACTTCCCGCTCTATTATGCCTTCTCCTTTTTTACTCTCTTCTATGGCCGTTTGAAAAGGAATGCAGGCCTAGCTAAGCCCCGTGAAGGAAATCTACCAACAAAAGATGCATGGGAGGTGCTGTGAGACGAGTAAGAAGGGCTGAAGGGGTGATGGGTTGTTGAGTTGGGAAGCACCAGAGGCGTAGCCAGGATTTTCTAGCAAATGGGGTCTGAAGCTAATGTAGTTGGGCCCACTGCAATGACAAAAATCTCTTTAAATGCCCAAACAGAGCTGCTGAGTGGGCATTTACAGATTTTGGGTGGGCCTTTCCCCTCAGGCCCTACCCTGCCCACGCCTCTGCACTCTCACCCCCAGGGCAAAGAGTAGGAAAGGCTTGCTACAGCAAGAGTCTTTCAAATCTTTCACTTTTGGGAGCAGAGTGTTTACATTTAAAAATCATGAACAAGCAGCATTAAGAAACCATACAGTAGCAGAGGACAGAGGACTGCCCTGCACATGTCAATACACCCCAATGACAAAAGCAAAGATTTAACTGACCTGCTTAGCTATTAGTGGCTCACACCTCACAATGATTATCATTCCTCTGTGAAGCAAAACATCCTCTGACTTGGGGTGAAACAGAGATCTAATGTGCCAATGGAAGGCAACATGGAAATTCAGTTTCCTGCTCTCAGAGGAAGGAGGGTCGACAGCCCAATGGGTTAATGCACCTACTGCAGCCTCCTATGTGTAGCCTGCAGGCGACACATTCAGTTGCCGGTGAGTTGCTGATACAGGTTTGCTTGCTATGCAGGGGCCGGTGGTCACATCACAGCACCTCGAGAAGGTGTCCTGTTTGAGTCCTAGTGCAATTATGGTATCAACCATGACCCGTAGATTACTCCTTTTACACCTGTTTTTTTCCAGTCAGTTGGGGCCAGAGAGGCAAGATTGTGTATGGGTGTTACCAAGGCCAGAGTGCCGAAAACAGAGGCACAACTGTTAGTGGGAACGCAGGTATTGAAGGGGCATTAGCTGTTGGCTGATCGCGCAGGGCAATGCATCCCCATTTTCAATAAAAACATTTTTTTTTAAATTAAAAAAAATCCCCAAGAGCCACCGGACAAGAACTCAGGTCTGCAACATTGCAAGACCAAGCACTTACCACTTGAGCCACTGGTGGCTGTGCATCTGAGAGTTGCATTTGGGCGTATATATCTTTCTTCTGCATGCCCCTGTGAGCATGCCCATTTGCATTGTCAAACATGTTCACTGCAGAAAATGAGGATAGAACATCTGGCCTCCACTTCTCCAAATATCAGCTTACTGCAGTGGCCTGAGGTTAATTGCTTGCATTACAGCGTTGGGGGCATGGGTTTGAGTCCTGCTTTCGACACATAAACGGAATAGTTGCGTAATCTCCTTGTACAGTTGTGGGTACCCACACTCCTTCGAAAAGGTTCAGTGGTTATGAAAAGAGGTCCTTGGAAAAGGGAGGGTGGAAGAAAGCAGAGAAGCGGGATGTGGAGGCGAGGAAGTGGCCGGTAAATAAAGTAGGGGGAGGTAGGGCTGGATGAATGGGTCCCTGTGGAGAAGAGGAGGAGGGGGTAGGTCTAGAGGGCATAAAGTGGGCCCTGGGGAGACAGCGAATAAGTCGGCCCTGGGAACAGTGTCATGGGGGGAAGAGGGCCCAGAATTGTGGAGGAATGGGTGTGTAAAGGAGGGTCCTAATGTGGGGAAAGGAGGCCCAGCGGAGAGGGTGTGGAATGGACCCCAACTGCCACACTTTCTCACCACCACAGTCCCACCTTTGCTTTCTTCCACCCTGCTTTTACCAGGGAACCTGCACCATATCCTTCTAGTCCTACCCCCACTCACCCAGACCCGCCCCCTCTCCACAGGGACCCATTCATCCAGCCCTACCACTCCCTTTAGCCTGCCCCACCTCCTCCTTTATTTACCCTGCGCTTCCTCAGTCCTGCCTATCTGCTTTCTTCCACCCTCCCTTTTCCAAGGACCTCTTTTCATAACCACTGAACCTTTTCGAAGGAGTGTGGGTACCCACAACTGTACAAGGAGATTACGCAACTATTCCGTTTATGTGCCGAAAGCAGGACTTAAACCCATGCCCCCAACGCTGTAATGCAAGCACTTAACCTCGAGGCGACTGCAGTTAGCTGATATTTGGAGGAGCGGGGGCCAGATGTTCTATCCTCATTTTCTGCAGTGAACATGTTTGACAATGCAAATGGGCATGCAGAAGAAAGATATATACGCCCAAATGCGACTCTCAGAAGTACAGCCACCAGTGGCTCAAGTGGTGAGTGCTTTGTCTTGCAATGTTGGAGACTTGAGTTCTAATCCAATGTCCGGTGTCTCTTGGGTATTTTTTTTAATTAAAAAAAAAATGTTTTTATTGAAAATGGGGATGGATTGCCCTGCGCGATCAGCCAACAGCTAATGCCCCTTCAATACCTGCGTTCCCACTAACAGTTGTGTCTCTGTTTTCGGAACTCTGGCCTTGGTAACACCCATACACAAGCTTGTCTCTCTGGCCCCAACTGACTGGAAAAAACGGGTGTAAAAGGTGTAATCTACGGGTCATGGTTGATACCATAATTGCACTAGGACTCAAACAGGGCACCTTCTCGAGGTGCTGTGATGTGACCACCGGCCCCTGCATAGCAAGCAAACCTGTATCAGCATCTCACCGGCAACTGAATGTGTCGCCTGCAGGCTACACATAGGAGGCTGCAGTAGGTGCATTAACCCATTGGGCTGTCGACCCTCCTTCCTCTGAGAGCAGGAAACTAAATTTCCATGTTGCCTTCCATTGGCACATTAGATCTCTGTTTCACCCCAAGTCAGAGGATGTTTTGCTTCACAGAGAGATGATAATCATTGTGAGGTGTGAGCCGCTAATAGCTAAGCAGGTCAGTTAAATCTTTGCTTTTGTCATTGGGGTGTATTGACATGCGCAGGGCAGTCCTCTGTCCTCTGCTACTGTATGGTTTCTTAATGCTGCTTGTTCATGATTTTTAAATGTAAACACTCTGCTCCCAAAAGTGAAAGATTTGAAAGACTCTTGCTGTAGCAAGCCTTTCCTACTCTCTGCCCTGGGGGTGAGAGTGCAGAGGCGTAGGCAGGGTAGGGCCTGAGGGGAAAGGCCCACCCAAAATCTGTAAATGCCCACTCAGCAGCTCTGTGTGGGCATTTAAAGAGATTTTTGTCATTGCAGTGGGCCCAACTACATTAGCTTCAGACCCCATTTGCTAGAAAATCCTGGCTACGCCTCTGGTGCTTCCCAACTCAACAACCCATCACCCCTTCATCCCTTCTTACTCGTCTCACAGCACCTCCCATGCATCTTTTGTTGGTAGATTTCCTTCACGAGGCTTAGCTAGGCCTGCATTCCTTTTCAAAGGGCCATAGAAGAGAGTAAAAAAGGAGAAGGCATAATAGAGCGGGAAGTAGGTGAAAGATGAGGGGTCAGGGGGGTTGGCAGTAAATGAAACAGGGCCTGGCCTGGCAGAGAGTTAGAAGTTAGGGAACAGAACAATGAGCGAGGGACAAGGAAAGATGTCTCAGGCATGTAGCTCTCTGAGTCTTCCCCACTGTGCCTGCAGAAAGAGACGTCCTATTCCTAGCTCTCTCCCAGATGGATACATTTGCCTGGAGAGCCCAGAATGAATGTCACTTAGGCAGAGGGCAAACACAGGGCAGCAGAGCAGGAACACCCCTTCATTTTACTATGCTGCCAGGTGGCTTCTGGGAGGCAAAAGGCATCAGTATTCCATCAACATCATCTTCACCTAGGCCACCGTCACTAAGGTTTATAAAGCAGGCTGTGACACTTTCTGGGGCCTAGGTGGCCAGGCCTATGTGGAAGAGCAGAGATCCTAACCCTAGGTTGTGTGGGTGGCTTCACCAGAGGGGCTGCATAGGACATAGGGCTGTGCCCGTATGGGCTGTGGTCGCGTTTGGGAGCGTTAGGGACGCGTGGAGGACGCAGGGCGCAGACCTCTGTCCGTTTTCCTCCAGGATTAGGCACTGGTTGTCAGTGGTGGAGCCAGCCACTCCACAATTGGGGAAGTTAAAGGCAGAAAGCAGCTCTCTCACCGCCAGGGCAAAGAGTGGGAAAGGCTTGTTACAGCAAGAGTCTTTCAAATCTTTCACTTTTGAGAGCAGACTGTTTACATTTTAGAATCATTAACACGCACCAATACGAAAGCGTACAGTAGCAGAGGGCATAAGACTGCTGCCCTGCGCATAACAATACACCCCAATGACAAGGTCAAAGATTTAACTGACCTGCTTAGCTATTAGTGGCTCACACCGCACAATGATTATCATCTCTCCGTGAAGCAAAACATCCTCTGAATTGGGGTGAAAGATAGATCTAATGTGCCAAAGTAAGTCAACATGGAAATGCAGTTTCCTGCTCTCAGAGGAAGGAGGTTCGACAGCCCAATGGGTTAATGCACCTACTGCAGCCTCCTATGTGTACCTTGCAGGCGACACATTCTGTTGCTGTTGAGATGCTGATACAGGTTTGCTTGCTATGCAGGGGCCGGTGGTCACCTCACAGCACCTCGAGAAGGCGTGCTGTTTGAGTCCCAGTGCAATTATGGAATCAGCCATGACCCCCAGATTACACCTTTTCCCCTCGTATTTTTCCAGTCAGTTGGGGCCAGAGAGACAAGCTTGTGTATGGGTGTTAATAAGGCCAGAGTGCAGAATACAAAGGCACAACTGTTAGTGGGAACACATGTATTGAAGGGGCGTTAGCTGTTGGCTGATCGGGCAGGGCAATGCATCCCAATTTTCAATAAAAACATTTTTTTTAAATGAAAAAAAAACATGCCCAAGAGATACCAGACATTGTATTAGAACTCAGGTCTCCAGCATTGCAAGACCAAGGATTTACAGCCTGAGCCACTGATTGCCATGCTTCCAAGGGTTGCTTTTGGGCGTATATATCTTTCTCCTGCATGCCCCTGTGTGCATACCCATTTGCATTGTGAAACATGTTCACTGAAGCCAAGGAGGATAGAACATCTGTTCCCCCTCCCCCGCTCCACCAAATACCAGCTAACTGCAGTGGCCTAGAGGTAAGTGCTTGCGTTACAGCGCTGGGGGGGGGGCTGGGTTCGAGTACTGCTTTCGGCACATAAACAGAATAGTTGGGTAATCTCCTTGTACAGTGGTGGGTACCCACACTCCTAAAAGGTTCAGTGGCTATGTAATGTAATGAGTTCCCTGGTAAAGGGAGGGTGGAAGAAAGCAGAGAAGCGGGATGTGGAGGCGAGGAAGTGGCCGGTAAATAAAGTAGGGGGAGGTAGGGCTGGATGAATGGGTCCCTGTGGAGAAGAGGAGGAGGGGGTAGGTCTAGAGGGCATAAAGTGGGCCCTGGGAAGACAGCGAATAAGTAGGCCCTGGAAACAGTGTCATGGGGGGAAGAGGGCCCAGAATTGTGGAGGAATGGGTGTGTAAAGGAGGGTCCTAATGTGGGGAAAGGAGGCCCAGCGGAGACGGTGTGGAATGGACCCCAACTGCCACACTTTCTCACCACCACAGTCCCACCTTTGCTTTCTTCCACCCTCCTTTTACCAGGGAACCTGCACCATATCCTTCTAGTCCTACCCCCACTCACCCAGACCCGCCCCCTCTCCACAGGGACCCATTCATCCAGCCCTACCACTCCCTTTAGCCTGCCCCACCTCCTCCTTTATTTACCCTGCGCTTCCTCAGTCCTGCCTCTCTGCTTTCTTCCACCCTCCCTTTTCCAAGGACCTCTTTTCATAACCACTGAACCTTTTCGAAGGAGTGTGGGTACCCACAACTGTACAAGGAGATTACGCAACTATTCCGTTTATGTGCCGAAAGCAGGACTTAAACCCATGCCCCCAACGCTGTAATGCAAGCACTTAACCTCGAGGCGACTGCAGTTAGCTGATATTTGGAGGAGCGGGGGCCAGATGTTCTATCCTCATTTTCTGCAGTGAACATGTTTGACAATGCAAATGGGCATGCTCACAGGGGCATGCAGAAGAAAGATATATACGCCCAAATGCAACTCTCAGAAGCACAGCCACCAGTGGCTCAAGTGGTGAGTGCTTTGTCTTGCAATGTTGGAAACTTGAGTTCTAATCCAATGTCTGCTGTCTCTTGGGTACTTCTTTTAATTAAAAAAAATGTTTTTATTGAAAATGGGGATGGATTGCCCTGCGCGATCAGCCAACAGCTAATGCCCCTTCAATACCTGCGTTCCCACTAACAGTTGTGTCTCTGTTTTCGGAACTCTGGCCTTGGTAACACCCATACACAAGCTTGTCTCTCTGGCCCCAACTGACTGGAAAAAACGGGTGTAAAAGGTGTAATCTACGGGTCATGGTTGATACCATAATTGCACTAGGACTCAAACAGGGCATCTTCTCAAGGTGCTGTGATGTGACCACCGGCCCCTGCATAGCAAGCAAACCTGTATCAGCATCTCACCGGCAACTGAATGTGTCGCCTGCAGGCTACACATAGGAGGCTGCACTAGGTGCATTAACCCATTGGGCTGTCGACCCTCCTTCCTCTGAGAGCAGGAAACTAAATTTCCATGTTGCCTTCCATTGGCACATTCGATCTCTGTTTCACCCCAAGTCAGAGGATGTTTTGCTTCACAGAGAGATGATAATCATTGTGAGGTGTGAGCCACTAATAGCTAAGCAGGTCAGTTAAATCTTTGCTTTTGTCATTGGGGTGTATTGACATGCGCAGGGCAGTCCTCTGTCCTCTGCTACTGTATGGTTTCTTAATGCTGCTTGTTCATGATTTTTAAATGTAAACACTCTGCTCCCAAAAGTGAAAGATTTGAAAGACTCTTGCTGTAGCAAGCCTTTCCTACTCTTTGCCCTGGGGGTGAGAGTGCAGAGGCGTAGGCAGGGAAGGGCCTGAGGGGAAAGGCCCACCCAAAATCTGTAAATGCCCTCTCAGCAGCTCTGTGTGGGCATTTAAAGAGATTTTTATCATTGCAGTGGGCCCAACTACATTAGCTTCAGACCCCATTTGCTAGAAAATCCTGGCTACGCCTCTGGTGCTTCCCAACTCAACAACCCATCACCCCTTCAGCCCTTCTTACTCGTCTCACAGCACCTCCCATGCATCTTTTGTTGGTAGATTTCCTTCACGAGGCTTAGCTAGGCCTGCATTCCTTTTCAAACGGCCATAGAAGAGAGTAAAAAAGGAGAAGGCATAATAGAGCGGGAAGTAGGTGAAAGACGAAGGGTCAGGGGTTTGGCAGTAAAAGAAACAGGGCCTGGCCTGGCAGAGAGTTAGAAGTTAGGGAACAGAACAATGAGCGAGGGACAAGGAAAGATGTCTCAGGCATGTAGCTCTCTGAGTCTTCCCCACTGTGTCAGCAGAAAGAGACGTCCTATTCCTAGCTCTCTCCCAGATGGATACATTTGCTTGGAGAGCCCAGAATGAATGTCACTTAGGCAGAGGGCAAACACAGGGCAGCAGAGCAGGAACACCCCTTCATTTTACTATGCTCCCAGGTGGCTTCTGGGAGGCAAAAGGCATCAGTATTCCATCAACATCATCTTCACCTAGGCCACCGTCACTAAGGTTTATAAAGCAGGCTGTGACACTTTCTGGGGCCTAGGTGGCCAGGCCTATGTGGAAGAGCAGAGATCCTAACCCTAGGTTGTGTGGGTGGCTTCACCAGAGGGGCTGCATAGGACATAGGGCTGTGCCCGTATGGGCTGTGGTCGCGTTTGGGAGCGTTAGGGACGCGTGGAGGACGCAGGGCACAGACCTCTGTCCGTTTTCCTCCAGGATTAGGCACTGGTTGTCAGTGGTGGAGCCAGCCACTCCACAATTGGGGAAGTTAAAGGCAGAAAGCAGCTCTCTCACCGCCAGGGCAAAGAGTGGGAAAGGCTTTTTACAGCAAGAGTCTTTCAAATCTTTCACTTTTGAGAGCAGACTGTTTACATTTTAGAATCATGAACACGCACCAATACGAAAGCGTACAGTAGCAGAGGGCATAAGACTGCTGCCCTGCGCATAACAATACACCCCAATGACAAGGTCAAAGATTTAACTGACCTGCTTAGCTATTAATGGCTCACACCTCACAATGATTATCATCTCTCTGTGAAGCAAAACATCCTCTGAATTGGGGTGAAAGATAGATCTAATGTGCCAAAGTAAGTCAACATGGAAATGCAGTTTCCTGCTCTCAGAGGAAGGAGGGTCGACAGCCCAATGGGTTAATGCACCTACTGCAGCCTCCTATGTGTACCTTGCAGGCGACACATTCTGTTGGTGGTGAGATGCTGATACAGGTTTGCTTGCTATGCAGGGGCCGGTGGTCACCTCACAGCACCTCGAGAAGGTGTGCTGTTTGAGTCCCAGTGCAATTATGGAATCAGCCATGACCCCCAGATTACACCTTTTCCCCTCGTTTTTTCCAGTCAGTTGGGGCCAGAGAGACAAGCTTGTGTATGGGTGTTACTAAGGCCAGAGTGCAGAATACAAAGGCACAACTGTTAGTGGGAACACATGTATTGAAGGGGCGTTAGCTGTTGGCTGATCGGGCAGGGCAATGCATCCCAATTTTCAATAAAAACATTTTTTTTAAATGAAAAAAACATGCCCAAGAGATACCGCACATTGGATTAGAACTCAGGTCTCCAGCATTGCAAGACCAAGGATTTACAGCTTGAGCCACTGATTGCCATGCTTCCGAGGTTCGCTTTTGGGCGTATATATCTTTCTCCTGCATGCCCCTGTGTGCATACCCATTTGCATTGTGAAACATGTTCACTGAAGCCAAGGAGGATAGAACATCTGTTCCCCCTCCCCCGCTCCACCAAATACCAGCTAACTGCAGTGGCCTAGAGGTAAGTGCTTGCGTTACAGCGCTGGGGGGGGCCTGGGTTCGAGTACTGCTTTCGGCACTTAAACAGAATAGTTGGGTAATCTCCTTGTACAGTGGTGGGTACCCACACTCCTAAAAGGTTCAGTGGCTATGTAATGTAATGAGTTCCCTGGTAAAGGGAGGGTGGAAGAAAGCAGAGAAGCGGGATGTGGAGGTGAGGAAGTGGCCGGTAAATAAAGTAGGGGGAGGTAGGGCTGGATGAATGGGTCCCTGTGGAGAAGAGGAGGAGGGGGTAGGTCTAGAGGGCATAAAGTGGGCCCTGGGGAGACAGCGAATAAGTCGGCCCTGGGAACAGTGTCATGGGGGGAAGAGGGCCCAGAATTGTGGAGGAATGGGTGTGTAAAGGAGGGTCCTAATGTGGGGAAAGGAGGCCCAGCGGAGAGGGTGTGGAATGGACCCCAACTGCCACACATTCTCACCACCACAGTCCCACCTTTGCTTTCTTCCACCCTCCTTTTACCAGGGAACCTGCACCATATCCTTCTAGTCCTACCCCCACTCACCCAGACCCGCCCCCTCTCCACAGGGACCCATTCATCCAGCCCTACCACTCCCTTTAGCCTGCCCCACCTCCTTCTTTATTTACCCTGCGCTTCCTCAGTCCTGCCTCTCTGCTTTCTTCCACCCTCCCTTTTCCAAGGACCTCTTTTCATAACCACTGAACCTTTTCGAAGGAGTGTGGGTACCCACAACTGTACAAGGAGATTACGCAACTATTCCGTTTATGTGCCGAAAGCAGGACTTAAACCCATGCCCCCAACGCTGTAATGCAAGCACTTAACCTCGAGGCGGCTGCAGTTAGCTGATATTTGGAGGAGCGGGGGCCAGATGTTCTATCCTCATTTTCTGCGGTGAACATGTTTGACAATGCAAATGGGCATGCTCACAGGGGCATGCAGAAGAAAGATATATATGCCCAAATGCAACTCTCAGAAGCACAGCCACCAGTGGCTCAACTGGTGAGTGCTTTGTCTTGCAATGTTGGAGACTTGAGTTCTAATCCAATGTCCGGTGTCTCTTGGGTATTTTTTTTAATTAAAAAAAAAATGTTTTTATTGAAAATGGGGATGGATTGCCCTGCGCGATCAGCCAACAGCTAATGCCCCTTCAATACCTGCGTTCCCACTAACAGTTGTGTCTCTGTTTTCGGAACTCTGGCCTTGGTAACACCCATACACAAGCTTGTCTCTCTGGCCCCAACTGACTGGAAAAAACGGGTGTAAAAGGTATAATCTACGGGTCATGGTTGATACCATAATTGCACTAGGACTCAAACAGGGCACCTTCTCGAGGTGCTGTGATGTGACCACCGGCCCCTGCATAGCAAGCAAACCTGTATCAGCATCTCACCGGCAACTGAATGTGTCGCCTGCAGGCTACACATAGGAGGCTGCACTAGGTGCATTAACCCATTGGGCTGTCGACCCTCCTTCCTCTGAGAGCAGGAAACTAAATTTCCATGTTGCCTTCCATTGGTACATTCGATCTCTGTTTCACCCCAAGTCAGAGGATGTTTTGCTTCACAGAGAGATGATAATCATTGTGAGGTGTGAGCCACTAATAGCTAAGCAGGTCAGTTAAATCTTTGCTTTTGTCATTGGGGTGTATTGACATGCGCAGGGCAGTCCTCTGTCCTCTGCTACTGTATGGTTTCTTAATGCTGCTTGTTCATGATTTTTAAATGTAAACACTCTGCTCCCAAAAGTGAAAGATTTGAAAGACTCTTGCTGTAGCAAGCCTTTCCTACTCTTTGCCCTGGGGGTGAGAGTGCAGAGGCGTAGGCAGGGAAGGGCCTGAGGGGAAAGGCCCACCCAAAATCTGTAAATGCCCACTCAGCAGCTCTGTGTGGGCATTTAAAGAGATTTTTGTCATTGCAGTGGGCCCAACTACATTAGCTTCAGACCCCATTTGCTAGAATATCCTGGCTACGCCTCTGGTGCTTCCCAACTCGAAAACCCATCACCCCTTCAGCCCTTCTTACTCGTCTCACAGCACCTCCCATGCATCTTTTGTTGGTAGATTTCCTTCACGAGGCTTAGCTAGGCCTGCATTCCTTTTCAAACGGCCATAGAAGAGAGTAAAAAAGGAGAAGGCATAATAGAGCGGGAAGTAGGTGAAAGACGAGGGGTCAGGGGGGTTGGCAGTAAAAGAAACAGGGCCTGGCCTGGCAGAGAGTTAGAAGTTAGGGAACAGAACAATGAGCGAGGGACAAGGAAAGATGTCTCAGGCATGTAGCTCTCTGAGTCTTCCCCACTGTGCCTGCAGAAAGAGACGTCCTATTCCTAGCTCTCTCCCAGATGGATACATTTGCCTGGAGAGCCCAGAATGAATGTCACTTAGGCAGAGGGCAAACAGAGGGCAGCAGAGCAGGAACACCCCTTCATTTTACTATGCTCCCAGGTGGCTTCTGGGAGGCAAAAGGCATCAGTATTCCATCAACATCATCTTCACCTAGGCCACCGTCACTAAGGTTTATAAAGCAGGCTGTGACACTTTCTGGGGCCTAGGTGGCCAGGCCTACGTGGAAGAGCACAGATCCTAACCCTAAGTTGTGTGGGTGGCTTCACCAGAGGGGCTGCATAGGACATAGGGCTGTGCCCGTATGGGCTGTGGTCGCGTTTGGGAGCGTTAGGGATGCATGGAGGATGCAGGGCACAGACCTCTGTCCGTTTTCCTCCAGGATTAGGCACTGGTTGTCAGTGGTGGAGCAAGCTACTCCACAATTGGGGAAGTTAAAGGCAGAAAGCAGCTCTCTCACCGCCAGGGCAAAGAGTGGGAATGGCTTGTTACAGCAAGAGTCTTTCAAATCTTTCACTTTTGAGAGCAGACTGTTTACATTTTAGAATCATGAACACGCACCAATACGAAAGCGTACAGTAGCAGAGGGCATAAGACTGCTGCCCTGCGCATAACAATACACCCCAATGACAAGGTCAAAGATTTAACTGACCTGCTTAGCTATTAGTGGCTCACACCTCACAATGATTATCATCACTCCGTGAAGCAAAACATCCTCTGAATTGGGGTGAAAGATAGATCTAATGTGCCAAAGTAAGTCAACATGGAAATGCAGTTTCCTGCTCTCAGAGGAAGGAGGGTCGACAGCCCAATGGGTTAATGCACCTACTGCAGCCTCCTATGTGTACCTTGCAGGCGACACATTCAGTTGCTGGTGAGATGCTGATACAGGTTTGCTTGCTATGCAGGGGCCGGTGGTCACCTCACAGCACCTCGAGAAGGTGTGCTGTTTGAGTCCCAGTGCAATTATGGAATCAGCCATGACCCCCAGATTACACCTTTTCCCCTCGATTTTTCCAGGCAGTTGGGGCCAGAGAGACAAGCTTGTGTATGGGTGTTACTAAGGCCAGAGTGCAGAATACAAAGGCACAACTGTTAGTGGGAACACATGTATTGAAGGGGCGTTAGCTGTTGGCTGATCGGGCAGGGCAATGCATCCCAATTTTCAATAAAAACATTTTTTTTAAATGAAAAAAAAAATGCCCAAGAGATACCGGACATTGGATTAGAACTCAGGTCTCCAGCATTGCAAGACCAAGGAGTTACAGCTTGAGCCACTGATTGCCATGCTTCCGAGGGTCGCTTTTGGGCCTATATATCTTTCTCCTGCATGCCCCTGTGAGCATACCCATTTGCATTGTGAAACATGTTCACTGAAACCAAGGAGGATAGAACATCTGTCCCCCCTCCCCCGCTCCACCAAATACCAGCTAACTGCAGTGGCCTAGAGGTTAAGTGCTTGCGTTACAGCGCTGGGGGGGCCTGGGTTCGAGTACTGCTTTCGGCACATAAACAGAATAGTTGGGTAATCTCCTTGTACAGTGGTGGGTACCCACACTCCTAAAAGGTTCAGTGGCTATGTAATGTAATGAGTTCCCTGGTAAAGGGAGGGTGGAAGAAAGCAGAGAAGCGGGATGTGGAGGCGAGGAAGTGGCCGGTAAATAAAGTAGGGGGAGGTAGGGCTGGATGAATGGGTCCCTGTGGAGAAGAGGAGGAGGGGGTAGGTCTAGAGGGCATAAAGTGGGCCCTGGGGAGACAGCGAATAAGTCGGCCCTGGGAACAGTGTCATGGGGGGAAGAGGGCCCAGAATTGTGGAGGAATGGGTGTGTAAAGGAGGGTCCTAATGTGGGGAAAGGAGGCCCAGCGGAGAGGGTGTGGAATGGACCCCAACTGCCACACTTTCTCACCACCACAGTCCCACCTCTGCTTTCTTCCACCCTCCTTTTACCAGGGAACCTGCACCATATCCTTCTAGTCCTACCCCCACTCACCCAGACCCGCCCCCTCTCCCCAGGGACCCATTCATCCAGCCCTACCACTCCCTTTAGCCTGGCCCACTTCCTCCTTTATTTACCCTGCGCTTCCTCAGTCCTGCCTCTCTGCTTTCTTCCACCCTCCCTTTTCCAAGGACCTCTTTTCATAACCACTGAACCTTTTAGAAGGAGTGTGGGTACCCACAACTGTACAAGGAGATTACACAACTATTCCGTTTATGTGCCGAAAGCAGGACTTAAACCCATGCCCCCAACGCTGTAACGCAAGCACTTAACCTCGAGGCGACTGCAGTTAGCTGATATTTGGAGGAGCGGGGGCCAGATGTTCTATCCTCATTTTCTGCAGTGAACATGTTTGACAATGCAAATGGGCATGCTCACATGGGCATGCTCACAGGGGCATGCAGAAGAAAGATATATACGCCCAAATGCAACTCTCAGAAGCACAGCCAGCAGTGGCTCAAGTGGTAAGTGCTTTGTCTTGCAATGTTGGAGACCTGTGTTCTAGTCCGGTGTCTCTTGGGTATTTTTTTTAATTTAAAAAAAAATGTTTTTATTGAAAATGGGGATGGATTGCCCTGCGCGATCAGCCAACAGCTAATGCCCCTTCAATACCTGCGTTCCCACTAACAATTGTGCCTCTGTTTTCGGCACTCTGGCCTTGGTAACACCCATACACAAGCTTGTCTCTCTGGCCCCAACTGACTGGAAAAAACGGGTGTAAAAGGTGTAATCTACGGGTCATGGTTGATACCATAATTGCACTAGGACTCAAACAGGACACCTTCTCGAGGTGCTGTGATGTGACCACCGGCCCCTGCATAGCAAGCAAACCTGTATCAGCATCTCACCGGCAACTGAATGTGTCGCCTGCAGGCTACACATAGGAGGCTGCAGTAGGTGCATTAACCCATTGAGCTGTCGACCCTCCTTCCTCTGAGAGCAGGAAACTAAATTTCCATGTTGCCTTCCATTGGCACATTAGATCTCTGTTTCACCCCAAGTCAGAGGATGTTTTGCTTCACAGAGAGATGATAATCATTGTGAGGTGTGAGCCGCTAATAGCTAAGCAGGTCAGTTAAATCTTTGCTTTTGTCATTGGGGTGTATTGACATGCGCAGGGCAGTCCTCTGTCCTCTGCTACTGTATAGTTTCTTAATGCTGCTTGTTCATGATTTTTAAATGTAAACACTCTGCTCCCACAAGTGAAAGATTTGAAATACTCTTGCTGTAGCAAGCCTTTCCTACTCTTTGCCCTGGGGGTGAGAGTGCAGAGGCGTAGGCAGGGTAGGGCCTGAGGGGAAAGGCCCACCCAAAATCTGTAAATGCCCACTCAGCAGCTCTGTGTGGGCATTTAAAGAGATTTTTTGTCATTGCAGTGGGCCCAACTACATTAGCTTCAGACCCCATTTGCTAGAAAATCCTGGCTACGCCTCTGGTGCTTCCCAACTCAACAACCCATCACCCCTTCATCCCTTCTTACTCGTCTCACAGCACCTCCCATGCATCTTTTGTTGGTAGATTTCCTTCACGAGGCTTAGCTAGGCCTGCATTCCTTTTCAAAGGGCCATAGAAGAGAGTAAAAAAGGAGAAGGCATAATAGAGCGGGAAGTAGGTGAAAGACAAGGGGTCAGGGGGGTTGGCAGTAAAAGAAACAGGGCCTGGCCTGGCAGAGAGTTCGAAGTTAGGGAACAGAACAATGAGCGAGGGACAAGGAAAGATGTCTCAGGCATGTAGCTCTCTGAGTCTTCCCCACTGTGCCTGCAGAAAGAGACGTCCTATTCCTAGCTCTCTCCCAGATGGATACATTTGCCTGGAGAGGCCAGAATGAATGTCACTTAGGCGGAGGGCAAACACAGGGCAGCAGAGCAGGAACACCCCTTCATTTTACTATGCTCCCAGGTGGCTTCTGGGAGGCAAAAGGCATCAGTATTCCATCAACATCATCTTCACCTAGGCCACTGTCACTAAGGTTTATAAAGCAGGCTGTGACACTTTCTGGGGCCTAGGTGGCCAGGCCTACGTGGAAGAGCACAGATCCTAACCCTAAGTTGTGTGGGTGGCTTCACCAGAGGGGCTGCATAGGACATAGGGCTGTGCCCGTATGGGCTGTGGTCACGTTTGGGAGCGTTAGGGACGCATGGAGGATGCAGGGCGCAGACCTCTGTCCGTTTTCCTCCAGGATTAGGCACTGGTTGTCAGTGGTGGAGCCAGCCACTCCACAATTGGGGAAGTTAAAGGCAGAAAGCAGCTCTCTCACCGCCAGGGCAAAGAGTGGGAAAGGCTTGTTACAGCAAGAGTCTTTCAAATCTTTCACTTTTGAGAGCAGACTGTTTACATTTTAGAATCATGAACAAGCACCAATACGAAAGCGTACAGTAGCAGAGGGCATAAGACTGCTGCCCTGCGCATAACAATACACCCCAATGACAAGGTCAAAGATTTAACTGACCTGCTTAGCTATTAGTGGCTCACACCTCACAATGATTATCATCTCTCCGTGAAGCAAAGCATCCTCTGAATTGGGGTGAAAGATAGATCTAATGTGCCAAAGTAAGTCAACATGGAAATGCAGTTTCCTGCTCTCAGAGGAAGGAGGGTCGACAGCCCAATGGGTTAATGCACCTACTGCAGCCTCCTATGTGTACCTTGCAGGCGACACATTCAGTTGCTGGTGAGATGCTGATACAGGTTTGCTTGATATGCAGGTGCCGGTGGTCACCTCACAGCACCTCGAGAAGGTGTGCTGTTTGAGTCCCAGTGCAATTATGGAATCAGCCATGACCCCCAGATTGCACCTTTTCCCCTCGTTTTTTCCAGTCAGTTGGGGCCAGAGAGACAAGCTTGTGTATGGGTGTTACTAAGGCCAGAGTGCAGAATACAAAGGCACAACTGTTAGTGGGAACACATGTATTGAAGGGGCGTTAGCTGTTGGCTGATCGGGCAGGGCAATGCATCCCAATTTTCAATAAAAACATTTTTTTTAAATGAAAAAAAAAAGGCCCAAGAGATACCGGACATTGGATTAGAACTCAGGTCTTCAGCATTGCAAGACCAAGGATTTACAGCTTGAGGCACTGATTGCCTTGCTTCCGAGGGTCGCTTTTGGGCGTATATATCTTTCTCCTGCATGCCCCTGTGAGCATACCCATTTGCATTGTGAAACATGTTCACTGAAACCAAGGAGGATAGAACATCTGTCCCCCCTCCCCCGCTCCACCAAATACCAGCTAACTGCAGTAGCCTAGAGGTTAAGTGCTTGCGTTACAGCGCTGGGGGGGCCTGGGTTCGAGTACTGCTTTCGGCACATAAACAGAATAGTTGGGTAATCTCCTTGTACAGTGGTGGGTACCCACACTCCTAAAAGGTTCAGTGGCTATGTAATGTAATGAGTTCCCTGGTAAAGGGAGGGTGGAAGAAAGCAGAGAAGCGGGATGTGGAGGCGAGGAAGTGGCCGGTAAATAAAGTAGGGAGAGGTAGGGCTGGATGAATGGGTCCCTGTGGAGAAGAGGAGGAGGGGGTAGGTCTAGAGGGCATAAAGTGGGCCCTGGGGAGACAGCGAATAAGTCGGCCCTGGGAACGGTGTCATGGGGGGAAGAGGGCCCAGAATTGTGGAGGAATGGGTGTGTAAAGGAGGGTCCTAATGTGGGGAAAGGAGGCCCAGCGGAGAGGGTGTGGAATGGACCCCAACTGCCACACTTTCTCACCACCACAGTCCCACCTCTGCTTTCTTCCACCCTCCTTTTACCAGGGAACCTGCACCATATCCTTCTAGTCCTACCCCCACTCACCCAGACCCGCCCCCTCTCCACAGGGACCCATTCATCCAGCCCTACCACTCCCTTTAGCCTGCCCCACCTCCTCCTTTATTTACCCTGCGCTTCCTCAGTCCTGCCTCTCTGCTTTCTTCCACCCTCCCTTTTCCAAGGACCTCTTTTCATAACCACTGAACCTTTTAGAAGGAGTGTGGGTACCCACAACTGTACAAGGAGATTACGCAACTATTCCGTTTATGTGCCGAAAGCAGGACTTAAACCCATGCCCCCAACGCTGTAACGCAAGCACTTAACCTCGAGGCGACTGCAGTTAGCTGATATTTGGAGGAGCGGGGGCCAGATGTTCTATCCTCATTTTCTGCAGTGAACATGTTTGACAATGCAAATGGGCATGCTCACATGGGCATGCTCACAGGGGCATGCAGAAAAAAGATATATACGCCCAAATGCAACTCTCAGAAGCACAGCCACCAGTGGATCAAGTGGTAAGTGTTTTGTCTTGCAATGTTGGAGACCTGAGTTCTAATTCAATGTCCGGTGTCTCTTGGGTAATTTTTTTAATTTAAAAAAAAATGTTTTTATTGAAAATGGGGATGGATTGCCCTGGGCGATCAGCCAACAGCTAATGCCCCTTCAATACCTGCGTTCCCACTAACAATTGTGCCTCTGTTTTCGGCACTCTGGCCTTGGTAACACCCATACACAAGCTTGTCTCTCTGGCCCCAACTGACTGGAAAAAACGGGTGTAAAAGGTGTAATCTACAGGTCATGGTTGATACCATAATTGCACTAGGAATCAAAGAGGACACCTTCTCGAGGTGCTGTGATGTGACCACCGGCCCCCGCATAGCAAGCAAACCTGTATCAGCATCTCACCGGCAACTGAATGTGTCGCCTGCAGGCTACACATAGGAGGCTGCAGTAGGTGCATTAACCCATTGGGCTGTCGACCCTCCTTCCTCTGAGAGCAGGAAACTAAATTTCCATGTTGCCTTCCATTGGCACATTAGATCTCTGTTTCACCCCAAGTCAGAGGATGTTTTGCTTCACAGAGAGATGATAATCATTGTGAGGTGTGAGCCGCTAATAGCTAAGCAGGTCAGTTAAATCTTTGCTTTTGTCATTGGGGTGTATTGACATGCGCAGGGCAGTCCTCTGTCCTCTGCTACTGTATGGTTTCTTAATGCTGCTTGTTCATGATTTTTAAATGTAAACACTCTGCTCCCAAAAGTGAAAGATTTGAAAGACTCTTGCTGTAGCAAGCCTTTCCTACTCTCTGCCCTGGGGGTGAGAGTGCAGAGGCGTAGGCAGGGTAGGGCCTGAGGGGAAAGACCCACCCAAAATCTGTAAATGCCCACTCAGCAGCTCTGTGTGGGCATTTAAAGAGATTTTTTGTCATTGCAGTGGGCCCAACTACATTAGCTTCAGACCCCATTTGCTAGAAAATCCTGGCTACGCCTCTGGTGCTTCCCAACTCAACAACCCATCACCCCTTCATCCCTTCTTACTCGTCTCACAGCACCTCCCATGCATCTTTTGTTGGTAGATTTCCTTCACGAGGCTTAGCTAGGCCTGCATTCCTTTTCAAAGGGCCATAGAAGAGAGTAAAAAAGGAGAAGGCATAATAGAGCGGGAAGTAGGTGAAAGATGAGGGGTCAGGGCGGTTGGCAGTAAAAGAAACAGGGCCTGGCCTGGCAGAGAGTTCGAAGTTAGGGAACAGAACAATGAGCGAGGGACAAGGAAAGATGTCTCAGGCATGTAGCTCTCTGAGTCTTCCCCACTGTGCATGCAGAAAGAGACGTCCTATTCCTAGCTCTCTCCCAGATGGATACATTTGCCTGGAGAGGCCAGAATGAATGTCACTTAGGCAGAGGGCAAACACAGGGCAGCAGAGCAGGAACACCCCTTCATTTTACTATGCTCCCAGGTGGCTTCTGGGAGGCAAAAGGCATCAGTATTCCATCAACATCATCTTCACCTAGGCCACCGTCACTAAGGTTTATAAAGCAGGCTGTGACACTTTCTGGGGCCTAGGTGGCCAGGCCTACGTGGAAGAGCACAGATCCTAACCCTAAGTTGTGTGGGTGGCTTCACCAGAGGGGCTGCATAGGACATAAGGCTGTGCCCGTATGGGCTGTGGTCGCGTTTGGGAGCGTTAGGGACGCATGGAGGATGCAGGGCGCAGACCTCTGTCCGTTTTCCTCCAGGATTAGGCACTGGTTGTCAGTGGTGGAGCCAGCCACTCCACAATTGGGGAAGTTAAAGGCAGAAAGCAGCTCTCTCACCGCCAGGGCAAAGAGTGGGAAAGGCTTGTTACAGCAAGAGTCTTTCAAATCTTTCACTTTTGAGAGCAGACTGTTTACATTTTAGAATCATGAACAAGCACCAATACGAAAGCGTACAGTAGCAGAGGGCATAAGACTGCTGCCCTGCGCATAACAATACACCCCAATGACAAGGTCAAAGATTTAACTGACCTGCTTAGCTATTAGTGGCTCACACCTCACAATGATTATCATCTCTCCGTGAAGCAAAGCATCCTCTGAATTGGGGTGAAAGATAGATCTAATGTGCCAAAGTAAGTCAACATGGAAATGCAGTTTCCTGCTCTCAGAGGAAGGAGGGTCGACAGCCCAATGGGTTAATGCACCTACTGCAGCCTCCTATGTGTACCTTGCAGGCGACACATTCAGTTGCTGGTGAGATGCTGATACAGGTTTGCTTGATATGCAGGTGCCGGTGGTCACCTCACAGCACCTCGAGAAGGTGTGCTGTTTGAGTCCCAGTGCAATTATGGAATCAGCCATGACCCCAGGATTGCACCTTTTGCCATCGTTTTTTCCAGTCAGTTGGGGCCAGAGAGACAAGCTTGTGTATGGGTGTTACTAAGGCCAGAGTGCAGAATACAAAGGCACAACTGTTAGTGGGAACACATGTATTGAAGGGGCGTTAGCTGATCGGGCAGGGCAATGCATCCCAATTTTCAATAAAAACATTTTTTTTAAATGAAAAAAAAAGGCCCAAGAGATACCGGACATTGGATTAGAACTCAGGTCTCCAGCATTGCAAGACCAAGGATTTACAGCTTGAGCCACTGATTGCCATGCTTCCGAGGGTCGCTTTTGGGCGTATATATCTTTCTCCTGCATGCCCCTGTGAGCATACCCATTTGCATTGTGAAACATGTTCACTGAAACCAAGGAGGGTAGAACATCTGTCCCCCCTCCCCCGCTCCACCAAATACCAGCTAACTGCAGTGGCCTAGAGGTTAAGTGCTTGCATTACAGCGCTGGGGGGGCCTGGGTTCGAGTACTGCTTTCGGCACATAAACAGAATAGTTGGGTAATCTCCTTGTACAGTGGCGGGTACCCACACTCCTAAAAGGTTCAGTGGCTATGTAATGTAATGAGTTCCCTGGTAAAGGGAGGGTGGAAGAAAGCAGAGAAGCGGGATGTGGAGGCGAGGAAGTGGCCGGTAAATAAAGTAGGGGGAGGTAGGGCTGGATGAATGGGTCCCTGTGGAGAAGAGGAGGAGGGGGTAGGTCTAGAGGGCATAAAGTGGGCCCTGGGGAGACAGCGAATAAGTCGGCCCTGGGAACGGTGTCATGGGGGGAAGAGGGCCCAGAATTGTGGAGGAATGGGTGTGTAAAGGAGGGTCCTAATGTGGGGAAAGGAGGCCCAGCGGAGAGGGTGTGGAATGGACCCCAACTGCCACACTTTCTCACCACCACAGTCCCACCTCTGCTTTCTTACACCCTCCTTTTACCAGGGAACCTGCACCATATCCTTCTAGTCCTACCCCCACTCACCCAGACCCAGCCCCTCTCCACAGGGACCCATTCATCCAGCCCTACCACTCCCTTTAGCCTGCCCCACCTCCTCCTTTATTTACCCTGCGCTTCCTCAGTCCTGCCTCTCTGCTTTCTTCCACCCTCCCTTTTCCAAGGACCTCTTTTCATAACCACTGAACCTTTTAGAAGGAGTGTGGGTACCCACAACTGTACAAGGAGATTACGCAACTATTCCGTTTATGTGCCGAAAGCAGGACTTAAACCCATGCCCCCAACGCTGTAACGCAAGCACTTAACCTCGAGGCGACTGCAGTTAGCTGATATTTGGAGGAGCGGGGGCCAGATGTTCTATCCTCATTTTCTGCAGTGAACATGTTTGACAATGCAAATGGGCATGCTCACCTGGGCATGCTCACAGGGGCATGCAGAAGAAAGATATATACGCCCAAATGCAACTCTCAGAAGCACAGCCACCAGTTGCTCAAGTGGTAAGTGCTTTGTCTTGCAATGTTGGAGACCTGAGTTCTAATTCAATGTCCGGTGTCTCTTGGGTAATTTTTTTAATTTAAAAAAAAATGTTTTTATTGAAAATGGGGATGGATTGCCCTGGGCGATCAGCCAACAGCTAATGCCCCTTCAATACCTGCGTTCCCACTAACAATTGTGCCTCTGTTTTCGGCACTCTGGCCTTGGTAACACCCATACACAAGCTTGTCTCTCTGGCCCCAACTGACTGGAAAAAACGGGTGTAAAAGGTGTAATCTACAGGTCATGGTTGATACCATAATTGCACTAGGACTCAAACAGGACACCTTCTCGAGGTGCTGTGATGTGACCACCGGCCCCTGCATAGCAAGCAAACCTGTATCAGCATCTCACCGGCAACTGAATGTGTCGCCTGCAGGCTACACATAGGAGGCTGCAGTAGGTGCATTAACCCATTGGGCTGTCGACCCTCCTTCCTCTGAGAGCAGGAAACTAAATTTCCATGTTGCCTTCCATTGGCACATTAGATCTCTGTTTCACCCCAAGTCAGAGGATGTTTTGCTTCACAGAGAGATGATAATCATTGTGAGGTGTGAGCCGCTAATAGCTAAGCAGGTCAGTTAAATCTTTGCTTTTGTCATTGGGGTGTATTGACATGCGCAGGGCAGTCCTCTGTCCTCTGCTACTGTATAGTTTCTTAATGCTGCTTGTTCATGATTTTTAAATGTAAACACTCTGCTCCCACAAGTGAAAGATTTGAAATACTCTTGCTGTAGCAAGCCTTTCCTACTCTTTGCCCTGGGGGTGAGAGTGCAGAGGCGTAGGCAGGGTAGGGCCTGAGGGGAAAGGCCCACCCAAAATCTGTAAATGCCCACTCAGCAGCTCTGTGTGGGCATTTAAAGAGATTTTTTGTCATTGCAGTGGGCCCAACTACATTAGCTTCAGACCCCATTTGCTAGAAAATCCTGGCTACGCCTCTGGTGCTTCCCAACTCAACAACCCATCACCCCTTCATCCCTTCTTACTCGTCTCACAGCACCTCCCATGCATCTTTTGTTGGTAGATTTCCTTCACGAGGCTTAGCTAGGCCTGCATTCCTTTTCAAAGGGCCATAGAAGAGAGTAAAAAAGGAGAAGGCATAATAGAGCGGGAAGTAGGTGAAAGACAAGGGGTCAGGGGGGTTGGCAGTAAAAGAAACAGGGCCTGGCCTGGCAGAGAGTTCGAAGTTAGGGAACAGAACAATGAGCGAGGGACAAGGAAAGATGTCTCAGGCATGTAGCTCTCTGAGTCTTCCCCACTGTGCCTGCAGAAAGAGACGTCCTATTCCTAGCTCTCTCCCAGATGGATACATTTGCCTGGAGAGGCCAGAATGAATGTCACTTAGGCGGAGGGCAAACACAGGGCAGCAGAGCAGGAACACCCCTTCATTTTACTATGCTCCCAGGTGGCTTCTGGGAGGCAAAAGGCATCAGTATTCCATCAACATCATCTTCACCTAGGCCACTGTCACTAAGGTTTATAAAGCAGGCTGTGACACTTTCTGGGGCCTAGGTGGCCAGGCCTACGTGGAAGAGCACAGATCCTAACCCTAAGTTGTGTGGGTGGCTTCACCAGAGGGGCTGCATAGGACATAGGGCTGTGCCCGTATGGGCTGTGGTCACGTTTGGGAGCGTTAGGGACGCATGGAGGATGCAGGGCGCAGACCTCTGTCCGTTTTCCTCCAGGATTAGGCACTGGTTGTCAGTGGTGGAGCCAGCCACTCCACAATTGGGGAAGTTAAAGGCAGAAAGCAGCTCTCTCACCGCCAGGGCAAAGAGTGGGAAAGGCTTGTTACAGCAAGAGTCTTTCAAATCTTTCACTTTTGAGAGCAGACTGTTTACATTTTAGAATCATGAACAAGCACCAATACGAAAGCGTACAGTAGCAGAGGGCATAAGACTGCTGCCCTGCGCATAACAATACACCCCAATGACAAGGTCAAAGATTTAACTGACCTGCTTAGCTATTAGTGGCTCACACCTCACAATGATTATCATCTCTCCGTGAAGCAAAGCATCCTCTGAATTGGGGTGAAAGATAGATCTAATGTGCCAAAGTAAGTCAACATGGAAATGCAGTTTCCTGCTCTCAGAGGAAGGAGGGTCGACAGCCCAATGGGTTAATGCACCTACTGCAGCCTCCTATGTGTACCTTGCAGGCGACACATTCAGTTGCTGGTGAGATGCTGATACAGGTTTGCTTGATATGCAGGTGCCGGTGGTCACCTCACAGCACCTCGAGAAGGTGTGCTGTTTGAGTCCCAGTGCAATTATGGAATCAGCCATGACCCCCAGATTGCACCTTTTCCCCTCGTTTTTTCCAGTCAGTTGGGGCCAGAGAGACAAGCTTGTGTATGGGTGTTACTAAGGCCAGAGTGCAGAATACAAAGGCACAACTGTTAGTGGGAACACATGTATTGAAGGGGCGTTAGCTGTTGGCTGATCGGGCAGGGCAATGCATCCCAATTTTCAATAAAAACATTTTTTTTAAATGAAAAAAAAAAGGCCCAAGAGATACCGGACATTGGATTAGAACTCAGGTCTTCAGCATTGCAAGACCAAGGATTTACAGCTTGAGGCACTGATTGCCTTGCTTCCGAGGGTCGCTTTTGGGCGTATATATCTTTCTCCTGCATGCCCCTGTGAGCATACCCATTTGCATTGTGAAACATGTTCACTGAAACCAAGGAGGATAGAACATCTGTCCCCCCTCCCCCGCTCCACCAAATACCAGCTAACTGCAGTAGCCTAGAGGTTAAGTGCTTGCGTTACAGCGCTGGGGGGGCCTGGGTTCGAGTACTGCTTTCGGCACATAAACAGAATAGTTGGGTAATCTCCTTGTACAGTGGTGGGTACCCACACTCCTAAAAGGTTCAGTGGCTATGTAATGTAATGAGTTCCCTGGTAAAGGGAGGGTGGAAGAAAGCAGAGAAGCGGGATGTGGAGGCGAGGAAGTGGCCGGTAAATAAAGTAGGGAGAGGTAGGGCTGGATGAATGGGTCCCTGTGGAGAAGAGGAGGAGGGGGTAGGTCTAGAGGGCATAAAGTGGGCCCTGGGGAGACAGCGAATAAGTCGGCCCTGGGAACGGTGTCATGGGGGGAAGAGGGCCCAGAATTGTGGAGGAATGGGTGTGTAAAGGAGGGTCCTAATGTGGGGAAAGGAGGCCCAGCGGAGAGGGTGTGGAATGGACCCCAACTGCCACACTTTCTCACCACCACAGTCCCACCTCTGCTTTCTTCCACCCTCCTTTTACCAGGGAACCTGCACCATATCCTTCTAGTCCTACCCCCACTCACCCAGACCCGCCCCCTCTCCACAGGGACCCATTCATCCAGCCCTACCACTCCCTTTAGCCTGCCCCACCTCCTCCTTTATTTACCCTGCGCTTCCTCAGTCCTGCCTCTCTGCTTTCTTCCACCCTCCCTTTTCCAAGGACCTCTTTTCATAACCACTGAACCTTTTAGAAGGAGTGTGGGTACCCACAACTGTACAAGGAGATTACGCAACTATTCCGTTTATGTGCCGAAAGCAGGACTTAAACCCATGCCCCCAACGCTGTAACGCAAGCACTTAACCTCGAGGCGACTGCAGTTAGCTGATATTTGGAGGAGCGGGGGCCAGATGTTCTATCCTCATTTTCTGCAGTGAACATGTTTGACAATGCAAATGGGCATGCTCACATGGGCATGCTCACAGGGGCATGCAGAAGAAAGATATATACGCCCAAATGCAACTCTCAGAAGCACAGCCACCAGTGGATCAAGTGGTAAGTGTTTTGTCTTGCAATGTTGGAGACCTGAGTTCTAATTCAATGTCCGGTGTCTCTTGGGTAATTTTTTTAATTTAAAAAAAAATGTTTTTATTGAAAATGGGGATGGATTGCCCTGGGCGATCAGCCAACAGCTAATGCCCCTTCAATACCTGCGTTCCCACTAACAATTGTGCCTCTGTTTTCGGCACTCTGGCCTTGGTAACACCCATACACAAGCTTGTCTCTCTGGCCCCAACTGACTGGAAAAAACGGGTGTAAAAGGTGTAATCTACAGGTCATGGTTGATACCATAATTGCACTAGGAATCAAAGAGGACACCTTCTCGAGGTGCTGTGATGTGACCACCGGCCCCCGCATAGCAAGCAAACCTGTATCAGCATCTCACCGGCAACTGAATGTGTCGCCTGCAGGCTACACATAGGAGGCTGCAGTAGGTGCATTAACCCATTGGGCTGTCGACCCTCCTTCCTCTGAGAGCAGGAAACTAAATTTCCATGTTGCCTTCCATTGGCACATTAGATCTCTGTTTCACCCCAAGTCAGAGGATGTTTTGCTTCACAGAGAGATGATAATCATTGTGAGGTGTGAGCCGCTAATAGCTAAGCAGGTCAGTTAAATCTTTGCTTTTGTCATTGGGGTGTATTGACATGCGCAGGGCAGTCCTCTGTCCTCTGCTACTGTATGGTTTCTTAATGCTGCTTGTTCATGATTTTTAAATGTAAACACTCTGCTCCCAAAAGTGAAAGATTTGAAAGACTCTTGCTGTAGCAAGCCTTTCCTACTCTCTGCCCTGGGGGTGAGAGTGCAGAGGCGTAGGCAGGGTAGGGCCTGAGGGGAAAGACCCACCCAAAATCTGTAAATGCCCACTCAGCAGCTCTGTGTGGGCATTTAAAGAGATTTTTTGTCATTGCAGTGGGCCCAACTACATTAGCTTCAGACCCCATTTGCTAGAAAATCCTGGCTACGCCTCTGGTGCTTCCCAACTCAACAACCCATCACCCCTTCATCCCTTCTTACTCGTCTCACAGCACCTCCCATGCATCTTTTGTTGGTAGATTTCCTTCACGAGGCTTAGCTAGGCCTGCATTCCTTTTCAAAGGGCCATAGAAGAGAGTAAAAAAGGAGAAGGCATAATAGAGCGGGAAGTAGGTGAAAGATGAGGGGTCAGGGCGGTTGGCAGTAAAAGAAACAGGGCCTGGCCTGGCAGAGAGTTCGAAGTTAGGGAACAGAACAATGAGCGAGGGACAAGGAAAGATGTCTCAGGCATGTAGCTCTCTGAGTCTTCCCCACTGTGCATGCAGAAAGAGACGTCCTATTCCTAGCTCTCTCCCAGATGGATACATTTGCCTGGAGAGGCCAGAATGAATGTCACTTAGGCAGAGGGCAAACACAGGGCAGCAGAGCAGGAACACCCCTTCATTTTACTATGCTCCCAGGTGGCTTCTGGGAGGCAAAAGGCATCAGTATTCCATCAACATCATCTTCACCTAGGCCACCGTCACTAAGGTTTATAAAGCAGGCTGTGACACTTTCTGGGGCCTAGGTGGCCAGGCCTACGTGGAAGAGCACAGATCCTAACCCTAAGTTGTGTGGGTGGCTTCACCAGAGGGGCTGCATAGGACATAAGGCTGTGCCCGTATGGGCTGTGGTCGCGTTTGGGAGCGTTAGGGACGCATGGAGGATGCAGGGCGCAGACCTCTGTCCGTTTTCCTCCAGGATTAGGCACTGGTTGTCAGTGGTGGAGCCAGCCACTCCACAATTGGGGAAGTTAAAGGCAGAAAGCAGCTCTCTCACCGCCAGGGCAAAGAGTGGGAAAGGCTTGTTACAGCAAGAGTCTTTCAAATCTTTCACTTTTGAGAGCAGACTGTTTACATTTTAGAATCATGAACAAGCACCAATACGAAAGCGTACAGTAGCAGAGGGCATAAGACTGCTGCCCTGCGCATAACAATACACCCCAATGACAAGGTCAAAGATTTAACTGACCTGCTTAGCTATTAGTGGCTCACACCTCACAATGATTATCATCTCTCCGTGAAGCAAAGCATCCTCTGAATTGGGGTGAAAGATAGATCTAATGTGCCAAAGTAAGTCAACATGGAAATGCAGTTTCCTGCTCTCAGAGGAAGGAGGGTCGACAGCCCAATGGGTTAATGCACCTACTGCAGCCTCCTATGTGTACCTTGCAGGCGACACATTCAGTTGCTGGTGAGATGCTGATACAGGTTTGCTTGATATGCAGGTGCCGGTGGTCACCTCACAGCACCTCGAGAAGGTGTGCTGTTTGAGTCCCAGTGCAATTATGGAATCAGCCATGACCCCAGGATTGCACCTTTTGCCATCGTTTTTTCCAGTCAGTTGGGGCCAGAGAGACAAGCTTGTGTATGGGTGTTACTAAGGCCAGAGTGCAGAATACAAAGGCACAACTGTTAGTGGGAACACATGTATTGAAGGGGCGTTAGCTGATCGGGCAGGGCAATGCATCCCAATTTTCAATAAAAACATTTTTTTTAAATGAAAAAAAAAGGCCCAAGAGATACCGGACATTGGATTAGAACTCAGGTCTCCAGCATTGCAAGACCAAGGATTTACAGCTTGAGCCACTGATTGCCATGCTTCCGAGGGTCGCTTTTGGGCGTATATATCTTTCTCCTGCATGCCCCTGTGAGCATACCCATTTGCATTGTGAAACATGTTCACTGAAACCAAGGAGGGTAGAACATCTGTCCCCCCTCCCCCGCTCCACCAAATACCAGCTAACTGCAGTGGCCTAGAGGTTAAGTGCTTGCATTACAGCGCTGGGGGGGCCTGGGTTCGAGTACTGCTTTCGGCACATAAACAGAATAGTTGGGTAATCTCCTTGTACAGTGGCGGGTACCCACACTCCTAAAAGGTTCAGTGGCTATGTAATGTAATGAGTTCCCTGGTAAAGGGAGGGTGGAAGAAAGCAGAGAAGCGGGATGTGGAGGCGAGGAAGTGGCCGGTAAATAAAGTAGGGGGAGGTAGGGCTGGATGAATGGGTCCCTGTGGAGAAGAGGAGGAGGGGGTAGGTCTAGAGGGCATAAAGTGGGCCCTGGGGAGACAGCGAATAAGTCGGCCCTGGGAACGGTGTCATGGGGGGAAGAGGGCCCAGAATTGTGGAGGAATGGGTGTGTAAAGGAGGGTCCTAATGTGGGGAAAGGAGGCCCAGCGGAGAGGGTGTGGAATGGACCCCAACTGCCACACTTTCTCACCACCACAGTCCCACCTCTGCTTTCTTACACCCTCCTTTTACCAGGGAACCTGCACCATATCCTTCTAGTCCTACCCCCACTCACCCAGACCCAGCCCCTCTCCACAGGGACCCATTCATCCAGCCCTACCACTCCCTTTAGCCTGCCCCACCTCCTCCTTTATTTACCCTGCGCTTCCTCAGTCCTGCCTCTCTGCTTTCTTCCACCCTCCCTTTTCCAAGGACCTCTTTTCATAACCACTGAACCTTTTAGAAGGAGTGTGGGTACCCACAACTGTACAAGGAGATTACGCAACTATTCCGTTTATGTGCCGAAAGCAGGACTTAAACCCATGCCCCCAACGCTGTAACGCAAGCACTTAACCTCGAGGCGACTGCAGTTAGCTGATATTTGGAGGAGCGGGGGCCAGATGTTCTATCCTCATTTTCTGCAGTGAACATGTTTGACAATGCAAATGGGCATGCTCACCTGGGCATGCTCACAGGGGCATGCAGAAGAAAGATATATACGCCCAAATGCAACTCTCAGAAGCACAGCCACCAGTTGCTCAAGTGGTAAGTGCTTTGTCTTGCAATGTTGGAGACCTGAGTTCTAATTCAATGTCCGGTGTCTCTTGGGTAATTTTTTTAATTTAAAAAAAAATGTTTTTATTGAAAATGGGGATGGATTGCCCTGGGCGATCAGCCAACAGCTAATGCCCCTTCAATACCTGCGTTCCCACTAACAATTGTGCCTCTGTTTTCGGCACTCTGGCCTTGGTAACACCCATACACAAGCTTGTCTCTCTGGCCCCAACTGACTGGAAAAAACGGGTGTAAAAGGTGTAATCTACAGGTCATGGTTGATACCATAATTGCACTAGGACTCAAACAGGACACCTTCTCGAGGTGCTGTGATGTGACCACCGGCCCCTGCATAGCAAGCAAACCTGTATCAGCATCTCACCGGCAACTGAATGTGTCGCCTGCAGGCTACACATAGGAGGCTGCAGTAGGTGCATTAACCCATTGGGCTGTCGACCCTCCTTCCTCTGAGAGCAGGAAACTAAATTTCCATGTTGCCTTCCATTGGCACATTAGATCTCTGTTTCACCCCAAGTCAGAGGATGTTTTGCTTCACAGAGAGATGATAATCATTGTGAGGTGTGAGCCGCTAATAGCTAAGCAGGTCAGTTAAATCTTTGCTTTTGTCATTGGGGTGTATTGACATGCGCAGGGCAGTCCTCTGTCCTCTGCTACTGTATGGTTTCTTAATGCTGCTTGTTCATGATTTTTAAATGTAAACACTCTGCTCCCAAAAGTGAAAGATTTGAAAGACTCTTGCTGTAGCAAGCCTTTCCTACTCTCTGCCCTGGGGGTGAGAGTGCAGAGGCGTAGGCAGGGTAGGGCCTGAGGGGAAAGGCCCACCCAAAATCTGTAAATGCCCACTCAGCAGCTCTGTGTGGGCATTTAAAGAGATTTTTGTCATTGCAGTGGGCCCAACTACATTAGCTTCAGACCCCATTTGCTAGAAAATCCTGGCTACGCCTCTGGTGCTTCCCAACTCAACAACCCATCACCCCTTCATCCCTTCTTACTCGTCTCACAGCACCTCCCATGCATCTTTTGTTGGTAGATTTCCTTCACGAGGCTTAGCTAGGCCTGCATTCCTTTTCAAAGGGCCATAGAAGAGAGTAAAAAAGGAGAAGGCATAATAGAGCGGGAAGTAGGTGAAAGATGAGGGGTCAGGGGGGTTGGCAGTAAAAGAAACAGGGCCTGGCCTGGCAGAGAGTTAGAAGTTAGGGAACAGAACAATGAGCGAGGGACAAGGAAAGATGTCTCAGGCATGTAGCTCTCTGAGTCTTCCCCACTGTGCCTGCAGAAAGAGACGTCCTATTCCTAGCTCTCTCCCAGATGGATACATTTGCCTGGAGAGCCCAGAATAAATGTCACTTAGGCAGAGGGCAAACACAGGGCAGCAGAGCAGGAACACCCCTTCATTTTACTATGCTCCCAGGTGGCTTCTGGGAGGCAAAAGGCATCAGTATTCCATCAACATCATCTTCACCTAGGCCACCGTCACTAAGGTTTATAAAGCAGGCTGTGACACTTTCTGGGGCCTAGGTGGCCAGGCCTACGTGGAAGAGCACAGATCCTAACCCTAAGTTGTGTGGGTGGCTTCACCAGAGGGGCTGCATAGGACATAAGGCTGTGCCCGTATGGGCTGTGGTCGCGTTTGGGAGCGTTAGGGACGCATGGAGGATGCAGGGCGCAGACCTCTGTCCGTTTTCCTCCAGGATTAGGCACTGGTTGTCAGTGGTGGAGCCAGCCACTCCACAATTGGGGAAGTTAAAGGCAGAAAGCAGCTCTCTCACCGCCAGGGCAAAGAGTGGGAAAGGCTTGTTACAGCAAGAGTCTTTCAAATCTTTCACTTTTGAGAGCAGACTGTTTACATTTTAGAATCATGAACAAGCACCAATACGAAAGCGTACAGTAGCAGAGGGCATAAGACTGCTGCCCTGCGCATAACAATACACCCCAATGACAAGGTCAAAGATTTAACTGACCTGCTTAGCTATTAGTGGCTCACACCTCACAATGATTATCATCTCTCCGTGAAGCAAAGCATCCTCTGAATTGGGGTGAAAGATAGATCTAATGTGCCAAAGTAAGTCAACATGGAAATGCAGTTTCCTGCTCTCAGAGGAAGGAGGGTCGACAGCCCAATGGGTTAATGCACCTACTGCAGCCTCCTATGTGTACCTTGCAGGCGACACATTCAGTTGCTGGTGAGATGCTGATACAGGTTTGCTTGATATGCAGGTGCCGGTGGTCACCTCACAGCACCTCGAGAAGGTGTGCTGTTTGAGTCCCAGTGCAATTATGGAATCAGCCATGACCCCAGGATTGCACCTTTTGCCATCGTTTTTTCCAGTCAGTTGGGGCCAGAGAGACAAGCTTGTGTATGGGTGTTACTAAGGCCAGAGTGCAGAATACAAAGGCACAACTGTTAGTGGGAACACATGTATTGAAGGGGCGTTAGCTGTTGGCTGATCGGGCAGGGCAATGCATCCCAATTTTCAATAAAAACATTTTTTTTAAATGAAAAAAAAAGGCCCAAGAGATACCGGACATTGGATTAGAACTCAGGTCTCCAGCATTGCAAGACCAAGGATTTACAGCTTGAGCCACTGATTGCCATGCTTCCGAGGGTCGCTTTTGGGCGTATATATCTTTCTCCTGCATGCCCCTGTGAGCATACCCATTTGCATTGTGAAACATGTTCACTGAAACCAAGGAGGGTAGAACATCTGTCCCCCCTCCCCCGCTCCACCAAATACCAGCTAACTGCAGTGGCCTAGAGGTTAAGTGCTTGCATTACAGCGCTGGGGGGGCCTGGGTTCGAGTACTGCTTTCGGCACATAAACAGAATAGTTGGGTAATCTCCTTGTACAGTGGCGGGTACCCACACTCCTAAAAGGTTCAGTGGCTATGTAATGTAATGAGTTCCCTGGTAAAGGGAGGGTGGAAGAAAGCAGAGAAGCGGGATGTGGAGGCGAGGAAGTGGCCGGTAAATAAAGTAGGGGGAGGTAGGGCTGGATGAATGGGTCCCTGTGGAGAAGAGGAGGAGGGGGTAGGTCTAGAGGGCATAAAGTGGGCCCTGGGGAGACAGCGAATAAGTCGGCCCTGGGAACGGTGTCATGGGGGGAAGAGGGCCCAGAATTGTGGAGGAATGGGTGTGTAAAGGAGGGTCCTAATGTGGGGAAAGGAGGCCCAGCGGAGAGGGTGTGGAATGGACCCCAACTGCCACACTTTCTCACCACCACAGTCCCACCTCTGCTTTCTTACACCCTCCTTTTACCAGGGAACCTGCACCATATCCTTCTAGTCCTACCCCCACTCACCCAGACCCAGCCCCTCTCCACAGGGACCCATTCATCCAGCCCTACCACTCCCTTTAGCCTGCCCCACCTCCTCCTTTATTTACCCTGCGCTTCCTCAGTCCTGCCTCTCTGCTTTCTTCCACCCTCCCTTTTCCAAGGACCTCTTTTCATAACCACTGAACCTTTTAGAAGGAGTGTGGGTACCCACAACTGTACAAGGAGATTACGCAACTATTCCGTTTATGTGCCGAAAGCAGGACTTAAACCCATGCCCCCAACGCTGTAACGCAAGCACTTAACCTCGAGGCGACTGCAGTTAGCTGATATTTGGAGGAGCGGGGGCCAGATGTTCTATCCTCATTTTCTGCAGTGAACATGTTTGACAATGCAAATGGGCATGCTCACCTGGGCATGCTCACAGGGGCATGCAGAAGAAAGATATATACGCCCAAATGCAACTCTCAGAAGCACAGCCACCAGTGGCTCAAGTGGTAAGTGCTTTGTCTTGCAATGTTGGAGACCTGAGTTCTAATTCAATGTCCGGTGTCTCTTGGGTAATTTTTTTAATTTAAAAAAAAATGTTTTTATTGAAAATGGGGATGGATTGCCCTGGGCGATCAGCCAACAGCTAATGCCCCTTCAATACCTGCGTTCCCACTAACAATTGTGCCTCTGTTTTCGGCACTCTGGCCTTGGTAACACCCATACACAAGCTTGTCTCTCTGGCCCCAACTGACTGGAAAAAACGGGTGTAAAAGGTGTAATCTACAGGTCATGGTTGATACCATAATTGCACTAGGACTCAAACAGGACACCTTCTCGAGGTGCTGTGATGTGACCACCGGCCCCTGCATAGCAAGCAAACCTGTATCAGCATCTCACCGGCAACTGAATGTGTCGCCTGCAGGCTACACATAGGAGGCTGCAGTAGGTGCATTAACCCATTGGGCTGTCGACCCTCCTTCGTCTGAGAGCAGGAAACTAAATTTCCATGTTGCCTTCCATTGGCACATTAGATCTCTGTTTCACCCCAAGTCAGAGGATGTTTTGCTTCACAGAGAGATGATAATCATTGTGAGGTGTGAGCCGCTAATAGCTAAGCAGGTCAGTTAAATCTTTGCTTTTGTCATTGGGGTGTATTGACATGCGCAGGGCAGTCCTCTGTCCTCTGCTACTGTATGGTTTCTTAATGCTGCTTGTTCATGATTTTTAAATGTAAACACTCTGCTCCCAAAAGTGAAAGATTTGAAAGACTCTTGCTGTAGCAAGCCTTTCCTACTCTCTGCCCTGGGGGTGAGAGTGCAGAGGCGTAGGCAGGGTAGGGCCTGAGGGGAAAGGCCCACCCAAAATCTGTAAATGCCCACTCAGCAGCTCTGTGTGGGCATTTAAAGAGATTTTTGTCATTGCAGTGGGCCCAACTACATTAGCTTCAGACCCCATTTGCTAGAAAATCCTGGCTACGCCTCTGGTGCTTCCCAACTCAACAACCCATCACCCCTTCATCCCTTCTTACTCGTCTCACAGCACCTCCCATGCATCTTTTGTTGGTAGATTTCCTTCACGAGGCTTAGCTAGGCCTGCATTCCTTTTCAAAGGGCCATAGAAGAGAGTAAAAAAGGAGAAGGCATAATAGAGCGGGAAGTAGGTGAAAGATGAGGGGTCAGGGGGGTTGGCAGTAAAAGAAACAGGGCCTGGCCTGGCAGAGAGTTAGAAGTTAGGGAACAGAACAATGAGCGAGGGACAAGGAAAGATGTCTCAGGCATGTAGCTCTCTGAGTCTTCCCCACTGTGCCTGCAGAAAGAGACGTCCTATTCCTAGCTCTCTCCCAGATGGATACATTTGCCTGGAGAGCCCAGAATAAATGTCACTTAGGCAGAGGGCAAACACAGGGCAGCAGAGCAGGAACACCCCTTCATTTTACTATGCTCCCAGGTGGCTTCTGGGAGGCAAAAGGCATCAGTATTCCATCAACATCATCTTCACCTAGGCCACCGTCACTAAGGTTTATAAAGCAGGCTGTGACACTTTCTGGGGCCTAGGTGGCCAGGCCTACGTGGAAGAGCACAGATCCTAACCCTAAGTTGTGTGGGTGGCTTCACCAGAGGGGCTGCATAGGACATAAGGCTGTGCCCGTATGGGCTGTGGTCGCGTTTGGGAGCGTTAGGGACGCATGGAGGATGCAGGGCGCAGACCTCTGTCCGTTTTCCTCCAGGATTAGGCACTGGTTGTCAGTGGTGGAGCCAGCCACTCCACAATTGGGGAAGTTAAAGGCAGAAAGCAGCTCTCTCACCGCCAGGGCAAAGAGTGGGAAAGGCTTGTTACAGCAAGAGTCTTTCAAATCTTTCACTTTTGAGAGCAGACTGTTTACATTTTAGAATCATGAACAAGCACCAATACGAAAGCGTACAGTAGCAGAGGGCATAAGACTGCTGCCCTGCGCATAACAATACACCCCAATGACAAGGTCAAAGATTTAACTGACCTGCTTAGCTATTAGTGGCTCACACCTCACAATGATTATCATCTCTCCGTGAAGCAAAGCATCCTCTGAATTGGGGTGAAAGATAGATCTAATGTGCCAAAGTAAGTCAACATGGAAATGCAGTTTCCTGCTCTCAGAGGAAGGAGGGTCGACAGCCCAATGGGTTAATGCACCTACTGCAGCCTCCTATGTGTACCTTGCAGGCGACACATTCAGTTGCTGGTGAGATGCTGATACAGGTTTGCTTGATATGCAGGTGCCGGTGGTCACCTCACAGCACCTCGAGAAGGTGTGCTGTTTGAGTCCCAGTGCAATTATGGAATCAGCCATGACCCCAGGATTGCACCTTTTGCCATCGTTTTTTCCAGTCAGTTGGGGCCAGAGAGACAAGCTTGTGTATGGGTGTTACTAAGGCCAGAGTGCAGAATACAAAGGCACAACTGTTAGTGGGAACACATGTATTGAAGGGGCGTTAGCTGTTGGCTGATCGGGCAGGGCAATGCATCCCAATTTTCAATAAAAACATTTTTTTTAAATGAAAAAAAAAGGCCCAAGAGATACCGGACATTGGATTAGAACTCAGGTCTCCAGCATTGCAAGACCAAGGATTTACAGCTTGAGCCACTGATTGCCATGCTTCCGAGGGTCGCTTTTGGGCGTATATATCTTTCTCCTGCATGCCCCTGTGAGCATACCCATTTGCATTGTGAAACATGTTCACTGAAACCAAGGAGGGTAGAACATCTGTCCCCCCTCCCCCGCTCCACCAAATACCAGCTAACTGCAGTGGCCTAGAGGTTAAGTGCTTGCATTACAGCGCTGGGGGGGCCTGGGTTCGAGTACTGCTTTCGGCACATAAACAGAATAGTTGGGTAATCTCCTTGTACAGTGGCGGGTACCCACACTCCTAAAAGGTTCAGTGGCTATGTAATGTAATGAGTTCCCTGGTAAAGGGAGGGTGGAAGAAAGCAGAGAAGCGGGATGTGGAGGCGAGGAAGTGGCCGGTAAATAAAGTAGGGGGAGGTAGGGCTGGATGAATGGGTCCCTGTGGAGAAGAGGAGGAGGGGGTAGGTCTAGAGGGCATAAAGTGGGCCCTGGGGAGACAGCGAATAAGTCGGCCCTGGGAACGGTGTCATGGGGGGAAGAGGGCCCAGAATTGTGGAGGAATGGGTGTGTAAAGGAGGGTCCTAATGTGGGGAAAGGAGGCCCAGCGGAGAGGGTGTGGAATGGACCCCAACTGCCACACTTTCTCACCACCACAGTCCCACCTCTGCTTTCTTACACCCTCCTTTTACCAGGGAACCTGCACCATATCCTTCTAGTCCTACCCCCACTCACCCAGACCCAGCCCCTCTCCACAGGGACCCATTCATCCAGCCCTACCACTCCCTTTAGCCTGCCCCACCTCCTCCTTTATTTACCCTGCGCTTCCTCAGTCCTGCCTCTCTGCTTTCTTCCACCCTCCCTTTTCCAAGGACCTCTTTTCATAACCACTGAACCTTTTAGAAGGAGTGTGGGTACCCACAACTGTACAAGGAGATTACGCAACTATTCCGTTTATGTGCCGAAAGCAGGACTTAAACCCATGCCCCCAACGCTGTAACGCAAGCACTTAACCTCGAGGCGACTGCAGTTAGCTGATATTTGGAGGAGCGGGGGCCAGATGTTCTATCCTCATTTTCTGCAGTGAACATGTTTGACAATGCAAATGGGCATGCTCACCTGGGCATGCTCACAGGGGCATGCAGAAGAAAGATATATACGCCCAAATGCAACTCTCAGAAGCACAGCCACCAGTGGCTCAAGTGGTAAGTGCTTTGTCTTGCAATGTTGGAGACCTGAGTTCTAATTCAATGTCCGGTGTCTCTTGGGTAATTTTTTAATTTAAAAAAAAATGTTTTTATTGAAAATGGGGATGGATTGCCCTGGGCGATCAGCCAACAGCTAATGCCCCTTCAATACCTGCGTTCCCACTAACAATTGTGCCTCTGTTTTCGGCACTCTGGCCTTGGTAACACCCATACACAAGCTTGTCTCTCTGGCCCCAACTGACTGGAAAAAACGGGTGTAAAAGGTGTAATCTACAGGTCATGGTTGATACCATAATTGCACTAGGACTCAAACAGGACACCTTCTCGAGGTGCTGTGATGTGACCACCGGCCCCTGCATAGCAAGCAAACCTGTATCAGCATCTCACCGGCAACTGAATGTGTCGCCTGCAGGCTACACATAGGAGGCTGCAGTAGGTGCATTAACCCATTGGGCTGTCGACCCTCCTTCCTCTGAGAGCAGGAAACTAAATTTCCATGTTGCCTTCCATTGGCACATTAGATCTCTGTTTCACCCCAAGTCAGAGGATGTTTTGCTTCACAGAGAGATGATAATCATTGTGAGGTGTGAGCCGCTAATAGCTAAGCAGGTCAGTTAAATCTTTGCTTTTGTCATTGGGGTGTATTGACATGCGCAGGGCAGTCCTCTGTCCTCTGCTACTGTATGGTTTCTTAATGCTGCTTGTTCATGATTTTTAAATGTAAACACTCTGCTCCCAAAAGTGAAAGATTTGAAAGACTCTTGCTGTAGCAAGCCTTTCCTACTCTCTGCCCTGGGGGTGAGAGTGCAGAGGCGTAGGCAGGGTAGGGCCTGAGGGGAAAGGCCCACCCAAAATCTGTAAATGCCCACTCAGCAGCTCTGTGTGGGCATTTAAAGAGATTTTTGTCATTGCAGTGGGCCCAACTACATTAGCTTCAGACCCCATTTGCTAGAAAATCCTGGCTACGCCTCTGGTGCTTCCCAACTCAACAACCCATCACCCCTTCATCCCTTCTTACTCGTCTCACAGCACCTCCCATGCATCTTTTGTTGGTAGATTTCCTTCACGAGGCTTAGCTAGGCCTGCATTCCTTTTCAAAGGGCCATAGAAGAGAGTAAAAAAGGAGAAGGCATAATAGAGCGGGAAGTAGGTGAAAGATGAGGGGTCAGGGGGGTTGGCAGTAAAAGAAACAGGGCCTGGCCTGGCAGAGAGTTAGAAGTTAGGGAACAGAACAATGAGCGAGGGACAAGGAAAGATGTCTCAGGCATGTAGCTCTCTGAGTCTTCCCCACTGTGCCTGCAGAAAGAGACGTCCTATTCCTAGCTCTCTCCCAGATGGATACATTTGCCTGGAGAGCCCAGAATAAATGTCACTTAGGCAGAGGGCAAACACAGGGCAGCAGAGCAGGAACACCCCTTCATTTTACTATGCTCCCAGGTGGCTTCTGGGAGGCAAAAGGCATCAGTATTCCATAAACATCATCTTCACCTAGGCCACCGTCACTAAGGTTTATAAAGCAGGCTGTGACACTTTCTGGGGCCTAGGTGGCCAGGCCTACGTGGAAGAGCACAGATCCTAACCCTAAGTTGTGTGGGTGGCTTCACCAGAGGGGCTGCATAGGACATAGGGCTGTGCCCGTATGGGCTGTGGTCGCGTTTGGGAGCGTTAGGGACGCATGGAGGATGCAGGGCGCAGACCTCTGTCCGTTTTCCTCCAGGATTAGGCACTGGTTGTCAGTGGTGGAGCCAGCCACTCCACAATTGGGGAAGTTAAAGGCAGAAAGCAGCTCTCTCACCGCCAGGGCAAAGAGTGGGAAAGGCTTGTTACAGCAAGAGTCTTTCAAATCTTTCACTTTTGAGAGCAGACTGTTTACATTTTAGAATCATGAACAAGCACCAATACGAAAGCGTACAGTAGCAGAGGGCATAAGACTGCTGCCCTGCGCATAACAATACACCCCAATGACAAAGTCAAAGATTTAACTGACCTGCTTAGCTATTAGTGGCTCACACCTCACAATGATTATCATCTCTCCGTGAAGCAAAGCATCCTCTGAATTGGGGTGAAAGATAGATCTAATGTGCCAAAGTAAGTCAACATGGAAATGCAGTTTCCTGCTCTCAGAGGAAGGAGGGTCGACAGCCCAATGGGTTAATGCACCTACTGCAGCCTCCTATGTGTACCTTGCAGGCGACACATTCAGTTGCTGGTGAGATGCTGATACAGGTTTGCTTGATATGCAGGTGCCGGTGGTCACCTCACAGCACCTCGAGAAGGTGTGCTGTTTGAGTCCCAGTGCAATTATGGAATCAGCCATGACCCCCAGATTGCACCTTTTCCCCTCGTTTTTTCCAGTCAGTTGGGGCCAGAGAGACAAGCTTGTGTATGGGTGTTACTAAGGCCAGAGTGCAGAATACAAAGGCACAACTGTTAGTGGAAACACATGTATTGAAGGGGCGTTAGCTGTTGGCTGATCGGGCAGGGCAATGCATCCCAATTTTCAATAAAAACATTTTTTTTAAATGAAAAAAAAAATGCCCAAGAGATACCGGACATTGGATTAGAACTCAGGCCTCCAGCATTGCAAGACCAAGGATTTACAGCTTGAGCCACTGATTGCCATGCTTCCGTGGGTCGCTTTTGGGCGTATATATCTTTCTCCTGCATGCCCCTGTGAGCATACCCATTTGCATTGTGAAACATGTTCACTGAAACCAAGGAGGATAGAACATCTGTCCCCCCTCCCCCGCTCCACCAAATACCAGCTAACTGCAGTGGCCTAGAGGTTAAGTGCTTGCGTTACAGCGCTGGGGGGGCCTGGGTTCGAGTACTGCTTTCGGCACATAAACAGAATAGTTGGGTAATCTCCTTGTACAGTGGTGGGTACCCACACTCCTAAAAGGTTCAGTGGCTATGTAGTGTAATGAGTTCCCTGGTAAAGGGAGGGTGGAAGAAAGCAGAGAAGCGGGATATGGAGGCGAGGAAGTGGCCGGTAAATAAAGTAGGGGGAGGTAGGGCTGGATGAATGGGTCCCTGTGGAGAAGAGGAGGAGGGGGTAGGTCTAGAGGGCATAAAGTGGGCCCTGGGGAGACAGCGAATAAGTCGGCCCTGGGAACAGTGTCATGGGGGGAAGAGGGCCCAGAATTGTGGAGGAATGGGTGTGTAAAGGAGGGTCCTAATGTGGGGAAAGGAGGCCCAGCGGAGAGGGTGTGGAATGGACCCCAACTGCCACACTTTCTCACCACCACAGTCCCACCTCTGCTTTCTTCCACCCTCCTTTTACCAGGGAACCTGCACCATATCCTTCTAGTCCTACCCCCACTCACCCAGACCCGCAACCTCTCCACAGGGACCCATTCATCCAGCCCTACCACTCCCTTTAGCCTGCCCCACCTCCTCCTTTATTTACCCTGCGCTTCCTCAGTCCTGCCTCTCTGCTTTCTTCCACCCTCCCTTTTCCAAGGACCTCTTTTCATAACCACTGAACCTTTTAGAAGGAGTGTGGGTACCCACAACTGTACAAGGAGATTACGCAACTATTCCGTTTATGTGCCAAAAGCAGGACTTAAACCCATGCCCCCAACGCTGTAACGAAAGCACTTAACCTCGAGACGACTGCAGTTAGCTGATATTTGGAGGAGCGGGGGCCAGATGTTCTATCCTCATTTTCTGCAGTGAACATGTTTGACAATGCAAATGGGCATGCTCACATGGGCATGCTCACAGGGGCATGCAGAAGAAAGATATGTACGCCCAAATGCAGCTCTTAGAAGCACAGCCACCAGTGGCTCAAGTGGTAAGTGCTTTGTCTTGCAATGTTGGAGACCTGAGTTCTAATCCAATGTCCGGTGTCTCTTGGGTAATTTTTTTAATTTAAAAAAAAATGTTTTTATTGAAAATGGGGATGGATTGCCCTGCGCGATCAGCCAACAGCTAATGCCCCTTCAATACCTGCGTCCCCACTAACAATTGTGCCTCTGTTTTCGGCACTCTGGCCTTGGTAACACCCATACACAAGCTTGTCTCTCTGGCCCCAACTGACTGGAAAAAATGGGTGTAAAAGGTGTAATCTACAGGTCATGGTTGATACCATAATTGCACTAGGACTCAAAGAGGACACCTTCTCGAGGTGCTGTGATGTGACCACCGGCCCCTGCATAGCAAGCAAACCTGTATCAGCATCTCACCGGCAACTGAATGTGTCGGCTGCAGGCTACACATAGGAGGCTGCAGTAGGTGCATTAACCCATTGGGCTGTCGACCCTCCTTCCTCTGAGAGCAGGAAACTAAATTTCCATGTTGCCTTCCATTGGCACATTAGATCTCTGTTTCACCCCAAGTCAGAGGATGTTTTGCTTCACAGAGAGATGATAATCATTGTGAGGTGTGAGCCGCTAATAGCTAAGCAGGTCAGTTAAATCTTTGCTTTTGTCATTGGGGTGTATTGACATGCGCAGGGCAGTCCTCTGTCCTCTGCTACTGTATGGTTTCTTAATGCTGCTTGTTCATGATTTTTAAATGTAAACACTCTGCTCCCAAAAGTGAAAGATTTGAAAGACTCTTGCTGTAGCAAGCCTTTCCTACTCTTTGCCCTGGGGGTGAGAGTGCAGAGGCGTAGGCAGGGTAGGGCCTGAGGGGAAAGGCCCACCCAAAATCTGTAAATGCCCACTCAGCAGCTCTGTGTGGGCATTTAAAGAGATTTTTGTCATTGCAGTGGGCCCAACTACATTAGCTTCAGACCCCATTTGCTAGAAAATCCTGGCTACGCCTCTGGTGCTTCCCAACTCAACAACCCATCACCCCTTCATCCCTTCTTACTCGTCTCACAGCACCTCCCATGCATCTTTTGTTGGTAGATTTCCTTCACGAGGCTTAGCTAGGCCTGCATTCCTTTTCAAAGGGCCATAGAAGAGAGTAAAAAAGGAGAAGGCATAATAGAGCGGGAAGTAGGTGAAAGATGAGGGGTCAGGGGGGTTGGCAGTAAAAGAAACAGGGCCTGGCCTGGCAGAGAGTTAGAAGTTAGGGAACAGAACAATGAGCGAGGGACAAGGAAAGATGTCTCAGGCATGTAGCTCTCTGAGTCTTCCCCACTGTGCCTGCAGAAAGAGACGTCCTATTCCTAGCTCTCTCCCAGATGGATACATTTGCCTGGAGAGCCCAGAATAAATGTCACTTAGGCAGAGGGCAAACACAGGGCAGCAGAGCAGGAACACCCCTTCATTTTACTATGCTCCCAGGTGGCTTCTGGGAGGCAAAAGGCATCAGTATTCCATCAACATCATCTTCACCTAGGCCACCGTCACTAAGGTTTATAAAGCAGGCTGTGACACTTTCTGGGGCCTAGGTGGCCAGGCCTACGTGGAAGAGCACAGATCCTAACCCTAAGTTGTGTGGGTGGCTTCACCAGAGGGGCTGCATAGGACATAGGGCTGTGCCCGTATGGGCTGTGGTCGCGTTTGGGAGCGTTAGGGACGCATGGAGGATGCAGGGCGCAGACCTCTGTCCGTTTTCCTCCAGGATTAGGCACTGGTTGTCAGTGGTGGAGCCAGCCACTCCACAATTGGGGAAGTTAAAGGCAGAAAGCAGCTCTCTCACCGCCAGGGCAAAGAGTGGGAAAGGCTTGTTACAGCAAGAGTCTTTCAAATCTTTCACTTTTGAGAGCAGACTGTTTACATTTTAGAATCATGAACAAGCACCAATACGAAAGCGTACAGTAGCAGAGGGCATAAGACTGCTGCCCTGCGCATAACAATACACCCCAATGACAAGGTCAAAGATTTAACTGACCTGCTTAGCTATTAGTGGCTCACACCTCACAATGATTATCATCTCTCCGTGAAGCAAAGCATCCTCTGAATTGGGGTGAAAGATAGATCTAATGTGCCAAAGTAAGTCAACATGGAAATGCAGTTTCCTGCTCTCAGAGGAAGGAGGGTCGACAGCCCAATGGGTTAATGCACCTACTGCAGCCTCCTATGTGTACCTTGCAGGCGACACATTCAGTTGCTGGTGAGATGCTGATACAGGTTTGCTTGATATGCAGGTGCCGGTGGTCACCTCACAGCACCTCGAGAAGGTGTGCTGTTTGAGTCCCAGTGCAATTATGGAATCAGCCATGACCCCCAGATTGCACCTTTTCCCCTCGTTTTTTCCAGTCAGTTGGGGCCAGAGAGACAAGCTTGTGTATGGGTGTTACTAAGGCCAGAGTGCAGAATACAAAGGCACAACTGTTAGTGGAAACACATGTATTGAAGGGGCGTTAGCTGTTGGCTGATCGGGCAGGGCAATGCATCCCAATTTTCAATAAAAACATTTTTTTTAAATGAAAAAAAAAATGCCCAAGAGATACCAGACATTGGATTAGAACTCAGGCCTCCAGCATTGCAAGACCAAGGATTTACAGCTTGAGCCACTGATTGCCATGCTTCCGTGGGTCGCTTTTGGGCGTATATATCTTTCTCCTGCATGCCCCTGTGAGCATACCCATTTGCATTGTGAAACATGTTCACTGAAACCAAGGAGGATAGAACATCTGTCCCCCCTCCCCCGCTCCACCAAATACCAGCTAACTGCAGTGGCCTAGAGGTTAAGTGCTTGCGTTACAGCGCTGGGGGGGCCTGGGTTCGAGTACTGCTTTCGGCACATAAACAGAATAGTTGGGTAATCTCCTTGTACAGTGGTGGGTACCCACACTCCTAAAAGGTTCAGTGGCTATGTAGTGTAATGAGTTCCCTGGTAAAGGGAGGGTGGAAGAAAGCAGAGAAGCGGGATATGGAGGCGAGGAAGTGGCCGGTAAATAAAGTAGGGGGAGGTAGGGCTGGATGAATGGGTCCCTGTGGAGAAGAGGAGGAGGGGGTAGGTCTAGAGGGCATAAAGTGGGCCCTGGGGAGACAGCGAATAAGTCGGCCCTGGGAACAGTGTCATGGGGGGAAGAGGGCCCAGAATTGTGGAGGAATGGGTGTGTAAAGGAGGGTCCTAATGTGGGGAAAGGAGGCCCAGCGGAGAGGGTGTGGAATGGACCCCAACTGCCACACTTTCTCACCACCACAGTCCCACCTCTGCTTTCTTCCACCCTCCTTTTACCAGGGAACCTGCACCATATCCTTCTAGTCCTACCCCCACTCACCCAGACCCGCAACCTCTCCACAGGGACCCATTCATCCAGCCCTACCACTCCCTTTAGCCTGCCCCACCTCCTCCTTTATTTACCCTGCGCTTCCTCAGTCCTGCCTCTCTGCTTTCTTCCACCCTCCCTTTTCCAAGGACCTCTTTTCATAACCACTGAACCTTTTAGAAGGAGTGTGGGTACCCACAACTGTACAAGGAGATTACGCAACTATTCCGTTTATGTGCCAAAAGCAGGACTTAAACCCATGCCCCCAACGCTGTAACGAAAGCACTTAACCTCGAGACGACTGCAGTTAGCTGATATTTGGAGGAGCGGGGGCCAGATGTTCTATCCTCATTTTCTGCAGTGAACATGTTTGACAATGCAAATGGGCATGCTCACATGGGCATGCTCACAGGGGCATGCAGAAGAAAGATATGTACGCCCAAATGCAGCTCTTAGAAGCACAGCCACCAGTGGCTCAAGTGGTAAGTGCTTTGTCTTGCAATGTTGGAGACCTGAGTTCTAATCCAATGTCCGGTGTCTCTTGGGTAATTTTTTTAATTTAAAAAAAAATGTTTTTATTGAAAATGGGGATGGATTGCCCTGCGCGATCAGCCAACAGCTAATGCCCCTTCAATACCTGCGTCCCCACTAACAATTGTGCCTCTGTTTTCGGCACTCTGGCCTTGGTAACACCCATACACAAGCTTGTCTCTCTGGCCCCAACTGACTGGAAAAAACGGGTGTAAAAGGTGTAATCTACAGGTCATGGTTGATACCATAATTGCACTAGGACTCAAAGAGGACACCTTCTCGAGGTGCTGTGATGTGACCACCGGCCCCTGCATAGCAAGCAAACCTGTATCAGCATCTCACCGGCAACTGAATGTGTCGGCTGCAGGCTACACATAGGAGGCTGCAGTAGGTGCATTAACCCATTGGGCTGTCGACCCTCCTTCCTCTGAGAGCAGGAAACTAAATTTCCATGTTGCCTTCCATTGGCACATTAGATCTCTGTTTCACCCCAAGTCAGAGGATGTTTTGCTTCACAGAGAGATGATAATCATTGTGAGGTGTGAGCCGCTAATAGCTAAGCAGGTCAGTTAAATCTTTGCTTTTGTCATTGGGGTGTATTGACATGCGCAGGGCAGTCCTCTGTCCTCTGCTACTGTATGGTTTCTTAATGCTGCTTGTTCATGATTTTTAAATGTAAACACTCTGCTCCCAAAAGTGAAAGATTTGAAAGACTCTTGCTGTAGCAAGCCTTTCCTACTCTTTGCCCTGGGGGTGAGAGTGCAGAGGCGTAGGCAGGGTAGGGCCTGAGGGGAAAGGCCCACCCAAAATCTGTAAATGCCCACTCAGCAGCTCTGTGTGGGCATTTAAAGAGATTTTTGTCATTGCAGTGGGCCCAACTACATTAGCTTCAGACCCCATTTGCTAGAAAATCCTGGCTACGCCTCTGGTGCTTCCCAACTCAACAACCCATCACCCCTTCATCCCTTCTTACTCGTCTCACAGCACCTCCCATGCATCTTTTGTTGGTAGATTTCCTTCACGAGGCTTAGCTAGGCCTGCATTCCTTTTCAAAGGGCCATAGAAGAGAGTAAAAAAGGAGAAGGCATAATAGAGCGGGAAGTAGGTGAAAGATGAGGGGTCAGGGGGGTTGGCAGTAAAAGAAACAGGGCCTGGCCTGGCAGAGAGTTAGAAGTTAGGGAACAGAACAATGAGCGAGGGACAAGGAAAGATGTCTCAGGCATGTAGCTCTCTGAGTCTTCCCCACTGTGCCTGCAGAAAGAGACGTCCTATTCCTAGCTCTCTCCCAGATGGATACATTTGCCTGGAGAGCCCAGAATAAATGTCACTTAGGCAGAGGGCAAACACAGGGCAGCAGAGCAGGAACACCCCTTCATTTTACTATGCTCCCAGGTGGCTTCTGGGAGGCAAAAGGCATCAGTATTCCATCAACATCATCTTCACCTAGGCCACCGTCACTAAGGTTTATAAAGCAGGCTGTGACACTTTCTGGGGCCTAGGTGGCCAGGCCTACGTGGAAGAGCACAGATCCTAACCCTAAGTTGTGTGGGTGGCTTCACCAGAGGGGCTGCATAGGACATAGGGCTGTGCCCGTATGGGCTGTGGTCGCGTTTGGGAGCGTTAGGGACGCATGGAGGATGCAGGGCGCAGACCTCTGTCCGTTTTCCTCCAGGATTAGGCACTGGTTGTCAGTGGTGGAGCCAGCCACTCCACAATTGGGGAAGTTAAAGGCAGAAAGCAGCTCTCTCACCGCCAGGGCAAAGAGTGGGAAAGGCTTGTTACAGCAAGAGTCTTTCAAATCTTTCACTTTTGAGAGCAGACTGTTTACATTTTAGAATCATGAACAAGCACCAATACGAAAGCGTACAGTAGCAGAGGGCATAAGACTGCTGCCCTGCGCATAACAATACACCCCAATGACAAGGTCAAAGATTTAACTGACCTGCTTAGCTATTAGTGGCTCACACCTCACAATGATTATCATCTCTCCGTGAAGCAAAGCATCCTCTGAATTGGGGTGAAAGATAGATCTAATGTGCCAAAGTAAGTCAACATGGAAATGCAGTTTCCTGCTCTCAGAGGAAGGAGGGTCGACAGCCCAATGGGTTAATGCACCTACTGCAGCCTCCTATGTGTACCTTGCAGGCGACACATTCAGTTGCTGGTGAGATGCTGATACAGGTTTGCTTGATATGCAGGTGCCGGTGGTCACCTCACAGCACCTCGAGAAGGTGTGCTGTTTGAGTCCCAGTGCAATTATGGAATCAGCCATGACCCCCAGATTGCACCTTTTCCCCTCGTTTTTTCCAGTCAGTTGGGGCCAGAGAGACAAGCTTGTGTATGGGTGTTACTAAGGCCAGAGTGCAGAATACAAAGGCACAACTGTTAGTGGGAACACATGTATTGAAGGGGCGTTAGCTGTTGGCTGATCGGGCAGGGCAATGCATTCCAATTTTCAATAAAAACATTTTTTTTAAATGAAAAAAAAAATGCCCAAGAGATACCGGACATTGGATTAGAACTCAGGTCTCCAGCATTGCAAGACCAAGGATTTACAGCTTGAGCCACTGATTGCCATGCTTCCGAGGGTCGCTTTTGGGCGTATATATCTTTCTCCTGCATGCCCCTGTGAGCATACCCATTTGCATTGTGAAACATGTTCACTGAAACCAAGGAGGGTAGAACATCTGTCCCCCCTCCCCCGCTCCACCAAATACCAGCTAACTGCAGTGGCCTAGAGGTTAAGTGCTTGCATTACAGCGCTGGGGGGGCCTGGGTTCGAGTACTGCTTTCGGCACATAAACAGAATAGTTGGGTAATCTCCTTGTACAGTGGTGGGTACCCACACTCCTAAAAGGTTCAGTGGCTATGTAATGTAATGAGTTCCCTGGTAAAGGGAGGGTGGAAGAAAGCAGAGAAGCGGGATGTGGAGGCGAGGAAGTGGCCGGTAAATAAAGTAGGGGGAGGTAGGGCTGGATGAATGGGTCCCTGTGGAGAAGAGGAGGAGGGGGTAGGTCTAGAGGGCATAAAGTGGGCCCTTGGGAGACAGCGAATAAGTCGGCCCTGGGAACGGTGTCATGGGGGGAAGAGGGCCCAGAATTGTGGAGGAATGGGTGTGTAAAGGAGGGTCCTAATGTGGGGAAAGGAGGCCCAGCGGAGAGGGTGTGGAATGGACCCCAACTGCCACACTTTCTCACCACCACAGTCCCACCTCTGCTTTCTTCCACCCTCCTTTTACCAGGGAACCTGCACCATATCCTTCTAGTCCTACCCCCACTCACCCAGACCCGGCCCCTCTCCACAGGGACCCATTCATCCAGCCCTACCACTCCCTTTAGCCTGCCCTACCTCCTCCTTTATTTACCCTGCGCTTCCTCAGTCCTGCCTCTCTGCTTTCTTCCACCCTCCCTTTTCCAAGGACCTCTTTTCATAACCACTGAACCTTTTAGAAGGAGTGTGGGTACCCACAACTGTACAAGGAGATTACGCAACTATTCCGTTTATGTGCCGAAAGCAGGACTTAAACCCATGCCCCCAACGCTGTAACGCAAGCACTTAACCTCGAGGCGACTGCAGTTAGCTGATATTTGGAGGAGCGGGGGCCAGATGTTCTATCCTCATTTTCTGCAGTGAACATGTTTGACAATGCAAATGGGCATGCTCACATGGGCATGCTCACAGGGGCATGCAGAAGAAAGATATATACGCCCAAATGCAACTCTCAGAAACACAGCCACCAGTGGCTCAAGTGGTAAGTGCTTTGTCTTGCAATGTTGGAGACCTGAGTTCTAATTCAATTTCCGGTGTCTCTTGGGTAATTTTTTTAATTTAAAAAAAAATGTTTTTATTGAAAATGGGGATGGATTGCCCTGGGCGATCAGCCAACAGCTAATGCCCCTTCAATACCTGCGTTCCCACTAACAATTGTGCCTCTGTTTTCGGCACTCTGGCCTTGGTAACACCCATACACAAGCTTGTCTCTCTGGCCCCAACTGACTGGAAAAAACGGGTGTAAAAGGTGTAATCTACAGGTCATGGTTGATACCATAATTGCACTAGGACTCAAACAGGACACCTTCTCGAGGTGCTGTGATGTGACCACCGGCCCCTGCATAGCAAGCAAACCTGTATCAGCATCTCACCGGCAACTGAATGTGTCGCCTGCAGGCTACACATAGGAGGCTGCAGTAGGTGCATTAACCCATTGGGCTGTCGACCCTCCTTCCTCTGAGAGCAGGAAACTAAATTTCCATGTTGCCTTCCATTGGCACATTAGATCTCTGTTTCACCCCAAGTCAGAGGATGTTTTGCTTCACAGAGAGATGATAATCATTGTGAGGTGTGAGCCGCTAATAGCTAAGCAGGTCAGTTAAATCTTTGCTTTTGTCATTGGGGTGTATTGACATGCGCAGGGCAGTCCTCTGTCCTCTGCTACTGTATGGTTTCTTAATGCTGCTTGTTCATGATTTTTAAATGTAAACACTCTGCTCCCAAAAGTGAAAGATTTGAAAGACTCTTGCTGTAGCAAGCCTTTCCTACTCTCTGCCCTGGGGGTGAGAGTGCAGAGGCGTAGGCAGGGTAGGGCCTGAGGGGAAAGGCCCACCCAAAATCTGTAAATGCCCACTCAGCAGCTCTGTGTGGGCATTTAAAGAGATTTTTGTCATTGCAGTGGGCCCAACTACATTAGCTTCAGACCCCATTTGCTAGAAAATCCTGGCTACGCCTCTGGTGCTTCCCAACTCAACAACCCATCACCCCTTCATCCCTTCTTACTCGTCTCACAGCACCTCCCATGCATCTTTTGTTGGTAGATTTCCTTCACTAGGCTTAGCTAGGCCTGCATTCCTTTTCAAAGGGCCATAGAAGAGAGTAAAAAAGGAGAAGGCATAATAGAGCGGGAAGTAGGTGAAAGATGAGGGGTCAGGGGGGTTGGCAGTAAAAGAAACAGGGCCTGGCCTGGCAGAGAGTTAGAAGTTAGGGAACAGAACAATGAGCGAGGGACAAGGAAAGATGTCTCAGGCATGTAGCTCTCTGAGTCTTCCCCACTGTGCCTGCAGAAAGAGACGTCCTATTCCTAGCTCTCTCCCAGATGGATACATTTGCCTGGAGAGCCCAGAATAAATGTCACTTAGGCAGAGGGCAAACACAGGGCAGCAGAGCAGGAACACCCCTTCATTTTACTATGCTCCCAGGTGGCTTCTGGGAGGCAAAAGGCATCAGTATTCCATCAACATCATCTTCACCTAGGCCACCGTCACTAAGGTTTATAAAGCAGGCTGTGACACTTTCTGGGGCCTAGGTGGCCAGGCCTACGTGGAAGAGCACAGATCCTAACCCTAAGTTGTGTGGGTGGCTTCACCAGAGGGGCTGCATAGGACATAGGGCTGTGCCCGTATGGGCTGTGGTCGCGTTTGGGAGCGTTAGGGACGCATGGAGGATGCAGGGCGCAGACCTCTGTCCGTTTTCCTCCAGGATTAGGCACTGGTTGTCAGTGGTGGAGCCAGCCACTCCACAATTGGGGAAGTTAAAGGCAGAAAGCAGCTCTCTCACCGCCAGGGCAAAGAGTGGGAAAGGCTTGTTACAGCAAGAGTCTTTCAAATCTTTCACTTTTGAGAGCAGACTGTTTACATTTTAGAATCATGAACAAGCACCAATACGAAAGCGTACAGTAGCAGAGGGCATAAGACTGCTGCCCTGCGCATAACAATACACCCCAATGACAAGGTCAAAGATTTAACTGACCTGCTTAGCTATTAGTGGCTCACACCTCACAATGATTATCATCTCTCCGTGAAGCAAAGCATCCTCTGAATTGGGGTGAAAGATAGATCTAATGTGCCAAAGTAAGTCAACATGGAAATGCAGTTTCCTGCTCTCAGAGGAAGGAGGGTCGACAGCCCAATGGGCTAATGCACCTACTGCAGCCTCCTATGTGTACCTTGCAGGCGACACATTCAGTTGCTGGTGAGATGCTGATACAGGTTTGCTTGATATGCAGGTGCCGGTGGTCACCTCACAGCACCTCGAGAAGGTGTGCTGTTTGAGTCCCAGTGCAATTATGGAATCAGCCATGACCCCCAGATTGCACCTTTTCCCCTCGTTTTTTCCAGTCAGTTGGGGCCAGAGAGACAAGCTTGTGTATGGGTGTTACTAAGGCCAGAGTGCAGAATACAAAGGCACAACTGTTAGTGGGAACACATGTATTGAAGGGGCGTTAGCTGTTGGCTGATCGGGCAGGGCAATGCATCCCAATTTTCAATAAAAACATTTTTTTTAAATGAAAAAAAAAATGCCCAAGAGATACCGGACATTGGATTAGAACTCAGGTCTCCAGCATTGCAAGACCAAGGATTTACAGCTTGAGCCACTGATTGCCATGCTTCCGAGGGTCGCTTTTGGGCGTATATATCTTTCTCCTGCATGCCCCTGTGAGCATACCCATTTGCATTGTGAAACATGTTCACTGAAACCAAGGAGGGTAGAACATCTGTCCCCCCTCCCCGCTCCACCAAATACCAGCTAACTGCAGTGGCCTAGAGGTTAAGTGCTTGCATTACAGCGCTGGGGGGGCCTGGGTTCGAGTACTGCTTTCGGCACATAAACAGAATAGTTGGGTAATCTCCTTGTACAGTGGTGGGTACCCACACTCCTAAAAGGTTCAGTGGCTATGTAATGTAATGAGTTCCCTGGTAAAGGGAGGGTGGAAGAAAGCAGAGAAGCGGGATGTGGAGGCGAGGAAGTGGCCGGTAAATAAAGTAGGGGGAGGTAGGGCTGGATGAATGGGTCCCTGTGGAGAAGAGGAGGAGGGGGTAGGTCTAGAGGGCATAAAGTGGGCCCTGGGGAGACAGCGAATAAGTCGGCCCTGGGAACGGTGTCATGGGGGGAAGAGGGCCCAGAATTGTGGAGGAATGGGTGTGTAAAGGAGGGTCCTAATGTGGGGAAAGGAGGCCCAGCGGAGAGGGTGTGGAATGGACCCCAACTGCCACACTTTCTCACCACCACAGTCCCACCTCTGCTTTCTTCCACCCTCCTTTTACCAGGGAACCTGCACCATATCCTTCTAGTCCTACCCCCACTCACCCAGACCCGCCCCCTCTCCACAGGGACCCATTCATCCGGCCCTACCACTCCCTTTAGCCTGCCCCACCTCCTCCTTTATTTACCCTGCGCTTCCTCAGTCCTGCCTCTCTGCTTTCTTCCACCGTCCCTTTTCCAAGGACCTCTTTTCATAACCACTGAACCTTTTAGAAGGAGTGTGGGTACCCACAACTGTACAAGGATATTACGCAACTATTCCGTTTATGTGCCGAAAGCAGGACTTAAACCCATGCCCCCAACGCTGTAACGCAAGCACTTAACCTCGAGGCGACTGCAGTTAGCTGATATTTGGACGAGCGGGGGCCAGATGTTCTATCCTCATTTTCTGCAGTGAACATGTTTGACAATGCAAATGGGCATGCTCACATGGGCATGCTCACAGGGGCATGCAGAAGAAAGATATGTACGCCCAAATGCAGCTCTCAGAAGCACAGCCACCAGTAGCTCAAGTTGTTAGTGCTTTGTCTTGCAATGTTGAAGACCTGAGTTCTAATCCAATGTCCGGTGTCTCTTGGGTAATTTTTTTAATTTAAAAAAAAATGTTTTTATTGAAAATGGGGATGGATTGCCCTGCGCGATCAGCCAACAGCTAATGCCCCTTCAATACCTGCGTTCCCACTAACAATTGTGCCTCTGTTTTCGGCACTCTGGCCTTGGTAACACCCATACACAAGCTTGTCTCTCTGGCCCCAACTGACTGGAAAAAACGGGTGTAAAAGGTGTAATCTACGGGTCATGGTTGATACCATAATTGCACTAGGACTCAAACAGGACACCTTCTCGAGGTGCTGTGATGTGACCACCGGCCCCTGCATAGCAAGCAAACCTGTATCAGCATCTCACCGGCAACTGAATGTGTCGCCTGCAGGCTACACATAGGAGGCTGCAGTAGGTGCATTAACCCATTGAGCTGTCGACCCTCCTTCCTCTGAGAGCAGGAAACTAAATTTCCATGTTGCCTTCCATTGGCACATTAGATCTCTGTTTCACCCCAAGTCAGAGGATGTTTTGCTTCACAGAGAGATGATAATCATTGTGAGGTGTGAGCCGCTAATAGCTAAGCAGGTCAGTTAAATCTTTGCTTTTGTCATTGGGGTGTATTGACATGCGCAGGGCAGTCCTCTGTCCTCTGCTACTGTATGGTTTCTTAATGCTGCTTGTTCATGATTTTTAAATGTAAACACTCTGCTCCCAAAAGTGAAAGATTTGAAAGACTCTTGCTGTAGCAAGCCTTTCCTACTCTCTGCCCTGGGGGTGAGAGTGCAGAGGCGTAGGCAGGGTAGGGCCTGAGGGGAAAGGCCCACCCAAAATCTGTAAATGCCCACTCAGCAGCTCTGTGTGGGCATTTAAAGAGATTTTTTGTCATTGCAGTGGGCCCAACTACATTAGCTTCAGACCCCATTTGCTAGAAAATCCTGGCTACGCCTCTGGTGCTTCCCAACTCAACAACCCATCACCCCTTCATCCCTTCTTACTCGTCTCACAGCACCTCCCATGCATCTTTTGTTGGTAGATTTCCTTCACGAGGCTTAGCTAGGCCTGCATTCCTTTTCAAAGGGCCATAGAAGAGAGTAAAAAAGGAGAAGGCATAATAGAGCGGGAAGTAGGTGAAAGATGAGGGGTCAGGGGGGTTGGCAGTAAAAGAAACAGGGCCTGGCCTGGCAGAGAGTTCGAAGTTAGGGAACAGAACAATGAGCGAGGGACAAGGAAAGATGTCTCAGGCATGTAGCTCTCTGAGTCTTCCCCACTGTGCATGCAGAAAGAGACGTCCTATTCCTAGCTCTCTCCCAGATGGATACATTTGCCTGGAGAGCCCAGAATGAATGTCACTTAGGCAGAGGGCAAACACAGGGCAGCAGAGCAGGAACACCCCTTCATTTTACTATGCTCCCAGGTGGCTTCTGGGAGGCAAAAGGCATCAGTATTCCATCAACATCATCTTCACCTAGGCCACCGTCACTAAGGTTTATAAAGCAGGCTGTGACACTTTCTGGGGCCTAGGTGGCCAGGCCTACGTGGAAGAGCACAGATCCTAACCCTAAGTTGTGTGGGTGGCTTCACCAGAGGGGCTGCATAGGACATAGGGCTGTGCCCGTATGGGCTGTGGTCGCGTTTGGGAGCGTTAGGGACGCATGGAGGATGCAGGGCGCAGACCTCTGTCCGTTTTCCTCCAGGATTAGGCACTGGTTGTCAGTGGTGGAGCCAGCCACTCCACAATTGGGGAAGTTAAAGGCAGAAAGCAGCTCTCTCACCGCCAGGGCAAAGAGTGGGAAAGGCTTGTTACAGCAAGAGTCTTTCAAATCTTTCACTTTTGAGAGCAGACTGTTTACATTTTAGAATCATGAACAAGCACCAATACGAAAGCGTACAGTAGCAGAGGGCATAAGACTGCTGCCCTGCGCATAACAATACACCCCAATGACAAGGTCAAAGATTTAACTGACCTGCTTAGCTATTAGTGGCTCACACCTCACAATGATTATCATCTCTCCGTGAAGCAAAGCATCCTCTGAATTGGGGTGAAAGATAGATCTAATGTGCCAAAGTAAGTCAACATGGAAATGCAGTTTCCTGCTCTCAGAGGAAGGAGGGTCGACAGCCCAATGGGTTAATGCACCTACTGCAGCCTCCTATGTGTACCTTGCAGGCGACACATTCAGTTGCTGGTGAGATGCTGATACAGGTTTGCTTGATATGCAGGTGCCGGTGGTCACCTCACAGCACCTCGAGAAGGTGTGCTGTTTGAGTCCCAGTGCAATTATGGAATCAGCCATGACCCCCAGATTGCACCTTTTCCCCTCGTTTTTTCCAGTCAGTTGGGGCCAGAGAGACAAGCTTGTGTATGGGTGTTACTAAGGCCAGAGTGCAGAATACAAAGGCACAACTGTTAGTGGGAACACATGTATTGAAGGGGCGTTAGCTGTTGGCTGATCGGGCAGGGCAATGCATCCCAATTTTCAATAAAAACATTTTTTTTAAATGAAAAAAAAAATTCCCAAGAGATACCGGACATTGGATTAGAACTCAGGTCTCCAGCATTGCAAGACCAAGGATTTACAGCTTGAGCCACTGATTGCCATGCTTCGGAGGGTCGCTTTTGGGCGTATATATCTTTCTCCTGCATGCCCCTGTGAGCATACCCATTTGCATTGTGAAACATGTTCACTGAAACCAAGGAGGATAGAACATCTGTCCCCCCTCCCCCGCTCCACCAAATACCAGCTAACTGCAGTGGCCTAGAGGTTAAGTGCTTGCGTTACAGCGCTGGGGGGGCCTGGGTTCGAGTACTGCTTTCGGCACATAAACAGAATAGTTGGGTAATCTCCTTGTACAGTGGTGGGTACCCACACTCCTAAAAGGTTCAGTGGCTATGTAATGTAATGAGTTCCCTGGTAAAGGGAGGGTGGAAGAAAGCAGAGAAGCGGGATGTGGAGGCGAGGAAGTGGCCGGTAAATAAAGTAGGGGGAGGTAGGGCTGGATGAATGGGTCCCTGTGGAGAAGAGGAGGAGGGGGTAGGTCTAGAGGGCATAAAGTGGGCCCTGGGGAGACAGCGAATAAGTCGGCCCTGGGAACAGTGTCATGGGGGGAAGAGGGCCCAGAATTGTGGAGGAATGGGTGTGTAAAGGAGGGTCCTAATGTGGGGAAAGGAGGCCCAGCGGAGAGGGTGTGGAATGGACCCCAACTGCCACACTTTCTCACCACCACAGTCCCACCTCTGCTTTCTTCCACCCTCCTTTTACCAGGGAACCTGCACCATATCCTTCTAGTCCTACCCCCACTCACCCAGACCCGCCCCCTCTCCACAGGGACCCATTCATCCAGCCCTACCACTCCCTTTAGCCTGCCCCACCTCCTCCTTTATTTACCCTGCGCTTCCTCAGTCCTGCCTCTCTGCTTTCTTCCACCCTCCCTTTTCCAAGGACCTCTTTTCATAACCACTGAACCTTTTAGAAGGAGTGTGGGTACCCACAACTGTACAAGGAGATTACGCAACTATTCCGTTTATGTGCCAAAAGCAGGACTTAAACCCATGCCCCCAACGCTGTAACGCAAGCACTTAACCTCGAGACGACTGCAGTTAGCTGATATTTGGAGGAGCGGGGGCCAGATGTTCTATCCTCATTTTCTGCAGTGAACATGTTTGACAATGCAAATGGGCATGCTCACATGGGCATGCTCACAGGGGCATGCAGAAGAAAGATATGTACGCCCAAATGCAGCTCTCAGAAGCACAGCCACCAGTGGCTCAAGTGGTAAGTGCTTTGTCTTGCAATGTTGGAGACCTGAGTTCTAATCCAATGTCCGGTGTCTCTTGGGTAATTTTTTTAATTTAAAAAAAAATGTTTTTATTGAAAATGGGGATGGATTGCCCTGCGCGATCAGCCAACAGCTAATGCCCCTTCAATACCTGCGTCCCCACTAACAATTGTGCCTCTGTTTTCGGCACTCTGGCCTTGGTAACACCCATACACAAGCTTGTCTCTCTGGCCCCAACTGACTGGAAAAAACGGGTGTAAAAGGTGTAATCTACAGGTCATGGTTGATACCATAATTGCACTAGGACTCAAAGAGGACACCTTCTCGAGGTGCTGTGATGTGACCACCGGCCCCTGCATAGCAAGCAAACCTGTATCAGCATCTCACCGGCAACTGAATGTGTCGCCTGCAGGCTACACATAGGAGGCTGCTGTAGGTGCATTAACCCATTGAGCTGTCGACCCTCCTTCCTCTGAGAGCAGGAAACTAAATTTCCATGTTGCCTTCCATTGGCACATTAGATCTCTGTTTCACCCCAAGTCAGAGGATGTTTTGCTTCACAGAGAGATGATAATCATTGTGAGGTGTGAGCCGCTAATAGCTAAGCAGGTCAGTTAAATCTTTGCTTTTGTCATTGGGGTGTATTGACATGCGCAGGGCAGTCCTCTGTCCTCTGCTACTGTATGGTTTCTTAATGCTGCTTGTTCATGATTTTTAAATGTAAACACTCTGCTCCCAAAAGTGAAAGATTTGAAATACTCTTGCTGTAGCAAGCCTTTCCTACTCTTTGCCCTGGGGGTGAGAGTGCAGAGGCGTAGGCAGGGTAGGGCCTGAGGGGAAAGGCCCACCCAAAATCTGTAAATGCCCACTCAGCAGCTCTGTGTGGGCATTTAAAGAGATTTTTTGTCATTGCAGTGGGCCCAACTACATTAGCTTCAGACCCCATTTGCTAGAAAATCCTGGCTACGCCTCTGGTGCTTCCCAACTTAACAACCCATCACCCCTTCATCCCTTCTTACTCGTCTCACAGCACCTCCCATGCATCTTTTGTTGGGAGATTTCCTTCACGAGGCTTAGCTAGGCCTGCATTCCTTTTCAAAGGGCATAGAAGAGAGTAAAAAAGGAGAAGGCATAATAGAGCGGGAAGTAGGTGAAAGACGAGGGGTCAGGGGGGTTGGCAGTAAAAGAAACAGGGCCTGGCCTGGCAGAGAGTTCGAAGTTAGGGAACAGAACAATGAGTGAGGGACAAGGAAAGATGTCTCAGGCATGTAGCTCTCTGAGTCTTCCCCACTGTGCCTGCAGAAAGAGACGTCCTATTCCTAGCTCTCTCCCAGATGGATACATTTGCCTGGAGAGCCCAGAATGAATGTCACTTAGGCAGAGGGCAAACACAGGGCAGCAGAGCAGGAACACCCCTTCATTTTACTATGCTCCCAGGTGGCTTCTGGGAGGCAAAAGGCATCAGTATTCCATCAACATCATCTTCACCTAGGCCACCGTCACTAAGGTTTATAAAGCAGGCTGTGACACTTTCTGGGGCCTAGGTGGCCAGGCCTACGTGGAAGAGCACAGATCCTAACCCTAAGTTGTGTGGGTGGCTTCACCAGAGGGGCTGCATAGGACATAGGGCTGTGCCCGTATGGGCTGTGGTCGCGTTTGGGAGCGTTAGGGACGCATGGAGGATGCAGGGCGCAGACCTCTGTCCGTTTTCCTCCAGGATTAGGCACTGGTTGTCAGTGGTGGAGCCAGCCACTCCACAATTGGGGAAGTTAAAGGCAGAAAGCAGCTCTCTCACCGCCAGGGCAAAGAGTGGGAAAGGCTTGTTACAGCAAGAGTCTTTCAAATCTTTCACTTTTGAGAGCAGACTGTTTACATTTTAGAATCATGAACAAGCACCAATACGAAAGCGTACAGTAGCAGAGGGCATAAGACTGCTGCCCTGCGCATAACAATACACCCCAATGACAAGGTCAAAGATTTAACTGACCTGCTTAGCTATTAGTGGCTCACACCTCACAATGATTATCATCTCTCCGTGAAGCAAAGCATCCTCTGAATTGGGGTGAAAGATAGATCTAATGTGCCAAAGTAAGTCAACATGGAAATGCAGTTTCCTGCTCTCAGAGGAAGGAGGGTCGACAGCCCAATGGGTTAATGCACCTACTGCAGCCTCCTATGTGTACCTTGCAGGCGACACATTCAGTTGCTGGTGAGATGCTGATACAGGTTTGCTTGATATGCAGGTGCCGGTGGTCACCTCACAGCACCTCGAGAAGGTGTGCTGTTTGAGTCCCAGTGCAATTATGGAATCAGCCATGACCCCAGGATTGCACCTTTTGCCATCGTTTTTTCCAGTCAGTTGGGGCCAGAGAGACAAGCTTGTGTATGGGTGTTACTAAGGCCAGAGTGCAGAATACAAAGGCACAACTGTTAGTGGGAACACATGTATTGAAGGGGCGTTAGCTGTTGGCTGATCGGGCAGGGCAATGCATCCCAATTTTCAATAAAAACATTTTTTTTAAATGAAAAAAAAAAGGCCCAAGAGATACCGGACATTGGATTAGAACTCAGGTCTCCAGCATTGCAAGACCAAGGATTTACAGCTTGAGCCACTGATTGCCATGCTTCCGAGGGTCGCTTTTGGGCGTATATATCTTTCTCCTGCATGCCCCTGTGAGCATACCCATTTGCATTGTGAAACATGTTCACTGAAACCAAGGAGGGTAGAACATCTGTCCCCCCTCCCCCGCTCCACCAAATACCAGCTAACTGCAGTGGCCTAGAGGTTAAGTGCTTGCATTACAGCGCTGGGGGGGGCCTGGGTTCGAGTACTGCTTTCGGCACATAAACAGAATAGTTGGGTAATCTCCTTGTACAGTGGTGGGTACCCACACTCCTAAAAGGTTCAGTGGCTATGTAATGTAATGAGTTCCCTGGTAAAGGGAGGGTGGAAGAAAGCAGAGAAGCGGGATGTGGAGGCGAGGAAGTGGCCGGTAAATAAAGTAGGGGGAGGTAGGGCTGGATGAATGGGTCCCTGTGGAGAAGAGGAGGAGGGGGTAGGTCTAGAGGGCATAAAGTGGGCCCTGGGGAGACAGCGAATAAGTCGGCCCTGGGAACGGTGTCATGGGGGGAAGAGGGCCCAGAATTGTGGAGGAATGGGTGTGTAAAGGAGGGTCCTAATGTGGGGAAAGGAGGCCCAGCGGAGAGGGTGTGGAATGGACCCCAACTGCCACACTTTCTCACCACCACAGTCCCACCTCTGCTTTCTTCCACCCTCCTTTTACCAGGGAACCTGCACCATATCCTTCTAGTCCTACCCCCACTCACCCAGACCCAGCCCCTCTCCACAGGGACCCATTCATCCAGCCCTACCACTCCCTTTAGCCTGCCCCACCTCCTCCTTTATTTACCCTGCGCTTCCTCAGTCCTGCCTCTCTAGTTTCTTCCACCCTCCCTTTTCCAAGGACCTCTTTTCATAACCACTGAACCTTTTAGAAGGAGTGTGGGTACCCACAACTGTACAAGGAGATTACGCAACTATTCCGTTTATGTGCCGAAAGCAGGACTTAAACCCATGCCCCCAACGCTGTAACGCAAGCACTTAACCTCGAGGCGACTGCAGTTAGCTGATATTTGGAGGAGCGGGGGCCAGATGTTCTATCCTCATTTTCAGCAGTGAACATGTTTGACAATGCAAATGGGCATGCTCACATGGGCCTGCTCACAAGGGCATGCAGAAGAAAGATATATACGTCCAAATGCAACTCTCAGAAGCACAGCCACCAGTGGCTCAAGTGGTAAGTGCTTTGTCTTGCAATGTTGGAGACCTGAGTTCTAATTCAATGTCCGGTGTCTCTTGGGTAATTTTTTTAATTTAAAAAAAAATGTTTTTATTGAAAATGGGGATGGATTGCCCTGGGCGATCAGCCAACAGCTAATGCCCCTTCAATACCTGCGTTCCCACTAACAATTGTGCCTCTGTTTTCGGCACTCTGGCCTTGGTAACACCCATACACAAGCTTGTCTCTCTGGCCCCAACTGACTGGAAAAAACGGGTGTAAAAGGTGTAATCTACAGGTCATGGTTGATACCATAATTGCACTAGGACTCAAACAGGACACCTTCTCGAGGTGCTGTGATGTGACCACCGGCCCCTGCATAGCAAGCAAACCTGTATCAGCATCTCACCGGCAACTGAATGTGTCGCCTGCAGGCTACACATAGGAGGCTGCAGTAGGTGCATTAACCCATTGGGCTGTCGACCCTCCTTCCTCTGAGAGCAGGAAACTAAATTTCCATGTTGCCTTCCATTGGCACATTAGATCTCTGTTTCACCCCAAGTCAGAGGATGTTTTGCTTCACAGAGAGATGATAATCATTGTGAGGTGTGAGCCGCTAATAGCTAAGCAGGTCAGTTAAATCTTTGCTTTTGTCATTGGGGTGTATTGACATGCGCAGGGCAGTCCTCTGTCCTCTGCTACTGTATGGTTTCTTAATGCTGCTTGTTCATGATTTTTAAATGTAAACACTCTGCTCCCAAAAGTGAAAGATTTGAAAGACTCTTGCTGTAGCAAGCCTTTCCTACTCTCTGCCCTGGGGGTGAGAGTGCAGAGGCGTAGGCAGGGTAGGGCCTGAGGGGAAAGGCCCACCCAAAATCTGTAAATGCCCACTCAGCAGCTCTGTGTGGGCATTTAAAGAGATTTTTGTCATTGCAGTGGGCCCAACTACATTAGCTTCAGACCCCATTTGCTAGAAAATCCTGGCTACGCCTCTGGTGCTTCCCAACTCAACAACCCATCACCCCTTCATCCCTTCTTACTCGTCTCACAGCACCTCCCATGCATCTTTTGTTGGTAGATTTCCTTCACGAGGCTTAGCTAGGCCTGCATTCCTTTTCAAAGGGCCATAGAAGAGAGTAAAAAAGGAGAAGGCATAATAGAGCGGGAAGTAGGTGAAAGATGAGGGGTCAGGGGGGTTGGCAGTAAAAGAAACAGGGCCTGGCCTGGCAGAGAGTTAGAAGTTAGGGAACAGAACAATGAGCGAGGGACAAGGAAAGATGTCTCAGGCATGTAGCTCTCTGAGTCTTCCCCACTGTGCCTGCAGAAAGAGACGTCCTATTCCTAGCTCTCTCCCAGATGGATACATTTGCCTGGAGAGCCCAGAATAAATGTCACTTAGGCAGAGGGCAAACACAGGGCAGCAGAGCAGGAACACCCCTTCATTTTACTATGCTCCCAGGTGGCTTCTGGGAGGCAAAAGGCATCAGTATTCCATCAACATCATCTTCACCTAGGCCACCGTCACTAAGGTTTATAAAGCAGGCTGTGACACTTTCTGGGGCCTAGGTGGCCAGGCCTACGTGGAAGAGCACAGATCCTAACCCTAAGTTGTGTGGGTGGCTTCACCAGAGGGGCTGCATAGGACATAGGGCTGTGCCCGTATGGGCTGTGGTCGCGTTTGGGAGCGTTAGGGACGCATGGAGGATGCAGGGCGCAGACCTCTGTCCGTTTTCCTCCAGGATTAGGCACTGGTTGTCAGTGGTGGAGCCAGCCACTCCACAATTGGGGAAGTTAATGGCAGAAAGCAGCTCTCTCACCGCCAGGGCAAAGAGTGGGAAAGGCTTGTTACAGCAAGAGTCTTTCAAATCTTTCACTTTTGAGAGCAGACTGTTTACATTTTAGAATCATGAACAAGCACCAATACGAAAGCGTACAGTAGCAGAGGGCATAAGACTGCTGCCCTGCGCATAACAATACACCCCAATGACAAGGTCAAAGATTTAACTGACCTGCTTAGCTATTAGTGGCTCACACCTCACAATGATTATCATCTCTCCGTGAAGCAAAGCATCCTCTGAATTGGGGTGAAAGATAGATCTAATGTGCCAAAGTAAGTCAACATGGAAATGCAGTTTCCTGCTCTCAGAGGAAGGAGGGTCGACAGCCCAATGGGTTAATGCACCTACTGCAGCCTCCTATGTGTACCTTGCAGGCGACACATTCAGTTGCTGGTGAGATGCTGATACAGGTTTGCTTGATATGCAGGTGCCGGTGGTCACCTCACAGCACCTCGAGAAGGTGTGCTGTTTGAGTCCCAGTGCAATTATGGAATCAGCCATGACCCCCAGATTGCACCTTTTCCCCTCGTTTTTTCCAGTCAGTTGGGGCCAGAGAGACAAGCTTATGTATGGGTGTTACTAAGGCCAGAGTGCAGAATACAAAGGCACAACTGTTAGTGGGAACACATGTATTGAAGGGGCGTTAGCTGTTGGCTGATCGGGCAGGGCAATGCATCCCAATTTTCAATAAAAACATTTTTTTTAAATGAAAAAAAAAAGGCCCAAGAGATACCGGACATTGGATTAGAACTCAGGTCCCCAGCATTGCAAGACCAAGGATTTACAGCTTGAGCCACTGATTGCCATGCTTCCGAGGGTCGCTTTTGGGCGTATATATCTTTCTCCTGCATGCCCCTGTGAGCATACCCATTTGCATTGTGAAACATGTTCACTGAAACCAAGGAGGGTAGAACATCTGTCCCCCCTCCCCCGCTCCACCAAATACCAGCTAACTGCAGTGGCCTAGAGGTTAAGTGCTTGCATTACAGCGCTGGGGGGGGCCTGGGTTCGAGTACTGCTTTCGGCACATAAACAGAATATTTGGGTAATCTCCTTGTACAGTGGTGGGTACCCACACTCCTAAAAGGTTCAGTGGCTATGTAATGTAATGAGTTCCCTGGTAAAGGGAGGGTGGAAGAAAGCAGAGAAGCGGGATGTGGAGGCGAGGAAGTGGCCGGTAAATAAAGTAGGGGGAGGTAGGGCTGGATGAATGGGTCCCTGTGGAGAAGAGGAGGAGGGGGTAGGTCTAGAGGGCATAAAGTGGGCCCTGGGGAGACAGCGAATAAGTCGGCCCTGGGAACGGTGTCATGGGGGGAAGAGGGCCCAGAATTGTGGAGGAATGGGTGTGTAAAGGAGGGTCCTAATGTGGGGAAAGGAGGCCCAGCGGAGAGGGTGTGGAATGGACCCCAACTGCCACACTTTCTCACCACCACAGTCCCACCTCTGCTTTCTTCCACCCTCCTTTTACCAGGGAACCTGCACCATATCCTTCTAGTCCTACCCGCACTCACCCAGACCCGCCCCCTCTCCACAGGGACCCATTCATCCGGCCCTACCACTCCCTTTAGCCTGCCCCACCTCCTCCTTTATTTACCCTGCGCTTCCTCAGTCCTGCCTCTCTGCTTTCTTCCACCCTCCCTTTTCCAAGGACCTCTTTTCATAACCACTAAACCTTTTAGAAGGAGTGTGGGTACCCACAACTGTACAAGGAGATTACGCAACTATTCCGTTTATGTGCCGAAAGCAGGACTTAAACCCATGCCCCCAACGCTGTAACGCAAGCACTTAACCTCGAGGCGACTGCAGTTAGCTGATATTTGGAGGAGCGGGGGCCAGATGTTCTATCCTCATTTTCTGCAGTGAACATGTTTGACAATGCAAATGGGCATGCTCACATGGGCATGCTCACAGGGGCATGCAGAAGAAAGATATGTACGCCCAAATGCAGCTCTCAGAAGCACAACCACCAGTGGCTCAAGTGGTAAGTGCTTTGTCTTGCAATGTTGGAGACCTGAGTTCTAATCCAAGGTCCGGTGTCTCATGGGTAATTTTTTTAATTTAAAAAAAAATGTTTTTATTGAAAATGGGGATGGATTGCCCTGCGCGATCAGCCAACAGCTAATGCCCCTTCAATACCTGCGTTCCCACTAACAATTGTGCCTCTGTTTTCGGCACTCTGGCCTTGGTAACACCCAGACACAAGCTTGTCTCTCTGGCCCCAACTGACTGGAAAAAACGGGTGTAAAAGGTTTAATCTACGGGTCATGGTTGATACCATAATTGCACTAGGACTCAAACAGGACACCTTCTCGAGGTGCTGTGATGTGACCACCGGCCCCTGCATAGCAAGCAAACCTGTATCAGCATCTCACCGGCAACTGAATGTGTCGCCTGCAGGCTACACATAGGAGGCTGCAGTAGGTGCATTAACCCATTGAGCTGTCGACCCTCCTTCCTCTGAGAGCAGGAAACTAAATTTCCATGTTGCCTTCCATTGGCACATTAGATCGCTGTTTCACCCCAAGTCAGAGGATGTTTTGCTTCACAGAGAGATGATAATCATTGTGAGGTGTGAGCCGCTAATAGCTAAGCAGGTCAGTTAAATCTTTGCTTTTGTCATTGGGGTGTATTGACATGCGCAGGGCAGTCCTTTGTCCTCTGCTACTGTATGGTTTCTTAATGCTGCTTGTTCATGATTTTTAAATGTAAACACTCTGCTCCCAAAAGTGAAAGATTTGAAAGACTCTTGCTGTAGCAAGCCTTTCCTACTCTCTGCCCTGGGGGTGAGAGTGCAGAGGCGTAGGCAGGGTAGGGCCTGAGGGGAAAGGCCCACCCAAAATCTGTAAATGCCCACTCAGCAGCTCTGTGTGGGCATTTAAAGAGATTTTTGTCATTGCAGTGGGCCCAACTACATTAGCTTCAGACCCCATTTGCTAGAAAATCCTGGCTACGCCTCTGGTGCTTCCCAACTCAACAACCCATCACCCCTTCATCCCTTCTTACTCGTCTCACAGCACCTCCCATGCATCTTTTGTTGGTAGATTTCCTTCACGAGGCTTAGCTAGGCCTGCATTCCTTTTCAAAGGGCCATAGAAGAGAGTAAAAAAGGAGAAGGCATAATAGAGCGGGAAGTAGGTGAAAGATGAGGGGTCAGGGGGGTTGGCAGTAAAAGAAACAGGGCCTGGCCTGGCAGAGAGTTAGAAGTTAGGGAACAGAACAATGAGCGAGGGACAAGGAAAGATGTCTCAGGCATGTAGCTCTCTGAGTCTTCCCCACTGTGCCTGCAGAAAGAGACGTCCTATTCCTAGCTCTCTCCCAGATGGATACATTTGCCTGGAGAGCCCAGAATGAATGTCACTTAGGCAGAGGGCAAACACAGGGCAGCAGAGCAGGAACACCCCTTCATTTTACTATGCTCCCAGGTGGCTTCTGGGAGGCAAAAGGCATCAGTATTCCATCAACATCATCTTCACCTAGGCCACCGGCACTAAGGTTTATAAAGTAGGCTGTGACACTTTCTGGGGCCTAGGTGGCCAGGCCTACGTGGAAGAGCACAGATCCTAACCCTAAGTTGTGTGGGTGGCTTCACCAGAGGGGCTGCATAGGACATAGGGCTGTGCCCGTATGGGCTGTGGTCGCGTTTGGGAGCGTTAGGGACGCATGGAGGATGCAGGGCGCAGACCTCTGTCCGTTTTCCTCCAGGATTAGGCACTGGTTGTCAGTGGTGGAGCCAGCCACTCCACAATTGGGGAAGTTAAAGGCAGAAAGCAGCTCTCTCACCGCCAGGGCAAAGAGTGGGAAAGGCTTGTTACAGCAAGAGTCTTTCAAATCTTTCACTTTTGAGAGCAGACTGTTTACATTTTAGAATCATGAACAAGCACCAATACGAAAGCGTACAGTAGCAGAGGGCATAAGACTGCTGCCCTGCGCATAACAATACACCCCAATGACAAGGTCAAAGATTTAACTGACCTGCTTAGCTATTAGTGGCTCACACCTCACAATGATTAGCATCTCTCCGTGAAGCAAAGTATCCTCTGAATTGGGGTGAAAGATAGATCTAATGTGCCAAAGTAAGTCAACATGGAAATGCAGTTTCCTGCTCTCAGAGGAAGGAGGGTCGACAGCCCAATGGGTTAATGCACCTACTGCAGCCTCCTATGTGTACCTTGCAGGCGACACATTCAGTTGCTGGTGAGATGCTGATACAGGTTTGCTTGATATGCAGGTGCCGGTGGTCACCTCACAGCACCTCGAGAAGGTGTGCTGTTTGAGTCCCAGTGCAATTATGGAATCAGCCATGACCCCCAGATTGCACCTTTTCCCCTCGTTTTTTCCAGTCAGTTGGGGCCAGAGAGACAAGCTTGTGTATGGGTGTTACTAAGGCCAGAGTGCAGAATACAAAGGCACAACTGTTAGTGGGAACACATGTATTGAAGGGGCGTTAGCTGTTGGCTGATCGGGCAGGGCAATGCATCCCAATTTTCAATAAAAACATTTTTTTTAAATGAAAAAAAAAAGGCCCAAGAGATACCGGACATTGGATTAGAACTCAGGTCTCCAGCATTGCAAGACCAAGGATTTACAGCTTGAGCCACTGATTGCCATGCTTCCGAGGGTCGCTTTTGGGCGTATATATCTTTCTCCTGCATGCCCCTGTGAGCATACCCATTTGCATTGTGAAACATGTTCACTGAAACCAAGGAGGGTAGAACATCTGTCCCCCCTCCCCCGCTCCACCAAATACCAGCTAACTGCAGTGGCCTAGAGGTTAAGTGCTTGCATTACAGCGCTGGGGGGGCCTGGGTTCGAGTACTGCTTTCGGCACATAAACAGAATAGTTGGGTAATCTCCTTGTACAGTGGTGGGTACCCACACTCCTAAAAGGTTCAGTGGCGATGTAATGTAATGAGTTCCCTGGTAAAAGGAGGGTGGAAGAAAGCAGAGAAGCGGGATGTGGAGGCGAGGAAGTGGCCGGTAAATAAAGTAGGGGGAGGTAGGGCTGGATGAATGGGTGCCTGTGGAGAAGAGGAGGAGGGGGTAGGCCTAGAGGGGCCCTGGGGTGACAGCGAATAAGTCGGCCTTGGGAACTGTGTCATGGGGGGAAGAGGGCCCAGAATTGTGGAGGAATGGGTGTGTAAAGGAGGGTCCTAATGTGGGGAAAGGAGGCCCAGCGGAGAGGGTGTGGAATGGACCCCAACTGCCACACTTTCTCACCACCACAGTCCCACCTCTGCTTTCTTCCACCCTCCTTTTACCAGGGAACCTGCACCATATCCTTCTAGTCCTACCCCCACTCACCCAGACCCGCCCCCTCTCCACAGGGACCCATTCATCCGGCCCTATCACTCCCTTTAGCCTGCCCCACCTCCTCCTTTATTTACCCTGCGCTTCCTCAGTCCTGCCTCTCTGCTTTCTTCCACCCTCCCTTTTCCAAGGACCTCTTTTCATAACCACTGAACCTTTTAGAAGGAGTGTGGGTACCCACAACTGTACAAGGAGATTACGCAACTATTCCGTTTATGTGCCAAAAGCAGGACTTAAACCCATGCCCCCAACGCTGTAACGCAAGCACTTAACCTCGAGGCGACTGCAGTTAGCTGATATTTGGAGGAGCGGGGGCCAGATGTTCTATCCTCATTTTCTGCAGTGAACATGTTTGACAATGCAAATGGGCATGCTCACATGGGCATGCTCACAGGGGCATGCAGAAGAAAGATATATACGCCCAAATGCAACTCTCAGAAGCACAGCCACCAGTGGCTCAAGTGGTAAGTGCTTTGTCTTGCAATGTTGGAGACCTGAGTTCTAATTCAATGTCCGGTGTCTCTTGGGTAATTTTTTTAATTTAAAAAAAAATGTTTTTATTGAAAATGGGGATGGATTGCCCTGGGCGATCAGCCAACAGCTAATGCCCCTTCAATACCTGCGTTCCCACTAACAATTGTGCCTCTGTTTTCGGCACTCTGGCCTTGGTAACACCCATACACAAGCTTGTCTCTCTGGCCCCAACTGACTGGAAAAAACAGGTGTAAAAGGTGTAATCTACAGGTCATGGTTGATACCATAATTGCACTAGGACTCAAACAGGACACCTTCTCGAGGTGCTGTGATGTGACCACCGGCCCCTGCATAGCAAGCAAACCTGTATCAGCATCTCACCGGCAACTGAATGTGTCGCCTGCAGGCTACACATAGGAGGCTGCAGTAGGTGCATTAACCCATTGGGCTGTCGACCCTCCTTCCTCTGAGAGCAGGAAACTAAATTTCCATGTTGCCTTCCATTGGCACATTAGATCTCTGTTTCACCCCAAGTCAGAGGATGTTTTGCTTCACAGAGAGATGATAATCATTGTGAGGTGTGAGCCGCTAATAGCTAAGCAGGTCAGTTAAATCTTTGCTTTTGTCATTGGGGTGTATTGACATGCGCAGGGCAGTCCTCTGTCCTCTGCTACTGTATGGTTTCTTAATGCTGCTTGTTCATGATTTTTAAATGTAAACACTCTGCTCCCAAAAGTGAAAGATTTGAAAGACTCTTGCTGTAGCAAGCCTTTCCTACTCTCTGCCCTGGGGGTGAGAGTGCAGAGGCGTAGGCAGGGTAGGGCCTGAGGGGAAAGGCCCACCCAAAATCTGTAAATGCCCACTCAGCAGCTCTGTGTGGGCATTTAAAGAGATTTTTGTCATTGCAGTGGGCCCAACTACATTAGCTTCAGACCCCATTTGCTAGAAAATCCTGGCTACGCCTCTGGTGCTTCCCAACTCAACAACCCATCACCCCTTCATCCCTTCTTACTCGTCTCACAGCACCTCCCATGCATCTTTCGTTGGTAGATTTCCTTCACGAGGCTTAGCTAGGCCTGCATGCCTTTTCAAAGGGCCATAGAAGAGAGTAAAAAAGGAGAAGGCATAATAGAGCGGGAAGTAGGTGAAAGATGAGGGGTCAGGGGGGTTGGCAGTAAAAGAAACAGGGCCTGGCCTGGCAGAGAGTTAGAAGTTAGGGAACAGAACAATGAGCGAGGGACAAGGAAAGATGTCTCAGGCATGTAGCTCTCTGAGTCTTCCCCACTGTGCCTGCAGAAAGAGACGTCCTATTCCTAGCTCTCTCCCAGATGGATACATTTGCCTGGAGAGCCCAGAATGAATGTCACTTAGGCAGAGGGCAAACACAGGGCAGCAGAGCAGGAACACCCCTTCATTTTACTATGCTCCCAGGTGGCTTCTGGGAGGCAAAAGGCATCAGTATTCCATCAACATCATCTTCACCTAGGCCACCGTCACTAAGGTTTATAAAGCAGGCTGTGACACTTTCTGGGGCCTAGGTGGCCAGGCCTACGTGGAAGAGCACAGATCCTAACCCTAAGTTGTGTGGGTGGCTTCACCAGAGGGGCTGCATAGGACATAGGGCTGTGCCCGTATGGGCTGTGGTCGCGTTTGGGAGCGTTAGGGACGCATGGAGGATGCAGGGTGCAGACCTCTGTCCGTTTCCTCCAGGATTAGGCACTGGTTGTCAGTGGTGGAGCCAGCCACTCCACAATTGGGGAAGTTAAAGGCAGAAAGCAGCTCTCTCACCGCCAGGGCAAAGAGTGGGAAAGGCTTGTTACAGCAAGAGTCTTTCAAATCTTTCACTTTTGAGAGCAGACTGTTTACATTTTAGAATCATGAACAAGCACCAATACGAAAGCGTACAGTAGCAGAGGGCATAAGACTGCTGCCCTGCGCATAACAATACACCCCAATGACAAGGTCAAAGATTTAACTGACCTGCTTAGCTATTAGTGGCTCACACCTCACAATGATTATCATCTCTCCGTGAAGCAATGTATCCTCTGAATTGGGGTGAAAGATAGATCTAATGTGCCAAAGTAAGTCAACATGGAAATGCAGTTTCCTGCTCTCAGAGGAAGGAGGGTCGACAGCCCAATGGGTTAATGCACCTACTGCAGCCTCCTATGTGTACCTTGCAGGCGACACATTCAGTTGCTGGTGAGATGCTGATACAGGTTTGCTTGATATGCAGGTGCCGGTGGTCACCTCACAGCACCTCGAGAAGGTGCGCTGTTTGAGTCCCAGTGCAATTATGGAATCAGCCATGACCCCCAGATTGCACCTTTTCCCCTCGTTTTTTCCAGTCAGTTGGGGCCAGAGAGACAAGCTTGTGTATGGGTGTTACTAAGGCCAGAGTGCAGAATACAAAGGCACAACTGTTAGTGGGAACACATGTATTGAAGGGGCGTTAGCTGTTGGCTGATCGGGCAGGGCAATGCATCCCAATTTTCAATAAAAACATTTTTTTTAAATGAAAAAAAAAAGGCCCAAGAGATAACGGACATTGGATTAGAACTCAGGTCTCCAGCATTGCAAGACCAAGGATTTACAGCTTGAGCCACTGATTGCCATGCTTCTGAGGGTCGCTTTTGGGCATATATATCTTTCTCCTGCATGCCCCTGTGAGCATACCCATTTGCATTGTGAAACATGTTCACTGAAACCAAGGAGGATAGAACATCTGTCCTCTCTCCCCCGCTCCACCAAGTACCAGCTAACTGCAGTGGCCTAGAGGTTAAGTGCTTGCGTTACAGCGCTGGGGGGGCCTGGGTTCGAGTACTGCTTTCGGCACATAAACAGAATAGTTGGGTAATCTCCTTGTACAGTGGTGGGTACCCACACTCCTAAAAGGTTCAGTGGCTATGTAATGTAATGAGTTCCCTGGTAAAGGGAGGGTGGAAGAAAGCAGAGAAGCGGGATGTGGAGGCGAGGAAGTGGCTGGTAAATAAAGTAGGGGGAGGTAGGGCTGGATGAATGGGTCCCTGTGGAGAAGAGGAGGAGGGGGTAGGTCTAGAGGGCATAAAGTGGGCCCTGGGGAGACAGCGAATAAGTCGGCCCTGGGAACGGTGTCATGGGGGGAAGAGGGCCCAGAATTGTGGAGGAATGGGTGTGTAAAGGAGGGTCCTAATGTGGGGAAAGGAGGCCCAGCGGAGAGGGTGTGGAATGGACCCCAACTGCCACACTTTCTCAGCACCACAGTCCCACCTCTGCTTTCTTCCACCCTCCTTTTACCAGGGAACCTGCACCATATCCTTCTAGTCCTACCCCCACTCACCCAGACCCGCCCCCTCTCCACAGGGACCCATTCATCCGGCCCTACCACTCCCTTTAGCCTGCCCCACCTCCTCCTTTATTTACCCTGCGCTTCCTCAGTCCTGCCTCTCTGCTTTCTTCCACCCTCCCTTTTCCAAGGACCTCTTTTCATAACCACTGAACCTTTTAGAAGGAGTGTGGGTACCCACAACTGTACAAGGAGATTACGCAACTATTCCGTTTATGTGCCGAAAGCAGGACTTAAACCCATGCCCCCAACGCTGTAACGCAAGCACTTAACCTCGAGGCGACTGCAGTTAGCTGATATTTGGAGGAGCGGGGGCCAGATGTTCTATCCTCATTTTCTGCAGTGAACATGTTTGACAATGCAAATGGGCATGCTCACATGGGCATGCAGAAGAAAGATATGTACGCCCAAACGCAGCTCTCAGAAGCACAGCCACCAGTGGCTCAAGTGGTAAGTGCTTTGTCTTGCAATGTTGGAGACCTGAGTTCTAATCCAATGTCCGGTGTCTCTTGGGTAATTTTTTTAATTTTAAAAAAAATTGTTTTATTGAAAATGGGGATGGATTGCCCTGCGCGATCAGCCAACAGCTAATGCCCCTTCAATACCTGCGTTCCCACTAACAATTGTGCCTCTGTTTTCGGCACTCTGGCCTTGGTAACACCCATACACAAGCTTGTCTCTCTGGCCCCAACTGACTGGAAAAAACGGGTGTAAAAGGTGTAATCTACGGGTCATGGTTGATACCATAATTGCACTAGGACTCAAACAGGACACCTTCTCGAGGTGCTGTGATGTGACCACCGGCCCCTGCATAGCAAGCAAACCTGTATCAGCATCTCACCGGCAACTGAATGTGTCGCCTGCAGGCTACACATAGGAGGCTGCAGTAGGTGCATTAACCCATTGAGCTGTCGACCCTCCTTCCTCTGAGAGCAGGAAACTAAATTTCCATGTTGCCTTCCATTGGCACATTAGATCTCTGTTTCACCCCAAGTCAGAGGATGTTTTGCTTCACAGAGAGATGATAATCATTGTGAGGTGTGAGCCGCTAATAGCTAAGCAGGTCAGTTAAATCTTTGCTTTTGTCATTGGGGTGTATTGACATGCGCAGGGCAGTCCTCTGTCCTCTGCTACTGTATGGTTTCTTAATGCTGCTTGTTCATGATTTTTAAATGTAAACACTCTGCTCCCAAAAGTGACAGATTTGAAAGACTCTTGCTGTAGCAAGCCTTTCCTACTCTTTGCCCTGGGGGTGAGAGTGCAGAGGCGTAGGCAGGGTAGGGCCTGAGGGGAAAGGCCCACCCAAAATCTGTAAATGCCCACTCAGCAGCTCTGTGTGGGCATTTAAAGAGATTTTTTGTCATTGCAGTGGGCCCAACTACATTAGCTTCAGACCCCATTTGCTAGAAAATCCTGGCTACGCCTCTGGTGCTTCCCAACTCAACAACCCATCACCCCTTCATCCCTTCTTACTCGTCTCACAGCACCTCCCATGCATCTTTTGTTGGTAGATTTCCTTCACGAGGCTTAGCTAGGCCTGCATTCCTTTTCAAAGGGCCATAGAAGAGAGTAAAAAAGGAGAAGGCATAATAGAGCGGGAAGTAGGTGAAAGACGAGGGGTCAGGGGGGTTGGCAGTAAAAGAAACAGGGCCTGGCCTGGCAGAGAGTTCGAAGTTAGGGAACAGAACAATGAGCGAGGGACAAGGAAAGATGTCTCAGGCATGTAGCTCTCTGAGTCTTCCCCACTGTGCATGCAGAAAGAGACGTCCTATTCCTAGCTCTCTCCCAGATGGATACATTTGCCTGGAGAGCCCAGAATGAATGTCACTTAGGCAGAGGGCAAACACAGGGCAGCAGAGCAGGAACACCCCTTCATTTTACTATGCTCCCAGGTGGCTTCTGGGAGGCAAAAGGCATCAGTATTCCATCAACATCATCTTCACCTAGGCCACCGTCACTAAGGTTTATAAAGCAGGCTGTGACACTTTCTGGGGCCTAGGTGGCCAGGCCTACGTGGAAGAGCACAGATCCTAACCCTAAGTTGTGTGGGTGGCTTCACCAGAGGGGCTGCATAGGACATAGGGCTGTGCCCGTATGGGCTGTGGTCGCGTTTGGGAGCGTTAGGGACGCATGGAGGATGCAGGGCGCAGACCTCTGTCCGTTTTCCTCCAGGATTAGGCACTGGTTGTCAGTGGTGGAGCCAGCCACTCCACAATTGGGGAAGTTAAAGGCAGAAAGCAGCTCTCTCACTGCCAGGGCAAAGAGTGGGAAAGGCTTGTTACAGCAAGAGTCTTTCAAATCTTTCACTTTTGAGAGCAGACTGTTTACATTTTAGAATCATGAACAAGCACCAATACGAAAGCGTACAGTAGCAGAGGGCATAAGACTGCTGCCCTGCGCATAACAATACACCCCAATGACAAGGTCAAAGATTTAACTGACCTGCTTAGCTATTAGTGGCTCACACCTCACAATGATTATCATCTCTCCGTGAAGCAAAGCATCCTCTGAATTGGGGTGAAAGATAGATCTAATGTGCCAAAGTAAGTCAACATGGAAATGCAGTTTCCTGCTCTTAGAGGAAGGAGGGTCGACAGCCCAATGGGTTAATGCACCTACTGCAGCCTCCTATGTGTACCTTGCAGGCGACACATTCAGTTGCTGGTGAGATGCTGATACAGGTTTGCTTGATATGCAGGTGCCGGTGGTCACCTCACAGCACCTCGAGAAGGTGTGCTGTTTGAGTCCCAGTGCAATTATGGAATCAGCCATGACCCCAGGATTGCACCTTTTGCCATCGTTTTTTCCAGTCAGTTGGGGCCAGAGAGACAAGCTTGTGTATGGGTGTTACTAAGGCCAGAGTGCAGAATACAAAGGCACAACTGTTAGTGGGAACACATGTATTGAAGGGGCGTTAGCTGTTGGCTGATCGGGCAGGGCAATGCATCCCAATTTTCAATAAAAACATTTTTTTTAAATGAAAAAAAAAGGCCCAAGAGATACCGGACATTGGATTAGAACTCAGGTCTCCAGCATTGCAAGACCAAGGATTTACAGCTTGAGCCACTGATTGCCATGCTTCCGAGGGTCGCTTTTGGGCGTATATATGTTTCTCCTGCATGCCCCTGTGAGCATACCCATTTGCATTGTGAAACATGTTCACTGAAACCAAGGAGGGTAGAACATCTGTCCCCCCTCCCCCGCTCCACCAAATACCAGCTAACTGCAGTGGCCTAGAGGTTAAGTGCTTGCATTACAGCGCTGGGGGGGGCCTGGGTTCGAGTACTGCTTTCGGCACATAAACAGAATAGTTGGGTAATCTCCTTGTACAGTGGTGGGTACCCACACTCCTAAAAGGTTCAGTGGCTATGTAATGTAATGAGTTCCCTGGTAAAGGGAGGGTGGAAGAAAGCAGAGAAGCGGGATGTGGAGGCGAGGAAGTGGCCGGTAAAATAAAGTAGGGGGAGGTAGGGCTGGATGAATGGGTCCCTGTGGAGAAGAGGAGGAGGGGGTAGGTCTAGAGGGCATAAAGTGGGCCCTGGGGAGACTGCGAATAAGTCGGCCCTGGGAACGGTGTCATGGGGGGAAGAGGGCCCAGAATTGTGGAGGAATGGGTGTGTAAAGGAGGGTCCTAATGTGGGGAAAGGAGGCCCAGCGGAGAGGGTGTGGAATGGACCCCAACTGCCACACTTTCTCACCACCACAGTCCCACCTCTGCTTTCTTCCACCCTCCTTTTACCAGGGAACCTGCACCATATCCTTCTAGTCCTACCCCCACTCACCCAGACCCGCCCCCTCTCCACAGGGACCCATTCATCCGGCCCTACCACTCCCTTTAGCCTGCCCCACCTCCTCCTTTATTTACCCTGCGCTTCCTCAGTCCTGCCTCTCTGCTTTCTTCCACCGTCCCTTTTCCAAGGACCTCTTTTCATAACCACTGAACCTTTTAGAAGGAGTGTGGGTACCCACAACTGTACAAGGATATTACGCAACTATTCCGTTTATGTGCCGAAAGCAGGACTTAAACCCATGCCCCCAACGCTGTAACGCAAGCACTTAACCTCGAGGCGACTGCAGTTAGCTGATATTTGGACGAGCGGGGGCCAGATGTTCTATCCTCATTTTCTGCAGTGAACATGTTTGACAATGCAAATGGGCATGCTCACATGGGCATGCTCACAGGGGCATGCAGAAGAAAGATATGTACGCCCAAATGCAGCTCTCAGAAGCACAGCCACCAGTAGCTCAAGTTGTTAGTGCTTTGTCTTGCAATGTTGAAGACCTGAGTTCTAATCCGGTGTCTCTTGGGTAATTTTTTTAATTTAAAAAAAAATGTTTTTATTGAAAATGGGGATGGATTGCCCTGCGCGATCAGCCAACAGCTAATGCCCCTTCAATACCTGCGTTCCCACTAACAATTGTGCCTCTGTTTTCGGCACTCTGGCCTTGGTAACACCCATACACAAGCTTGTCTCTCTGGCCCCAACTGACTGGAAAAAACGGGTGTAAAAGGTGTAATCTACGGGTCATGGTTGATACCATAATTGCACTAGGACTCAAACAGGACACCTTCTCGAGGTGCTGTGATGTGACCACCGGCCCCTGCATAGCAAGCAAACCTGTATCAGCATCTCACCGGCAACTGAATGTGTCGCCTGCAGGCTACACATAGGAGGCTGCAGTAGGTGCATTAACCCATTGAGCTGTCGACCCTCCTTCCTCTGAGAGCAGGAAACTAAATTTCCATGTTGCCTTCCATTGGCACATTAGATCTCTGTTTCACCCCAAGTCAGAGGATGTTTTGCTTCACAGAGAGATGATAATCATTGTGAGGTGTGAGCCGCTAATAGCTAAGCAGGTCAGTTAAATCTTTGCTTTTGTCATTGGGGTGTATTGACATGCGCAGGGCAGTCCTCTGTCCTCTGCTACTGTATGGTTTCTTAATGCTGCTTGTTCATGATTTTTAAATGTAAACACTCTGCTCCCAAAAGTGAAAGATTTGAAAGACTCTTGCTGTAGCAAGCCTTTCCTACTCTCTGCCCTGGGGGTGAGAGTGCAGAGGCGTAGGCAGGGTAGGGCCTGAGGGGAAAGGCCCACCCAAAATCTGTAAATGCCCACTCAGCAGCTCTGTGTGGGCATTTAAAGAGATTTTTTGTCATTGCAGTGGGCCCAACTACATTAGCTTCAGACCCCATTTGCTAGAAAATCCTGGCTACGCCTCTGGTGCTTCCCAACTCAACAACCCATCACCCCTTCATCCCTTCTTACTCGTCTCACAGCACCTCCCATGCATCTTTTGTTGGTAGATTTCCTTCACGAGGCTTAGCTAGGCCTGCATTCCTTTTCAAAGGGCCATAGAAGAGAGTAAAAAAGGAGAAGGCATAATAGAGCGGGAAGTAGGTGAAAGATGAGGGGTCAGGGGGGTTGGCAGTAAAAGAAACAGGGCCTGGCCTGGCAGAGAGTTCGAAGTTAGGGAACAGAACAATGAGCGAGGGACAAGGAAAGATGTCTCAGGCATGTAGCTCTCTGAGTCTTCCCCACTGTGCATGCAGAAAGAGACGTCCTATTCCTAGCTCTCTCCCAGATGGATACATTTGCCTGGAGAGCCCAGAATGAATGTCACTTAGGCAGAGGGCAAACACAGGGCAGCAGAGCAGGAACACCCCTTCATTTTACTATGCTCCCAGGTGGCTTCTGGGAGGCAAAAGGCATCAGTATTCCATCAACATCATCTTCACCTAGGCCACCGTCACTAAGGTTTATAAAGCAGGCTGTGACACTTTCTGGGGCCTAGGTGGCCAGGCCTACGTGGAAGAGCACAGATCCTAACCCTAAGTTGTGTGGGTGGCTTCACCAGAGGGGCTGCATAGGACATAGGGCTGTGCCCGTATGGGCTGTGGTCGCGTTTGGGAGCGTTAGGGACGCATGGAGGATGCAGGGCGCAGACCTCTGTCCGTTTTCCTCCAGGATTAGGCACTGGTTGTCAGTGGTGGAGCCAGCCACTCCACAATTGGGGAAGTTAAAGGCAGAAAGCAGCTCTCTCACCGCCAGGGCAAAGAGTGGGAAAGGCTTGTTACAGCAAGAGTCTTTCAAATCTTTCACTTTTGAGAGCAGACTGTTTACATTTTAGAATCATGAACAAGCACCAATACGAAAGCGTACAGTAGCAGAGGGCATAAGACTTCTGCCCTGCGCATAACAATACACCCCAATGACAAGGTCAAAGATTTAACTGACCTGCTTAGCTATTAGTGGCTCACACCTCACAATGATTATCATCTCTCCGTGAAGCAAAGCATCCTCTGAATTGGGGTGAAAGATAGATCTAATGTGCCAAAGTAAGTCAACATGGAAATGCAGTTTCCTGCTCTCAGAGGAAGGAGGGTCGACAGCCCAATGGGTTAATGCACCTACTGCAGCCTCCTATGTGTACCTTGCAGGCGACACATTCAGTTGCTGGTGAGATGCTGATACAGGTTTGCTTGATATGCAGGTGCCGGTGGTCACCTCACAGCACCTCGAGAAGGTGTGCTGTTTGAGTCCCAGTGCAATTATGGAATCAGCCATGACCCCCAGATTGCACCTTTTCCCCTCGTTTTTTCCAGTCAGTTGGGGCCAGAGAGACAAGCTTGTGTATGGGTGTTACTAAGGCCAGAGTGCAGAATACAAAGGCACAACTGTTAGTGGGAACACATGTATTGAAGGGGCGTTAGCTGTTGGCTGATCGGGCAGGGCAATGCATCCCAATTTTCAATAAAAACATTTTTTTTAAATGAAAAAAAAAAGGCCCAAGAGATACCGGACATTGGATTAGAACTCAGGTCTCCAGCATTGCAAGACGAAGGATTTACAGCTTGAGCCACTGATTGCCATGCTTCTGAGGGTCGCTTTTGGGCATATATATCTTTCTCCTGCATGCCCCTGTGAGCATACCCATTTGCATTGTGAAACATGTTCACTGAAACCAAGGAGGGTAGAACATCTGTCCCCCCTCCCCCGCTCCACCAAATACCAGCTAACTACAGTGGCCTAGAGGTTAAGTGCTTGCATTACAGCGCTGGGGGGGCCTGGGTTCGAGTACTGCTTTCGGCACATAAACAGAATAGTTGGGTAATCTCCTTGTACAGTGGTGGGTACCCACACTCCTAAAAGGTTCAGTGGCTATGTAATGTAATGAGTTCCCTGGTAAAGGGAGGGTGGAAGAAAGCAGAGAAGCGGGATGTGGAGGCGAGGAAGTGGCCGGTAAATAAAGTAGGGGGAGGTAGGGCTGGATGAATGGGTCCCTGTGGAGAAGAGGAGGAGGGGGTAGGTCTAGAGGGCATAAAGTGGGCCCTGGGGAGACAGCGAATAAGTCGGCCCTGGGAACGGTGTCATGGGGGGAAGAGGGCCCAGAATTGTGGAGGAATGGGTGTGTAAAGGAGGGTCCTAATGTGGGGAAAGGAGGCCCAGCGGAGAGGGTGTGGAATGGACCCCAACTGCCACACTTTCTCACCACCACAGTCCCACCTCTGCTTTCTTCCACCCTCCTTTTACCAGGGAACCTGCACCATATCCTTCTAGTCCTACCCGCACTCACCCAGACCCGCCCCCTCTCCACAGGGACCCATTCATCCGGCCCTACCACTCCCTTTAGCCTGCCCCACCTCCTCCTTTATTTACCCTGCGCTTCCTCAGTCCTGCCTCTCTGCTTTCTTCCACCCTCCCTTTTCCAAGGACCTCTTTTCATAACCACTAAACCTTTTAGAAGGAGTGTGGGTACCCACAACTGTACAAGGAGATTACGCAACTATTCCGTTTATGTGCCGAAAGCAGGACTTAAACCCATGCCCCCAACGCTGTAACGCAAGCACTTAACCTCGAGGCGACTGCAGTTAGCTGATATTTGGAGGAGCGGGGGCCAGATGTTATATCCTCATTTTCTGCAGTGAACATGTTTGACAATGCAAATGGGCATGCTCACATGGGCATGCTCACAGGGGCATGCAGAAGAAAGATATGTACGCCCAAATGCAGCTCTCAGAAGCACAACCACCAGTGGCTCAAGTGGTAAGTGCTTTGTCTTGCAATGTTGGAGACCTGAGTTCTAATCCAAGGTCCGGTGTCTCATGGGTAATTTTTTTAATTTAAAAAAAAATGTTTTTATTGAAAATGGGGATGGATTGCCCTGCGCGATCAGCCAACAGCTAATGCCCCTTCAATACCTGCGTTCCCACTAACAATTGTGCCTCTGTTTTCGGCACTCTGGCCTTGGTAACACCCATACACAAGCTTGTCTCTCTGGCCCCAACTGACTGGAAAAAACGGGTGTAAAAGGTTTAATCTACGGGTCATGGTTGATACCATAATTGCACTAGGACTCAAACAGGACACCTTCTCGAGGTGCTGTGATGTGACCACCGGCCCCTGCATAGCAAGCAAACCTGTATCAGCATCTCACCGGCAACTGAATGTGTCGCCTGCAGGCTACACATAGGAGGCTGCAGTAGGTGCATTAACCCATTGAGCTGTCGACCCTCCTTCCTCTGAGAGCAGGAAACTAAATTTCCATGTTGCCTTCCATTGGCACATTAGATCTCTGTTTCACCCCAAGTCAGAGGATGTTTTGCTTCACAGAGAGATGATAATCATTGTGAGGTGTGAGCCGCTAATAGCTAAGCAGGTCAGTTAAATCTTTGCTTTTGTCATTGGGGTGTATTGACATGCGCAGGGCAGTCCTTTGTCCTCTGCTACTGTATGGTTTCTTATTGCTGCTTGTTCATGATTTTTAAATGTAAACACTCTGCTCCCAAAAGTGAAAGATTTGAAAGACTCTTGCTGTAGCAAGCCTTTCCTACTCTCTGCCCTGGGGGTGAGAGTGCAGAGGCGTAGGCAGGGTAGGGCCTGAGGGGAAAGGCCCACCCAAAATCTGTAAATGCCCACTCAGCAGCTCTGTGTGGGCATTTAAAGAGATTTTTGTCATTGCAGTGGGCCCAACTACATTAGCTTCAGACCCCACTTGCTAGAAAATCCTGGCTACGCCTCTGGTGCTTCCCAACTCAACAACCCATCACCCCTTCATCCCTTCTTACTCGTCTCACAGCACCTCCCATGCATCTTTTGTTGGTAGATTTCCTTCACGAGGCTTAGCTAGGCCTGCATTCCTTTTCAAAGGGCCATAGAAGAGAGTAAAAAAGGAGAAGGCATAATAGAGCGGGAAGTAGGTGAAAGATGAGGGGTCAGGGGGGTTGGCAGTAAAAGAAACAGGGCCTGGCCTGGCAGAGAGTTAGAAGTTAGGGAACAGAACAATGAGCGAGGGACAAGGAAAGATGTCTCAGGCATGTAGCTCTCTGAGTCTTCCCCACTGTGCCTGCAGAAAGAGACGTCCTATTCCTAGCTCTCTCCCAGATGGATACATTTGCCTGGAGAGCCCAGAATGAATGTCACTTAGGCAGAGGGCAAACACAGGGCAGCAGAGCAGGAACACCCCTTCATTTTACTATGCTCCCAGGTGGCTTCTGGGAGGCAAAAGGCATCAGTATTCCATCAACATCATCTTCACCTAGGCCACCGGCACTAAGGTTTATAAAGTAGGCTGTGACACTTTCTGGGGCCTAGGTGGCCAGGCCTACGTGGAAGAGCACAGATCCTAACCCTAAGTTGTGTGGGTGGCTTCACCAGAGGGGCTGCATAGGACATAGGGCTGTGCCCGTATGGGCTGTGGTCGCGTTTGGGAGCGTTAGGGACGCATGGAGGATGCAGGGCGCAGACCTCTGTCCGTTTTCCTCCAGGATTAGGCACTGGTTGTCAGTGGTGGAGCCAGCCACTCCACAATTGGGGAAGTTAAAGGCAGAAAGCAGCTCTCTCACCGCCAGGGCAAAGAGTGGGAAAGGCTTGTTACAGCAAGAGTCTTTCAAATCTTTCACTTTTGAGAGCAGACTGTTTACATTTTAGAATCATGAACAAGCACCAATACGAAAGCGTACAGTAGCAGAGGGCATAAGACTGCTGCCCTGCGCATAACAATACACCCCAATGACAAGGTCAAAGATTTAACTGACCTGCTTAGCTATTAGTGGCTCACACCTCACAATGATTAGCATCTCTCCGTGAAGCAAAGTATCCTCTGAATTGGGGTGAAAGATAGATCTAATGTGCCAAAGTAAGTCAACATGGAAATGCAGTTTCCTGCTCTCAGAGGAAGGAGGGTCGACAGCCCAATGGGTTAATGCACCTACTGCAGCCTCCTATGTGTACCTTGCAGGCGACACATTCAGTTGCTGGTGAGATGCTGATACAGGTTTGCTTGATATGCAGGTGCCGGTGGTCACCTCACAGCACCTCGAGAAGGTGTGCTGTTTGAGTCCCAGTGCAATTATGGAATCAGCCATGACCCCCAGATTGCACCTTTTCCCCTCGTTTTTTCCAGTCAGTTGGGGCCAGAGAGACAAGCTTGTGTATGGGTGTTACTAAGGCCAGAGTGCAGAATACAAAGGCACAACTGTTAGTGGGAACACATGTATTGAAGGGGCGTTAGCTGTTGGCTGATCGGGCAGGGCAATGCATCCCAATTTTCAATAAAAACATTTTTTTTAAATGAAAAAAAAAAGGCCCAAGAGATACCGGACATTGGATTAGAACTCAGGTCTCCAGCATTGCAAGACCAAGGATTTACAGCTTGAGCCACTGATTGCCATGCTTCCTAGGGTCGCTTTTGGGCGTATATATCTTTCTCCTGCATGCCCCTGTGAGCATACCCATTTGCATTGTGAAACATGTTCACTGAAACCAAGGAGGGTAGAACATCTGTCCCCCCTCCCCCGCTCCACCAAATACCAGCTAACTGCAGTGGCCTAGAGGTTAAGTGCTTGCATTACAGCGCTGGGGGGGCCTGGGTTCGAGTACTGCTTTCGGCACATAAACAGAATAGTTGGGTAATCTCCTTGTACAGTGGTGGGTACCCACACTCCTAAAAGGTTCAGTGGCGATGTAATGTAATGAGTTCCCTGGTAAAAGGAGGGTGGAAGAAAGCAGAGAAGCGGGATGTGGAGGCGAGGAAGTGGCCGGTAAATAAAGTAGGGGGAGGTAGGGCTGGATGAATGGGTGCCTGTGGAGAAGAGGAGGAGGGGGTAGGCCTAGAGGGCATAAAGTGGGCCCTGGGGTGACAGCGAATAAGTCGGCCTTGGGAACTGTGTCATGGGGGGAAGAGGGCCCAGAATTGTGGAGGAATGGGTGTGTAAAGGAGGGTCCTAATGTGGGGAAAGGAGGCCCAGCGGAGAGGGTGTGGAATGGACCCCAACTGCCACACTTTCTCACCACCACAGTCCCACCTCTGCTTTCTTCCACCCTCCTTTTACCAGGGAACCTGCACCATATCCTTCTAGTCCTACCCCCACTCACCCAGACCCGCCCCCTCTCCACAGGGACCCATTCATCCGGCCCTATCACTCCCTTTAGCCTGCCCCACCTCCTCCTTTATTTACCCTGCGCTTCCTCAGTCCTGCCTCTCTGCTTTCTTCCACCCTCCCTTTTCCAAGGACCTCTTTTCATAACCACTGAACCTTTTAGAAGGAGTGTGGGTACCCACAACTGTACAAGGAGATTACGCAACTATTCCGTTTATGTGCCAAAAGCAGGACTTAAACCCATGCCCCCAACGCTGTAACGCAAGCACTTAACCTCGAGGCGACTGCAGTTAGCTGATATTTGGAGGAGCGGGGGCCAGATGTTCTATCCTCATTTTCTGCAGTGAACATGTTTGACAATGCAAATGGGCATGCTCACATGGGCATGCTCACAGGGGCATGCAGAAGAAAGATATATACGCCCAAATGCAACTCTCAGAAGCACAGCCACCAGTGGCTCAAGTGGTAGGTGCTTTGTCTTGCAATGTTGGAGACCTGAGTTCTAATTCAATGTCCGGTGTCTCTTGGGTAATTTTTTTAATTTAAAAAAAAATGTTTTTATTGAAAATGGGGATGGATTGCCCTGGGCGATCAGCCAACAGCTAATGCCCCTTCAATACCTGCGTTCCCACTAACAATTGTGCCTCTGTTTTCGGCACTCTGGCCTTGGTAACACCCATACACAAGCTTGTCTCTCTGGCCCCAACTGACTGGAAAAAACAGGTGTAAAAGGTGTAATCTACAGGTCATGGTTGATACCATAATTGCACTAGGACTCAAACAGGACACCTTCTCGAGGTGCTGTGATGTGACCACCGGCCCCTGCATAGCAAGCAAACCTGTATCAGCATCTCACCGGCAACTGAATGTGTCGCCTGCAGGCTACACATAGGAGGCTGCAGTAGGTGCATTAACCCATTGGGCTGTCGACCCTCCTTCCTCTGAGAGCAGGAAACTAAATTTCCATGTTGCCTTCCATTGGCACATTAGATCTCTGTTTCACCCCAAGTCAGAGGATGTTTTGCTTCACAGAGAGATGATAATCATTGTGAGGTGTGAGCCGCTAATAGCTAAGCAGGTCAGTTAAATCTTTGCTTTTGTCATTGGGGTGTATTGACATGCGCAGGGCAGTCCTCTGTCCTCTGCTACTGTATGGTTTCTTAATGCTGCTTGTTCATGATTTTTAAATGTAAACACTCTGCTCCCAAAAGTGAAAGATTTGAAAGACTCTTGCTGTAGCAAGCCTTTCCTACTCTCTGCCCTGGGGGTGAGAGTGCAGAGGCGTAGGCAGGGTAGGGCCTGAGGGGAAAGGCCCACCCAAAATCTGTAAATGCCCACTCAGCAGCTCTGTGTGGGCATTTAAAGAGATTTTTGTCATTGCAGTGGGCCCAACTACATTAGCTTCAGACCCCATTTGCTAGAAAATCCTGGCTACGCCTCTGGTGCTTCCCAACTCAACAACCCATCACCCCTTCATCCCTTCTTACTCGTCTCACAGCACCTCCCATGCATCTTTCGTTGGTAGATTTCCTTCACGAGGCTTAGCTAGGCCTGCATGCCTTTTCAAAGGGCCATAGAAGAGAGTAAAAAAGGAGAAGGCATAATAGAGCGGGAAGTAGGTGAAAGATGAGGGGTCAGGGGGGTTGGCAGTAAAAGAAACAGGGCCTGGCCTGGCAGAGAGTTAGAAGTTAGGGAACAGAACAATGAGCGAGGGACAAGGAAAGATGTCTCAGGCATGTAGCTCTCTGAGTCTTCCCCACTGTGCCTGCAGAAAGAGACGTCCTATTCCTAGCTCTCTCCCAGATGGATACATTTGCCTGGAGAGCCCAGAATGAATGTCACTTAGGCAGAGGGCAAACACAGGGCAGCAGAGCAGGAACACCCCTTCATTTTACTATGCTCCCAGGTGGCTTCTGGGAGGCAAAAGGCATCAGTATTCCATCAACATCATCTTCACCTAGGCCACCGTCACTAAGGTTTATAAAGCAGGCTGTGACACTTTCTGGGGCCTAGGTGGCCAGGCCTACGTGGAAGAGCACAGATCCTAACCCTAAGTTGTGTGGGTGGCTTCACCAGAGGGGCTGCATAGGACATAGGGCTGTGCCCGTATGGGCTGTGGTCGCGTTTGGGAGCGTTAGGGACGCATGGAGGATGCAGGGCGCAGACCTCTGTCCGTTTTCCTCCAGGATTAGGCACTGGTTGTCAGTGGTGGAGCCAGCCACTCCACAATTGGGGAAGTTAAAGGCAGAAAGCAGCTCTCTCACCGCCAGGGCAAAGAGTGGGAAAGGCTTGTTACAGCAAGAGTCTTTCAAATCTTTCACTTTTGAGAGCAGACTGTTTACATTTTAGAATCATGAACAAGCACCAATACGAAAGCGTACAGTAGCAGAGGGCATAAGACTGCTGCCCTGCGCATAACAATACACCCCAATGACAAGGTCAAAGATTTAACTGACCTGCTTAGCTATTAGTGGCTCACACCTCACAATGATTATCATCTCTCCGTGAAGCAAAGCATCCTCTGAATTGGGGTGAAAGATAGATCTAATGTGCCAAAGTAAGTCAACATGGAAATGCAGTTTCCTGCTCTCAGAGGAAGGAGGGTCGACAGCCCAATGGGTTAATGCACCTACTGCAGCCTCCTATGTGTACCTTGCAGGCGACACATTCAGTTGCTGGTGAGATGCTGATACAGGTTTGCTTGATATGCAGGTGCCGGTGGTCACCTCACAGCACCTCGAGAAGGTGTGCTGTTTGAGTCCCAGTGCAATTATGGAATCAGCCATGACCCCAGGATTGCACCTTTTGCCATCGTTTTTTCCAGTCAGTTGGGGCCAGAGAGACAAGCTTGTGTATGGGTGTTACTAAGGCCAGAGTGCAGAATACAAAGGCACAACTGTTAGTGGGAACACATGTATTGAAGGGGCGTTAGCTGTTGGCTGATCGGGCAGGGCAATGCATCCCAATTTTCAATAAAAACATTTTTTTTAAATGAAAAAAAGAATGCCCAAGAGATACCGGACATTGGATTAGAACTCAGGTCTCCAGCATTGCAAGACCAAGGATTTACAGCTTGAGCCACTGATTGCCATGCTTTCGAGGGTCGCTTTTGGGCGTATATATCTTTCTCCTGCATGCCCCTGTGAGCATACCCATTTGCATTGTGAAACATGTTCACTGAAACCAAGGAGGGTAGAACATCTGTCCCCCCTCCCCCGCTCCACCAAATACCAGCTAACTGCAGTGGCCTAGAGGTTAAGTGCTTGCATTACAGCGCTGGGGGGGGCCTGGGTTCGAGTACTGCTTTCGGCACATAAACAGAATAGTTGGGTAATCTCCTTGTACAGTGGTGGGTACCCACACTCCTAAAAGGTTCAGTGGCTATGTAATGTAATGAGTTCCCTGGTAAAGGGAGGGTGGAAGAAAGCATAGAAGCGGGATGTGGAGGCGAGGAAGTGGCCGGTAAATAAAGTAGGGGGAGGTAGGGCTGGATGAATGGGTCCCTGTGGAGAAGAGGAGGAGGGGGTAGGTCTAGAGGGCATAAAGTGGGCCCTGGGGAGACAGCGAATAAGTCGGCCCTGGGAACGGTGTCATGGGGGGAAGAGGGCCCAGAATTGTGGAGGAATGGGTGTGTAAAGGAGGGTCCTAATGTGGGGAAAGGAGGCCCAGCGGAGAGGGTGTGGAATGGACCCCAACTGCCACACTTTCTCACCACCACAGTCCCACCTCTGCTTTCTTCCACCCTCCTTTTACCAGGGAACCTGCACCATATCCTTCTAGTCCTACCCCCACTCACCCAGACCCAGCCCCTCTCCACAGGGACCCATTCATCCAGCCCTACCACTCCCTTTAGCCTGCCCCACCTCCTCCTTTATTTACCCTGCGCTTCCTCAGTCCTGCCTCTCTAGTTTCTTCCACCCTCCCTTTTCCAAGGACCTCTTTTCATAACCACTGAACCTTTTAGAAGGAGTGTGGGTACCCACAACTGTACAAGGAGATTACGCAACTATTCCGTTTATGTGCCGAAAGCAGGACTTAAACCCATGCCCCCAACGCTGTAACGCAAGCACTTAACCTCGAGGCGACTGCAGTTAGCTGATATTTGGAGGAGCGGGGGCCAGATGTTCTATCCTCATTTTCAGCAGTGAACATGTTTGACAATGCAAATGGGCATGCTCACATGGGCCTGCTCACAAGGGCATGCAGAAGAAAGATATATACGTCCAAATGCAACTCTCAGAAGCACAGCCACCAGTGGCTCAAGTGGTAAGTGCTTTGTCTTGCAATGTTGGAGACCTGAGTTCTAATTCAATGTCCGGTGTCTCTTGGGTAATTTTTTTAATTTAAAAAAAAATGTTTTTATTGAAAATGGGGATGGATTGCCCTGGGCGATCAGCCAACAGCTAATGCCCCTTCAATACCTGCGTTCCCACTAACAATTGTGCCTCTGTTTTCGGCACTCTGGCCTTGGTAACACCCATACACAAGCTTGTCTCTCTGGCCCCAACTGACTGGAAAAAACGGGTGTAAAAGGTGTAATCTACAGGTCATGGTTGATACCATAATTGCACTAGGACTCAAACAGGACACCTTCTCGAGGTGCTGTGATGTGACCACCGGCCCCTGCATAGCAAGCAAACCTGTATCAGCATCTCACCGGCAACTGAATGTGTCGCCTGCAGGCTACACATAGGAGGCTGCAGTAGGTGCATTAACCCATTGGGCTGTCGACCCTCCTTCCTCTGAGAGCAGGAAACTAAATTTCCATGTTGCCTTCCATTGGCACATTAGATCTCTGTTTCACCCCAAGTCAGAGGATGTTTTGCTTCACAGAGAGATGATAATCATTGTGAGGTGTGAGCCGCTAATAGCTAAGCAGGTCAGTTAAATCTTTGCTTTTGTCATTGGGGTGTATTGACATGCGCAGGGCAGTCCTCTGTCCTCTGCTACTGTATGGTTTCTTAATGCTGCTTGTTCATGATTTTTAAATGTAAACACTCTGCTCCCAAAAGTGAAAGATTTGAAAGACTCTTGCTGTAGCAAGCCTTTCCTACTCTCTGCCCTGGGGGTGAGAGTGCAGAGGCGTATGCAGGGTAGGGCCTGAGGGGAAAGGCCCACCCAAAATCTGTAAATGCCCACTCAGCAGCTCTGTGTGGGCATTTAAAGAGATTTTTGTCATTGCAGTGGGCCCAACTACATTAGCTTCAGACCCCATTTGCTAGAAAATCCTGGCTACGCCTCTGGTGCTTCCCAACTCAACAACCCATCACCCCTTCATCCCTTCTTACTCGTCTCACAGCACCTCCCATGCATCTTTTGTTGGTAGATTTCCTTCACGAGGCTTAGCTAGGCCTGCATGCCTTTTCAAAGGGCCATAGAAGAGAGTAAAAATGGAGAAGGCATAATAGAGCGGGAAGTAGGTGAAAGATGAGGGGTCAGGGGGGTTGGCAGTAAAAGAAACAGGGCCTGGCCTGGCAGAGAGTTAGAAGTTAGGGAACAGAACAATGAGCGAGGGACAAGGAAAGATGTCTCAGGCATGTAGCTCTCTGAGTCTTCCCCACTGTGCCTGCAGAAAGAGACGTCCTATTCCTAGCTCTCTCCCAGATGGATACATTTGCCTGGAGAGCCCAGAATGAATGTCACTTAGGCAGAGGGCAAACACAGGGCAGCAGAGCAGGAACACCCCTTCATTTTACTATGCTCCCAGGTGGCTTCTGGGAGGCAAAAGGCATCAGTATTCCATCAACATCATCTTCACCTAGGCCACCGTCACTAAGGTTTATAAAGCAGGCTGTGACACTTTCTGGGGCCTAGGTGGCCAGGCCTACGTGGAAGAGCACAGATCCTAACCCTAAGTTGTGTGGGTGGCTTCACCAGAGGGGCTGCATAGGACATAGGGCTGTGCCCGTATGGGCTGTGGTCGCGTTTGGGAGCGTTAGGGACGCATGGAGGATGCAGGGCGCAGACCTCTGTCCGTTTTCCTCCAGGATTAGGCACTGGTTGTCAGTGGTGGAGCCAGCCACTCCACAATTGGGGAAGTTAAAGGCAGAAAGCAGCTCTCTCACCGCCAGGGCAAAGAGTGGGAAAGGCTTGTTAGAGCAAGAGTCTTTCAAATCTTTCACTTTTGAGAGCAGACTGTTTACATTTTAGAATCATGAACAAGCACCAATACGAAAGCGTACAGTAGCAGAGGGCATAAGACTGCTGCCCTGCGCATAACAATACACCCCAATGACAAGGTCAAAGATTTAACTGACCTGCTTAGCTATTAGTGGCTCACACCTCACAATGATTATCATCTCTCTGTGAAGCAAAGTATCCTCTGAATTGGGGTGAAAGATAGATCTAATGTGCCAAAGTAAGTCAACATGGAAATGCAGTTTCCTGCTCTCAGAGGAAGGAGGGTCGACAGCCCAATGGGTTAATGCACCTACTGCAGCCTCCTATGTGTACCTTGCAGGCGACACATTCAGTTGCTGGTGAGATGCTGATACAGGTTTGCTTGATATGCAGGTGCCGGTGGTCACCTCACAGCACCTCGAGAAGGTGTGCTGTTTGAGTCCCAGTGCAATTATGGAATCAGCCATGACCCCCAGATTGCACCTTTTCCCCTCGTTTTTTCCAGTCAGTTGGGGCCAGAGAGACAAGCTTGTGTATGGGTGTTACTAAGGCCAGAGTGCAGAATACAAAGGCACAACTGTTAGTGGGAACACATGTATTGAAGGGGCGTTAGCTGTTGGCTGATCGGGCAGGGCAATGCATCCCAATTTTCAATAAAAACATTTTTTTTAAATGAAAAAAAAAAGGCCCAAGAGATACCGAACATTGGATTAGAACTCAGGTCTCCAGCATTGCAAGACCAAGGATTTACAGCTTGAGCCACTGATTGCCATGCTTCCGAGGGTCGCTTTTGGGCGTATATATCTTTCTCCTGCATGCCCCTGTGAGCATACCCATTTGCATTGTGAAACATGTTCACTGAAACCAAGGAGGGTAGAACATCTGTCCCCCCTCCCCCGCTCCACCAAATACCAGCTAACTGCAGTGGCCTAGAGGTTAAGTGCTTGCATTACAGCGCTGGGGGGGCCTGGGTTCGAGTACTGCTTTCGGCACATAAACAGAATAGTTGGGTAATCTCCTTGTACAGTGGTGGGTACCCACACTCCTAAAAGGTTCAGTGGCGATGTAATGTAATGAGTTCCCTGGTAAAGGGAGGGTGGAAGAAAGCAGAGAAGCGGGATGTGGAGGCGAGGAAGTGGCCGGTAAATAAAGTAGGGGGAGGTAGGGCTGGATGAATGGGTGCCTGTGGAGAAGAGGAGGAGGGGGTAGGTCTAGAGGGCATAAAGTGGGCCCTGGGGTGACAGCGAATAAGTCGGCCTTGGGAACTGTGTCATGGGGGGAAGAGGGCCCAGAATTGTGGAGGAATGGGTGTGTAAAGGAGGGTCCTAATGTGGGGAAAGGAGGCCCAGCGGAGAGGGTGTGGAATGGACCCCAACTGCCACACTTTCTCACCACCACAGTCCCACCTCTGCTTTCTTCCACCCTCCTTTTAGCAGGGAACCTGCACCATATCCTTCTAGTCCTACCCCCACTCACCCAGACCCGCCCCCTCTCCACAGGGACCCATTCATCCAGCCCTACCACTCCCTTTAGCCTGCCCCACCTCCTCCTTTATTTACCCTGCGCTTCCTCAGTCCTGCCTCTCTGCTTTCTTCCACCCTCCCTTTTCCAAGGACCTCTTTTCATAACCACTGAACCTTTTAGAAGGAGTGTGGGTACCCACAACTGTACAAGGAGATTACGCAACTATTCCGTTTATGTGCCAAAAGCAGGACTTAAACCCATGCCCCCAACGCTGTAACGCAAGCACTTAACCTCGAGGCGACTGCAGTTAGCTGATATTTGGAGGAGCGGGGGCCAGATGTTCTATCCTCATTTTCTGCAGTGAGCATGTTTGACAATGCAAATGGGCATGCTCACATGGGCATGCTCACAGGGGCATGCAGAAGAAAGATATATACGCCCAAATGCAACTCTCAGAAGCACAGCCACCAGTGGCTCAAGTGGTAAGTGCTTTGTCTTGCAATGTTGGAGACCTGAGTTCTAATTCAATGTCCGGTGTCTCTTGGGTAATTTTTTTAATTAAAAAAAAAATGTTTTTATTGAAAATGGGGATGGATTGCCCTGGGCGATCAGCCAACAGCTAATGCCCCTTCAATACCTGCGTTCCCACTAACAATTGTGCCTCTGTTTTCGGCACTCTGGCCTTGGTAACACCCATACACAAGCTTGTCTCTCTGGCCCCAACTGACTGGAAAAAACGGGTGTAAAAGGTGTAATCTACAGGTCATGGTTGATACCATAATTGCACTAGGACTCAAACAGGACACCTTCTCGAGGTGCTGTGATGTGACCACCGGCCCCTGCATAGCAAGCAAACCTGTATCAGCATCTCGCCGGCAACTGAATGTGTCGCCTGCAGGCTACACATAGGAGGCTGCAGTAGGTGCATTAACCCATTGGGCTGTCGACCCTCCTTCCTCTGAGAGCAGGAAACTAAATTTCCATGTTGCCTTCCATTGGCACATTAGATCTCTGTTTCACCCCAAGTCAGAGGATGTTTTGCTTCACAGAGAGATGATAATCATTGTGAGGTGTGAGCCGCTAATAGCTAAGCAGGTCAGTTAAATCTTTGCTTTTGTCATTGGGGTGTATTGACATGCGCAGGGCAGTCCTCTGTCCTCTGCTACTGTATGGTTTCTTAATGCTGCTTGTTCATGATTTTTAAATGTAAACACTCTGCTCCCAAAAGTGAAAGATTTGAAAGACTCTTGCTGTAGCAAGCCTTTCCTACTCTCTGCCCTGGGGGTGAGAGTGCAGAGGCGTAGGCAGGGTAGGGCCTGAGGGGAAAGGCCCACCCAAAATCTGTAAATGCCCACTCAGCAGCTCTGTGTGGGCATTTAAAGAGATTTTTGTCATTGCAGTGGGCCCAACTACATTAGCTTCAGACCCCATTTGCTAGAAAATCCTGGCTACGCCTCTGGTGCTTCCCAACTCAACAACCCATCACCCCTTCATTCCTTCTTACTCGTCTCACAGCACCTCCCATGCATCTTTTGTTGGTAGATTTCCTTCACGAGGCTTAGCTAGGCCTGCATGCCTTTTCAAAGGGCCATAGAAGAGAGTAAAAAAGGAGAAGGCATAATAGAGCGGGAAGTAGGTGAAAGATGAGGGGTCAGGGGGGTTGGCAGTAAAAGAAACAGGGCCTGGCCTGGCAGAGAGTTAGAAGTTAGGGAACAGAACAATGAGCGAGGGACAAGGAAAGATGTCTCAGGCATGTAGCTCTCTGAGTCTTCCCCACTGTGCCTGCAGAAAGAGACGTCCTATTCCTAGCTCTCTCCCAGATGGATACATTTGCCTGGAGAGCCCAGAATGAATGTCACTTAGGCAGAGGGCAAACACAGGGCAGCAGAGCAGGAACACCCCTTCATTTTACTATGCTCCCAGGTGGCTTCTGGGAGGCAAAAGGCATCAGTATTCCATCAACATCATCTTCACCTAGGCCACCGTCACTAAGGTTTATAAAGCAGGCTGTGACACTTTCTGGGGCCTAGGTGGCCAGGCCTACGTGGAAGAGCACAGATCCTAACCCTAAGTTGTGTGGGTGGCTTCACCAGAGGGGCTGCATAGGACATAGGGCTGTGCCCGTATGGGCTGTGGTCGCGTTTGGGAGCGTTAGGGACGCATGGAGGATGCAGGGCGCAGACCTCTGTCCGTTTTACTCCAGGATTAGGCACTGGTTGTCAGTGGTGGAGCCAGCCACTCCACAATTGGGGAAGTTAAAGGCAGAAAGCAGCTCTCTCACCGCCAGGGCAAAGAGTGGGAAAGGCTTGTTACAGCAAGAGTCTTTCAAATCTTTCACTTTTGAGAGCAGACTGTTTACATTTTAGAATCATGAACAAGCACCAATACGAAAGCGTACAGTAGCAGAGGGCATAAGACTGCTGCCCTGCGCATAACAATACACCCCAATGACAAGGTCAAAGATTTAACTGACCTGCTTAGCTATTAGTGGCTCACACCTCACAATGATTATCATCTCTCCGTGAAGCAATGTATCCTCTGAATTGGGGTGAAAGATAGATCTAATGTGCCAAAGTAAGTCAACATGGAAATGCAGTTTCCTGCTCTCAGAGGAAGGAGGGTCGACAGCCCAATGGGTTAATGCACCTACTGCAGCCTCCTATGTGTACCTTGCAGGCGACACATTCAGTTGCTGGTGAGATGCTGATACAGGTTTGCTTGATATGCAGGTGCCGGTGGTCACCTCACAGCACCTCGAGAAGGTGTGCTGTTTGAGTCCCAGTGCAATTATGGAATCAGCCATGACCCCCAGATTGCACCTTTTCCCCTCGTTTTTTCCAGTCAGTTGGGGCCAGAGAGACAAGCTTGTGTATGGGTGTTACTAAGGCCAGAGTGCAGAATACAAAGGCACAACTGTTAGTGGGAACACATGTATTGAAGGGGCGTTAGCTGTTGGCTGATCGGGCAGGGCAATGCATCCCAATTTTCAATAAAAACATTTTTTTTAAATGAAAAAAAAAAGGCCCAAGAGATACCGGACATTGGATTAGAACTCAGGTCTCCAGCATTGCAAGACCAAGGATTTACAGCTTGAGCCACTGATTGCCATGCTACTGAGGGTCGCTTTTGGGCATATATATCTTTCTCCTGCATGCCCCTGTGAGCATACCCATTTGCATTGTGAAACATGTTCACTGAAACCAAGGAGGATAGAACATCTGTCCTCCCTCCCCCGCTCCACCAAGTACCAGCTAACTGCAGTGGCCTAGAGGTTAAGTGCTTGCGTTACAGCGCTGGGGGGGCCTGGGTTCGAGTACTGCTTTCGGCACATAAACAGAATAGTTGGGTAATCTCCTTGTACAGTGGTGGGTACCCACACTCCTAAAAGGTTCAGTGGCTATGTAATGTAATGAGTTCCCTGGTAAAGGGAGGGTGGAAGAAAGCAGAGAAGCGGGATGTGGAGGCGAGGAAGTGGCTGGTAAATAAAGTAGGGGGAGGTAGGGCTGGATGAATGGGTCCCTGTGGAGAAGAGGAGGAGGGGGTAGGTCTAGAGGGCATAAAGTGGGCCCTGGGGAGACAGCGAATAAGTCGGCCCTGGGAACGGTGTCATGGGGGGAAGAGGGCCCAGAATTGTGGAGGAATGGGTGTGTAAAGGAGGGTCCTAATGTGGGAAAAGGAGGCCCAGCGGAGAGGGTGTGGAATGGACCCCAACTGCCACACTTTCTCACCACCACAGTCCCACCTCTGCTTTCTTCCACCCTCCTTTTAACAGGGAACCTGCACCATATCCTTCTAGTCCTACCCCCACTCACCCAGACCCGCCCCCTCTCCACAGGGACCCATTCATCCGGCCCTACCACTCCCTTTAGCCTGCCCCACCTCCTCCTTTATTTACCCTGCGCTTCCTCAGTCCTGCCTCTCTGCTTTCTTCCACCCTCCCTTTTCCAAGGACCTCTTTTCATAACCACTGAACCTTTTAGAAGGAGTGTGGGTACCCACAACTGTACAAGGAGATTACGCAACTATTCCGTTTATGTGCCGAAAGCAGGACTTAAACCCATGCCCCCAACGCTGTAACGCAAGCACTTAACCTCGAGGCGACTGCAGTTAGCTGATATTTGGAGGAGCGGGGGCCAGATGTTCTATCCTCATTTTCTGCAGTGAACATGTTTGACAATGCAAATGGGCATGCTCACATGGGCATGCTCACAGGGGCATGCAGAAGAAAGATATGTACGCCCAAATGCAGCTCTCAGAAGCACAGCCACCAGTGGCTCAAGTGGTAAGTGCTTTGTCTTGCAATGTTGGAGACCTGAGTTCTAATCCAATGTCCGGTGTCTCTTGGGTAATTTTTTTAATTTTAAAAAAAAATTTTTTATTGAAAATGGGGATGGATTGCCCTGCGCGATCAGCCAACAGCTAATGCCCCTTCAATACCTGCGTTCCCACTAACAATTGTGCCTCTGTTTTCGGCACTCTGGCCTTGGTAACACCCATACACAAGCTTGTCTCTCTGGCCCCAACTGACTGGAAAAAACGGGTGTAAAAGGTGTAATCTACGGGTCATGGTTGATACCATAATTGCACTAGGACTCAAACAGGACACCTTCTCGAGGTGCTGTGATGTGACCACCGGCCCCTGCATAGCAAGCAAACCTGTATCAGCATCTCACCGGCAACTGAATGTGTCGCCTGCAGGCTACACATAGGAGGCTGCAGTAGGTGCATTAACCCATTGAGCTGTCGACCCTCCTTCCTCTGAGAGCAGGAAACTAAATTTCCATGTTGCCTTCCATTGGCACATTAGATCTCTGTTTCACCCCAAGTCAGATGATGTTTTGCTTCACAGAGAGATGATAATCATTGTGAGGTGTGAGCCGCTAATAGCTAAGCAGGTCAGTTAAATCTTTGCTTTTGTCATTGGGGTGTATTGACATGCGCAGGGCAGTCCTCTGTCCTCTGCTACTGTATGGTTTCTTAATGCTGCTTGTTCATGATTTTTAAATGTAAACACTCTGCTCCCAAAAGTGAAAGATTTGAAAGACTCTTGCTGTAGCAAGCCTTTCCTACTCTTTGCCCTGGGGGTGAGAGTGCAGAGGCGTAGGCAGGGTAGGGCCTGAGGGGAAAGGCCCACCCAAAATCTGTAAATGCCCACTCAGCAGCTCTGTGTGGGCATTTAAAGAGATTTCTGTCATTGCAGTGGGCCCAACTACATTAGCTTCAGACCCCATTTGCTAGAAAATCCTGGCTACGCCTCTGGTGCTTCCCAACTCAACAACCCATCACCCCTTCATCCCTTCTTACTCGTCTCACAGCACCTCCCATGCATCTTTTGTTGGTAGATTTCCTTCACGAGGCTTAGCTAGGCCTGCATTCCTTTTCAAAGGGCCATAGAAGAGAGTAAAAAAGGAGAAGGCATAATAGAGCGGGAAGTAGGTGAAAGATGAGGGGTCAGGGGGGTTGGCAGTAAAAGAAACAGGGCCTGGCCTGGCAGAGAGTTAGAAGTTAGGGAACAGAACAATGAGCGAGGGACAAGGAAAGATGTCTCAGGCATGTAGCTCTCTGAGTCTTCCCCACTGTGCCTGCAGAAAGAGACGTCCTATTCCTAGCTCTCTCCCAGATGGATACATTTGCCTGGAGAGCCCAGAATGAATGTCACTTAGGCAGAGGGCAAACACAGGGCAGCAGAGCAGGAACACCCCTTCATTTTACTATGCTCCCAGGTGGCTTCTGGGAGGCAAAAGGCATCAGTATTCCATCAACATCATCTTCACCTAGGCCACCGTCACTAAGGTTTATAAAGCAGGCTGTGACACTTTCTGGGGCCTAGGTGGCCAGGCCTACGTGGAAGAGCACAGATCCTAACCCTAAGTTGTGTGGGTGGCTTCACCAGAGGGGCTGCATAGGACATAGGGCTGTGCCCGTATGGGCTGTGGTCGCGTTTGGGAGCGTTAGGGACGCATGGAGGATGCAGGGCGCAGACCTCTGTCCGTTTTCCTCCAGGATTAGGCACTGGTTGTCAGTGGTGGAGCCAGCCACTCCACAATTGGGGAAGTTAAAGGCAGAAAGCAGCTCTCTCACCGCCAGGGCAAAGAGTGGGAAAGGCTTGTTACAGCAAGAGTCTTTCAAATCTTTCACTTTTGAGAGCAGACTGTTTACATTTTAGAATCATGAACAAGCACCAATACGAAAGCGTACAGTAGCAGAGGGCATAAGACTGCTGCCCTGCGCATAACAATACACCCCAATGACAAGGTCAAACATTTAACTGACCTGCTTAGCTATTAGTGGCTCACACCTCACAATGATTATCATCTCTCCGTGAAGCAATGTATCCTCTGAATTGGGGTGAAAGATAGATCTAATGTGCCAAAGTAAGTCAACATGGAAATGCAGTTTCCTGCTCTCAGAGGAAGGAGGGTCGACAGCCCAATGGGTTAATGCACCTACTGCAGCCTCCTATGTGTACCTTGCAGGCGACACATTCAGTTGCTGGTGAGATGCTGATACAGGTTTGCTTGATATGCAGGTGCCGGTGGTCACCTCACAGCACCTCGAGAAGGTGTGCTGTTTGAGTCCCAGTGCAATTATGGAATCAGCCATGACCCCCAGATTGCACCTTTTCCCCTCGTTTTTTCCAGTCAGTTGGGGCCAGAGAGACAAGCTTGTGTATGGGTGTTACTAAGGCCAGAGTGCAGAATACAAAGGCACAACTGTTAGTGGGAACACATGTATTGAAGGGGCGTTAGCTGTTGGCTGATCGGGCAGGGCAATGCATCCCAATTTTCAATAAAAACATTTTTTTTAAATGAAAAAAAAAAGGCCCAAGAGATACCGGACATTGGATTAGAACTCAGGTCTCCAGCATTGCAAGACGAAGGATTTACAGCTTGAGCCACTGATTGCCATGCTTCTGAGGGTCGCTTTTGGGCATATATATCTTTCTCCTGCATGCCCCTGTGAGCATACCCATTTGCATTGTGAAACATGTTCACTGAAACCAAGGAGGATAGAACATCTGTCCTCCCTCCCCCGCTCCACCAAGTACCAGCTAACTGCAGTGGCCTAGAGGTTAAGTGCTTGCGTTACAGCGCTGGGGGGGCCTGGGTTCGAGTACTGCTTTCGGCACATAAACAGAATAGTTGGGTAATCTCCTTGTACAGTGGTGGGTACCCACACTCCTAAAAGGTTCAGTGGCTATGTAATGTAATGAGTTCCCTGGTAAAGGGAGGGTGGAAGAAAGCAGAGAAGCGGGATGTGGAGGCGAGGAAGTGGCTGGTAAATAAAGTAGGGGGAGGTAGGGCTGGATGAATGGGTCCCTGTGGAGAAGAGGAGGAGGGGGTAGGTCTAGAGGGCATAAAGTGGGCCCTGGGGAGACAGCGAATAAGTCGGCCCTGGGAACGGTGTCATGGGGGGAAGAGGGCCCAGAATTGTGGAGGAATGGGTGTGTAAAGGAGGGTCCTAATGTGGGGAAAGGAGGCCCAGCGGAGAGGGTGTGGAATGGACCCCAACTGCCACACTTTCTCACCACCACAGTCCCACCTCTGCTTTCTTCCACCCTCCTTTTACCAGGGAACCTGCACCATATCCTTCTAGTCCTACCCCCACTCACCCAGACCCGCCCCCTCTCCACAGGGACCCATTCATCCGGCCCTACCACTCCCTTTAGCCTGCCCCACCTCCTCCTTTATTTACCCTGCGCTTCCTCAGTCCTGCCTCTCTGCTTTCTTCCACCCTCCCTTTTCCAAGGACCTCTTTTCATAACCACTGAACCTTTTAGAAGGAGTGTGGGTACCCACAACTGTACAAGGAGATTACGCAACTATTCCGTTTATGTGCCGAAAGCAGGACTTAAACCCATGCCCCCAACGCTGTAACGCAAGCACTTAACCTCGAGGCGACTGCAGTTAGCTGATATTTGGAGGAGCGGGGGCCAGATGTTCTATCCTCATTTTCTGCAGTGAACATGTTTGACAATGCAAATGGGCATGCTCACAGGGGCATGCAGAAGAAAGATATGTACGCCCAAATGCAGCTCTCAGAAGCACAGCCACCAGTGGCTCAAGTGGTAAGTGCTTTGTCTTGCAATGTTGGAGACCTGAGTTCTAATCCAATGTCCGGTGTCTCTTGGGTAATTTTTTTAATTTTAAAAATTTTTTTTTTATTGAAAATGGGGATGGATTGCCCTGCGCGATCAGCCAACAGCTAATGCCCCTTCAATACCTGCGTTCCCACTAACAATTGTGCCTCTGTTTTCGGCACTCTGGCCTTGGTAACACCCATACACAAGCTTGTCTCTCTGGCCCCAACTGACTGGAAAAAACGGGTGTAAAAGGTGTAATCTACGGGTCATGGTTGATACCATAATTGCACTAGGACTCAAACAGGACACCTTCTCGAGGTGCTGTGATGTGACCACCGGCCCCTGCATAGCAAGCAAACCTGTATCAGCATCTCACCGGCAACTGAATGTGTCGCCTGCAGGCTACACATAGGAGGCTGCAGTAGGTGCATTAACCCATTGAGCTGTCGACCCTCCTTCCTCTGAGAGCAGGAAACTAAATTTCCATGTTGCCTTCCATTGGCACATTAGATCTCTGTTTCACCCCAAGTCAGATGATGTTTTGCTTCACAGAGAGATGATAATCATTGTGAGGTGTGAGCCGCTAATAGCTAAGCAGGTCAGTTAAATCTTTGCTTTTGTCATTGGGGTGTATTGACATGCGCAGGGCAGTCCTCTGTCCTCTGCTACTGTATGGTTTCTTAATGCTGCTTGTTCATGATTTTTAAATGTAAACACTCTGCTCCCAAAAGTGAAAGATTTGAAAGACTCTTGCTGTAGCAAGCCTTTCCTACTCTTTGCCCTGGGGGTGAGAGTGCAGAGGCGTAGGCAGGGTAGGGCCTGAGGGGAAAGGCCCACCCAAAATCTGTAAATGCCCACTCAGCAGCTCTGTGTGGGCATTTAAAGAGATTTCTGTCATTGCAGTGGGCCCAACTACATTAGCTTCAGACCCCATTTGCTAGAAAATCCTGGCTACGCCTCTGGTGCTTCCCAACTCAACAACCCATCACCCCTTCATCCCTTCTTACTCGTCTCACAGCACCTCCCATGCATCTTTTGTTGGTAGATTTCCTTCACGAGGCTTAGCTAGGCCTGCATTCCTTTTCAAAGGGCCATAGAAGAGAGTAAAAAAGGAGAAGGCATAATAGAGCGGGAAGTAGGTGAAAGATGAGGGGTCAGGGGGGTTGGCAGTAAAAGAAACAGGGCCTGGCCTGGCAGAGAGTTAGAAGTTAGGGAACAGAACAATGAGCGAGGGACAAGGAAAGATGTCTCAGGCATGTAGCTCTCTGAGTCTTCCCCACTGTGCCTGCAGAAAGAGACGTCCTATTCCTAGCTCTCTCCCAGATGGATACATTTGCCTGGAGAGCCCAGAATGAATGTCACTTAGGCAGAGGGCAAACACAGGGCAGCAGAGCAGGAACACCCCTTCATTTTACTATGCTCCCAGGTGGCTTCTGGGAGGCAAAAGGCATCAGTATTCCATCAACATCATCTTCACCTAGGCCACCGTCACTAAGGTTTATAAAGCAGGCTGTGACACTTTCTGGGGCCTAGGTGGCCAGGCCTACGTGGAAGAGCACAGATCCTAACCCTAAGTTGTGTGGGTGGCTTCACCAGAGGGGCTGCATAGGACATAGGGCTGTGCCCGTATGGGCTGTGGTCGCGTTTGGGAGCGTTAGGGACGCATGGAGGATGCAGGGCGCAGACCTCTGTCCGTTTTCCTCCAGGATTAGGCACTGGTTGTCAGTGGTGGAGCCAGCCACTCCACAATTGGGGAAGTTAAAGGCAGAAAGCAGCTCTCTCATCGCCAGGGCAAAGAGTGGGAAAGGCTTGTTACAGCAAGAGTCTTTCAAATCTTTCACTTTTGAGAGCAGACTGTTTACATTTTAGAATCATGAACAAGCACCAATACGAAAGCGTACAGTAGCAGAGGGCATAAGACTGCTGCCCTGCGCATAACAATACACCCCAATGACAAGGTCAAACATTTAACTGACCTGCTTAGCTATTAGTGGCTCACACCTCACAATGATTATCATCTCTCCGTGAAGCAATGTATCCTCTGAATTGGGGTGAAAGATAGATCTAATGTGCCAAAGTAAGTCAACATGGAAATGCAGTTTCCTGCTCTCAGAGGAAGGAGGGTCGACAGCCCAATGGGTTAATGCACCTACTGCAGCCTCCTATGTGTACCTTGCAGGCGACACATTCAGTTGCTGGTGAGATGCTGATACAGGTTTGCTTGATATGCAGGTGCCGGTGGTCACCTCACAGCACCTCGAGAAGGTGTGCTGTTTGAGTCCCAGTGCAATTATGGAATCAGCCATGACCCCCAGATTGCACCTTTTCCCCTCTTTTTTTCCAGTCAGTTGGGGCCAGAGAGACAAGCTTGTGTATGGGTGTTACTAAGGCCAGAGTGCAGAATACAAAGGCACAACTGTTAGTGGGAACACATGTATTGAAGGGGCGTTAGCTGTTGGCTGATCGGGCAGGGCAATGCATCCCAATTTTCAATAAAAACATTTTTTTTAAATGAAAAAAAAAAGGCCCAAGAGATACCGGACATTGGATTAGAACTCAGGTCTCCAGCATTGCAAGACGAAGGATTTACAGCTTGAGCCACTGATTGCCATGCTTCTGAGGGTCGCTTTTGGGCATATATATCTTTCTCCTGCATGCCCCTGTGAGCATACCCATTTGCATTGTGAAACATGTTCACTGAAACCAAGGAGGATAGAACATCTGTCCTCCCTCCCCCGCTCCACCAAGTACCAGCTAACTGCAGTGGCCTAGAGGTTAAGTGCTTGCGTTACAGCGCTGGGGGGGCCTGGGTTCGAGTACTGCTTTCGGCACATAAACAGAATAGTTGGGTAATCTCCTTGTACAGTGGTGGGTACCCACACTCCTAAAAGGTTCAGTGGCTATGTAATGTAATGAGTTCCCTGGTAAAGGGAGGGTGGAAGAAAGCAGAGAAGCGGGATGTGGAGGCGAGGAAGTGGCTGGTAAATAAAGTAGGGGGAGGTAGGGCTGGATGAATGGGTCCCTGTGGAGAAGAGGAGGAGGGGGTAGGTCTAGAGGGCATAAAGTGGGCCCTGGGGAGACAGCGAATAAGTCGGCCCTGGGAACGGTGTCATGGGGGGAAGAGGGCCCAGAATTGTGGAGGAATGGGTGTGTAAAGGAGGGTCCTAATGTGGGGAAAGGAGGCCCAGCGGAGAGGGTGTGGAATGGACCCCAACTGCCACACTTTCTCACCACCACAGTCCCACCTCTGCTTTCTTCCACCCTCCTTTTACCAGGGAACCTGCACCATATCCTTCTAGTCCTACCCCCACTCACCCAGACCCGCCCCCTCTCCACAGGGACCCATTCATCCGGCCCTATCACTCCCTTTAGCCTGCCCCACCTCCTCCTTTATTTACCCTGCGCTTCCTCAGTCCTGCCTCTCTGCTTTCTTCCACCCTCCCTTTTCCAAGGACCTCTTTTCATAACCACTGAACCTTTTAGAAGGAGTGTGGGTACCCACAACTGTACAAGGAGATTACGCAACTATTCCGTTTATGTGCCAAAAGCAGGACTTAAACCCATGCCCCCAACGCTGTAACGCAAGCACTTAACCTCGAGGCGACTGCAGTTAGCTGATATTTGGAGGAGCGGGGGCCAGATGTTCTATCCTCATTTTCTGCAGTGAACATGCTTGACAATGCAAATGGGCATGCTCACATGGGCATGCTCACAGGGGCATGCAGAAGAAAGATATATACGCCCAAATGCAACTCTCAGAAGCACAGCCACCAGTGGCTCAAGTGGTAAGTGCTTTGTCTTGCAATGTTGGAGACCTGAGTTCTAATTCAATGTCCGGTGTCTCTTGGGTAATTTTTTTAATTTAAAAAAAAATGTTTTTATTGAAAATGGGGATGGATTGCCCTGGGCGATCAGCCAACAGCTAATGCCCCTTCAATACCTGCGTTCCCACTAACAATTGTGCCTCTGTTTTCGGCACTCTGGCCTTGGTAACACCCATACACAAGCTTGTCTCTCTGGCCCCAACTGACTGGAAAAAACAGGTGTAAAAGGTGTAATCTACAGGTCATGGTTGATACCATAATTGCACTAGGACTCAAACAGGACACCTTCTCGAGGTGCTGTGATGTGACCACCGGCCCCTGCATAGCAAGCAAACCTGTATCAGCATCTCACCGGCAACTGAATGTGTCGCCTGCAGGCTACACATAGGAGGCTGCAGTAGGTGCATTAACCCATTGGGCTGTCGACCCTCCTTCCTCTGAGAGCAGGAAACTAAATTTCCATGTTGCCTTCCATTGGCACATTAGATCTCTGTTTCACCCCAAGTCAGAGGATGTTTTGCTTCACAGAGAGATGATAATCATTGTGAGGTGTGAGCCGCTAATAGCTAAGCAGGTCAGTTAAATCTTTGCTTTTGTCATTGGGGTGTATTGACATGCGCAGGGCAGTCCTCTGTCCTCTGCTACTGTATGGTTTCTTAATGCTGCTTGTTCATGATTTTTAAATGTAAACACTCTGCTCCCAAAAGTGAAAGATTTGAAAGACTCTTGCTGTAGCAAGCCTTTCCTACTCTCTGCCCTGGGGGTGAGAGTGCAGAGGCGTAGGCAGGGTAGGGCCTGAGGGGAAAGGCCCACCCAAAATCTGTAAATGCCCACTCAGCAGCTCTGTGTGGGCATTTAAAGAGATTTTTGTCATTGCAGTGGGCCCAACTACATTAGCTTCAGACCCCATTTGCTAGAAAATCCTGGCTACGCCTCTGGTGCTTCCCAACTCAACAACCCATCACCCCTTCATCCCTTCTTACTCGTCTCACAGCACCTCCCATGCATCTTTCGTTGGTAGATTTCCTTCACGAGGCTTAGCTAGGCCTGCATGCCTTTTCAAAGGGCCATAGAAGAGAGTAAAAAAGGAGAAGGCATAATAGAGCGGGAAGTAGGTGAAAGATGAGGGGTCAGGGGGGTTGGCAGTAAAAGAAACAGGGCCTGGCCTGGCAGAGAGTTAGAAGTTAGGGAACAGAACAATGAGCGAGGGACAAGGAAAGATGTCTCAGGCATGTAGCTCTCTGAGTCTTCCCCACTGTGCCTGCAGAAAGAGACGTCCTATTCCTAGCTCTCTCCCAGATGGATACATTTGCCTGGAGAGCCCAGAATGAATGTCACTTAGGCAGAGGGCAAACACAGGGCAGCAGAGCAGGAACACCCCTTCATTTTACTATGCTCCCAGGTGGCTTCTGGGAGGCAAAAGGCATCAGTATTCCATCAACATCATCTTCACCTAGGCCACCGTCACTAAGGTTTATAAAGCAGGGTGTGACACTTTCTGGGGCCTAGGTGGCCAGGCCTACGTGGAAGAGCACAGATCCTAACCCTAAGTTGTGTGGGTGGCTTCACCAGAGGGGCTGCATAGGACATAGGGCTGTGCCCGTATGGGCTGTGGTCGCGTTTGGGAGCGTTAGGGACGCATGGAGGATGCAGGGCGCAGACCTCTGTCCGTTTTCCTCCAGGATTAGGCACTGGTTGTCAGTGGTGGAGCCAGCCACTCCACAATTGGGGAAGTTAAAGGCAGAAAGCAGCTCTCTCACCGCCAGGGCAAAGAGTGGGAAAGGCTTGTTACAGCAAGAGTCTTTCAAATCTTTCACTTTTGAGAGCAGACTGTTTACATTTTAGAATCATGAACAAGCACCAATACGAAAGCGTACAGTAGCAGAGGGCATAAGACTGCTGCCCTGCGCATAACAATACACCCCAATGACAAGGTCAAAGATTTAACTGACCTGCTTAGCTATTAGTGGCTCACACCTCACAATGATTATCATCTCTCCGTGAAGCAAAGCATCCTCTGAATTGGGGTGAAAGATAGATCTAATGTGCCAAAGTAAGTCAACATGGAAATGCAGTTTCCTGCTCTCAGAGGAAGGAGGGTCGACAGCCCAATGGGTTAATGCACCTACTGCAGCCTCCTATGTGTACCTTGCAGGCGACACATTCAGTTGCTGGTGAGATGCTGATACAGGTTTGCTTGATATGCAGGTGCCGGTGGTCACCTCACAGCACCTCGAGAAGGTGTGCTGTTTGAGTCCCAGTGCAATTATGGAATCAGCCATGACCCCAGGATTGCACCTTTTGCCATCGTTTTTTCCAGTCAGTTGGGGCCAGAGAGACAAGCTTGTGTATGGGTGTTACTAAGGCCAGAGTGCAGAATACAAAGGCACAACTGTTAGTGGGAACACATGTATTGAAGGGGCGTTAGCTGTTGGCTGATCGGGCAGGGCAATGCATCCCAATTTTCAATAAAAACATTTTTTTTAAATGAAAAAAAAAAGGCCCAAGAGATACCGGACATTGGATTAGAACTCAGGTCTCCAGCATTGCAAGACCAAGGATTTACAGCTTGAGCCACTGATTGCCATGCTTCCGAGGGTCGCTTTTGGGCGTATATATCTTTCTCCTGCATGCCCCTGTGAGCATACCCATTTGCATTGTGAAACATGTTCACTGAAACCAAGGAGGGTAGAACATCTGTCCCCCCTCCCCCGCTCCACCAAATACCAGCTAACTGCAGTGGCCTAGAGGTTAAGTGCTTGCATTACAGCGCTGGGGGGGGCCTGGGTTCGAGTACTGCTTTCGGCACATAAACAGAATAGTTGGGTAATCTCCTTGTACAGTGGTGGGTACCCACACTCCTAAAAGGTTCAGTGGCTATGTAATGTAATGAGTTCCCTGGTAAAGGGAGGGTGGAAGAAAGCAGAGAAGCGGGATGTGGAGGCGAGGAAGTGGCCGGTAAATAAAGTAGGGGGAGGTAGGGCTGGATGAATGGGTCCCTGTGGAGAAGAGGAGGAGGGGGTAGGTCTAGAGGGCATAAAGTGGGCCCTGGGGAGACAGCGAATAAGTCGGCCCTGGGAACGGTGTCATGGGGGGAAGAGGGCCCAGAATTGTGGAGGAATGGGTGTGTAAAGGAGGGTCCTAATGTGGGGAAAGGAGGCCCAGCGGAGAGGGTGTGGAATGGACCCCAACTGCCACACTTTCTCACCACCACAGTCCCACCTCTGCTTTCTTCCACCCTCCTTTTACCAGGGAACCTGCACCATATCCTTCTAGTCCTACCCCCACTCACCCAGACCCAGCCCCTCTCCACAGGGACCCATTCATCCAGCCCTACCACTCCCTTTAGCCTGCCCCACCTCCTCCTTTATTTACCCTGCGCTTCCTCAGTCCTGCCTCTCTAGTTTCTTCCACCCTCCCTTTTCCAAGGACCTCTTTTCATAACCACTGAACCTTTTAGAAGGAGTGTGGGTACCCACAACTGTACAAGGAGATTACGCAACTATTCCGTTTATGTGCCGAAAGCAGGACTTAAACCCATGCCCCCAACGCTGTAACGCAAGCACTTAACCTCGAGGCGACTGCAGTCAGCTGATATTTGGAGGAGCGGGGGCCAGATGTTCTATCCTCATTTTCAGCAGTGAACATGTTTGACAATGCAAATGGGCATGCTCACATGGGCCTGCTCACAAGGGCATGCAGAAGAAAGATATATACGTCCAAATGCAACTCTCAGAAGCACAGCCACCAGTGGCTCAAGTGGTAAGTGCTTTGTCTTGCAATGTTGGAGACCTGAGTTCTAATTCAATGTCCGGTGTCTCTTGGGTAATTTTTTTAATTTAAAAAAAAATGTTTTTATTGAAAATGGGGATGGATTGCCCTGGGCGATCAGCCAACAGCTAATGCCCCTTCAATACCTGCGTTCCCACTAACAATTGTGCCTCTGTTTTCGGCACTCTGGCCTTGGTAACACCCATACACAAGCTTGTCTCTCTGGCCCCAACTGACTGGAAAAAACGGGTGTAAAAGGTGTAATCTACAGGTCATGGTTGATACCATAATTGCACTAGGACTCAAACAGGACACCTTCTCGAGGTGCTGTGATGTGACCACCGGCCCCTGCATAGCAAGCAAACCTGTATCAGCATCTCACCGGCAACTGAATGTGTCGCCTGCAGGCTACACATAGGAGGCTGCAGTAGGTGCATTAACCCATTGGGCTGTCGACCCTCCTTCCTCTGAGAGCAGGAAACTAAATTTCCATGTTGCCTTCCATTGGCACATTAGATCTCTGTTTCACCCCAAGTCAGAGGATGTTTTGCTTCACAGAGAGATGATAATCATTGTGAGGTGTGAGCCGCTAATAGCTAAGCAGGTCAGTTAAATCTTTGCTTTTGTCATTGGGGTGTATTGACATGCGCAGGGCAGTCCTCTGTCCTCTGCTACTGTATGGTTTCTTAATGCTGCTTGTTCATGATTTTTAAATGTAAACACTCTGCTCCCAAAAGTGAAAGATTTGAAAGACTCTTGCTGTAGCAAGCCTTTCCTACTCTCTGCCCTGGGGGTGAGAGTGCAGAGGCGTAGGCAGGGTAGGGCCTGAGGGGAAAGGCCCACCCAAAATCTGTAAATGCCCACTCAGCAGCTCTGTGTGGGCATTTAAAGAGATTTTTGTCATTGCAGTGGGCCCAACTACATTAGCTTCAGACCCCATTTGCTAGAAAATCCTGGCTACGCCTCTGGTGCTTCCCAACTCAACAACCCATCACCCCTTCATCCCTTCTTACTCGTCTCACAGCACCTCCCATGCATCTTTCGTTGGTAGATTTCCTTCACGAGGCTTAGCTAGGCCTGCATGCCTTTTCAAAGGGCCATAGAAGAGAGTAAAAAAGGAGAAGGCATAATAGAGCGGGAAGTAGGTGAAAGATGAGGGGTCAGGGGGGTTGGCAGTAAAAGAAACAGGGCCTGGCCTGGCAGAGAGTTAGAAGTTAGGGAACAGAACAATGAGCGAGGGACAAGGAAAGATGTCTCAGGCATGTAGCTCTCTGAGTCTTCCCCACTGTGCCTGCAGAAAGAGACGTCCTATTCCTAGCTCTCTCCCAGATGGATACATTTGCCTGGAGAGCCCAGAATGAATGTCACTTAGGCAGAGGGCAAACACAGGGCAGCAGAGCAGGAACACCCCTTCATTTTACTATGCTCCCAGGTGGCTTCTGGGAGGCAAAAGGCATCAGTATTCCATCAACATCATCTTCACCTAGGCCACCGTCACTAAGGTTTATAAAGCAGGCTGTGACACTTTCTGGGGCCTAGGTGGCCAGGCCTACGTGGAAGAGCACAGATCCTAACCCTAAGTTGTGTGGGTGGCTTCACCAGAGGGGCTGCATAGGACATAGGGCTGTGCCCGTATGGGCTGTGGTCGCGTTTGGGAGCGTTAGGGACGCATGGAGGATGCAGGGCGCAGACCTCTGTCCGTTTTCCTCCAGGATTAGGCACTGGTTGTCAGTGGTGGAGCCAGCCACTCCACAATTGGGGAAGTTAAAGGCAGAAAGCAGCTCTCTCACCGCCAGGGCAAAGAGTGGGAAAGGCTTGTTACAGCAAGAGTCTTTCAAATCTTTCACTTTTGAGAGCAGACTGTTTACATTTTAGAATCATGAACAAGCACCAATACGAAAGCGTACAGTAGCAGAGGGCATAAGACTGCTGCCCTGCGCATAACAATACACCCCAATGACAAGGTCAAAGATTTAACTGACCTGCTTAGCTATTAGTGGCTCACACCTCACAATGATTATCATCTCTCCGTGAAGCAAAGCATCCTCTGAATTGGGGTGAAAGATAGATCTAATGTGCCAAAGTAAGTCAACATGGAAATGCAGTTTCCTGCTCTCAGAGGAAGGAGGGTCGACAGCCCAATGGGTTAATGCACCTACTGCAGCCTCCTATGTGTACCTTGCAGGCGACACATTCAGTTGCTGGTGAGATGCTGATACAGGTTTGCTTGATATGCAGGTGCCGGTGGTCACCTCACAGCACCTCGAGAAGGTGTGCTGTTTGAGTCCCAGTGCAATTATGGAATCAGCCATGACCCCAGGATTGCACCTTTTGCCATCGTTTTTTCCAGTCAGTTGGGGCCAGAGAGACAAGCTTGTGTATGGGTGTTACTAAGGCCAGAGTGCAGAATACAAAGGCACAACTGTTAGTGGGAACACATGTATTGAAGGGGCGTTAGCTGTTGGCTGATCGGGCAGGGCAATGCATCCCAATTTTCAATAAAAACATTTTTTTTAAATGAAAAAAAAAAGGCCCAAGAGATACCGGACATTGGATTAGAACTCAGGTCTCCAGCATTGCAAGACCAAGGATTTACAGCTTGAGCCACTGATTGCCATGCTTCCGAGGGTCGCTTTTGGGCGTATATATCTTTCTCCTGCATGCCCCTGTGAGCATACCCATTTGCATTGTGAAACATGTTCACTGAAACCAAGGAGGGTAGAACATCTGTCCCCCCTCCCCCGCTCCACCAAATACCAGCTAACTGCAGTGGCCTAGAGGTTAAGTGCTTGCATTACAGCGCTGGGGGGGGCCTGGGTTCGAGTACTGCTTTCGGCACATAAACAGAATAGTTGGGTAATCTCCTTGTACAGTGGTGGGTACCCACACTCCTAAAAGGTTCAGTGGCTATGTAATGTAATGAGTTCCCTGGTAAAGGGAGGGTGGAAGAAAGCAGAGAAGCGGGATGTGGAGGCGAGGAAGTGGCCGGTAAATAAAGTAGGGGGAGGTAGGGCTGGATGAATGGGTCCCTGTGGAGAAGAGGAGGAGGGGGTAGGTCTAGAGGGCATAAAGTGGGCCCTGGGGAGACAGCGAATAAGTCGGCCCTGGGAACGGTGTCATGGGGGGAAGAGGGCCCAGAATTGTGGAGGAATGGGTGTGTAAAGGAGGGTCCTAATGTGGGGAAAGGAGGCCCAGCGGAGAGGGTGTGGAATGGACCCCAACTGCCACACTTTCTCACCACCACAGTCCCACCTCTGCTTTCTTCCACCCTCCTTTTACCAGGGAACCTGCACCATATCCTTCTAGTCCTACCCCCACTCACCCAGACCCAGCCCCTCTCCACAGGGACCCATTCATCCAGCCCTACCACTCCCTTTAGCCTGCCCCACCTCCTCCTTTATTTACCCTGCGCTTCCTCAGTCCTGCCTCTCTAGTTTCTTCCACCCTCCCTTTTCCAAGGACCTCTTTTCATAACCACTGAACCTTTTAGAAGGAGTGTGGGTACCCACAACTGTACAAGGAGATTACGCAACTATTCCGTTTATGTGCCGAAAGCAGGACTTAAACCCATGCCCCCAACGCTGTAACGCAAGCACTTAACCTCGAGGCGACTGCAGTTAGCTGATATTTGGAGGAGCGGGGGCCAGATGTTCTATCCTCATTTTCAGCAGTGAACATGTTTGACAATGCAAATGGGCATGCTCACATGGGCCTGCTCACAAGGGCATGCAGAAGAAAGATATATACGTCCAAATGCAACTCTCAGAAGCACAGCCACCAGTGGCTCAAGTGGTAAGTGCTTTGTCTTGCAATGTTGGAGACCTGAGTTCTAATTCAATGTCCGGTGTCTCTTGGGTAATTTTTTTAATTTAAAAAAAAATGTTTTTATTGAAAATGGGGATGGATTGCCCTGGGCGATCAGCCAACAGCTAATGCCCCTTCAATACCTGCGTTCCCACTAACAATTGTGCCTCTGTTTTCGGCACTCTGGCCTTGGTAACACCCATACACAAGCTTGTCTCTCTGGCCCCAACTGACTGGAAAAAACGGGTGTAAAAGGTGTAATCTACAGGTCATGGTTGATACCATAATTGCACTAGGACTCAAACAGGACACCTTCTCGAGGTGCTGTGATGTGACCACCGGCCCCTGCATAGCAAGCAAACCTGTATCAGCATCTCACCGGCAACTGAATGTGTCGCCTGCAGGCTACACATAGGAGGCTGCAGTAGGTGCATTAACCCATTGGGCTGTCGACCCTCCTTCCTCTGAGAGCAGGAAACTAAATTTCCATGTTGCCTTCCATTGGCACATTAGATCTCTGTTTCACCCCAAGTCAGAGGATGTTTTGCTTCACAGAGAGATGATAATCATTGTGAGGTGTGAGCCGCTAATAGCTAAGCAGGTCAGTTAAATCTTTGCTTTTGTCATTGGGGTGTATTGACATGCGCAGGGCAGTCCTCTGTCCTCTGCTACTGTATGGTTTCTTAATGCTGCTTGTTCATGATTTTTAAATGTAAACACTCTGCTCCCAAAAGTGAAAGATTTGAAAGACTCTTGCTGTAGCAAGCCTTTCCTACTCTCTGCCCTGGGGGTGAGAGTGCAGAGGCGTATGCAGGGTAGGGCCTGAGGGGAAAGGCCCACCCAAAATCTGTAAATGCCCACTCAGCAGCTCTGTGTGGGCATTTAAAGAGATTTTTGTCATTGCAGTGGGCCCAACTACATTAGCTTCAGACCCCATTTGCTAGAAAATCCTGGCTACGCCTCTGGTGCTTCCCAACTCAACAACCCATCACCCCTTCATCCCTTCTTACTCGTCTCACAGCACCTCCCATGCATCTTTTGTTGGTAGATTTCCTTCACGAGGCTTAGCTAGGCCTGCATGCCTTTTCAAAGGGCCATAGAAGAGAGTAAAAAAGGAGAAGGCATAATAGAGCGGGAAGTAGGTGAAAGATGAGGGGTCAGGGGGGTTGGCAGTAAAAGAAACAGGGCCTGGCCTGGCAGAGAGTTAGAAGTTAGGGAACAGAACAATGAGCGAGGGACAAGGAAAGATGTCTCAGGCATGTAGCTCTCTGAGTCTTCCCCACTGTGCCTGCAGAAAGAGACGTCCTATTCCTAGCTCTCTCCCAGATGGATACATTTGCCTGGAGAGCCCAGAATGAATGTCACTTAGGCAGAGGGCAAACACAGGGCAGCAGAGCAGGAACACCCCTTCATTTTACTATGCTCCCAGGTGGCTTCTGGGAGGCAAAAGGCATCAGTATTCCATCAACATCATCTTCACCTAGGCCACCGTCACTAAGGTTTATAAAGCAGGCTGTGACACTTTCTGGGGCCTAGGTGGCCAGGCCTACGTGGAAGAGCACAGATCCTAACCCTAAGTTGTGTGGGTGGCTTCACCAGAGGGGCTGCATAGGACATAGGGCTGTGCCCGTATGGGCTGTGGTCGCGTTTGGGAGCGTTAGGGACGCATGGAGGATGCAGGGCGCAGACCTCTGTCCGTTTTCCTCCAGGATTAGGCACTGGTTGTCAGTGGTGGAGCCAGCCACTCCACAATTGGGGAAGTTAAAGGCAGAAAGCAGCTCTCTCACCGCCAGGGCAAAGAGTGGGAAAGGCTTGTTAGAGCAAGAGTCTTTCAAATCTTTCACTTTTGAGAGCAGACTGTTTACATTTTAGAATCATGAACAAGCACCAATACGAAAGCGTACAGTAGCAGAGGGCATAAGACTGCTGCCCTGCGCATAACAATACACCCCAATGACAAGGTCAAAGATTTAACTGACCTGCTTAGCTATTAGTGGCTCACACCTCACAATGATTATCATCTCTCTGTGAAGCAAAGTATCCTCTGAATTGGGGTGAAAGATAGATCTAATGTGCCAAAGTAAGTCAACATGGAAATGCAGTTTCCTGCTCTCAGAGGAAGGAGGGTCGACAGCCCAATGGGTTAATGCACCTACTGCAGCCTCCTATGTGTACCTTGCAGGCGACACATTCAGTTGCTGGTGAGATGCTGATACAGGTTTGCTTGATATGCAGGTGCCGGTGGTCACCTCACAGCACCTCGAGAAGGTGTGCTGTTTGAGTCCCAGTGCAATTATGGAATCAGCCATGACCCCCAGATTGCACCTTTTCCCCTCGTTTTTTCCAGTCAGTTGGGGCCAGAGAGACAAGCTTGTGTATGGGTGTTACTAAGGCCAGAGTGCAGAATACAAAGGCACAACTGTTAGTGGGAACACATGTATTGAAGGGGCGTTAGCTGTTGGCTGATCGGGCAGGGCAATGCATCCCAATTTCCAATAAAAACATTTTTTTTAAATGAAAAAAAAAAGGCCCAAGAGATACCGAACATTGGATTAGAACTCAGGTCTCCAGCATTGCAAGACCAAGGATTTACAGCTTGAGCCACTGATTGCCATGCTTCCGAGGGTCGCTTTTGGGCGTATATATCTTTCTCCTGCATGCCCCTGTGAGCATACCCATTTGCATTGTGAAACATGTTCACTGAAACCAAGGAGGGTAGAACATCTGTCCCCCCTCCCCCGCTCCACCAAATACCAGCTAACTGCAGTGGCCTAGAGGTTAAGTGCTTGCATTACAGCGCTGGGGGGGCCTGGGTTCGAGTACTGCTTTCGGCACATAAACAGAATAGTTGGGTAATCTCCTTGTACAGTGGTGGGTACCCACACTCCTAAAAGGTTCAGTGGCGATGTAATGTAATGAGTTCCCTGGTAAAGGGAGGGTGGAAGAAAGCAGAGAAGCGGGATGTGGAGGCAAGGAAGTGGCCGGTAAATAAAGTAGGGGGAGGTAGGGCTGGATGAATGGGTGCCTGTGGAGAAGAGGAGGAGGGGGTAGGTCTAGAGGGCATAAAGTGGGCCCTGGGGTGACAGCGAATAAGTCGGCCTTGGGAACTGTGTCATGGGGGGAAGAGGGCCCAGAATTGTGGAGGAATGGGTGTGTAAAGGAGGGTCCTAATGTGGGGAAAGGAGGCCCAGCGGAGAGGGTGTGGAATGGACCCCAACTGCCACACTTTCTCACCACCACAGTCCCACCTCTGCTTTCTTCCACCCTCCTTTTACCAGGGAACCTGCACCATATCCTTCTAGTCCTACCCCCACTCACCCAGACCCGCCCCCTCTCCACAGGGACCCATTCATCCAGCCCTACCACTCCCTTTAGCCTGCCCCACCTCCTCCTTTATTTACCCTGCGCTTCCTCAGTCCTGCCTCTCTGCTTTCTTCCACCCTCCCTTTTCCAAGGACCTCTTTTCATAACCACTGAACCTTTTAGAAGGAGTGTGGGTACCCACAACTGTACAAGGAGATTACGCAACTATTCCGTTTATGTGCCAAAAGCAGGACTTAAACCCATGCCCCCAACGCTGTAACGCAAGCACTTAACCTCGAGGTGACTGCAGTTAGCTGATATTTGGAGGAGCGGGGGCCAGATGTTCTATCCTCATTTTCTGCAGTGAGCATGTTTGACAATGCAAATGGGCATGCTCACATGGGCATGCTCACAGGGGCATGCAGAAGAAAGATATATACGCCCAAATGCAACTCTCAGAAGCACAGCCACCAGTGGCTCAAGTGGTAAGTGCTTTGTCTTGCAATGTTGGAGACCTGAGTTCTAATTCAATGTCCGGTGTCTCTTGGGTAATTTTTTTAATTAAAAAAAAAATGTTTTTATTGAAAATGGGGATGGATTGCCCTGGGCGATCAGCCAACAGCTAATGCCCCTTCAATACCTGCGTTCCCACTAACAATTGTGCCTCTGTTTTCGGCACTCTGGCCTTGGTAACACCCATACACAAGCTTGTCTCTCTGGCCCCAACTGACTGGAAAAAACGGGTGTAAAAGGTGTAATCTACAGGTCATGGTTGATACCATAATTGCACTAGGACTCAAACAGGACACCTTCTCGAGGTGCTGTGATGTGACCACCGGCCCCTGCATAGCAAGCAAACCTGTATCAGCATCTCGCCGGCAACTGAATGTGTCGCCTGCAGGCTACACATAGGAGGCTGCAGTAGGTGCATTAACCCATTGGGCTGTCGACCCTCCTTCCTCTGAGAGCAGGAAACTAAATTTCCATGTTGCCTTCCATTGGCACATTAGATCTCTGTTTCACCCCAAGTCAGAGGATGTTTTGCTTCACAGAGAGATGATAATCATTGTGAGGTGTGAGCCGCTAATAGCTAAGCAGGTCAGTTAAATCTTTGCTTTTGTCATTGGGGTGTATTGACATGCGCAGGGCAGTCCTCTGTCCTCTGCTACTGTATGGTTTCTTAATGCTGCTTGTTCATGATTTTTAAATGTAAACACTCTGCTCCCAAAAGTGAAAGATTTGAAAGACTCTTGCTGTAGCAAGCCTTTCCTACTCTCTGCCCTGGGGGTGAGAGTGCAGAGGCGTAGGCAGGGTAGGGCCTGAGGGGAAAGGCCCACCCAAAATCTGTAAATGCCCACTCAGCAGCTCTGTGTGGGCATTTAAAGAGATTTTTGTCATTGCAGTGGGCCCAACTACATTAGCTTCAGACCCCATTTGCTAGAAAATCCTGGCTACGCCTCTGGTGCTTCCCAACTCAACAACCCATCACCCCTTCATCCCTTCTTACTCGTCTCACAGCACCTCCCATGCATCTTTTGTTGGTAGATTTCCTTCACGAGGCTTAGCTAGGCCTGCATGCCTTTTCAAAGGGCCATAGAAGAGAGTAAAAAAGGAGAAGGCATAATAGAGCGGGAAGTAGGTGAAAGATGAGGGGTCAGGGGGGTTGGCAGTAAAAGAAACAGGGCCTGGCCTGGCAGAGAGTTAGAAGTTAGGGAACAGAACAATGAGCGAGGGACAAGGAAAGATGTCTCAGGCATGTAGCTCTCTGAGTCTTCCCCACTGTGCCTGCAGAAAGAGACGTCCTATTCCTAGCTCTCTCCCAGATGGATACATTTGCCTGGAGAGCCCAGAATGAATGTCACTTAGGCAGAGGGCAAACACAGGGCAGCAGAGCAGGAACACCCCTTCATTTTACTATGCTCCCAGGTGGCTTCTGGGAGGCAAAAGGCATCAGTATTCCATCAACATCATCTTCACCTAGGCCACCGTCACTAAGGTTTATAAAGCAGGCTGTGACACTTTCTGGGGCCTAGGTGGCCAGGCCTACGTGGAAGAGCACAGATCCTAACCCTAAGTTGTGTGGGTGGCTTCACCAGAGGGGCTGCATAGGACATAGGGCTGTGCCCGTATGGGCTGTGGTCGCGTTTGGGAGCGTTAGGGACGCATGGAGGATGCAGGGCGCAGACCTCTGTCCGTTTTCCTCCAGGATTAGGCACTGGTTGTCAGTGGTGGAGCCAGCCACTCCACAATTGGGGAAGTTAAAGGCAGAAAGCAGCTCTCTCACCGCCAGGGCAAAGAGTGGGAAAGGCTTGTTACAGCAAGAGTCTTTCAAATCTTTCACTTTTGAGAGCAGACTGTTTACATTTTAGAATCATGAACAAGCACCAATACGAAAGCGTACAGTAGCAGAGGGCATAAGACTGCTGCCCTGCGCATAACAATACACCCCAATGACAAGGTCAAAGATTTAACTGACCTGCTTAGCTATTAGTGGCTCACACCTCACAATGATTATCATCTCTCCGTGAAGCAATGTATCCTCTGAATTGGGGTGAAAGATAGATCTAATGTGCCAAAGTAAGTCAACATGGAAATGCAGTTTCCTGCTCTCAGAGGAAGGAGGGTCGACAGCCCAATGGGTTAATGCACCTACTGCAGCCTCCTATGTGTACCTTGCAGGCGACACATTCAGTTGCTGGTGAGATGCTGATACAGGTTTGCTTGATATGCAGGTGCCGGTGGTCACCTCACAGCACCTCGAGAAGGTGTGCTGTTTGAGTCCCAGTGCAATTATGGAATCAGCCATGACCCCCAGATTGCACCTTTTCCCCTCGTTTTTTCCAGTCAGTTGGGGCCAGAGAGACAAGCTTGTGTATGGGTGTTACTAAGGCCAGAGTGCAGAATACAAAGGCACAACTGTTAGTGGGAACACATGTATTGAAGGGGCGTTAGCTGTTGGCTGATCGGGCAGGGCAATGCATCCCAATTTTCAATAAAAACATTTTTTTTAAATGAAAAAAAAAAGGCCCAAGAGATACCGGACATTGGATTAGAACTCAGGTCTCCAGCATTGCAAGACCAAGGATTTACAGCTTGAGCCACTGATTGCCATGCTTCTGAGGGTCGCTTTTGGGCATATATATCTTTCTCCTGCATGCCCCTGTGAGCATACCCATTTGCATTGTGAAACATGTTCACTGAAACCAAGGAGGATAGAACATCTGTCCTCCCTCCCCCGCTCCACCAAGTACCAGCTAACTGCAGTGGCCTAGAGGTTAAGTGCTTGCGTTACAGCGCTGGGGGGGCCTGGGTTCGAGTACTGCTTTCGGCACATAAACAGAATAGTTGGGTAATCTCCTTGTACAGTGGTGGGTACCCACACTCCTAAAAGGTTCAGTGGCTATGTAATGTAATGAGTTCCCTGGTAAAGGGAGGGTGGAAGAAAGCAGAGAAGCGGGATGTGGAGGCGAGGAAGTGGCTGGTAAATAAAGTAGGGGGAGGTAGGGCTGGATGAATGGGTCCCTGTGGAGAAGAGGAGGAGGGGGTAGGTCTAGAGGGCATAAAGTGGGCCCTGGGGAGACAGCGAATAAGTCGGCCCTGGGAACGGTGTCATGGGGGGAAGAGGGCCCAGAATTGTGGAGGAATGGGTGTGTAAAGGAGGGTCCTAATGTGGGGAAAGGAGGCCCAGCGGAGAGGGTGTGGAATGGACCCCAACTGCCACACTTTCTCACCACCACAGTCCCACCTCTGCTTTCTTCCACCCTCCTTTTACCAGGGAACCTGCACCATATCCTTCTAGTCCTACCCCCACTCACCCAGACCCGCCCCCTCTCCACAGGGACCCATTCATCCGGCCCTACCACTCCCTTTAGCCTGCCCCACCTCCTCCTTTATTTACCCTGCGCTTCCTCAGTCCTGCCTCTCTGCTTTCTTCCACCCTCCCTTTTCCAAGGACCTCTTTTCATAACCACTGAACCTTTTAGAAGGAGTGTGGGTACCCACAACTGTACAAGGAGATTACGCAACTATTCCGTTTATGTGCCGAAAGCAGGACTTAAACCCATGCCCCCAACGCTGTAACGCAAGCACTTAACCTCGAGGCGACTGCAGTTAGCTGATATTTGGAGGAGCGGGGGCCAGATGTTCTATCCTCATTTTCTGCAGTGAACATGTTTGACAATGCAAATGGGCATGCTCACATGGGCATGCTCACAGGGGCATGCAGAAGAAAGATATGTACGCCCAAATGCAGCTCTCAGAAGCACAGCCACCAGTGGCTCAAGTGGTAAGTGCTTTGTCTTGCAATGTTGGAGACCTGAGTTCTAATCCAATGTCCGGTGTCTCTTGGGTAATTTTTTTAATTTTAAAAAAATTTTTTTTATTGAAAATGGGGATGGATTGCCCTGCGCGATCAGCCAACAGCTAATGCCCCTTCAATACCTGCGTTCCCACTAACAATTGTGCCTCTGTTTTCGGCACTCTGGCCTTGGTAACACCCATACACAAGCTTGTCTCTCTGGCCCCAACTGACTGGAAAAAACGGGTGTAAAAGGTGTAATCTACGGGTCATGGTTGATACCATAATTGCACTAGGACTCAAACAGGACACCTTCTCGAGGTGCTGTGATGTGACCACCGGCCCCTGCATAGCAAGCAAACCTGTATCAGCATCTCACCGGCAACTGAATGTGTCGCCTGCAGGCTACACATAGGAGGCTGCAGTAGGTGCATTAACCCATTGAGCTGTCGACCCTCCTTCCTCTGAGAGCAGGAAACTAAATTTCCATGTTGCCTTCCATTGGCACATTAGATCTCTGTTTCACCCCAAGTCAGATGATGTTTTGCTTCACAGAGAGATGATAATCATTGTGAGGTGTGAGCCGCTAATAGCTAAGCAGGTCAGTTAAATCTTTGCTTTTGTCATTGGGGTGTATTGACATGCGCAGGGCAGTCCTCTGTCCTCTGCTACTGTATGGTTTCTTAATGCTGCTTGTTCATGATTTTTAAATGTAAACACTCTGCTCCCAAAAGTGAAAGATTTGAAAGACTCTTGCTGTAGCAAGCCTTTCCTACTCTTTGCCCTGGGGGTGAGAGTGCAGAGGCGTAGGCAGGGTAGGGCCTGAGGGGAAAGGCCCACCCAAAATCTGTAAATGCCCACTCAGCAGCTCTGTGTGGGCATTTAAAGAGATTTCTGTCATTGCAGTGGGCCCAACTACATTAGCTTCAGACGCCATTTGCTAGAAAATCCTGGCTACGCCTCTGGTGCTTCCCAACTCAACAACCCATCACCCCTTCATCCCTTCTTACTCGTCTCACAGCACCTCCCATGCATCTTTTGTTGGTAGATTTCCTTCACGAGGCTTAGCTAGGCCTGCATTCCTTTTCAAAGGGCCATAGAAGAGAGTAAAAAAGGAGAAGGCATAATAGAGCGGGAAGTAGGTGAAAGATGAGGGGTCAGGGGGGTTGGCAGTAAAAGAAACAGGGCCTGGCCTGGCAGAGAGTTAGAAGTTAGGGAACAGAACAATGAGCGAGGGACAAGGAAAGATGTCTCAGGCATGTAGCTCTCTGAGTCTTCCCCACTGTGCCTGCAGAAAGAGACGTCCTATTCCTAGCTCTCTCCCAGATGGATACATTTGCCTGGAGAGCCCAGAATGAATGTCACTTAGGCAGAGGGCAAACACAGGGCAGCAGAGCAGGAACACCCCTTCATTTTACTATGCTCCCAGGTGGCTTCTGGGAGGCAAAAGGCATCAGTATTCCATCAACATCATCTTCACCTAGGCCACCGTCACTAAGGTTTATAAAGCAGGCTGTGACACTTTCTGGGGCCTAGGTGGCCAGGCCTACGTGGAAGAGCACAGATCCTAACCCTAAGTTGTGTGGGTGGCTTCACCAGAGGGGCTGCATAGGACATAGGGCTGTGCCCGTATGGGCTGTGGTCGCGTTTGGGAGCGTTAGGGACGCATGGAGGATGCAGGGCGCAGACCTCTGTCCGTTTTCCTCCAGGATTAGGCACTGGTTGTCAGTGGTGGAGCCAGCCACTCCACAATTGGGGAAGTTAAAGGCAGAAAGCAGCTCTCTCACCGCCAGGGCAAAGAGTGGGAAAGGCTTGTTACAGCAAGAGTCTTTCAAATCTTTCACTTTTGAGAGCAGACTGTTTACATTTTAGAATCATGAACAAGCACCAATACGAAAGCGTACAGTAGCAGAGGGCATAAGACTGCTGCCCTGCGCATAACAATACACCCCAATGACAAGGTCAAACATTTAACTGACCTGCTTAGCTATTAGTGGCTCACACCTCACAATGATTATCATCTCTCCGTGAAGCAATGTATCCTCTGAATTGGGGTGAAAGATAGATCTAATGTGCCAAAGTAAGTCAACATGGAAATGCAGTTTCCTGCTCTCAGAGGAAGGAGGGTCGACAGCCCAATGGGTTAATGCACCTACTGCAGCCTCCTATGTGTACCTTGCAGGCGACACATTCAGTTGCTGGTGAGATGCTGATACAGGTTTGCTTGATATGCAGGTGCCGGTGGTCACCTCACAGCACCTCGAGAAGGTGTGCTGTTTGAGTCCCAGTGCAATTATGGAATCAGCCATGACCCCCAGATTGCACCTTTTCCCCTCGTTTTTTCCAGTCAGTTGGGGCCAGAGAGACAAGCTTGTGTATGGGTGTTACTAAGGCCAGAGTGCAGAATACAAAGGCACAACTGTTAGTGGGAACACATGTATTGAAGGGGCGTTAGCTGTTGGCTGATCGGGCAGGGCAATGCATCCCAATTTTCAATAAAAACATTTTTTTTAAATGAAAAAAAAAAGGCCCAAGAGATACCGGACATTGGATTAGAACTCAGGTCTCCAGCATTGCAAGACGAAGGATTTACAGCTTGAGCCACTGATTGCCATGCTTCTGAGGGTCGCTTTTGGGCATATATATCTTTCTCCTGCATGCCCCTGTGAGCATACCCATTTGCATTGTGAAACATGTTCACTGAAACCAAGGAGGATAGAACATCTGTCCTCCCTCCCCCGCTCCACCAAGTACCAGCTAACTGCAGTGGCCTAGAGGTTAAGTGCTTGCGTTACAGCGCTGGGGGGGCCTGGGTTCGAGTACTGCTTTCGGCACATAAACAGAATAGTTGGGTAATCTCCTTGTACAGTGGTGGGTACCCACACTCCTAAAAGGTTCAGTGGCTATGTAATGTAATGAGTTCCCTGGTAAAGGGAGGGTGGAAGAAAGCAGAGAAGCGGGATGTGGAGGCGAGGAAGTGGCTGGTAAATAAAGTAGGGGGAGGTAGGGCTGGATGAATGGGTCCCTGTGGAGAAGAGGAGGAGGGGGTAGGTCTAGAGGGCATAAAGTGGGCCCTGGGGAGACAGCGAATAAGTCGGCCCTGGGAACGGTGTCATGGGGGGAAGAGGGCCCAGAATTGTGGAGGAATGGGTGTGTAAAGGAGGGTCCTAATGTGGGGAAAGGAGGCCCAGCGGAGAGGGTGTGGAATGGACCCCAACTGCCACACTTTCTCACCACCACAGTCCCACCTCTGCTTTCTTCCACCCTCCTTTTACCAGGGAACCTGCACCATATCCTTCTAGTCCTACCCCCACTCACCCAGACCCGCCCCCTCTCCACAGGGACCCATTCATCCGGCCCTACCACTCCCTTTAGCCTGCCCCACCTCCTCCTTTATTTACCCTGCGCTTCCTCAGTCCTGCCTCTCTGCTTTCTTCCACCCTCCCTTTTCCAAGGACCTCTTTTCATAACCACTGAACCTTTTAGAAGGAGTGTGGGTACCCACAACTGTACAAGGAGATTACGCAACTATTCCGTTTATGTGCCGAAAGCAGGACTTAAACCCATGCCCCCAACGCTGTAACGCAAGCACTTAACCTCGAGGCGACTGCAGTTAGCTGATATTTGGAGGAGCGGGGGCCAGATGTTCTATCCTCATTTTCTGCAGTGAACATGTTTGACAATGCAAATGGGCATGCTCACATGGGCATGCTCACAGGGGCATGCAGAAGAAAGATATGTACGCCCAAATGCAGCTCTCAGAAGCACAGCCACCAGTGGCTCAAGTGGTAAGTGCTTTGTCTTGCAATGTTGGAGACCTGAGTTCTAATCCAATGTCCGGTGTCTCTTGGGTAATTTTTTTAATTTTAAAAATTTTTTTTTTATTGAAAATGGGGATGGATTGCCCTGCGCGATCAGCCAACAGCTAATGCCCCTTCAATACCTGCGTTCCCACTAACAATTGTGCCTCTGTTTTCGGCACTCTGGCCTTGGTAACACCCATACACAAGCTTGTCTCTCTGGCCCCAACTGACTGGAAAAAACGGGTGTAAAAGGTGTAATCTACGGGTCATGGTTGATACCATAATTGCACTAGGACTCAAACAGGACACATTCTCGAGGTGCTGTGATGTGACCACCGGCCCCTGCATAGCAAGCAAACCTGTATCAGCAACTGAATGTGTCGCCTGCAGGCTACACATAGGAGGCTGCAGTAGGTGCATTAACCCATTGAGCTGTCGACCCTCCTTCCTCTGAGAGCAGGAAACTAAATTTCCATGTTGCCTTCCATTGGCACATTAGATCTCTGTTTCACCCCAAGTCAGAGGATGTTTTGCTTCACAGAGAGATGATAATCATTGTGAGGTGTGAGCCGCTAATAGCTAAGCAGGTCAGTTAAATCTTTGCTTTTGTCATTGGGGTGTATTGACATGCGCAGGGCAGTCCTCTGTCCTCTGCTACTGTATGGTTTCTTAATGCTGCTTGTTCATGATTTTTAAATGTAAACACTCTGCTCCCAAAAGTGAAAGATTTGAAAGACTCTTGCTGTAGCAAGCCTTTCCTACTCTTTGCCCTGGGGGTGAGAGTGCAGAGGCGTAGGCAGGGTAGGGCCTGAGGGGAAAGGCCCACCCAAAATCTGTAAATGCCCACTCAGCAGCTCTGTGTGGGCATTTAAAGAGATTTTTTGTCATTGCAGTGGGCCCAACTACATTAGCTTCAGACCCCATTTGCTAGAAAATCCTGGCTACGCCTCTGGTGCTTCCCAACTCAACAACCCATCACCCCTTCATCCCTTCTTACTCGTCTCACAGCACCTCCCATGCATCTTTTGTTGGTAGATTTCCTTCACGAGGCTTAGCTAGGCCTGCATTCCTTTTCAAAGGGCCATAGAAGAGAGTAAAAAAGGAGAAGGCATAATAGAGCGGGAAGTAGGTGAATGACGAGGGGTCAGGGGGGTTGGCAGTAAAAGAAACAGGGCCTGGCCTGGCAGAGAGTTCGAAGTTAGGGAACAGAACAATGAGCGAGGGACAAGGAAAGATGTCTCAGGCATGTAGCTCTCTGAGTCTTCCCCACTGTGCCTGCAGAAAGAGACGTCCTATTCCTAGCTCTCTCCAAGATGGATACATTTGCCTGGAGAGCCCAGAATGAATGTCACTTAGGCAGAGGGCAAACACAGGGCAGCAGAGCAGGAACACCCCTTCATTTTACTATGCTCCCAGGTGGCTTCTGGGAGGCAAAAGGCATCAGTATTCCATCAACATCATCTTCACCTAGGCCACCGTCACTAAGGTTTATAAAGCAGGCTGTGACACTTTCTGGGGCCTAGGTGGCCAGGCCTACGTGGAAGAGCACAGATCCTAACCCTAAGTTGTGTGGGTGGCTTCACCAGAGGGGCTGCATAGGACATAGGGCTGTGCCCGTATGGGCTGTGGTCGCGTTTGGGAGCGTTAGGGACGCATGGAGGATGCAGGGCGCAGACCTCTGTCCGTTTTCCTCCAGGATTAGGCACTGGTTGTCAGTGGTGGAGCCAGCCACTCCACAATTGGGGAAGTTAAAGGCAGAAAGCAGCTCTCTCACCGCCAGGGCAAAGAGTGGGAAAGGCTTGTTACAGCAAGAGTCTTTCAAATCTTTCACTTTTGAGAGCAGACTGTTTACATTTTAGAATCATGAACAAGCACCAATACGAAAGCGTACAGTAGCAGAGGGCATAAGACTGCTGCCCTGCGCATAACAATACACCCCAATGACAAGGTCAAAGATTTAACTGACCTGCTTAGCTATTAGTGGCTCACACCTCACAATGATTATCATCTCTCCGTGAAGCAAAGCATCCTCTGAATTGGGGTGAAAGATAGATCTAATGTGCCAAAGTAAGTCAACATGGAAATGCAGTTTCCTGCTCTCAGAGGAAGGAGGGTCGACAGCCCAATGGGTTAATGCACCTACTGCAGCCTACTATGTGTACCTTGCAGGCGACACATTCAGTTGCTGGTGAGATGCTGATACAGGTTTGCTTGATATGCAGGTGCCGGTGGTCACCTCACAGCACCTCGAGAAGGTGTGCTGTTTGAGTCCCAGTGCAATTATGGAATCAGCCATGACCCCCAGATTGCACCTTTTCCCCTCGTTTTTTCCAGTCAGTTGGGGCCAGAGAGACAAGCTTGTGTATGGGTGTTACTAAGGCCAGAGTGCAGAATACAAAGGCACAACTGTTAGTGGGAACACATGTATTGAAGGGGCGTTAGCTGTTGGCTGATCGGGCAGGGCAATGCATCCCAATTTTCAATAAAAACATTTTTTTTAAATGAAAAAAAAAAAATGCCGAAGAGATACCGGACATTGGATTAGAACTCAGGTCTCCAGCATTGCAAGACCAAGGATTTACAGCTTGAGCCACTGATTGCCATGCTTCCGAGGGTCGCTTTTGGGCGTATATATCTTTCTCCTGCATGCCCCTGTGAGCATACCCATTTGCATTGTGAAACATGTTCACTGAAACCAAGGAGGATAGAACATCTGTCCCCCCTCCCCCGCTCCACCAAATACCAGCTAACTGCAGTGGCCTAGAGGTTAAGTGCTTGCGTTACAGCGCTGGGGGGGCCTGGGTTCGAGTACTGCTTTCGGCACATAAACAGAATAGTTGGGTAATCTCCTTGTACAGTGGTGGGTACCCACACTCCTAAAAGGTTCAGTGGCTATGTAATGTAATGAGTTCCCTGGTAAAGGGAGGGTGGAAGAAAGCAGAGAAGCGGGATGTGGAGGCGAGGAAGTGGCCGGTAAATAAAGTAGGGGGAGGTAGGGCTGGATGAATGGGTCCCTGTGGAGAAGAGGAGGAGGGGGTAGGTCTAGAGGGCATAAGTGGGCCCTGGGGAGACAGCGAATAAGTCGGCCCTGGGAACGGTGTCATGGGGGGAAGAGGGCCCAGAATTGTGGAGGAATGGGTGTGTAAAGGAGGGTCCTAATGTGGGGAAAGGAGGCCCAGCGGAGAGGGTGTGGAATGGACCCCAACTGCCACACTTTCTCACCACCACAGTCCCACCTCTGCTTTCTTCCACCCTCCTTTTACCAGGGAACCTGCACCATATCCTTCTAGTCCTACCCCCACTCACCCAGACCCGCCCCCTCTCCACAGGGACCCATTCATCCAGCCCTACCACTCCCTTTAGCCTGCCCCACCTCCTCCTTTATTTACCCTGCGCTTCCTCAGTCCTGCCTCTCTGCTTTCTTCCACCCTCCCTTTTCCAAGGACCTCTTTTCATAACCACTGAACCTTTTAGAAGGAGTGTGGGTACCCACAACTGTACAAGGAGATTACGCAACTATTCCGTTTATGTGCCGAAAGCAGGACTTAAACCCATGCCCCCAACGCTGTAACGCAAGCACTTAACCTCGAGACGACTGCAGTTAGCTGATATTTGGAGGAGCGGGGGCCAGATGTTCTATCCTCATTTTCTGCAGTGAACATGTTTGACAATGCAAATGGGCATGCTCACATGGGCATGCTCACAGGGGCATGCAGAAGAAAGATATATACGCCCAAATGCAGCTCTCAGAAGCACAGCCACCAGTGGCTCAAGTGGTAAGTGCTTTGTCTTGCAATGTTGGAGACCTGAGTTCTAATCCAATGTCCGGTGTCTCTTGGGTAATTTTTTTAATTAAAAAAAAATGTTTTTATTGAAAATGGGGATGGATTGCCCTGCGCGATCAGCCAACAGCTAATGCCCCTTCAATACCTGCGTTCCCACTAACAATTGTGCCTCTGTTTTCGGCACTCTGGCCTTGGTAACACCCATACACAAGCTTGTCTCTCTGGCCCCAACTGACTGGAAAAAACGGGTGTAAAAGGTGTAATCTACGGGTCATGGTTGATACCATAATTGCACTAGGACTCAAACAGGACACCTTCTCGAGGTGCTGTGATGTGACCACCGGCCCCTGCATAGCAAGCAAACCTGTATCAGCATCTCACCGGCAACTGAATGTGTCGCCTGCAGGCTACACATAGGAGGCTGCAGTAGGTGCATTAACCCATTGGGCTGTCGACCCTCCTTCCTCTGAGAGCAGGAAACTAAATTTCCATGTTGCCTTCCATTGGCACATTAGATCTCTGTTTCACCCCAAGTCAGAGGATGTTTTGCTTCACAGAGAGATGATAATCATTGTGAGGTGTGAGCCGCTAATAGCTAAGCAGGTCAGTTAAATCTTTGCTTTTGTCATTGGGGTGTATTGACATGCGCAGGGCAGTCCTCTGTCCTCTGCTACTGTATGGTTTCTTAATGCTGCTTGTTCATGATTTTTAAATGTAAACACTCTGCTCCCAAAAGTGAAAGATTTGAAATACTCTTGCTGTAGCAAGCCTTTCCTACTCTTTGCCCTGGGGGTGAGAGTGCAGAGGCGTAGGCATGGTAGGGCCTGAGGGGAAAGGCCCACCCAAAATCTGTAAATGCCCACTCAGCAGCTCTGTGTGGGCATTTAAAGAGATTTTTTGTCATTGCAGTGGGCCCAACTACATTAGCTTCAGACCCCATTTGCTAGAAAATCCTGGCTACGCCTCTGGTGCTTCCCAACTCAACAACCCATCACCCCTTCATCCCTTCTTACTCGTCTCACAGCACCTCCCATGCATCTTTTGTTGGTAGATTTCCTTCACGAGGCTTAGCTAGGCCTGCATTCCTTTTCAAAGGGCCATAGAAGAGAGTAAAAAAGGAGAAGGCATAATAGAGCGGGAAGTAGGTGAAAGATGAGGGGTCAGGGGGGTTGGCAGTAAAAGAAACAGGGCCTGGCCTGGCAGAGAGTTCGAAGTTAGGGAACAGAACAATGAGCGAGGGACAAGCAAAGATGTCTCAGGCATGTAGCTCTCTGAGTCTTCCCCACTGTGCCTGCAGAAAGAGACGTCCTATTCCTAGCTCTCTCCCAGATGGATACATTTGCCTGGAGAGCCCAGAATGAATGTCACTTAGGCAGAGGGCAAACACAGGGCAGCAGAGCAGGAACACCCCTTCATTTTACTATGCTCCCAGGTGGCTTCTGGGAGGCAAAAGGCATCAGTATTCCATCAACATCATCTTCACCTAGGCCACCGTCACTAAGGTTTATAAAGCAGGCTGTGACACTTTCTGGGGCCTAGGTGGCCAGGCCTACGTGGAAGAGCACAGATCCTAACCCTAACTTGTGTGGGTGGCTTCACCAGAGGGGCTGCATAGGACATAGGGCTGTGCCCGTATGGGCTGTGGTCGCGTTTGGGAGCGTTAGGGACGCATGGAGGATGCAGGGCGCAGACCTCTGTCCGTTTTCCTCCAGGATTAGGCACTGGTTGTCAGTGGTGGAGCCAGCCACTCCACAATTGGGAAAGTTAAAGGCAGAAAGCAGCTCTCTCACCGCCAGGGCAAAGAGTGGGAAAGGCTTGTTACAGCAAGAGTCTTTCAAATCTTTCACTTTTGAGAGCAGACTGTTTACATTTTAGAATCATGAACAAGCACCAATACGAAAGCGTACAGTAGCAGAGGGCATAAGACTGCTGCCCTGCGCATAACAATACACCCCAATGACAAGGTCAAAGATTTAACTGACCTGCTTAGCTATTAGTGGCTCACACCTCACAATGATTATCATCTCTCCCTGAAGCAAAACATCCTCTGAATTGGGGTGAAAGATAGATCTAATGTGCCAAAGTAAGTCAACATGGAAATGCAGTTTCCTGCTCTCAGAGGAAGGAGGGTCGACAGCCCAATGGGTTAATGCACCTACTGCAGCCTCCTATGTGTACCTTGCAGGCGACACATTCAGTTGCTGGTGAGATGCTGATACAGGTTTGCTTGCTATGCAGGGGCCGGTGGTCACCTCACAGCACCTCGAGAAGGTGTGCTGTTTGAGTCCCAGTGCAATTATGGAATCAGCCATGACCCCCAGATTACACCTTTTCCCCTCGTTTTTTCCAGTCAGTTGGGGCCAGAGAGACAAGCTTGTGTATGGGTGTTACTAAGGCCAGAGTGCAGAATACAAAGGCACAACTGTTAGTGGGAACACATGTATTGAAGGGGCGTTAGCTGTTGGCTGATCGGGCAGGGCAATGCATCCCAATTTTCAATAAAAACATTTTTTTTAAATGAAAAAAAAAATGCCCAAGAGATACCGGACATTGGATTAGAACTCAGGTCTCCAGCATTGCAAGACCAAGGATTTACAGCTTGAGCCACTGATTGCCATGCTTCTGAGGGTCGCTTTTGGGCGTATATATCTTTCTCCTGCATGCCCCTGTGAGCATACCCATTTGCATTGTGAAACATGTTCACTGAAACCAAGGAGGATAGAACATCTGTCCCCCCTCCCCCGCTCCACCAAATACCAGCTAACTGCAGTGGCCTAGAGGTTAAAAGCTTGCATTACAGCGCTGGGGGGGCCTGGGTTCGAGTACTGCTTTCGGCACATAAACAGAATAGTTGGGTAATCTCCTTGTACAGTGGTGGGTACCCACACTCCTAAAAGGTTCAGTGGCTATGTAATGTAATGAGTTCCCTGGTAAAGGGAGGGTGGAAGAAAGCAGAGAAGCGGGATGTGGAGGCGAGGAAGTTGCCGGTAAATAAAGTAGGGGGAGGTAGGGCTGGATGAATGGGTCCCTGTGGAGAAGAGGAGGAGGGGGTAGGTCTAGAGGGCATAAAGTGGCCCCTGGGGAGACAGCGAATAAGTCGGCCCTGGGAACGGTGTCATGGGGGGAAGAGGGCCCAGAATTGTGGAGGAATGGGTGTGTAAAGGAGGGTCCTAATGTGGGGAAAGGAGGCCCAGCGGAGAGGGTGTGGAATGGACCCCAACTGCCACACTTTCTCACCACCACAGTCCCACCTCTGCTTTCTTCCACCCTCCTTTTACCAGGGAACCTGCACCATATCCTTCTAGTCCTACCCCCACTCACCCAGACCCGCCCCCTCTCCACAGGGACCCATTCATCCAGCCCTACCACTCCCTTTAGCCTGTCCCACCTCCTCCTTTATTTACCCTGCGCTTCCTCAGTCCTGCCTCTCTGCTTTCTTCCACCCTCCCTTTTCCAAGGACCTCTTTTCATAACCACTGAACCTTTTAGAAGGAGTGTGGGTACCCACAACTGTACAAGGAGATTACGCAACTATTCTGTTATGTGCCGAAAGCAGGACTTAAACCCATGCCCCCAACGCTGTAACGCAAGCATTTAACCTCGAGGCGACTGCAGTTAGCTGATATTTGGAGGAGCGGAGGCCAGATGTTCTATCCTCATTTTCTGCAGTGAACATGTTTGACAATGCAAATGGGCATGCTCACATGGGCATGCTCACAGGGGCATGCAGAAGAAAGATATATACGCCCAAATGCAACTCTCCGAAGCACAGCCACCAGTGGCTCAAGTGGTAAGTGCTTTGTCTTGCAATGTTGGAAACCTGAGTTCTAATTCAATGTCCGGTGTCTCTTGGGTAATTTTTTTAATTTTTAAAAAAATGTTTTTATTGAAAATGGGGATGGATTGCCCTGCGCGATCAGCCAACAGCTAATGCCCCTTCAATACCTGCGTTCCCACTAACAATTGTGCCTCTGTTTTCGGCACTCTGGCCTTGGTAACACCCATACCCAAGCTTGTCTCTCTGGCCCCAACTGACTGGAAAAAACGGGTGTAAAAGGTGTAATCTACAGGTCATGGTTGATACCATAATTGCACTAGGACTGAAACAGGACACCTTCTCGAGGTGCTGTGATGTGACCACCGGCCCCTGCATAGCAAGCAAACCTGTATCAGCATCTCACCGGCAACTGAATGTGTCGCCTGCAGGCTACACATAGGAGGCTGCAGTAGGTGCATTAACCCATTGGGCTGTCGACCCTCCTTCCTCTGAGAGCAGGAAACTAAATTTCCATGTTGCCTTCCATTGGCACATTAGATCTCTGTTTCACCCCAAGTCAGAGGATGTTTTGCTTCACAGAGAGATGATAATCATTGTGAGGTGTGAGCCGCTAATAGCTAAGCAGGTCAGTTAAATCTTTGCTTTTGTCATTGGGGTGTATTGACATGCGCAGGGCAGTCCTCTGTCCTCTGCTACTGTATGGTTTCTTAATGCTGCTTGTTCATGATTTTTAAATGTAAACACTCTGCTCCCAAAAGTGAAAGATTTGAAAGACTCTTGCTGTAGCAAGCCTTTCCTACTCTTTGCCCTGGGGGTGAGAGTGCAGAGGCGTAGGCAGGGTAGGGCCTGAGGGGAAAGGCCCACCCAAAATCTGTAAATGCCCACTCAGCAGCTCTGTGTGGGCATTTAAAGAGATTTTTTGTCATTGCAGTGGGCCCAACTACATTAGCTTCAGACCCCATTTGCTAGAAAATCCTGGCTACGCCTCTGGTGCTTCCCAACTCAACAACCCATCACCCCTTCATCCCTTCTTACTCGTCTCACAGCACCTCCCATGCATCTTTTGTTGGTAGATTTCCTTCACGAGGCTTAGCTAGGCCTGCATTCCTTTTCAAAGGGCCATAGAAGAGAGTAAAAAAGGAGAAGGCATAATAGAGCGGGAAGTAGGTGAATGACGAGGGGTCAGGGGGGTTGGCAGTAAAAGAAACAGGGCCTGGCCTGGCAGAGAGTTCGAAGTTAGGGAACAGAACAATGAGCGAGGGACAAGGAAAGATGTCTCAGGCATGTAGCTCTCTGAGTCTTCCCCACTGTGCCTGCAGAAAGAGACGTCCTATTCCTAGCTCTCTCCAAGATGGATACATTTGCCTGGAGAGCCCAGAATGAATGTCACTTAGGCAGAGGGCAAACACAGGGCAGCAGAGCAGGAACACCCCTTCATTTTACTATGCTCCCAGGTGGCTTCTGGGAGGCAAAAGGCATCAGTATTCCATCAACATCATCTTCACCTAGGCCACCGTCACTAAGGTTTATAAAGCAGGCTGTGACACTTTCTGGGGCCTAGGTGGCCAGGCCTACGTGGAAGAGCACAGATCCTAACCCTAAGTTGTGTGGGTGGCTTCACCAGAGGGGCTGCATAGGACATAGGGCTGTGCCCGTATGGGCAGTGGTCGCGTTTGGGAGCGTTAGGGACGCATGGAGGATGCAGGGCGCAGACCTCTGTCCGTTTTCCTCCAGGATTAGGCACTGGTTGTCAGTGGTGGAGCCAGCCACTCCACAATTGGGGAAGTTAAAGGCAGAAAGCAGCTCTCTCACCGCCAGGGCAAAGAGTGGGAAAGGCTTGTTACAGCAAGAGTCTTTCAAATCTTTCACTTTTGAGAGCAGACTGTTTACATTTTAGAATCATGAACAAGCACCAATACGAAAGCGTACAGTAGCAGAGGGCATAAGACTGCTGCCCTGCGCATAACAATACACCCCAATGACAAGGTCAAAGATTTAACTGACCTGCTTAGCTATTAGTGGCTCACACCTCACAATGATTATCATCTCTCCGTGAAGCAAAGCATCCTCTGAATTGGGGTGAAAGATAGATCTAATGTGCCAAAGTAAGTCAACATGGAAATGCAGTTTCCTGCTCTCAGAGGAAGGAGGGTCGACAGCCCAATGGGTTAATGCACCTACTGCAGCCTACTATGTGTACCTTGCAGGCGACACATTCAGTTGCTGGTGAGATGCTGATACAGGTTTGCTTGATATGCAGGTGCCGGTGGTCACCTCACAGCACCTCGAGAAGGTGTGCTGTTTGAGTCCCAGTGCAATTATGGAATCAGCCATGACCCCCAGATTGCACCTTTTCCCCTCGTTTTTTCCAGTCAGTTGGGGCCAGAGAGACAAGCTTGTGTATGGGTGTTACTAAGGCCAGAGTGCAGAATACAAAGGCACAACTGTTAGTGGGAACACATGTATTGAAGGGGCGTTAGCTGTTGGCTGATCGGGCAGGGCAATGCATCCCAATTTTCAATAAAAACATTTTTTTTAAATGAAAAAAAAAAAATGCCGAAGAGATACCGGACATTGGATTAGAACTCAGGTCTCCAGCATTGCAAGACCAAGGATTTACAGCTTGAGCCACTGATTGCCATGCTTCCGAGGGTCGCTTTTGGGCGTATATATCTTTCTCCTGCATGCCCCTGTGAGCATACCCATTTGCATTGTGAAACATGTTCACTGAAACCAAGGAGGATAGAACATCTGTCCCCCCTCCCCCGCTCCACCAAATACCAGCTAACTGCAGTGGCCTAGAGGTTAAGTGCTTGCGTTACAGCGCTGGGGGGGCCTGGGTTCGAGTACTGCTTTCGGCACATAAACAGAATAGTTGGGTAATCTCCTTGTACAGTGGTGGGTACCCACACTCCTAAAAGGTTCAGTGGCTATGTAATGTAATGAGTTCCCTGGTAAAGGGAGGGTGGAAGAAAGCAGAGAAGCGGGATGTGGAGGCGAGGAAGTGGCCGGTAAATAAAGTAGGGGGAGGTAGGGCTGGATGAATGGGTCCCTGTGGAGAAGAGGAGGAGGGGGTAGGTCTAGAGGGCATAAGTGGGCCCTGGGGAGACAGCGAATAAGTCGGCCCTGGGAACGGTGTCATGGGGGGAAGAGGGCCCAGAATTGTGGAGGAATGGGTGTGTAAAGGAGGGTCCTAATGTGGGGAAAGGAGGCCCAGCGGAGAGGGTGTGGAATGGACCCCAACTGCCACACTTTCTCACCACCACAGTCCCACCTCTGCTTTCTTCCACCCTCCTTTTACCAGGGAACCTGCACCATATCCTTCTAGTCCTACCCCCACTCACCCAGACCCGCCCCCTCTCCACAGGGACCCATTCATCCAGCCCTACCACTCCCTTTAGCCTGCCCCACCTCCTCCTTTATTTACCCTGCGCTTCCTCAGTCCTGCCTCTCTGCTTTCTTCCACCCTCCCTTTTCCAAGGACCTCTTTTCATAACCACTGAACCTTTTAGAAGGAGTGTGGGTACCCACAACTGTACAGGGAGATTACGCAACTATTCCGTTTATGTGCCGAAAGCAGGACTTAAACCCATGCCCCCAACGCTGTAACGCAAGCACTTAACCTCGAGACGACTGCAGTTAGCTGATATTTGGAGGAGCGGGGGCCAGATGTTCTATCCTCATTTTCTGCAGTGAACATGTTTGACAATGCAAATGGGCATGCTCACATGGGCATGCTCACAGGGGCATGCAGAAGAAAGATATGTACGCCCAAATGCAGCTCTCAGAAGCACAGCCACCAGTGGCTCAAGTGGTAAGTGCTTTGTCTTGCAATGTTGGAGACCTGAGTTCTAATCCAATGTCCGGTGTCTCTTGGGTAATTTTTTTAATTAAAAAAAATGTTTTTATTGAAAATGGGGATGGATTGCCCTGCGCGATCAGCCAACAGCTAATGCCCCTTCAATACCTGCGTTCCCACTAACAATTGTGCCTCTGTTTTCGGCACTCTGGCCTTGGTAACACCCATACACAAGCTTGTCTCTCTGGCCCCAACTGACTGGAAAAAACGGGTGTAAAAGGTGTAATCTACGGGTCATGGTTGATACCATAATTGCACTAGGACTCAAACAGGACACCTTCTCGAGGTGCTGTGATGTGACCACCGGCCCCTGCATAGCAAGCAAACCTGTATCAGCATCTCACCGGCAACTGAATGTGTCGCCTGCAGGCTACACATAGGAGGCTGCAGTAGGTGCATTAACCCATTGGGCTGTCGACCCTCCTTCCTCTGAGAGCAGGAAACTAAATTTCCATGTTGCCTTCCATTGGCACATTAGATCTCTGTTTCACCCCAAGTCAGAGGATGTTTTGCTTCACAGAGAGATGATAATCATTGTGAGGTGTGAGCCGCTAATAGCTAAGCAGGTCAGTTAAATCTTTGCTTTTGTCATTGGGGTGTATTGACATGCGCAGGGCAGTCCTCTGTCCTCTGCTACTGTATGGTTTCTTAATGCTGCTTGTTCATGATTTTTAAATGTAAACACTCTGCTCCCAAAAGTGAAAGATTTGAAATACTCTTGCTGTAGCAAGCCTTTCCTACTCTTTGCCCTGGGGGTGAGAGTGCAGAGGCGTAGGCATGGTAGGGCCTGAGGGGAAAGGCCCACCCAAAATCTGTAAATGCCCACTCAGCAGCTCTGTGTGGGCATTTAAAGAGATTTTTTGTCATTGCAGTGGGCCCAACTACATTAGCTTCAGACCCCATTTGCTAGAAAATCCTGGCTACGCCTCTGGTGCTTCCCAACTCAACAACCCATCACCCCTTCATCCCTTCTTACTCGTCTCACAGCACCTCCCATGCATCTTTTGTTGGTAGATTTCCTTCACGAGGCTTAGCTAGGCCTGCATTCCTTTTCAAAGGGCCATAGAAGAGAGTAAAAAAGGAGAAGGCATAATAGAGCGGGAAGTAGGTGAAAGATGAGGGGTCAGGGGGGTTGGCAGTAAAAGAAACAGGGCCTGGCCTGGCAGAGAGTTCGAAGTTAGGGAACAGAACAATGAGCGAGGGACAAGCAAAGATGTCTCAGGCATGTAGCTCTCTGAGTCTTCCCCACTGTGCCTGCAGAAAGAGACGTCCTATTCCTAGCTCTCTCCCAGATGGATACATTTGCCTGGAGAGCCCAGAATGAATGTCACTTAGGCAGAGGGCAAACACAGGGCAGCAGAGCAGGAACACCCCTTCATTTTACTATGCTCCCAGGTGGCTTCTGGGAGGCAAAAGGCATCAGTATTCCATCAACATCATCTTCACCTAGGCCACCGTCACTAAGGTTTATAAAGCAGGCTGTGACACTTTCTGGGGCCTAGGTGGCCAGGCCTACGTGGAAGAGCACAGATCCTAACCCTAACTTGTGTGGGTGGCTTCACCAGAGGGGCTGCATAGGACATAGGGCTGTGCCCGTATGGGCTGTGGTCGCGTTTGGGAGCGTTAGGGACGCATGGAGGATGCAGGGCGCAGACCTCTGTCCGTTTTCCTCCAGGATTAGGCACTGGTTGTCAGTGGTGGAGCCAGCCACTCCACAATTGGGAAAGTTAAAGGCAGAAAGCAGCTCTCTCACCGCCAGGGCAAAGAGTGGGAAAGGCTTGTTACAGCAAGAGTCTTTCAAATCTTTCACTTTTGAGAGCAGACTGTTTACATTTTAGAATCATGAACAAGCACCAATACGAAAGCGTACAGTAGCAGAGGGCATAAGACTGCTGCCCTGCGCATAACAATACACCCCAATGACAAGGTCAAAGATTTAACTGACCTGCTTAGCTATTAGTGGCTCACACCTCACAATGATTATCATCTCTCCCTGAAGCAAAACATCCTCTGAATTGGGGTGAAAGATAGATCTAATGTGCCAAAGTAAGTCAACATGGAAATGCAGTTTCCTGCTCTCAGAGGAAGGAGGGTCGACAGCCCAATGGGTTAATGCACCTACTGCAGCCTCCTATGTGTACCTTGCAGGCGACACATTCAGTTGCTGGTGAGATGCTGATACAGGTTTGCTTGCTATGCAGGGGCCGGTGGTCACCTCACAGCACCTCGAGAAGGTGTGCTGTTTGAGTCCCAGTGCAATTATGGAATCAGCCATGACCCCCAGATTACACCTTTTCCCCTCGTTTTTTCCAGTCAGTTGGGGCCAGAGAGACAAGCTTGTGTATGGGTGTTACTAAGGCCAGAGTGCAGAATACAAAGGCACAACTGTTAGTGGGAACACATGTATTGAAGGGGCGTTAGCTGTTGGCTGATCGGGCAGGGCAATGCATCCCAATTTTCAATAAAAACATTTTTTTTAAATGAAAAAAAAAATGCCCAAGAGATACCGGACATTGGATTAGAACTCAGGTCTCCAGCATTGCAAGACCAAGGATTTACAGCTTGAGCCACTGATTGCCATGCTTCTGAGGGTCGCTTTTGGGCGTATATATCTTTCTCCTGCATGCCCCTGTGAGCATACCCATTTGCATTGTGAAACATGTTCACTGAAACCAAGGAGGATAGAACATCTGTCCCCCCTCCCCCGCTCCACCAAATACCAGCTAACTGCAGTGGCCTAGAGGTTAAAAGCTTGCATTACAGCGCTGGGGGGGCCTGGGTTCGAGTACTGCTTTCGGCACATAAACAGAATAGTTGGGTAATCTCCTTGTACAGTGGTGGGTACCCACACTCCTAAAAGGTTCAGTGGCTATGTAATGTAATGAGTTCCCTGGTAAAGGGAGGGTGGAAGAAAGCAGAGAAGCGGGATGTGGAGGAGAGGAAGTTGCCGGTAAATAAAGTAGGGGGAGGTAGGGCTGGATGAATGGGTCCCTGTGGAGAAGAGGAGGAGGGGGTAGGTCTAGAGGGCATAAAGTGGCCCCTGGGGAGACAGCGAATAAGTCGGCCCTGGGAACGGTGTCATGGGGGGAAGAGGGCCCAGAATTGTGGAGGAATGGGTGTGTAAAGGAGGGTCCTAATGTGGGGAAAGGAGGCCCAGCGGAGAGGGTGTGGAATGGACCCCAACTGCCACACTTTCTCACCACCACAGTCCCACCTCTGCTTTCTTCCACCCTCCTTTTACCAGGGAACCTGCACCATATCCTTCTAGTCCTACCCCCACTCACCCAGACCCGCCCCCTCTCCACAGGGACCCATTCATCCAGCCCTACCACTCCCTTTAGCCTGTCCCACCTCCTCCTTTATTTACCCTGCGCTTCCTCAGTCCTGCCTCTCTGCTTTCTTCCACCCTCCCTTTTCCAAGGACCTCTTTTCATAACCACTGAACCTTTTAGAAGGAGTGTGGGTACCCACAACTGTACAAGGAGATTACGCAACTATTCTGTTATGTGCCGAAAGCAGGACTTAAACCCATGCCCCCAACGCTGTAACGCAAGCATTTAACCTCGAGGCGACTGCAGTTAGCTGATATTTGGAGGAGCGGAGGCCAGATGTTCTATCCTCATTTTCTGCAGTGAACATGTTTGACAATGCAAATGGGCATGCTCACATGGGCATGCTCACAGGGGCATGCAGAAGAAAGATATATACGCCCAAATGCAACTCTCCGAAGCACAGCCACCAGTGGCTCAAGTGGTAAGTGCTTTGTCTTGCAATGTTGGAAACCTGAGTTCTAATTCAATGTCCGGTGTCTCTTGGGTAATATATTTAATTTTTAAAAAAATGTTTTTATTGAAAATGGGGATGGATTGCCCTGCGCGATCAGCCAACAGCTAATGCCCCTTCAATACCTGCGTTCCCACTAAAAATTGTGCCTCTGTTTTCGGCACTCTGGCCTTGGTAACACCCATACCCAAGCTTGTCTCTCTGGCCCCAACTGACTGGAAAAAACGGGTGTAAAAGGTGTAATCTACAGGTCATGGTTGATACCATAATTGCACTAGGACTGAAACAGGACACCTTCTCGAGGTGCTGTGATGTGACCACCGGCCCCTGCATAGCAAGCAAACCTGTATCAGCATCTCACCGGCAACTGAATGTGTCGCCTGCAGGCTACACATAGGAGGCTGCAGTAGGTGCATTAACCCATTGGGCTGTCGACCCTCCTTCCTCTGAGAGCAGGAAACTAAATTTCCATGTTGCCTTCCATTGGCACATTAGATCTCTGTTTCACCCCAAGTCAGAGGATGTTTTGCTTCACAGAGAGATGATAATCATTGTGAGGTGTGAGCCGCTAATAGCTAAGCAGGTCAGTTAAATCTTTGCTTTTGTCATTGGGGTGTATTGACATGCGCAGGGCAGTCCTCTGTCCTCTGCTACTGTATGGTTTCTTAATGCTGCTTGTTCATGATTTTTAAATGTAAACACTCTGCTCCCAAAAGTGAAAGATTTGAAAGACTCTTGCTGTAGCAAGCCTTTCCTACTCTTTGCCCTGGGGGTGAGAGTGCAGAGGCGTAGGCAGGGTAGGGCCTGAGGGGAAAGGCCCACCCAAAATCTGTAAATGCCCACTCAGCAGCTCTGTGTGGGCATTTAAAGAGATTTTTTGTCATTGCAGTGGGCCCAACTACATTAGCTTCAGACCCCATTTGCTAGAAAATCCTGGCTACGCCTCTGGTGCTTCCCAACTCAACAACCCATCACCCCTTCATCCCTTCTTACTCGTCTCACAGCACCTCCCATGCATCTTTTGTTGGTAGATTTCCTTCACGAGGCTTAGCTAGGCCTGCATTCCTTTTCAAAGGGCCATAGAAGAGAGTAAAAAAGGAGAAGGCATAATAGAGCGGGAAGTAGGTGAATGACGAGGGGTCAGGGGGGTTGGCAGTAAAAGAAACAGGGCCTGGCCTGGCAGAGAGTTCGAAGTTAGGGAACAGAACAATGAGCGAGGGACAAGGAAAGATGTCTCAGGCATGTAGCTCTCTGAGTCTTCCCCACTGTGCCTGCAGAAAGAGACGTCCTATTCCTAGCTCTCTCCAAGATGGATACATTTGCCTGGAGAGCCCAGAATGAATGTCACTTAGGCAGAGGGCAAACACAGGGCAGCAGAGCAGGAACACCCCTTCATTTTACTATGCTCCCAGGTGGCTTCTGGGAGGCAAAAGGCATCAGTATTCCATCAACATCATCTTCACCTAGGCCACCGTCACTAAGGTTTATAAAGCAGGCTGTGACACTTTCTGGGGCCTAGGTGGCCAGGCCTACGTGGAAGAGCACAGATCCTAACCCTAAGTTGTGTGGGTGGCTTCACCAGAGGGGCTGCATAGGACATAGGGCTGTGCCCGTATGGGCTGTGGTCGCGTTTGGGAGCGTTAGGGACGCATGGAGGATGCAGGGCGCAGACCTCTGTCCGTTTTCCTCCAGGATTAGGCACTGGTTGTCAGTGGTGGAGCCAGCCACTCCACAATTGGGGAAGTTAAAGGCAGAAAGCAGCTCTCTCACCGCCAGGGCAAAGAGTGGGAAAGGCTTGTTACAGCAAGAGTCTTTCAAATCTTTCACTTTTGAGAGCAGACTGTTTACATTTTAGAATCATGAACAAGCACCAATACGAAAGCGTACAGTAGCAGAGGGCATAAGACTGCTGCCCTGCGCATAACAATACACCCCAATGACAAGGTCAAAGATTTAACTGACCTGCTTAGCTATTAGTGGCTCACACCTCACAATGATTATCATCTCTCCGTGAAGCAAAGCATCCTCTGAATTGGGGTGAAAGATAGATCTAATGTGCCAAAGTAAGTCAACATGGAAATGCAGTTTCCTGCTCTCAGAGGAAGGAGGGTCGACAGCCCAATGGGTTAATGCACCTACTGCAGCCTACTATGTGTACCTTGCAGGCGACACATTCAGTTGCTGGTGAGATGCTGATACAGGTTTGCTTGATATGCAGGTGCCGGTGGTCACCTCACAGCACCTCGAGAAGGTGTGCTGTTTGAGTCCCAGTGCAATTATGGAATCAGCCATGACCCCCAGATTGCACCTTTTCCCCTCGTTTTTTCCAGTCAGTTGGGGCCAGAGAGACAAGCTTGTGTATGGGTGTTACTAAGGCCAGAGTGCAGAATACAAAGGCACAACTGTTAGTGGGAACACATGTATTGAAGGGGCGTTAGCTGTTGGCTGATCGGGCAGGGCAATGCATCCCAATTTTCAATAAAAACATTTTTTTTAAATGAAAAAAAAAAAATGCCGAAGAGATACCGGACATTGGATTAGAACTCAGGTCTCCAGCATTGCAAGACCAAGGATTTACAGCTTGAGCCACTGATTGCCATGCTTCCGAGGGTCGCTTTTGGGCGTATATATCTTTCTCCTGCATGCCCCTGTGAGCATACCCATTTGCATTGTGAAACATGTTCACTGAAACCAAGGAGGATAGAACATCTGTCCCCCCTCCCCCGCTCCACCAAATACCAGCTAACTGCAGTGGCCTAGAGGTTAAGTGCTTGCGTTACAGCGCTGGGGGGGCCTGGGTTCGAGTACTGCTTTCGGCACATAAACAGAATAGTTGGGTAATCTCCTTGTACAGTGGTGGGTACCCACACTCCTAAAAGGTTCAGTGGCTATGTAATGTAATGAGTTCCCTGGTAAAGGGAGGGTGGAAGAAAGCAGAGAAGCGGGATGTGGAGGCGAGGAAGTGGCCGGTAAATAAAGTAGGGGGAGGTAGGGCTGGATGAATGGGTCCCTGTGGAGAAGAGGAGGAGGGGGTAGGTCTAGAGGGCATAAGTGGGCCCTGGGGAGACAGCGAATAAGTCGGCCCTGGGAACGGTGTCATGGGGGGAAGAGGGCCCAGAATTGTGGAGGAATGGGTGTGTAAAGGAGGGTCCTAATGTGGGGAAAGGAGGCCCAGCGGAGAGGGTGTGGAATGGACCCCAACTGCCACACTTTCTCACCACCACAGTCCCACCTCTGCTTTCTTCCACCCTCCTTTTACCAGGGAACCTGCACCATATCCTTCTAGTCCTACCCCCACTCACCCAGACCCGCCCCCTCTCCACAGGGACCCATTCATCCAGCCCTACCACTCCCTTTAGCCTGCCCCACCTCCTCCTTTATTTACCCTGCGCTTCCTCAGTCCTGCCTCTCTGCTTTCTTCCACCCTCCCTTTTCCAAGGACCTCTTTTCATAACCACTGAACCTTTTAGAAGGAGTGTGGGTACCCACAACTGTACAAGGAGATTACGCAACTATTCCGTTTATGTGCCGAAAGCAGGACTTAAACCCATGCCCCCAACGCTGTAACGCAAGCACTTAACCTCGAGACGACTGCAGTTAGCTGATATTTGGAGGAGCGGGGGCCAGATGTTCTATCCTCATTTTCTGCAGTGAACATGTTTGACAATGCAAATGGGCATGCTCACATGGGCATGCTCACAGGGGCATGCAGAAGAAAGATATGTACGCCCAAATGCAGCTCTCAGAAGCACAGCCACCAGTGGCTCAAGTGGTAAGTGCTTTGTCTTGCAATGTTGGAGACCTGAGTTCTAATCCAATGTCCGGTGTCTCTTGGGTAATTTTTTTAATTAAAAAAAAATGTTTTTATTGAAAATGGGGATGGATTGCCCTGCGCGATCAGCCAACAGCTAATGCCCCTTCAATACCTGCGTTCCCACTAACAATTGTGCCTCTGTTTTCGGCACTCTGGCCTTGGTAACACCCATACACAAGCTTGTCTCTCTGGCCCCAACTGACTGGAAAAAACGGGTGTAAAAGGTGTAATCTACGGGTCATGGTTGATACCATAATTGCACTAGGACTCAAACAGGACACCTTCTCGAGGTGCTGTGATGTGACCACCGGCCCCTGCATAGCAAGCAAACCTGTATCAGCATCTCACCGGCAACTGAATGTGTCGCCTGCAGGCTACACATAGGAGGCTGCAGTAGGTGCATTAACCCATTGGGCTGTCGACCCTCCTTCCTCTGAGAGCAGGAAACTAAATTTCCATGTTGCCTTCCATTGGCACATTAGATCTCTGTTTCACCCCAAGTCAGAGGATGTTTTGCTTCACAGAGAGATGATAATCATTGTGAGGTGTGAGCCGCTAATAGCTAAGCAGGTCAGTTAAATCTTTGCTTTTGTCATTGGGGTGTATTGACATGCGCAGGGCAGTCCTCTGTCCTCTGCTACTGTATGGTTTCTTAATGCTGCTTGTTCATGATTTTTAAATGTAAACACTCTGCTCCCAAAAGTGAAAGATTTGAAATACTCTTGCTGTAGCAAGCCTTTCCTACTCTTTGCCCTGGGGGTGAGAGTGCAGAGGCGTAGGCATGGTAGGGCCTGAGGGGAAAGGCCCACCCAAAATCTGTAAATGCCCACTCAGCAGCTCTGTGTGGGCATTTAAAGAGATTTTTTGTCATTGCAGTGGGCCCAACTACATTAGCTTCAGACCCCATTTGCTAGAAAATCCTGGCTACGCCTCTGGTGCTTCCCAACTCAACAACCCATCACCCCTTCATCCCTTCTTACTCGTCTCACAGCACCTCCCATGCATCTTTTGTTGGTAGATTTCCTTCACGAGGCTTAGCTAGGCCTGCATTCCTTTTCAAAGGGCCATAGAAGAGAGTAAAAAAGGAGAAGGCATAATAGAGCGGGAAGTAGGTGAAAGATGAGGGGTCAGGGGGGTTGGCAGTAAAAGAAACAGGGCCTGGCCTGGCAGAGAGTTCGAAGTTAGGGAACAGAACAATGAGCGAGGGACAAGCAAAGATGTCTCAGGCATGTAGCTCTCTGAGTCTTCCCCACTGTGCCTGCAGAAAGAGACGTCCTATTCCTAGCTCTCTCCCAGATGGATACATTTGCCTGGAGAGCCCAGAATGAATGTCACTTAGGCAGAGGGCAAACACAGGGCAGCAGAGCAGGAACACCCCTTCATTTTACTATGCTCCCAGGTGGCTTCTGGGAGGCAAAAGGCATCAGTATTCCATCAACATCATCTTCACCTAGGCCACCGTCACTAAGGTTTATAAAGCAGGCTGTGACACTTTCTGGGGCCTAGGTGGCCAGGCCTACGTGGAAGAGCACAGATCCTAACCCTAACTTGTGTGGGTGGCTTCACCAGAGGGGCTGCATAGGACATAGGGCTGTGCCCGTATGGGCTGTGGTCGCGTTTGGGAGCGTTAGGGACGCATGGAGGATGCAGGGCGCAGACCTCTGTCCGTTTTCCTCCAGGATTAGGCACTGGTTGTCAGTGGTGGAGCCAGCCACTCCACAATTGGGAAAGTTAAAGGCAGAAAGCAGCTCTCTCACCGCCAGGGCAAAGAGTGGGAAAGGCTTGTTACAGCAAGAGTCTTTCAAATCTTTCACTTTTGAGAGCAGACTGTTTACATTTTAGAATCATGAACAAGCACCAATACGAAAGCGTACAGTAGCAGAGGGCATAAGACTGCTGCCCTGCGCATAACAATACACCCCAATGACAAGGTCAAAGATTTAACTGACCTGCTTAGCTATTAGTGGCTCACACCTCACAATGATTATCATCTCTCCCTGAAGCAAAACATCCTCTGAATTGGGGTGAAAGATAGATCTAATGTGCCAAAGTAAGTCAACATGGAAATGCAGTTTCCTGCTCTCAGAGGAAGGAGGGTCGACAGCCCAATGGGTTAATGCACCTACTGCAGCCTCCTATGTGTACCTTGCAGGCGACACATTCAGTTGCTGGTGAGATGCTGATACAGGTTTGCTTGCTATGCAGGGGCCGGTGGTCACCTCACAGCACCTCGAGAAGGTGTGCTGTTTGAGTCCCAGTGCAATTATGGAATCAGCCATGACCCCCAGATTACACCTTTTCCCCTCGTTTTTTCCAGTCAGTTGGGGCCAGAGAGACAAGCTTGTGTATGGGTGTTACTAAGGCCAGAGTGCAGAATACAAAGGCACAACTGTTAGTGGGAACACATGTATTGAAGGGGCGTTAGCTGTTGGCTGATCGGGCAGGGCAATGCATCCCAATTTTCAATAAAAACATTTTTTTTAAATGAAAAAAAAAATGCCCAAGAGATACCGGACATTGGATTAGAACTCAGGTCTCCAGCATTGCAAGACCAAGGATTTACAGCTTGAGCCACTGATTGCCATGCTTCGGAGGGTCGCTTTTGGGCGTATATATCTTTCTCCTGCATGCCCCTGTGAGCATACCCATTTGCATTGTGAAACATGTTCACTGAAACCAAGGAGGATAGAACATCTGTCCCCCCTCCCCCGCTCCACCAAATACCAGCTAACTGCAGTGGCCTAGAGGTTAAAAGCTTGCATTACAGCGCTGGGGGGGCCTGGGTTCGAGTACTGCTTTCGGCACATAAACAGAATAGTTGGGTAATCTCCTTGTACAGTGGTGGGTACCCACACTCCTAAAAGGTTCAGTGGCTATGTAATGTAATGAGTTCCCTGGTAAAGGGAGGGTGGAAGAAAGCAGAGAAGCGGGATGTGGAGGCGAGGAAGTTGCCGGTAAATAAAGTAGGGGGAGGTAGGGCTGGATGAATGGGTCCCTGTGGAGAAGAGGAGGAGGGGGTAGGTCTAGAGGGCATAAAGTGGCCCCTGGGGAGACAGCGAATAAGTCGGCCCTGGGAACGGTGTCATGGGGGGAAGAGGGCCCAGAATTGTGGAGGAATGGGTGTGTAAAGGAGGGTCCTAATGTGGGGAAAGGAGGCCCAGCGGAGAGGGTGTGGAATGGACCCCAACTGCCACACTTTCTCACCACCACAGTCCCACCTCTGCTTTCTTCCACCCTCCTTTTACCAGGGAACCTGCACCATATCCTTCTAGTCCTACCCCCACTCACCCAGACCCGCCCCCTCTCCACAGGGACCCATTCATCCAGCCCTACCACTCCCTTTAGCCTGTCCCACCTCCTCCTTTATTTACCCTGCGCTTCCTCAGTCCTGCCTCTCTGCTTTCTTCCACCCTCCCTTTTCCAAGGACCTCTTTTCATAACCACTGAACCTTTTAGAAGGAGTGTGGGTACCCACAACTGTACAAGGAGATTACGCAACTATTCTGTTATGTGCCGAAAGCAGGACTTAAACCCATGCCCCCAACGCTGTAACGCAAGCATTTAACCTCGAGGCGACTGCAGTTAGCTGATATTTGGAGGAGCGGAGGCCAGATGTTCTATCCTCATTTTCTGCAGTGAACATGTTTGACAATGCAAATGGGCATGCTCACATGGGCATGCTCACAGGGGCATGCAGAAGAAAGATATATACGCCCAAATGCAACTCTCCGAAGCACAGCCACCAGTGGCTCAAGTGGTAAGTGCTTTGTCTTGCAATGTTGGAAACCTGAGTTCTAATTCAATGTCCGGTGTCTCTTGGGTAATTTTTTTAATTTTTAAAAAAATGTTTTTATTGAAAATGGGGATGGATTGCCCTGCGCGATCAGCCAACAGCTAATGCCCCTTCAATACCTGCGTTCCCACTAACAATTGTGCCTCTGTTTTCGGCACTCTGGCCTTGGTAACACCCATACCCAAGCTTGTCTCTCTGGCCCCAACTGACTGGAAAAAACGGGTGTAAAAGGTGTAATCTACAGGTCATGGTTGATACCATAATTGCACTAGGACTGAAACAGGACACCTTCTCGAGGTGCTGTGATGTGACCACCGGCCCCTGCATAGCAAGCAAACCTGTATCAGCATCTCACCGGCAACTGAATGTGTCGCCTGCAGGCTACACATAGGAGGCTGCAGTAGGTGCATTAACCCATTGGGCTGTCGACCCTCCTTCCTCTGAGAGCAGGAAACTAAATTTCCATGTTGCCTTCCATTGGCACATTAGATCTCTGTTTCACCCCAAGTCAGAGGATGTTTTGCTTCACAGAGAGATGATAATCATTGTGAGGTGTGAGCCGCTAATAGCTAAGCAGGTCAGTTAAATCTTTGCTTTTGTCATTGGGGTGTATTGACATGCGCAGGGCAGTCCTCTGTCCTCTGCTACTGTATGGTTTCTTAATGCTGCTTGTTCATGATTTTTAAATGTAAACACTCTGCTCCCAAAAGTGAAAGATTTGAAAGACTCTTGCTGTAGCAAGCCTTTCCTACTCTTTGCCCTGGGGGTGAGAGTGCAGAGGCGTAGGCAGGGTAGGGCCTGAGGGGAAAGGCCCACCCAAAATCTGTAAATGCCCACTCAGCAGCTCTGTGTGGGCATTTAAAGAGATTTTTTGTCATTGCAGTGGGCCCAACTACATTAGCTTCAGACCCCATTTGCTAGAAAATCCTGGCTACGCCTCTGGTGCTTCCCAACTCAACAACCCATCACCCCTTCATCCCTTCTTACTCGTCTCACAGCACCTCCCATGCATCTTTTGTTGGTAGATTTCCTTCACAAGGCTTAGCTAGGCCTGCATTCCTTTTGAAAGGGCCATAGAAGAGAGTAAAAAAGGAGAAGGCATAATAGAGCAGGAAGTAGGTGAAAGACGAGGGGTCAGGGGGGTTGGCAGTAAAAGAAACAGGGCCTGGCCTGGCAGAGAGTTCGAAGTTAGGGAACAGAACAATGAGCGAGGGACGAGGAAAGATGTCTCAGGCATGTAGCTCTCTGAGTCTTCCCCACTGTGCCTGCAGAAAGAGACGTCCTATTCCTAGCTCTCTCCAAGATGGATACATTTGCCTGGAGAGCCCAGAATGAATGTCACTTAGGCAGAGGGCAAACACAGGGCAGCAGAGCAGGAACACCCCTTCATTTTACTATGCTCCCAGGTGGCTTCTGGAAGGCAAAAGGCATCAGTATTCCATCAACATCATCTTCACCTAGGCCACCGTCACTAAGGTTTATAAAGCAGGCTGTGACACTTTCTGGGGCCTAGGTGACCAGGCCTACTTGGAAGAGCACAGATCCTAACCCTAAGTTGTGTGGGTGGCTTCACCAGAGGGGCTGCATAGGACATAGGGCTGTGCCCGTATGGGCTGTGGTCGCATTTGGGAGCGTTAGGGACGCATGGAGGTTGCAGGGCGCAGACCTCTGTCCGTTTTCCACCAGGATTAGGCACTGGTTGTCAGTGGTGGAGCCAGCCACTCCACAATTGGGGAAGTTAAAGGCAGAAAGCAGCTCTCTCACCGCCAGGGCAAAGAGTGGGAAAGGCTTGTTACAGCAAGAGTCTTTCAAATCTTTCACTTTTGAGAGCAGACTGTTTACATTTTAGAATCATGAACAAGCACCAATACGAAAGCGTACAGTAGCAGAGGGCATAAGACTGCTGCCCTGCGCATAACAATACACCCCAATGACAAGGTCAAAGATTTAACTGACCTGCTTAGCTATTAGTGGCTCACACCTCACAATGATTATCATCTCTCCGTGAAGCAAAACATCCTCTGAATTGGGGTGAAAGATAGATCTAATGTGCCAAAGTAAGTCAACATGGAAATGCAGTTTCCTGCTCTCAGAGGAAGGAGGGTCGACAGCCCAAAGGGTTAATGCACCTACTGCAGCCTCCTATGTGTACCTTGCAGGCGACACATTCAGTTGCTGGTGAGATGCTGATACAGGTTTGCTTGCTATGCAGGGGCCGGTGGTCACCTCACAGCACCTCGAAAAGGTGTGCTGTTTGAGTCCCAGTGCAATTATGGAATCAGCCATGACCCCCACATTACACCTTTTCCTCTCGATTTTTCCAGTCAGTTGGGGCCAGAGAGACAAGCTTGTGTATGGGTGTTACTAAGGCCAGAGTGCAGAATACAAAGGCACAGCTGTTAGTGGGAACACATGTATTGAAGGGGCGTTAGCTGTTGGCTGATCGGGCAGGGCAATGCATCCCAATTTTCAATAAAAACATTTTTTTTAAATGAAAAAAAAAATGCCCAAGAGATACTGGACATTGGATTAGAACTCAGGTCTCCAGCATTGCAAGACCAAGGAGTTACAGCTTTAGCCACTGATTGCCATGCTTCCGAGGGTTGCTTTTGGGCGTATATATCTTTCTCCTGCATGCCCCTGTGAGCATACCCATTTGCATTGTGAAACATGTTCACTGAAACCAAGGAGGATAGAACATCTGTCCCCCCTCCCCCGCTCCACCAAATACCAGCTAACTGCAGTGGTCTAGAGGTTAAGTGCTTGCGTTACAGCGCTGGGGGGGCCTGGGTTCGAGTACTGCTTTCGGCACATAAACAGAATAGTTTGGTAATCTCCTTGTACAGTGGTGGGTACCAACACTCCTAAAAGGTTCAGTGGCTATGTAATGTAATGAGTTCCCTGGTAAAGGGAGGGTGGAAGAAAGCAGAGAAGCGGGATGTGGAGGCGAGAAAGTGGCCGGTAAATAAAGTAGGGGGAGGTAGGGCTGGATGAATGGGTCCCTGTGGAGAAGAGGAGGAGGGGGTAGGTCTAGAGGGCATAAAGTGGCCCCTGGGGAGACAGCGAATAAGTCGGCCCTGGGAACGGTGTCATGGGGGGAAGAGGGCCCAGAATTGTGGAGGAATGGGTGTGTAAAGGAGGGTCCTAATGTGGGGAAAGGAGGCCCAGCGGAGAGGGTGTGGAATGGACCCCAACTGCCACACTTTCTCACCACCACAGTCCCACCTCTGCTTTCTTCCACCCTCCTTTTACCAGGGAACCTGCACCATATCCTTCTAGTCCTACCCCCACTCACCCAGACCCGCCCCCTCTCCACAGGGACCCATTCATCCAGCCCTACCACTCCCTTTAGCCTGCCCCACCTCCTCCTTTATTTACCCTGCGCTTCCTCAGTCCTGCCTCTCTGCTTTCTTCCACCCTCCCTTTTCCAAGGACCTCTTTTCATAACCACTGAACCTTTTAGAAGGATTGTGGGTACCCACAACTGTACAAGGAGATTACGCAACTATTCCGTTTATGTGCCGAAAGCAGGACTTAAACCCATGCCCCCAACGCTGTAACGCAAGCACTTAAACTCGAGGCGACTGCAGTTAGCTGATATTTGGAGGAGCGGGGGCCAGATGTTCTATCCTCATTTTCTGCAGTGAACATGTTTGACAATGCAAATGGGCATGCTCACATGGGCATGCTCACAGGGGCATGCAGAAGAAAGATATATACGCCCAAATGCAACTCTCAGAAGCACAGCCACCAGTAGCTCAAGTGGTAAGTGCTTTGTCTTGCAATGTTGGAGACCTGAGTTCTAATTCAATGTCCGGTGTCTCTTGGGTAATTTTTTTAATTAAAAAAAAAATGTTTTTATTGAAAATGGGGATGGATTGCCCTGCGCGATCAGCCAACAGCTAATGCCCCTTCAATACCTGCGTTCCCACTAACAATTGTGCCTCTGTTTTCGGCACTCTGGCCTTGGTAACACCCATACACAAGCTTGTCTCTCTGGCCCCAACTGACTGGAAAAAACGGGTGTAAAAGGTGTAATCTACAGGTCATGGTTGATACCATAATTGCACTAGGACTCAAACAGGACACCTTCTCGAGGTGCTGTGATGTGACCACCGGCCCCTGCATAGCAAGCAAACCTGTATCAGCATCTCACCGGCAACTGAATGTGTCGCCTGCAGGCTACACATAGGAGGCTGCAGTAGGTGCATTAACCCATTGGGCTGTCGACCCTCCTTCCTCTGAGAGCAGGAAACTAAATTTCCATGTTGCCTTCCATTGGCACATTAGATCTCTGTTTCACCCCAAGTCAGAGGATGTTTTGCTTCACAGAGAGATGATAATCATTGTGAGGTGTGAGCCGCTAATAGCTAAGCAGGTCAGTTAAATCTTTGCTTTTGTCATTGGGGTGTATTGACATGCGCAGGGCAGTCCTCTGTCCTCTGCTACTGTATGGTTTCTTAATGCTGCTTGTTCATGATTTTTAAATGTAAACACTCTGCTCCCAAAAGTGAAAGATTTGAAAGACTCTTGCTGTAGCAAGCCTTTCCTACTCTTTGCCCTGGGGGTGAGAGTGCAGAGGCGTAGGCAGGGTAGGGCCTGAGGGGAAAGGCCCACCCAAAATCTGTAAATGCCCACTCAGCAGCTCTGTGTGGGCATTTAAAGAGATTTTTTGTCATTGCAGTGGGCCCAACTACATTAGCTTCAGACCCCATTTGCTAGAAAATCCTGGCTACGCCTCTGGTGCTTCCCAACTCAACAACCCATCACCCCTTCATCCCTTCTTACTCGTCTCACAGCACCTCCCATGCATCTTTTGTTGGTAGATTTCCTTCACGAGGCTTAGCTAGGCCTGCATTCCTTTTGAAAGGGCCATAGAAGAGAGTAAAAAAGGAGAAGGCATAATAGAGCAGGAAGTAGGTGAAAGACGAGGGGTCAGGGGGGTTGGCAGTAAAAGAAACAGGGCCTGGCCTGGCAGAGAGTTCGAAGTTAGGGAACAGAACAATGAGCGAGGGACAAGGAAAGATGTCTCAGGCATGTAGCTCTCTGAGTCTTCCCCACTGTGCCTGCAGAAAGAGACGTCCTATTCCTAGCTCTCTCCAAGATGGATACATTTGCCTGGAGAGCCCAGAATGAATGTCACTTAGGCAGAGGGCAAACACAGGGCAGCAGAGCAGGAACACCCCTTCATTTTACTATGCTCCCAGGTGGCTTCTGGGAGGCAAAAGGCATCAGTATTCCATCAACATCATCTTCACCTAGGCCACCGTCACTAAGGTTTATAAAGCAGGCTGTGACACTTTCTGGGGCCTAGGTGACCAGGCCTACTTGGAAGAGCACAGATCCTAACCCTAAGTTGTGTGGGTGGCTTCACCAGAGGGGCTGCATAGGACATAGGGCTGTGCCCGTATGGGCTGTGGTCGCGTTTGGGAGCGTTAGGGACGCATGGAGGATGCAGGGCGCAGACCTCTGTCCGTTTTCCTCCAGGATTAGGCACTGGTTGTCAGTGGTGGAGCCAGCCACTCCACAATTGGGGAAGTTAAAGGCAGAAAGCAGCTCTCTCACCGCCAGGGCAAAGAGTGGGAAAGGCTTGTTACAGCAAGAGTCTTTCAAATCTTTCACTTTTGAGAGCAGACTGTTTACATTTTAGAATCATGAACAAGCACCAATACGAAAGCGTACAGTAGCAGAGGGCATAAGACTGCTGCCCTGCGTATAACAATACACCCCAATGACAAGGTCAAAGATTTAACTGACCTGCTTAGCTATTAGTGGCTCACACCTCACAATGATTATCATCTCTCCGTGAAGCAAAACATCCTCTGAATTGGGGTGAAAGATAGATCTAATGTGCCAAAGTAAGTCAACATGGAAATGCAGTTTCCTGCTCTCAGAGGAAGGAGGGTCGACAGCCCAATGGGTTAATGCACCTAATGCAGCCTCCTATGTGTACCTTGCAGGCGACACATTCAGTTGCTGGTGAGATGCTGATACAGGTTTGCTTGCTATGCAGGGGCCGGTGGTCACCTCACAGCACCTCGAAAAGGTGTGCTGTTTGAGTCCCAGTGCAATTATGGAATCAGCCATGACCCCCAGATTACACCTTTTCCCCTCGATTTTTCCAGTCAGTTGGGGCCAGAGAGACAAGCTTGTGTATGGGTGTTACCAAGGCCAGAGTGCAGAATACAAAGGCACAACTGTTAGTGGGAACACATGTATTGAAGGGGCGTTAGCTGTTGGCTGATCGGGCAGGGCAATGCATCCCAATTTTCAATAAAAACATTTTTTTTAAATGAAAAAAAAAATGCCCAAGAGATACTGGACATTGGATTAGAACTCAGGTCTCCAGCATTGCAAGACCAAGGAGTTACAGCTTTAGCCACTGATTGCCATGCTTCCGAGGGTTGCTTTTGGGCGTATATATCTTTCTCCTGCATGCCCCTGTGAGCATACCCATTTGCATTGTGAAACATGTTCACTGAAACCAAGGAGGATAGAACATCTGTCCCCCCTCCCCCGCTCCACCAAATACCAGCTAACTGCAGTGGCCTAGAGGTTAAGTGCTTGCGTTACAGCGCTGGGGGGGCCTGGGTTCGAGTACTGCTTTCGGCACATAAACAGAATAGTTGGGTAATCTCCTTGTACAGTGGTGGGTACCCACACTCCTAAAAGGTTCAGTGGCTATGTAATGTAATGAGTTCCCTGGTAAAGGGAGGGTGGAAGAAAGCAAGGAGGCGAGAAAGTGGCCGGTAAATAAAGTAGGGGGAGGTAGGGCTGGATGAATGGGTCCCCGTGGAGAAGAGGAGGAGGGGGTAGGTCTAGAGGGCATAAAGTGGGCCCTGGGGAGACAGCGAATAAGTCGGCCCTGGGAACGGTGTCATGGGGGGAAGAGGGCCCAGAATTGTGGAGGAATGGGTGTGTAAAGGAGGGTCCTATTGTGGGGAAAGGAGGCCCAGCGGAGAGGGTGTGGAATGGACCCCAACTGCCACACTTTCTCACCACCACAGTCCCACCTCTGCTTTCTTCCACCCTCCTTTTACCAGGGAACCTGCACCATATCCTTCTAGTCCTACCCCCACTCACCCAGACCCGCCCCCTCTCCACAGGGACCCATTCATCCAGCCCTACCACTCCCTTTAGCCTGCCCCACCTCCTCCTTTATTTACCCTGCGCTTCCTCAGTCCTGCCTCTCTGCTTTCTTCCACCCTCCCTTTTCCAAGGACCTCTTTTCATAACCACTGAACCTTTTAGAAGGAGTGTGGGTACCCACAACTGTACAAGGAGATTACGCAACTATTCCGTTTATGTGCCGAAAGCAGGACTTAAACCCATGCCCCCAACGCTGTAACGCAAGCACTTAACCTCGAGACGACTGCAGTTAGCTGATATTTGGCGGAGCGGGGGCCAGATGTTCTATCCTCATTTTCTGCAGTGAACATGTTTGACAATGCAAATGGGCATGCTCACATGGGCATGCTCACAGGGGCATGCAGAAGAAAGATATGTACGCCCAAATGCAACTCTCAGAAGCACAGCCACCAGTGGCTCAAGTGGTAAGTGCTTTGTCTTGCAATGTTGGAGACCTGAGTTATAATCCAATGTCCGGTGTCTCTTGGGTAATTTTTTTAATTTAAAAAAAAATGTTTTTATTGAAAATGGGGATGGATTGCCCTGCGCGATCAGCCAACAGCTAATGCCCCTTCAATACCTGCGTTCCCACTAACAATTGTGCCTCTGTTTTCGGCACTCTGGCCTTGGTAACACCCATACACAAGCTTGTCTCTCTGGCCCCAACTGACTGGAAAAAACGGGTGTAAAAGGTGTAATCTACGGGTCATGGTTGATACCATAATTGCACTAGGACTCAAACAGGACACCTTCTCGAGGTGCTGTGATGTGACCACCGGCCCCTGCATAGCAAGCAAACCTGTATCAGCATCTCACCGGCAACTGAATGTGTCGCCTGCAGGCTACACATAGGAGGCTGCAGTAGGTGCATTAACCCATTGAGCTGTCGACCCTCCTTCCTCTGAGAGCAGGAAACTAAATTTCCATGTTGCCTTCCATTGGCACATTAGATCTCTGTTTCACCCCAAGTCAGAGGATGTTTTGCTTCACAGAGAGATGATAATCATTGTGAGGTGTGAGCCGCTAATAGCTAAGCAGGTCAGTTAAATCTTTGCTTTTGTCATTGGGGTGTATTGACATGCGCAGGGCAGTCCTCTGTCCTCTGCTACTGTATGGTTTCTTAATGCTGCTTGTTCATGATTTTTAAATGTAAACACTCTGCTCCCAAAAGTGAAAGATTTGAAAGACTCTTGCTGTAGCAAGCCTTTCCTACTCTTTGCCCTGGGGGTGAGAGTGCAGAGGCGTAGGCAGGGTAGGGCCTGAGGGGAAAGGCCCACCCAAAATCTGTAAATGCCCACTCAGCAGCTCTGTGTGGGCATTTAAAGAGATTTTTTGTCATTGCAGTGGGCCCAACTACATTAGCTTCAGACCCCATTTGCTAGAAAATCCTGGCTACGCCTCTGGTGCTTCCCAACTCAACAACCCATCACCCCTTCATCCCTTCTTACTCGTCTCACAGCACCTCCCATGCATCTTTTGTTGGTAGATTTCCTTCACGAGGCTTAGCTAGGCCTGCATTCCTTTTCAAAGGGCCATAGAAGAGAGTAAAAAAGGAGAAGGCATAATAGAGCGGGAAGTAGGTGAAAGACGAGGGGTCAGGGGGGTTGGCAGTAAAATAAACAGGGCCTGGCCTGGCAGAGAGTTCGAAGTTAGGGAACAGAACAATGAGCGAGGGACAAGGAAAGATGTCTCAGGCATGTAGCTCTCTGAGTCTTCCCCACTGTGCCTGCAGAAAGAGACGTCCTATTCCTAGCTCTCTCCCAGATGGATACATTTGCCTGGAGAGCCCAGAATGAATGTCACTTAGGCAGAGGGCAAACACAGGGCAGCAGAGCAGGAACACCCCTTCATTTTACTATGCTCCCAGGTGGCTTCTGGGAGGCAAAAGGCATCAGTATTCCATCAACATCATCTTCACCTAGGACACCGTCACTAAGGTTTATAAAGCAGGCTGTGACACTTTCTGGGGCCTAGGTGGCCAGGCCTACGTGGAAGAGCACAGATCCTAACCCTAAGTTGTGTGGGTGGCTTCACCAGAGGGGCTGCATAGGACATAGGGCTGTGCCCGTATGGGCTGTGGTCGCGTTTGGGAGCGTTAGGGACGCATGGAGGATGCAGGGCGCAGACCTCTGTCCGTTTTCCTCCAGGATTAGGCACTGGTTGTCAGTGGTGGAGCCAGCCACTCCACAATTGGGGAAGTTAAAGGCAGAAAGCAGCTCTCTCACCGCCAGGGCAAAGAGTGGGAAAGGCTTGTTACAGCAAGAGTCTTTCAAATCTTTCACTTTTGAGAGCAGACTGTTTACATTTTAGAATCATGACAAGCACCAATACGAAAGCGTACAGTAGCAGAGGGCATAAGACTGCTGCCCTGCGCATAACAATACACCCCAATGACAAGGTCAAAGATTTAACTGACCTGCTTAGCTATTAGTGGCTCACACCTCACAATGATTATCATCTCTCCGTGAAGCAAAGCATCCTCTGAATTGGGGTGAAAGATAGATCTAATGTGCCAAAGTAAGTCAACATGGAAATGCAGTTTCCTGCTCTCAGAGGAAGGAGGGTCGACAGCCCAATGGGTTAATGCACCTACTGCAGCCTCCTATGTGTACCTTGCAGGCGACACATTCAGTTGCTGGTGAGATGCTGATACAGGTTTGCTTGCTATGCAGGGGCCGGTGGTCACCTCAGAGCACCTCGAGAAGGTGCGCTGTTTGAGTCCCAGTGCAATTATGGAATCAGCCATGACCCCCAGATTACACCTTTTCCCCTCGATTTTTCCAGTCAGTTGGGGCCAGAGAGACAAGCTTGTGTATGGGTGTTACTAAGGCCAGAGTGCAGAATACAAAGGCACAACTGTTAGTGGGAACACATGTATTGAAGGGGCGTTAGCTGTTGGCTGATCGGGCAGGGCAATGCATCCCAATTTTCAATAAAAACATTTTTTTTAAATGAAAAAAAAAATGCCCAAGAGATACTGGACATTGGATTAGAACTCAGGTCTCCAGCATTGCAAGACCAATGAGTTACAGCTTGAGCCACTGATTGCCATGCTTCCGAGGGTCGCTTTTGGGCGTATATATCTTTCTCCTGCATGCCCCTGTGAGCATACCCATTTGCATTGTGAAACATGTTCACTGAAACCAAGGAGGATAGATAATCTGTCCCCCTTCCCCCGCTCCACCAAATACCAGCTAACTGCAGTGGCCTAGAGGTTAAGTGCTTGCGTTACAGCGCTGGGGGGGCCTGGGTTCGAGTACTGCTTTCGGCACATAAACAGAATAGTTGGGTAATCTCCTTGTACAGTGGTGGGTACCCACACTCCTAAAAGGTTCAGTGGCTATGTAATGTAATGAGTTCCCTGGTAAAGGGAGGGTGGAAGAAAGCAGAGAAGCGGGATGTGGAGGCGAGGAAGTGGCCGGTAAATAAAGTAGGGGGAGGTAGGGCTGGATGAATGGGTCCCTGTGGAGAAGAGGAGGAGGGGGTAGGTCTAGAGGGCATAAAGTGGGCCCTGGGGAGACAGCGAATAAGTCGGCCCTGGGAACGGTGTCATGGGGGGAAGAGGGCCCAGAATTGTGGAGGAATGGGTGTGTAAAGGAGGGTCCTAATGTGGGGAAAGGAGGCCCAGCGGAGAGGGTGTGGAATGGACCCCAACTGCCACAGTCCCACCTCTGCTTTCTTCCACCCTCCTTTTACCAGGGAACCTGCACCATATCCTTCTAGTCCTACCCCCACTCACCCAGACCCGCCCCCTCTCCACAGGGACCCATTCATCCAGCCCTACCACTCCCTTTAGCCTGCCCCACCTCCTCCTTTATTTACCCTGCGCTTCCTCAGTCCTGCCTCTCTGCTTTCTTCCACCCTCCCTTTTCCAAGGACCTCTTTTCATAACCACTGAACCTTTTAGAAGGAGTGTGGGTACCCACAACTGTACAAGGAGATTACGCAACTATTCCGTTTATGTGCCGAAAGCAGGACTTAAACCCATGCCCCCAACGCTGTAACGCAAGCACTTAACCTCGAGGCGACTGCAGTTAGCTGATATTTGGAGGAGCGGGGGCCAGATGTTCTATCATCATTTTCTGCAGTGAACATGTTTGACAATGCAAATGGGCATGCTCACATGGGCATGCTCACAGGGGCATGCAGAAGAAAGATATATACGCCCAAATGCAACTCTCAGAAGCACAGCCACCAGTGGCTCAAGTGGTAAGTGCTTTGTCTTGCAATGTTGGAGACCTGAGTTCTAATTCAATGTCCGGTGTCTCTTGGGTAATTTTTTTAATTTAAAAAAAAATGTTTTTGTTGAAAATGGGGATGGATTGCCCTGCGCGATCAGCCAACAGCTAATGCCCCTTCAATACCTGCGTTCCCACTAACAATTGTGCCTCTGTTTTCAGCACTCTGGCCTTGGTAACACCCATACACAAGCTTGTCTCTCTGGCCCCAACTGACTGGAAAAAACGGGTGTAAAAGGTGTAATCTACAGGTCATGGTTGATACCATAATTGCACTAGGACTCAAACAGGACACCTTCTCGAGGTGCTGTGATGTGACCACCGGCCCCTGCATAGCAAGCAAACCTGTATCAGCATCTCACCGGCAACTGAATGTGTCGCCTGCAGGCTACACATAGGAGGCTGCAGTAGGTGCATTAACCCATTGGGCTGTCGACCCTCCTTCCTCTGAGAGCAGGAAACTAAATTTCCATGTTGCCTTCCATTGGCACATTAGATCTCTGTTTCACCCCAAGTCAGAGGATGTTTTGCTTCACAGAGAGATGATAATCATTGTGAGGTGTGAGCCGCTAATAGCTAAGCAGGTCAGTTAAATCTTTGCTTTTGTCATTGGGGTGTATTGACATGCGCAGGGCAGTCCTCTGTCCTCTGCTACTGTATGGTTTCTTAATGCTGCTTGTTCATGATTTTTAAATGTAAACACTCTGCTCCCAAAAGTGAAAGATTTGAAAGACTCTTGCTGTAGCAAGCCTTTCCTACTCTCTGCCCTGGGGGTGAGAGTGCAGAGGCGTAGGCAGGGTAGGGCCTGAGGGGAAAGGCCCACCCAAAATCTGTAAATGCCCACTCAGCAGCTCTGTGTGGGCATTTAAAGAGATTTTTGTCATTGCAGTGGGCCCAACTACATTAGCTTCAGACCCCATTTGCTAGAAAATCCTGGCTACGCCTCTGGTGCTTCCCAACTCAACAACCCATCACCCCTTCATCCCTTCTTACTCGTCTCACAGCACCTCCCATGCATCTTTTGTTGGTAGATTTCCTTCACGAGGCTTAGCTAGGCCTGCATTCCTTTTCAAAGGGCCATAGAAGAGAGTAAAAAAGGAGAAGGCATAATAGAGCGGGAAGTAGGTGAAAGACGAGGGGTCAGGGGGGTTGGCAGTAAAAGAAACAGGGCCTGGCCTGGCAGAGAGTTCGAAGTTAGGGAACAGAACAATGAGCGAGGGACAAGGAAAGATGTCTCAGGCATGTAGCTCTCTGAGTCTTCCCCACTGTGCCTGCAGAAAGAGACGTCCTATTCCTAGCTCTCTCCCAGATGGATACATTTGCCTGGAGAGCCCAGAATGAATGTCACTTAGGCAGAGGGCAAACACAGGGCAGCAGAGCAGGAACACCCCTTCATTTTACTATGCTCCCAGGTGGCTTCTGGGAGGCAAAAGGCATCAGTATTCCATCAACATCATCTTCACCTAGGCCACCGTCACTAAGGTTTATAAAGCAGGCTGTGACACTTTCTGGGGCCTAGGTGGCCAGGCCTACGTGGAAGAGCACAGATCCTAACCCTAAGTTGTGTGGGTGGCTTCACCAGAGGGGCTGCATAGGACATAGGGCTGTGCCCGTATGGGCTGTGGTCGCGTTTGGGAGCGTTAGGGATGCATGGAGGATGCAGGGCGCAGACCTCTGTCCGTTTTCCTCCAGGATTAGGCACTGGTTGTCAGTGGTGGAGCCAGCCACTCCACAATTGGGGAAGTTAAAGGCAGAAAGCAGCTCTCTCACCGCCAGGGCAAAGAGTGGGAAAGGCTTGTTACAGCAAGAGTCTTTCAAATCTTTCACTTTTGAGAGCAGACTGTTTACATTTTAGAATCATGAACAAGCACCAATACGAAAGCGTACAGTAGCAGAGGGCATAAGACTGCTGCCCTGCGCATAACAATACACCCCAATGACAAGGTCAAAGATTTAACTGACCTGCTTAGCTATTAGTGGCTCACACCTCACAATGATTATCATCTCTCCGTGAAGCAAAACATCCTCTGAATTGGGGTGAAAGATAGATCTAATGTGCCAAAGTAAGTCAACATGGAAATGCAGTTTCCTGCTCTCAGAGGAAGGAGGGTCGACAGCCCAATGGGTTAATGCACCTACTGCAGCCTCCTATGTGTACCTTGCAGGCGACACATTCAGTTGCTGGTGAGATGCTGATACAGGTTTGCTTGCTATGCAGGGGCCGGTGGTCACCTCAGAGCACATCGAGAAGGTGTGCTGTTTGAGTCCCAGTGCAATTATGGAATCAGCCATGACCCCCAGATTACACCTTTTCCCCTCGATTTTTCCAGTCAGTTGGGGCCAGAGAGACAAGCTTGTGTATGGGTGTTACTAAGGCCAGAGTGCAGAATACAAAGGCACAACTGTTAGTGGGAACACATGTATTGAAGGGGCGTTAGCTGTTGGCTGATCGGGCAGGGCAATGCATCCCAATTTTCAATAAAAACATTTTTTTTAAATGAAAAAAAAAATGCCCAAGAGATACTGGACATTGGATTAGAACTCAGGTCTCCAGCATTGCAAGACCAATGAGTTACAGCTTGAGCCACTGATTGCCATGCTTCCGAGGGTCGCTTTTGGGCGTATATATCTTTCTCCTGCATGCCCCTGTGAGCATACCCATTTGCATTGTGAAACATGTTCACTGAAACCAAGGAGGATAGATAATCTGTCCCCCTTCCCCCGCTCCACCAAATACCAGCTAACTGCAGTGGCCTAGAGGTTAAGTGCTTGCGTTACAGCGCTGGGGGGGCCTGGGTTCGAGTACTGCTTTCGGCACATAAACAGAATAGTTGGGTAATCTCCTTGTACAGTGGTGGGTACCCACACTCCTAAAAGGTTCAGTGGCTATGTAATGTAATGAGTTCCCTGGTAAAGGGAGGGTGGAAGAAAGCAGAGAAGCGGGATGTGGAGGCGAGGAAGTGGCCGGTAAATAAAGTAGGGGGAGGTAGGGCTGGATGAATGGGTCCCTGTGGAGAAGAGGAGGAGGGGGTAGGTCTAGAGGGCATAAAGTGGGCCCTGGGGAGACAGCGAATAAGTCGGCCCTGGGAACGGTGTCATGGGGGGAAGAGGGCCCAGAATTGTGGAGGAATGGGTGTGTAAAGGAGGGTCCTAATGTGGGGAAAGGAGGCCCAGCGGAGAGGGTGTGGAATGGACCCCAACTGCCACACTTTCTCACCACCACAGTCCCACCTCTGCTTTCTTCCACCCTCCTTTTACCAGGGAACCTGCACCATATCCTTCTAGTCCTACCCCCACTCACCCAGACCCGCCCCCTCTCCACAGGGACCCATTCATCCAGCCCTACCACTCCCTTTAGCCTGCCCCACCTCCTCCTTTATTTACCCTGCGCTTCCTCAGTCCTGCCTCTCTGCTTTCTTCCACCCTCCCTTTTCCAAGGACCTCTTTTCATAACCACTGAACCTTTTAGAAGGAGTGTGGGTACCCACAACTGTACAAGGAGATTACGCAACTATTCCGTTTATGTGCCGAAAGCAGGACTTAAACTCATGCCCCCAACGCTGTAACGCAAGCACTTAACCTCGAGGCGACTGCAGTTAGCTGATATTTGGAGGAGCGGGGGCCAGATGTTCTATCCTCATTTTCTGCAGTGAACATGTTTGACAATGCAAATGGGCATGCTCACATGGGCATGCTCACAGGGGCATGCAGAAGAAAGATATATACGCCCAAATGCAACTCTCAGAAGCACAGCCACCAGTGGCTCAAGTGGTAAGTGCTTTGTCTTGCAATGTTGGAGACCTGAGTTCTAATTCAATGTCTGGTGTCTCTTGGGTAATTTTTTTAATTTAAAAAAAAATGTTTTTGTTGAAAATGGGGATGGATTGCCCTGCGCGATCAGCCAACAGCTAATGCCCCTTCAATACCTGCGTTCCCACTAACAATTGTGCCTCTGTTTTCGGCACTCTGGCCTTGGTAACACCCATACACAAGCTTGTCTCTCTGGCCCCAACTGACTGGAAAAAACGGGTGTAAAAGGTGTAATCTACAGGTCATGGTTGATACCATAATTGCACTAGGACTCAAACAGGACACCTTCTCGAGGTGCTGTGATGTGACCACCGGCCCCTGCATAGCAAGCAAACCTGTATCAGCATCTCACCGGCAACTGAATGTGTCGCCTGCAGGCTACACATAGGAGGCTGCAGTAGGTGCATTAACCCATTGGGCTGTCGACCCTCCTTCCTCTGAGAGCAGGAAACTAAATTTCCATGTTGCCTTCCATTGGCACATTAGATCTCTGTTTCACCCCAAGTCAGAGGATGTTTTGCTTCACAGAGAGATGATAATCATTGTGAGGTGTGAGCCGCTAATAGCTAAGCAGGTCAGTTAAATCTTTGCTTTTGTCATTGGGGTGTATTGACATGCGCAGGGCAGTCCTCTGTCCTCTGCTACTGTATGGTTTCTTAATGCTGCTTGTTCATGATTTTTAAATGTAAACACTCTGCTCCCAAAAGTGAAAGATTTGAAAGACTCTTGCTGTAGCAAGCCTTTCCTACTCTCTGCCCTGGGGGTGAGAGTGCAGAGGCGTAGGCAGGGTAGGGCCTGAGGGGAAAGGCCCACCCAAAATCTGTAAATGCCCACTCAGCAGCTCTGTGTGGGCATTTAAAGAGATTTTTTGTCATTGCAGTGGGCCCAACTACATTAGCTTCAGACCCCATTTGCTAGAAAATCCTGGCTACGCCTCTGGTGCTTCCCAACTCAACAACCCATCACCCCTTCATCCCTTCTTACTCGTCTCACAGCACCTCCCATGCATCTTTTGTTGGTAGATTTCCTTCACGAGGCTTAGCTAGGCCTGCATTCCTTTTGAAAGGGCCATAGAAGAGAGTAAAAAAGGAGAAGGCATAATAGAGCAGGAAGTAGGTGAAAGACGAGGGGTCAGGGGGGTTGGCAGTAAAAGAAACAGGGCCTGGCCTGGCAGAGAGTTCGAAGTTAGGGAACAGAACAATGAGCGAGGGACAAGGAAAGATGTCTCAGGCATGTAGCTCTCTGAGTCTTCCCCACTGTGCCTGCAGAAAGAGACGTCCTATTCCTAGCTCTCTCCAAGATGGATACATTTGCCTGGAGAGCCCAGAATGAATGTCACTTAGGCAGAGGGCAAACACAGGGCAGCAGAGCAGGAACACCCCTTCATTTTACTATGCTCCCAGGTGGCTTCTGGGAGGCAAAAGGCATCAGTATTCCATCAACATCATCTTCACCTAGGCCACCGTCACTAAGGTTTATAAAGCAGGCTGTGACACTTTCTGGGGCCTAGGTGACCAGGCCTACTTGGAAGAGCACAGATCCTAACCCTAAGTTGTGTGGGTGGCTTCACCAGAGGGGCTGCATAGGACATAGGGCTGTGCCCGTATGGGCTGTGGTCGCGTTTGGGAGCGTTAGGGACGCATGGAGGATGCAGGGCGCAGACCTCTGTCCGTTTTCCTCCAGGATTAGGCACTGGTTGTCAGTGGTGGAGCCAGCCACTCCACAATTGGGGAAGTTAAAGGCAGAAAGCAGCTCTCTCACCGCCAGGGCAAAGAGTGGGAAAGGCTTGTTACAGCAAGAGTCTTTCAAATCTTTCACTTTTGAGAGCAGACTGTTTACATTTTAGAATCATGAACAAGCACCAATACGAAAGCGTACAGTAGCAGAGGGCATAAGACTGCTGCCCTGCGCATAACAATACACCCCAATGACAAGGTCAAAGATTTAACTGACCTGCTTAGCTATTAGTGGCTCACACCTCACAATGATTATCATCTCTCCGTGAAGCAAAACATCCTCTGAATTGGGGTGAAAGATAGATCTAATGTGCCAAAGTAAGTCAACATGGAAATGCAGTTTCCTGCTCTCAGAGGAAGGAGGGTCGACAGCCCAATGGGTTAATGCACCTAATGCAGCCTCCTATGTGTACCTTGCAGGCGACACATTCAGTTGCTGGTGAGATGCTGATACAGGTTTGCTTGCTATGCAGGGGCCGGTGGTCACCTCACAGCACCTCGAAAAGGTGTGCTGTTTGAGTCCCAGTGCAATTATGGAATCAGCCATGACCCCCAGATTACACCTTTTCCCCTCGATTTTTCCAGTCAGTTGGGGCCAGAGAGACAAGCTTGTGTATGGGTGTTACCAAGGCCAGAGTGCAGAATACAAAGGCACAACTGTTAGTGGGAACACATGTATTGAAGGGGCGTTAGCTGTTGGCTGATCGGGCAGGGCAATGCATCCCAATTTTCAATAAAAACATTTTTTTTAAATGAAAAAAAAAATGCCCAAGAGATACTGGACATTGGATTAGAACTCAGGTCTCCAGCATTGCAAGACCAAGGAGTTACAGCTTTAGCCACTGATTGCCATGCTTCCGAGGGTTGCTTTTGGGCGTATATATCTTTCTCCTGCATGCCCCTGTGAGCATACCCATTTGCATTGTGAAACATGTTCACTGAAACCAAGGAGGATAGAACATCTGTCCCCCCTCCCCCGCTCCACCAAATACCAGCTAACTGCAGTGGCCTAGAGGTTAAGTGCTTGCGTTACAGCGCTGGGGGGGCCTGGGTTCGAGTACTGCTTTCGGCACATAAACAGAATAGTTGGGTAATCTCCTTGTACAGTGGTGGGTACCCACACTCCTAAAAGGTTCAGTGGCTATGTAATGTAATGAGTTCCCTGGTAAAGGGAGGGTGGAAGAAAGCAGAGAAGCGGGATGTGGAGGCGAGGAAGTGGCCGGTAAATAAAGTAGGGGGAGGTAGGGCTGGATGAATGGGTCCCTGTGGAGAAGAGGAGGAGGGGGTAGGTCTAGAGGGCATAAAGTGGGCCCTGGGGAGACAGCGAATAAGTCGGCCCTGGGAACGGTGTCATGGGGGGAAGAGGGCCCAGAATTGTGGAGGAATGGGTGTGTAAAGGAGGGTCCTAATGTGGGGAAAGGAGGCCCAGCGGAGAGGGTGTGGAATGGACCCCAACTGCCACAGTCCCACCTCTGCTTTCTTCCACCCTCCTTTTACCAGGGAACCTGCACCATATCCTTCTAGTCCTACCCCCACTCACCCAGACCCGCCCCCTCTCCACACGGACCCATTCATCCAGCCCTACCACTCCCTTTAGCCTGCCCCACCTCCTCCTTTATTTACCCTGCGCTTCCTCAGTCCTGCCTCTCTGCTTTCTTCCACCCTCCCTTTTCCAAGGACCTCTTTTCATAACCACTGAACCTTTTAGAAGGAGTGTGGGTACCCACAACTGTACAAGGAGATTACGCAACTATTCCGTTTATGTGCCGAAAGCAGGACTTAAACCCATGCCCCCAACGCTGTAACGCAAGCACTTAACCTCGAGGCGACTGCAGTTAGTTGATATTTGGAGGAGCGGGGGCCAGATGTTCTATCCTCATTTTCTGCAGTGAACATGTTTGACAATGCAAATGGGCATGCTCACATGGGCATGCTCACAGGGGCATGCAGAAGAAAGATATATACGCCCAAATGCAACTCTCAGAAGCACAGCCACCAGTGGCTCAAGTGGTAAGTGCTTTGTCTTGCAATGTTGGAGACCTGAGTTCTAATTCAATGTCCGGTGTCTCTTGGGTAATTTTTTTAATTTAAAAAAAAATGTTTTTGTTGAAAATGGGGATGGATTGCCCTGCGCGATCAGCCAACAGCTAATGCCCCTTCAATACCTGCGTTCCCACTAACAATTGTGCCTCTGTTTTCAGCACTCTGGCCTTGGTAACACCCATACACAAGCTTGTCTCTCTGGCCCCAACTGACTGGAAAAAACGGGTGTAAAAGGTGTAATCTACAGGTCATGGTTGATACCATAATTGCACTAGGACTCAAACAGGACACCTTCTCGAGGTGCTGTGATGTGACCACCGGCCCCTGCATAGCAAGCAAACCTGTATCAGCATCTCACCGGCAACTGAATGTGTCGCCTGCAGGCTACACATAGGAGGCTGCAGTAGGTGCATTAACCCATTGGGCTGTCGACCCTCCTTCCTCTGAGAGCAGGAAACTAAATTTCCATGTTGCCTTCCATTGGCACATTAGATCTCTGTTTCACCCCAAGTCAGAGGATGTTTTGCTTCACAGAGAGATGATAATCATTGTGAGGTGTGAGCCGCTAATAGCTAAGCAGGTCAGTTAAATCTTTGCTTTTGTCATTGGGGTGTATTGACATGCGCAGGGCAGTCCTCTGTCCTCTGCTACTGTATGGTTTCTTAATGCTGCTTGTTCATGATTTTTAAATGTAAACACTCTGCTCCCAAAAGTGAAAGATTTGAAAGACTCTTGCTGTAGCAAGCCTTTCCTACTCTCTGCCCTGGGGGTGAGAGTGCAGAGGCGTAGGCAGGGTAGGGCCTGAGGGGAAAGGCCCACCCAAAATCTGTAAATGCCCACTCAGCAGCTCTGTGTGGGCATTTAAAGAGATTTTTGTCATTGCAGTGGGCCCAACTACATTAGCTTCAGACCCCATTTGCTAGAAAATCCTGGCTACGCCTCTGGTGCTTCCCAACTCAACAACCCATCACCCCTTCATCCCTTCTTACTCGTCTCACAGCACCTCCCATGCATCTTTTGTTGGTAGATTTCCTTCACGAGGCTTAGCTAGGCCTGCATTCCTTTTCAAAGGGCCATAGAAGAGAGTAAAAAAGGAGAAGGCATAATAGAGCGGGAAGTAGGTGAAAGATGAGGGGTCAGGGGGGTTGGCAGTAAAAGAAACAGGGCCTGGCCTGGCAGAGAGTTAGAAGTTAGGGAACAGAACAATGAGCGAGGGACAAGGAAAGATGTCTCAGGCATGTAGCTCTCTGAGTCTTCCCCACTGTGCCTGCAGAAAGAGACGTCCTATTCCTAGCTCTCTCCCAGATGGATACATTTGCCTGGAGAGCCCAGAATGAATGTCACTTAGGCAGAGGGCAAACACAGGGCAGCAGAGCAGGAACACCCCTTCATTTTACTATGCTCCCAGGTGGCTTCTGGGAGGCAAAAGGCATCAGTATTCCATCAACATCATCTTCACCTAGGCCACCGTCACTAAGGTTTATAAAGCAGGCTGTGACACTTTCTGGGGCCTAGGTGGCCAGGCCTACGTGGAAGAGCACAGATCCTAACCCTAAGTTGTGTGGGTGGCTTCACCAGAGGGGCTGCATAGGACATAGGGCTGTGCCCGTATGGGCTGTGGTCGCGTTTGGGAGCGTTAGGGACGCATGGAGGATGCAGGGCGCAGACCTCTGTCCGTTTTCCTCCAGGATTAGGCACTGGTTGTCAGTGGTGGAGCCAGCCACTCCACAATTGGGGAAGTTAAAGGCAGAAAGCAGCTCTCTCACCGCCAGGGCAAAGAGTGGGAAAGGCTTGTTACAGCAAGAGTCTTTCAAATCTTTCACTTTTGAGAGCAGACTGTTTACATTTTAGAATCATGAACAAGCACCAATACGAAAGCGTACAGTAGCAGAGGGCATAAGACTGCTGCCCTGCGCATAACAATACACCCCAATGACAAGGTCAAAGATTTAACTGACCTGCTTAGCTATTAGTGGCTCACACCTCACAATGATTATCATCTCTCCGTGAAGCAAAACATCCTCTGAATTGGGGTGAAAGATAGATCTAATGTGCCAAAGTAAGTCAACATGGAAATGCAGTTTCCTGCTCTCAGAGGAAGGAGGGTCGACAGCCCAATGGGTTAATGCACCTACTGCAGCCTCCTATGTGTACCTTGCAGGCGACACATTCAGTTGCTGGTGAGATGCTGATACAGGTTTGCTTGCTATGCAGGGGCCGGTGGTCACCTCAGAGCACATCGAGAAGGTGTGCTGTTTGAGTCCCAGTGCAATTATGGAATCAGCCATGACCCCCAGATTACACCTTTTCCCCTCGATTTTTCCAGTCAGTTGGGGCCAGAGAGACAAGCTTGTGTATGGGTGTTACTAAGGCCAGAGTGCAGAATACAAAGGCACAACTGTTAGTGGGAACACATGTATTGAAGGGGCGTTAGCTGTTGGCTGATCGGGCAGGGCAATGCATCCCAATTTTCAATAAAAACATTTTTTTTAAATGAAAAAAAAAATGCCCAAGAGATACTGGACATTGGATTAGAACTCAGGTCTCCAGCATTGCAAGACCAATGAGTTACAGCTTGAGCCACTGATTGCCATGCTTCCGAGGGTCGCTTTTGGGCGTATATATCTTTCTCCTGCATGCCCCTGTGAGCATACCCATTTGCATTGTGAAACATGTTCACTGAAACCAAGGAGGATAGATAATCTGTCCCCCTTCCCCCGCTCCACCAAATACCAGCTAACTGCAGTGGCCTAGAGGTTAAGTGCTTGCGTTACAGCGCTGGGGGGGCCTGGGTTCGAGTACTGCTTTCGGCACATAAACAGAATAGTTGGGTAATCTCCTTGTACAGTGGTGGGTACCCACACTCCTAAAAGGTTCAGTGGCTATGTAATGTAATGAGTTCCCTGGTAAAGGGAGGGTGGAAGAAAGCAGAGAAGCGGGATGTGGAGGCGAGGAAGTGGCCGGTAAATAAAGTAGGGGGAGGTAGGGCTGGATGAATGGGTCCCTGTGGAGAAGAGGAGGAGGGGGTAGGTCCAGAGGGCATAAAGTGGGCCCTGGGGAGACAGCGAATAAGTCGGCCCTGGGAACGGTGTCATGGGGGGAAGAGGGCCCAGAATTGTGGAGGAATGGGTGTGTAAAGGAGGGTCCTAATGTGGGGAAAGGAGGCCCAGCGGAGAGGGTGTGGAATGGACCCCAACTGCCACAGTCCCACCTCTGCTTTCTTCCACCCTCCTTTTACCAGGGAACCTGCACCATATCCTTCTAGTCCTACCCCCACTCACCCAGACCCGCCCCCTCTCCACAGGGACCCATTCATCCAGCCCTACCACTCCCTTTAGCCTGCCCCACCTCCTCCTTTATTTACCCTGCGCTTCCTCAGTCCTGCCTCTCTGCTTTCTTCCACCCTCCCTTTTCCAAGGACCTCTTTTCATAACCACTGAACCTTTTAGAAGGAGTGTGGGTACCCACAACTGTACAAGGAGATTACGCAACTATTCCGTTTATGTGCCGAAAGCAGGACTTAAACCCATGCCCCCAACGCTGTAACGCAAGCACTTAACCTCGAGGCGACTGCAGTTAGTTGATATTTGGAGGAGCGGGGGCCAGATGTTCTATCCTCATTTTCTGCAGTGAACATGTTTGACAATGCAAATGGGCATGCTCATATGGGCATGCTCACAGGGGCATGCAGAAGAAAGATATATACGCCCAAATGCAACTCTCAGAAGCACAGCCACCAGTGGCTCAAGTGGTAAGTGCTTTGTCTTGCAATGTTGGAGACCTGAGTTCTAATTCAATGTCCGGTGTCTCTTGGGTAATTTTTTTAATTTAAAAAAAAATGTTTTTGTTGAAAATGGGGATGGATTGCCCTGCGCGATCAGCCAACAGCTAATGCCCCTTCAATACCTGCGTTCCCACTAACAATTGTGCCTCTGTTTTCAGCACTCTGGCCTTGGTAACACCCATACACAAGCTTGTCTCTCTGGCCCCAACTGACTGGAAAAAACGGGTGTAAAAGGTGTAATCTACAGGTCATGGTTGATACCATAATTGCACTAGGACTCAAACAGGACACCTTCTCGAGGTGCTGTGATGTGACCACCGGCCCCTGCATAGCAAGCAAACCTGTATCAGCATCTCACCGGCAACTGAATGTGTCGCCTGCAGGCTACACATAGGAGGCTGCAGTAGGTGCATTAACCCATTGGGCTGTCGACCCTCCTTCCTCTGAGAGCAGGAAACTAAATTTCCATGTTGCCTTCCATTGGCACATTAGATCTCTGTTTCACCCCAAGTCAGAGGATGTTTTGCTTCACAGAGAGATGATAATCATTGTGAGGTGTGAGCCGCTAATAGCTAAGCAGGTCAGTTAAATCTTTGCTTTTGTCATTGGGGTGTATTGACATGCGCAGGGCAGTCCTCTGTCCTCTGCTACTGTATGGTTTCTTAATGCTGCTTGTTCATGATTTTTAAATGTAAACACTCTGCTCCCAAAAGTGAAAGATTTGAAAGACTCTTGCTGTAGCAAGCCTTTCCTACTCTCTGCCCTGGGGGTGAGAGTGCAGAGGCGTAGGCAGGGTAGGGCCTGAGGGGAAAGGCCCACCCAAAATCTGTAAATGCCCACTCAGCAGCTCTGTGTGGGCATTTAAAGAGATTTTTGTCATTGCAGTGGGCCCAACTACATTAGCTTCAGACCCCATTTGCTAGAAAATCCTGGCTACGCCTCTGGTGCTTCCCAACTCAACAACCCATCACCCCTTCATCCCTTCTTACTCGTCTCACAGCACCTCCCATGCATCTTTTGTTGGTAGATTTCCTTCACGAGGCTTAGCTAGGCCTGCATTCCTTTTCAAAGGGCCATAGAAGAGAGTAAAAAAGGAGAAGGCATAATAGAGCGGGAAGTAGGTGAAAGACGAGGGGTCAGGGGGGTTGGCAGTAAAAGAAACAGGGCCTGGCCTGGCAGAGAGTTCGAAGTTAGGGAACAGAATAATGAGCGAGGGACAAGGAAAGATGTCTCAGGCATGTAGCTCTCTGAGTCTTCCCCACTGTGCCTGCAGAAAGAGACGTCCTATTCCTAGCTCTCTCCCAGATGGATACATTTGCCTGGAGAGCCCAGAATGAATGTCACTTAGGCAGAGGGCAAACACAGGGCAGCAGAGCAGGAACACCCCTTCATTTTACTATGCTCCCAGGTGGCTTCTGGGAGGCAAAAGGCATCAGTATTCCATCAACATCATCTTCACCTAGGCCACCGTCACTAAGGTTTATAACGCAGGCTGTGACACTTTCTGGGGCCTAGGTGGCCAGGCCTACGTGGAAGAGCACAGATCCTAACCCTAAGTTGTGTGGGTGGCTTCACCAGAGGGGCTGCATAGGACATAGGGCTGTGCCCGTATGGGCTGTGGTCGCGTTTGGGAGCGTTAGGGACGCATGGAGGATGCAGGGCGCAGACCTCTGTCCGTTTTCCTCCAGGATTAGGCACTGGTTGTCAGTGGTGGAGCCAGCCACTCCACAATTGGGGAAGTTAAAGGCAGAAAGCAGCTCTCTCACCGCCAGGGCAAAGAGTGGGAAAGGCTTGTTACAGCAAGAGTCTTTCAAATCTTTCACTTTTGAGAGCAGACTGTTTACATTTTAGAATCATGAACAAGCACCAATACGAAAGCGTACAGTAGCAGAGGGCATAAGACTGCTGCCCTGCGCATAACAATACACCCCAATGACAAGGTCAAAGATTTAACTGACCTGCTTAGCTATTAGTGGCTCACACCTCACAATGATTATCATCTCTCCGTGAAGCAAAACATCCTCTGAATTGGGGTGAAAGATAGATCTAATGTGCCAAAGTAAGTCAACATGGAAATGCAGTTTCCTGCTCTCAGAGGAAGGAGGGTCGACAGCCCAATGGGTTAATGCACCTACTGCAGCCTCCTATGTGTACCTTGCAGGCGACACATTCAGTTGCTGGTGAGATGCTGATACAGGTTTGCTTGCTATGCAGGGGCCGGTGGTCACCTCAGAGCACATCGAGAAGGTGTGCTGTTTGAGTCCCAGTGCAATTATGGAATCAGCCATGACCCCCAGATTACACCTTTTCCCCTCGATTTTTCCAGTCAGTTGGGGCCAGAGAGACAAGCTTGTGTATGGGTGTTACTAAGGCCAGAGTGCAGAATACAAAGGCACAACTGTTAGTGGGAACACATGTATTGAAGGGGCGTTAGCTGTTGGCTGATCGGGCAGGGCAATGCATCCCAATTTTCAATAAAAACATTTTTTTTAAATGAAAAAAAAAATGCCCAAGAGATACTGGACATTGGATTAGAACTCAGGTCTCCAGCATTGCAAGACCAATGAGTTACAGCTTGAGCCACTGATTGCCATGCTTCCGAGGGTCGCTTTTGGGCGTATATATCTTTCTCCTGCATGCCCCTGTGAGCATACCCATTTGCATTGTGAAACATGTTCACTGAAACCAAGGAGGATAGATAATCTGTCCCCCTTCCCCCGCTCCACCAAATACCAGCTAACTGCAGTGGCCTAGAGGTTAAGTGCTTGCGTTACAGCGCTGGGGGGGCCTGGGTTCGAGTACTGCTTTCGGCACATAAACAGAATAGTTGGGTAATCTCCTTGTACAGTGGTGGGTACCCACACTCCTAAAAGGTTCAGTGGCTATGTAATGTAATGAGTTCCCTGGTAAAGGGAGGGTGGAAGAAAGCAGAGAAGCGGGATGTGGAGGCGAGGAAGTGGCCGGTAAATAAAGTAGGGGGAGGTAGGGCTGGATGAATGGGTCCCTGTGGAGAAGAGGAGGAGGGGGTAGGTCTAGAGGGCATAAAGTGGGCCCTGGGGAGACAGCGAATAAGTCGGCCCTGGGAACGGTGTCATGGGGGGAAGAGGGCCCAGAATTGTGGAGGAATGGGTGTGTAAAGGAGGGTCCTAATGTGGGGAAAGGAGGCCCAGCGGAGAGGGTGTGGAATTGACCCCAACTGCCACACTTTCTCACCACCACAGTCCCACCTCTGCTTTCTTCCACCCTCCTTTTACCAGGGAACCTGCACCATATCCTTCTAGTCCTACCCCCACTCACCCAGACCCGCCCCCTCTCCACAGGGACCCATTCATCCAGCCCTACCACTCCCTTTAGCCTGCCCCACCTCCTCCTTTATTTACCCTGCGCTTCCTCAGTCCTGCCTCTCTGCTTTCTTCCACCCTCCCTTTTCCAAGGACCTCTTTTCATAACCACTGAACCTTTTAGAAGGAGTGTGGGTACCCACAACTGTACAAGGAGATTACGCAACTATTCCGTTTATGTGCCGAAAGCAGGACTTAAACTCATGCCCCCAACGCTGTAACGCAAGCACTTAACCTCGAGGCGACTGCAGTTAGCTGATATTTGGAGGAGCGGGGGCCAGATGTTCTATCCTCATTTTCTGCAGTGAACATGTTTGACAATGCAAATGGGCATGCTCACATGGGCATGCTCACAGGGGCATGCAGAAGAAAGATATATACGCCCAAATGCAACTCTCAGAAGCACAGCCACCAGTGGCTCAAGTGGTAAGTGCTTTGTCTTGCAATGTTGGAGACCTGAGTTCTAATTCAATGTCTGGTGTCTCTTGGGTAATTTTTTTAATTTAAAAAAAAATGTTTTTGTTGAAAATGGGGATGGATTGCCCTGCGCGATCAGCCAACAGCTAATGCCCCTTCAATACCTGCGTTCCCACTAACAATTGTGCCTCTGTTTTCGGCACTCTGGCCTTGGTAACACCCATACACAAGCTTGTCTCTCTGGCCCCAACTGACTGGAAAAAACGGGTGTAAAAGGTGTAATCTACAGGTCATGGTTGATACCATAATTGCACTAGGACTCAAACAGGACACCTTCTCGAGGTGCTGTGATGTGACCACCGGCCCCTGCATAGCAAGCAAACCTGTATCAGCATCTCACCGGCAACTGAATGTGTCGCCTGCAGGCTACACATAGGAGGCTGCAGTAGGTGCATTAACCCATTGGGCTGTCGACCCTCCTTCCTCTGAGAGCAGGAAACTAAATTTCCATGTTGCCTTCCATTGGCACATTAGATCTCTGTTTCACCCCAAGTCAGAGGATGTTTTGCTTCACAGAGAGATGATAATCATTGTGAGGTGTGAGCCGCTAATAGCTAAGCAGGTCAGTTAAATCTTTGCTTTTGTCATTGGGGTGTATTGACATGCGCAGGGCAGTCCTCTGTCCTCTGCTACTGTATGGTTTCTTAATGCTGCTTGTTCATGATTTTTAAATGTAAACACTCTGCTCCCAAAAGTGAAAGATTTGAAAGACTCTTGCTGTAGCAAGCCTTTCCTACTCTTTGCCCTGGGGGTGAGAGTGCAGAGGCGTAGGCAGGGTAGGGCCTGAGGGGAAAGGCCCACCCAAAATCTGTAAATGCCCACTCAGCAGCTCTGTGTGGGCATTTAAAGAGATTTTTTGTCATTGCAGTGGGCCCAACTACATTAGCTTCAGACCCCATTTGCTAGAAAATCCTGGCTACGCCTCTGGTGCTTCCCAACTCAACAACCCATCACCCCTTCATCCCTTCTTACTCGTCTCACAGCACCTCCCATGCATCTTTTGTTGGTAGATTTCCTTCACGAGGCTTAGCTAGGCCTGCATTCCTTTTCAAAGGGCCATAGAAGAGAGTAAAAAAGGAGAAGGCATAATAGAGCGGGAAGTAGGTGAAAGACGAGGGGTCAGGGGGGTTGGCAGTAAAATAAACAGGGCCTGGCCTGGCAGAGAGTTCGAAGTTAGGGAACAGAACAATGAGCGAGGGACAAGGAAAGATGTCTCAGGCATGTAGCTCTCTGAGTCTTCCCCACTGTGTCTGCAGAAAGAGACGTCCTATTCCTAGCTCTCTCCCAGATGGATACATTTGCCTGGAGAGCCCAGAATGAATGTCACTTAGGCAGAGGGCAAACACAGGGCAGCAGAGCAGGAACACCCCTTCATTTTACTATGCTCCCAGGTGGCTTCTGGGAGGCAAAAGGCATCAGTATTCCATCAACATCATCTTCACCTAGGACACCGTCACTAAGGTTTATAAAGCAGGCTGTGACACTTTCTGGGGCCTAGGTGGCCAGGCCTACGTGGAAGAGCACAGATCCTAACCCTAAGTTGTGTGGGTGGCTTCACCAGAGGGGCTGCATAGGACATAGGGCTGTGCCCGTATGGGCTGTGGTCGCGTTTGGGAGCGTTAGGGACGCATGGAGGATGCAGGGCGCAGACCTCTGTCCGTTTTCCTCCAGGATTAGGCACTGGTTGTCAGTGGTGGAGCCAGCCACTCCACAATTGGGGAAGTTAAAGGCAGAAAGCAGCTCTCTCACCGCCAGGGCAAAGAGTGGGAAAGGCTTGTTACAGCAAGAGTCTTTCAAATCTTTCACTTTTGAGAGCAGACTGTTTACATTTTAGAATCATGACAAGCACCAATACGAAAGCGTACAGTAGCAGAGGGCATAAGACTGCTGCCCTGCGCATAACAATACACCCCAATGACAAGGTCAAAGATTTAACTGACCTGCTTAGCTATTAGTGGCTCACACCTCACAATGATTATCATCTCTCCGTGAAGCAAAACATCCTCTGAATTGGGGTGAAAGATAGATCTAATGTGCCAAAGTAAGTCAACATGGAAATGCAGTTTCCTGCTCTCAGAGGAAGGAGGGTCGACAGCCCAATGGGTTAATGCACCTACTGCAGCCTCCTATGTGTACCTTGCAGGCGACACATTCAGTTGCTGGTGAGATGCTGATACAGGTTTGCTTGCTATGCAGGGGCCGGTGGTCACCTCAGAGCACCTCGAGAAGGTGTGCTGTTTGAGTCCCAGTGCAATTATGGAATCAGCCATGACCCCCAGATTACACCTTTTCCCCTCGATTTTTCCAGTCAGTTGGGGCCAGAGAGACAAGCTTGTGTATGGGTGTTACTAAGGCCAGAGTGCAGAATACAAAGGCACAACTGTTAGTGGGAACACATGTATTGAAGGGGCGTTAGCTGTTGGCTGATCGGGCAGGGCAATGCATCCCAATTTTCAATAAAAACATTTTTTTTAAATGAAAAAAAAAATGCCCAAGAGATACTGGACATTGGATTAGAACTCAGGTCTCCAGCATTGCAAGACCAATGAGTTACAGCTTGAGCCACTGATTGCCATGCTTCCGAGGGTCGCTTTTGGGCGTATATATCTTTCTCCTGCATGCCCCTGTGAGCATACCCATTTGCATTGTGAAACATGTTCACTGAAACCAAGGAGGATAGATAATCTGTCCCCCTTCCCCCGCTCCACCAAATACCAGCTATCTGCAGTGGCCTAGAGGTTAAGTGCTTGCGTTACAGCGCTGGGGGGGCCTGGGTTCGAGTACTGCTTTCGGCACATAAACAGAATAGTTGGGTAATCTCCTTGTACAGTGGTGGGTACCCACACTCCTAAAAGGTTCAGTGGCTATGTAATGTAATGAGTTCCCTGGTAAAGGGAGGGTGGAAGAAAGCAGAGAAGCGGGATGTGGAGGCGAGGAAGTGGCCGGTAAATAAAGTAGGGGGAGGTAGGGCTGGATGAATGGGTCCCTGTGGAGAAGAGGAGGAGGGGGTAGGTCTAGAGGGCATAAAGTGGGCCCTGGGGAGACAGCGAATAAGTCGGCCCTGGGAACGGTGTCATGGGGGGAAGAGGGCCCAGAATTGTGGAGGAATGGGTGTGTAAAGGAGGGTCCTAATGTGGGGAAAGGAGGCCCAGCGGAGAGGGTGTGGAATGGACCCCAACTGCCACAGTCCCACCTCTGCTTTCTTCCACCCTCCTTTTACCAGGGAACCTGCACCATATCCTTCTAGTCCTACCCCCACTCACCCAGACCCGCCCCCTCTCCACAGGGACCCATTCATCCAGCCCTACCACTCCCTTTAGCCTGCCCCACCTCCTCCTTTATTTACCCTGCGCTTCCTCAGTCCTGCCTCTCTGCTTTCTTCCACCCTCCCTTTTCCAAGGACCTCTTTTCATAACCACTGAACCTTTTAGAAGGAGTGTGGGTACCCACAACTGTACAAGGAGATTACGCAACTATTCCGTTTATGTGCCGAAAGCAGGACTTAAACCCATGCCCCCAACGCTGTAACGCAAGCACTTAACCTCGAGGCGACTGCAGTTAGCTGATATTTGGAGGAGCGGGGGCCAGATGTTCTATCCTCATTTTCTGCAGTGAACATGTTTGACAATGCAAATGGGCATGCTCACATGGGCATGCTCACAGGGGCATGCAGAAGAAAGATATATACGCCCAAATGCAACTCTCAGAAGCACAGCCACCAGTGGCTCAAGTGGTAAGTGCTTTGTCTTGCAATGTTGGAGACCTGAGTTCTAATTCAATGTCCGGTGTCTCTTGGGTAATTTTTTTAATTTAAAAAAAAATGTTTTTGTTGAAAATGGGGATGGATTGCCCTGCGCGATCAGCCAACAGCTAATGCCCCTTCAATACCTGCGTTCCCACTAACAATTGTGCCTCTGTTTTCAGCACTCTGGCCTTGGTAACACCCATACACAAGCTTGTCTCTCTGGCCCCAACTGACTGGAAAAAACGGGTGTAAAAGGTGTAATCTACAGGTCATGGTTGATACCATAATTGCACTAGGACTCAAACAGGACACCTTCTCGAGGTGCTGTGATGTGACCACCGGCCCCTGCATAGCAAGCAAACCTGTATCAGCATCTCACCGGCAACTGAATGTGTCGCCTGCAGGCTACACATAGGAGGCTGCAGTAGGTGCATTAACCCATTGGGCTGTCGACCCTCCTTCCTCTGAGAGCAGGAAACTAAATTTCCATGTTGCCTTCCATTGGCACATTAGATCTCTGTTTCACCCCAAGTCAGAGGATGTTTTGCTTCACAGAGAGATGATAATCATTGTGAGGTGTGAGCCGCTAATAGCTAAGCAGGTCAGTTAAATCTTTGCTTTTGTCATTGGGGTGTATTGACATGCGCAGGGCAGTCCTCTGTCCTCTGCTACTGTATGGTTTCTTAATGCTGCTTGTTCATGATTTTTAAATGTAAACACTCTGCTCCCAAAAGTGAAAGATTTGAAAGACTCTTGCTGTAGCAAGCCTTTCCTACTCTCTGCCCTGGGGGTGAGAGTGCAGAGGCGTAGGCAGGGTAGGGCCTGAGGGGAAAGGCCCACCCAAAATCTGTAAATGCCCACTCAGCAGCTCTGTGTGGGCATTTAAAGAGATTTTTGTCATTGCAGTGGGCCCAACTACATTAGCTTCAGACCCCATTTGCTAGAAAATCCTGGCTACGCCTCTGGTGCTTCCCAACTCAACAACCCATCACCCCTTCATCCCTTCTTACTCGTCTCACAGCACCTCCCATGCATCTTTTGTTGGTAGATTTCCTTCACGAGGCTTAGCTAGGCCTGCATTCCTTTTCAAAGGGCCATAGAAGAGAGTAAAAAAGGAGAAGGCATAATAGAGCGGGAAGTAGGTGAAAGACGAGGGGTCAGGGGGGTTGGCAGTAAAAGAAACAGGGCCTGGCCTGGCAGAGAGTTCGAAGTTAGGGAACAGAACAATGAGCGAGGGACAAGGAAAGATGTCTCAGGCATGTAGCTCTCTGAGTCTTCCCCACTGTGCCTGCAGAAAGAGACGTCCTATTCCTAGCTCTCTCCCAGATGGATACATTTGCCTGGAGAGCCCAGAATGAATGTCACTTAGGCAGAGGGCAAACACAGGGCAGCAGAGCAGGAACACCCCTTCATTTTACTATGCTCCCAGGTGGCTTCTGGGAGGCAAAAGGCATCAGTATTCCATCAACATCATCTTCACCTAGGCCACCGTCACTAAGGTTTATAAAGCAGGCTGTGACACTTTCTGGGGCCTAGGTGGCCAGGCCTACGTGGAAGAGCACAGATCCTAACCCTAAGTTGTGTGGGTGGCTTCACCAGAGGGGCTGCATAGGACATAGGGCTGTGCCCGTATGGGCTGTGGTCGCGTTTGGGAGCGTTAGGGACGCATGGAGGATGCAGGGCGCAGACCTCTGTCCGTTTTCCTCCAGGATTAGGCACTGGTTGTCAGTGGTGGAGCCAGCCACTCCACAATTGGGGAAGTTAAAGGCAGAAAGCAGCTCTCTCACCGCCAGGGCAAAGAGTGGGAAAGGCTTGTTACAGCAAGAGTCTTTCAAATCTTTCACTTTTGAGAGCAGACTGTTTACATTTTAGAATCATGAACAAGCACCAATACGAAAGCGTACAGTAGCAGAGGGCATAAGACTGCTGCCCTGCGCATAACAATACACCCCAATGACAAGGTCAAAGATTTAACTGACCTGCTTAGCTATTAGTGGCTCACACCTCACAATGATTATCATCTCTCCCTGAAGCAAAACATCCTCTGAATTGGGGTGAAAGATAGATCTAATGTGCCAAAGTAAGTCAACATGGAAATGCAGTTTCCTGCTCTCAGAGGAAGGAGGGTCGACAGCCCAATGGGTTAAGGCACCTACTGCAGCCTCCTATGTGTACCTTGCAGGCGACACATTCAGTTGCTGGTGAGATGCTGATACAGGTTTGCTTGCTATGCAGGGGCCGGTGGTCACCTCACAGCACCTCGAGAAGGTGTGCTGTTTGAGTCCCAGTGCAATTATGGAATCAGCCATGACCCCCAGATTACACCTTTTCCCCTCGTTTTTTCCAGTCAGTTGGGGCCAGAGAGACAAGCTTGTGTATGGGTGTTACTAAGGCCAGAGTGCAGAATACAAAGGCACAACTGTTAGTGGGAACACATGTATTGAAGGGGCGTTAGCTGTTGGCTGATCGGGCAGGGCAATGCATCCCAATTTTCAATAAAAACATTTTTTTTAAATGAAAAAAAAAATGCCCAAGAGATACCGGACATTGGATTAGAACTCAGGTCTCCAGCATTGCAAGACCAAGGATTTACAGCTTGAGCCACTGATTGCCATGCTTCGGAGGGTCGCTTTTGGGCGTATATATCTTTCTCCTGCATGCCCCTGTGAGCATACCCATTTGCATTGTGAAACATGTTCACTGAAACCAAGGAGGATAGAACATCTGTCCCCCCTCCCCCGCTCCACCAAATACCAGCTAACTGCAGTGGCCTCAAGGTTAAAAGCTTGCATTACAGCGCTGGGGGGGCCTGGGTTCGAGTACTGCTTTCGGCACATAAACAGGATAGTTGGGTAATCTCCTTGTACAGTGGTGGGTACCCACACTCCTAAAAGGTTCAGTGGCTATGTAATGTAATGAGTTCCCTGGTAAAGGGAGGGTGGAAGAAAGCAGAGAAGCGGGATGTGGAGGCGAGGAAGTTGCCGGTAAATAAAGTAGGGGGAGGTAGGGCTGGATGAATGGGTCCCTGTGGAGAAGAGGAGGAGGGGGTAGGTCTAGAGGGCATAAAGTGGCCCCTGGGGAGACAGCGAATAAGTCGGCCCTGGGAACGGTGTCATGGGGGGAAGAGGGCCCAGAATTGTGGAGGAATGGGTGTGTAAAGGAGGGTCCTAATGTGGGGAAAGGAGGCCCAGCGGAGAGGGTGTGGAATGGACCCCAACTGCCACACTTTCTCACCACCACAGTCCCACCTCTGCTTTCTTCCACCCTCCTTTTACCAGGGAACCTGCACCATATCCTTCTAGTCCTACCCCCACTCACCCAGACCCGCCCCCTCTCCACAGGGACCCATTCATCCAGCCCTACCACTCCCTTTAGCATGCCCCACCTCCTCCTTTATTTACCCTGCGCTTCCTCAGTCCTGCCTCTCTGCTTTCTTCCACCCTCACTTTTCCAAGGACCTCTTTTCATAACCACTGAACCTTTTAGAAGGAGTGTGGGTACCCACAACTGTACAAGGAGATTACGCAACTATTCTGTTATGTGCCGAAAGCAGGACTTAAACCCATGCCCCCAACGCTGTAACGCAAGCATTTAACCTCGAGGCGACTGCAGTTAGCTGATATTTGGAGGAGCGGAGGCCAGATGTTCTATCCTCATTTTCTGCAGTGAACATGTTTGACAATGCAAATGGGCATGCTCACATGGGCATGCTCACAGGAGCATGCAGAAGAAAGATATATACGCCCAAATGCAACTCTCCGAAGCACAGCCACCAGTGGCTCAAGTGGTAAGTGCTTTGTCTTGCAATGTTGGAAACCTGAGTTCTAATTCAATGTCCGGTGTCTCTTGGGTAATTTTTTTAATTTTTAAAAAAATGTTTTTATTGAAAATGGGGATGGATTGCCCTGCGCGATCAGCCAACAGCTAATGCCCCTTCAATACCTGCGTTCCCACTAACAATTGTGCCTCTGTTTTCGGCACTCTGGCCTTGGTAACACCCATACACAAGCTTGTCTCTCTGGCCCCAACTGACTGGAAAAAACGGGTGTAAAAGGTGTAATCTACAGGTCATGGTTGATACCATAATTGCACTAGGACTGAAACAGGACACCTTCTCGAGGTGCTGTGATGTGACCACCGGCCCCTGCATAGCAAGCAAACCTGTATCAGCATCTCACCGGCAACTGAATGTGTCGCCTGCAGGCTACACATAGGAGGCTGCAGTAGGTGCATTAACCCATTGGGCTGTCGACCCTCCTTCCTCTGAGAGCAGGAAACTAAATTTCCATGTTGCCTTCCATTGGCACATTAGATCTCTGTTTCACCCCAAGTCAGAGGATGTTTTGCTTCACAGAGAGATGATAATCATTGTGAGGTGTGAGCCGCTAATAGCTAAGCAGGTCAGTTAAATCTTTGCTTTTGTCATTGGGGTGTATTGACATGCGCAGGGCAGTCCTCTGTCCTCTGCTACTGTATGGTTTCTTAATGCTGCTTGTTCATGATTTTTAAATGTAAACACTCTGCTCCCAAAAGTGAAAGATTTGAAAGACTCTTGCTGTAGCAAGCCTTTCCTACTCTTTGCCCTGGGGGTGAGAGTGCAGAGGCGTAGGCAGGGTAGGGCCTGAGGGGAAAGGCCCACCCAAAATCTGTAAATGCCCACTCAGCAGCTCTGTGTTTGCATTTAAAGAGATTTTTTGTCATTGCAGTGGGCCCAACTACATTAGCTTCAGACCCCATTTGCTAGAAAATCCTGGCTACGCCTCTGGTGCTTCCCAACTCAACAACCCATCACCCCTTCATCCCTTCTTACTCGTCTCACAGCACCTCCCATGCATCTTTTGTTGGTAGATTTCCTTCACAAGGCTTAGCTAGGCCTGCATTCCTTTTGAAAGGGCCATAGAAGAGAGTAAAAAAGGAGAAGGCATAATAGAGCAGGAAGTAGGTGAAAGACGAGGGGTCAGGGGGGTTGGCAGTAAAAGAAACAGGGCCTGGCCTGGCAGAGAGTTCGAAGTTAGGGAACAGAACAATGAGCGAGGGACGAGGAAAGATGTCTCAGGCATGTAGCTCTCTGAGTCTTCCCCACTGTGCCTGCAGAAAGAGACGTCCTATTCCTAGCTCTCTCCAAGATGGATACATTTGCCTGGAGAGCCCAGAATGAATGTCACTTAGGCAGAGGGCAAACACAGGGCAGCAGAGCAGGAACACCCCTTCATTTTACTATGCTCCCAGGTGGCTTCTGGAAGGCAAAAGGCATCAGTATTCCATCAACATCATCTTCACCTAGGCCACCGTCACTAAGGTTTATAAAGCAGGCTGTGACACTTTCTGGGGCCTAGGTGACCAGGCCTACTTGGAAGAGCACAGATCCTAACCCTAAGTTGTGTGGGTGGCTTCACCAGAGGGGCTGCATAGGACATAGGGCTGTGCCCGTATGGGCTGTGGTCGCATTTGGGAGCGTTAGGGACGCATGGAGGTTGCAGGGCGCAGACCTCTGTCCGTTTTCCACCAGGATTAGGCACTGGTTGTCAGTGGTGGAGCCAGCCACTCCACAATTGGGGAAGTTAAAGGCAGAAAGCAGCTCTCTCACCGCCAGGGCAAAGAGTGGGAAAGGCTTGTTACAGCAAGAGTCTTTCAAATCTTTCACTTTTGAGAGCAGACTGTTTACATTTTAGAATCATGAACAAGCACCAATACGAAAGCGTACAGTAGCAGAGGGCATAAGACTGCTGCCCTGCGCATAACAATACACCCCAATGACAAGGTCAAAGATTTAACTGACCTGCTTAGCTATTAGTGGCTCACACCTCACAATGATTATCATCTCTCCGTGAAGCAAAACATCCTCTGAATTGGGGTGAAAGATAGATCTAATGTGCCAAAGTAAGTCAACATGGAAATGCAGTTTCCTGCTCTCAGAGGAAGGAGGGTCGACAGCCCAAAGGGTTAATGCACCTACTGCAGCCTCCTATGTGTACCTTGCAGGCGACACATTCAGTTGCTGGTGAGATGCTGATACAGGTTTGCTTGCTATGCAGGGGCCGGTGGTCACCTCACAGCACCTCGAAAAGGTGTGCTGTTTGAGTCCCAGTGCAATTATGGAATCAGCCATGACCCCCACATTACACCTTTTCCTCTCGATTTTTCCAGTCAGTTGGGGCCAGAGAGACAAGCTTGTGTATGGGTGTTACTAAGGCCAGAGTGCAGAATACAAAGGCACAGCTGTTAGTGGGAACACATGTATTGAAGGGGCGTTAGCTGTTGGCTGATCGGGCAGGGCAATGCATCCCAATTTTCAATAAAAACATTTTTTTTAAATGAAAAAAAAAATGCCCAAGAGATACTGGACATTGGATTAGAACTCAGGTCTCCAGCATTGCAAGACCAAGGAGTTACAGCTTTAGCCACTGATTGCCATGCTTCCGAGGGTTGCTTTTGGGCGTATATATCTTTCTCCTGCATGCCCCTGTGAGCATACCCATTTGCATTGTGAAACATGTTCACTGAAACCAAGGAGGATAGAACATCTGTCCCCCCTCCCCCGCTCCACCAAATACCAGCTAACTGCAGTGGCCTAGAGGTTAAGTGCTTGCGTTACAGCGCTGGGGGGGCCTGGGTTCGAGTACTGCTTTCGGCACATAAACAGAATAGTTTGGTAATCTCCTTGTACAGTGGTGGGTACCCACACTCCTAAAAGGTTCAGTGGCTATGTAATGTAATGAGTTCCCTGGTAAAGGGAGGGTGGAAGAAAGCAGAGAAGCGGGATGTGGAGGCGAGAAAGTGGCCGGTAAATAAAGTAGGGGGAGGTAGGGCTGGATGAATGGGTCCCTGTGGAGAAGAGGAGGAGGGGGTAGGTCTAGAGGGCATAAAGTGGCCCCTGGGGAGACAGCGAATAAGTCGGCCCTGGGAACGGTGTCATGGGGGGAAGAGGGCCCAGAATTGTGGAGGAATGGGTGTGTAAAGGAGGGTCCTAATGTGGGGAAAGGAGGCCCAGCGGAGAGGGTGTGGAATGGACCCCAACTGCCACACTTTCTCACCACCACAGTCCCACCTCTGCTTTCTTCCACCCTCCTTTTACCAGGGAACCTGCACCATATCCTTCTAGTCCTACCCCCACTCACCCAGACCCGCCCCCTCTCCACAGGGACCCATTCATCCAGCCCTACCACTCCCTTTAGCCTGCCCCACCTCCTCCTTTATTTACCCTGCGCTTCCTCAGTCCTGCCTCTCTGCTTTCTTCCACCCTCCCTTTTCCAAGGACCTCTTTTCATAACCACTGAACCTTTTAGAAGGGTTGTGGGTACCCACAACTGTACAAGGAGATTACGCAACTATTCCGTTTATGTGCCGAAAGCAGGACTTAAACCCATGCCCCCAACGCTGTAACGCAAGCACTTAAACTCGAGGCGACTGCAGTTAGCTGATATTTGGAGGAGCGGGGGCCAGATGTTCTATCCTCATTTTCTGCAGTGAACATGTTTGACAATGCAAATGGGCATGCTCACATGGGCATGCTCACAGGGGCATGCAGAAGAAAGATATATACGCCCAAATGCAACTCTCAGAAGCACAGCCACCAGTAGCTCAAGTGGTAAGTTCTTTGTCTTGCAATGTTGGAGACCTGAGTTCTAATTCAATGTCCGGTGTCTCTTGGGTAATTTTTTTAATTAAAAAAAAAATGTTTTTATTGAAAATGGGGATGGATTGCCCTGCGCGATCAGCCAACAGCTAATGCCCCTTCAATACCTGCGTTCCCACTAACAATTGTGCCTCTGTTTTCGGCACTCTGGCCTTGGTAACACCCATACACAAGCTTGTCTCTCTGGCCCCAACTGACTGGAAAAAACGGGTGTAAAAGGTGTAATCTACAGGTCATGGTTGATACCATAATTGCACTAGGACTGAAACAGGACACCTTCTCGAGGTGCTGTGATGTGACCACCGGCCCCTGCATAGCAAGCAAACCTGTATCAGCATCTCACCGGCAACTGAATGTGTCGCCTGCAGGCTACACATAGGAGGCTGCAGTAGGTGCATTAACCCATTGGGCTGTCGACCCTCCTTCCTCTGAGAGCAGGAAACTAAATTTCCATGTTGCCTTCCATTGGCACATTAGATCTCTGTTTCACCCCAAGTCAGAGGATGTTTTGCTTCACAGAGAGATGATAATCATTGTGAGGTGTGAGCCGCTAATAGCTAAGCAGGTCAGTTAAATCTTTGCTTTTGTCATTGGGGTGTATTGACATGCGCAGGGCAGTCCTCTGTCCTCTGCTACTGTATGGTTTCTTAATGCTGCTTGTTCATGATTTTTAAATGTAAACACTCTGCTCCCAAAAGTGAAAGATTTGAAAGACTCTTGCTGTAGCAAGCCTTTCCTACTCTTTGCCCTGGGGGTGAGAGTGCAGAGGCGTAGGCAGGGTAGGGCCTGAGGGGAAAGGCCCACCCAAAATCTGTAAATGCCCACTCAGCAGCTCTGTGTGGGCATTTAAAGAGATTTTTTGTCATTGCAGTGGGCCCAACTACATTAGCTTCAGACCCCATTTGCTAGAAAATCCTGGCTACGCCTCTGGTGCTTCCCAACTCAACAACCCATCACCCCTTCATCCCTTCTTACTCGTCTCACAGCACCTCCCATGCATCTTTTGTTGGTAGATTTCCTTCACAAGGCTTAGCTAGGCCTGCATTCCTTTTGAAAGGGCCATAGAAGAGAGTAAAAAAGGAGAAGGCATAATAGAGCAGGAAGTAGGTGAAAGACGAGGGGTCAGGGGGGTTGGCAGTAAAAGAAACAGGGCCTGGCCTGGCAGAGAGTTCGAAGTTAGGGAACAGAACAATGAGCGAGGGACGAGGAAAGATGTCTCAGGCATGTAGCTCTCTGAGTCTTCCCCACTGTGCCTGCAGAAAGAGACGTCCTATTCCTAGCTCTCTCCAAGATGGATACATTTGCCTGGAGAGCCCAGAATGAATGTCACTTAGGCAGAGGGCAAACACAGGGCAGCAGAGCAGGAACACCCCTTCATTTTACTATGCTCCCAGGTGGCTTCTGGAAGGCAAAAGGCATCAGTATTCCATCAACATCATCTTCACCTAGGCCACCGTCACTAAGGTTTATAAAGCAGGCTGTGACACTTTCTGGGGCCTAGGTGACCAGGCCTACTTGGAAGAGCACAGATCCTAACCCTAAGTTGTGTGGGTGGCTTCACCAGAGGGGCTGCATAGGACATAGGGCTGTGCCCGTATGGGCTGTGGTCGCATTTGGGAGCGTTAGGGACGCATGGAGGTTGCAGGGCGCAGACCTCTGTCCGTTTTCCACCAGGATTAGGCACTGGTTGTCAGTGGTGGAGCCAGCCACTCCACAATTGGGGAAGTTAAAGGCAGAAAGCAGCTCTCTCACCGCCAGGGCAAAGAGTGGGAAAGGCTTGTTACAGCAAGAGTCTTTCAAATCTTTCACTTTTGAGAGCAGACTGTTTACATTTTAGAATCATGAGCAAGCACCAATACGAAAGCGTACAGTAGCAGAGGGCATAAGACTGCTGCCCTGCGCATAACAATACACCCCAATGACAAGGTCAAAGATTTAACTGACCTGCTTAGCTATTAGTGGCTCACACCTCACAATGATTATCATCTCTCCGTGAAGCAAAACATCCTCTGAATTGGGGTGAAAGATAGATCTAATGTGCCAAAGTAAGTCAACATGGAAATGCAGTTTCCTGCTCTCAGAGGAAGGAGGGTCGACAGCCCAAAGGGTTAATGCACCTACTGCAGCCTCCTATGTGTACCTTGCAGGCGACACATTCAGTTGCTGGTGAGATGCTGATACAGGTTTGCTTGCTATGCAGGGGCCGGTGGTCACCTCACAGCACCTCGAAAAGGTGTGCTGTTTGAGTCCCAGTGCAATTATGGAATCAGCCATGACCCCCACATTACACCTTTTCCTCTCGATTTTTCCAGTCAGTTGGGGCCAGAGAGACAAGCTTGTGTATGGGTGTTACTAAGGCCAGAGTGCAGAATACAAAGGCACAGCTGTTAGTGGGAACACATGTATTGAAGGGGCGTTAGCTGTTGGCTGATCGGGCAGGGCAATGCATCCCAATTTTCAATAAAAACATTTTTTTTAAATGAAAAAAAAAATGCCCAAGAGATACTGGACATTGGATTAGAACTCAGGTCTCCAGCATTGCAAGACCAAGGAGTTACAGCTTTAGCCACTGATTGCCATGCTTCCGAGGGTTGCTTTTGGGCGTATATATCTTTCTCCTGCATGCCCCTGTGAGCATACCCATTTGCATTGTGAAACATGTTCACTGAAACCAAGGAGGATAGAACATCTGTCCCCCCTCCCCCGCTCCACCAAATACCAGCTAACTGCAGTGGCCTAGAGGTTAAGTGCTTGCGTTACAGCGCTGGGGGGGCCTGGGTTCGAGTACTGCTTTCGGCACATAAACAGAATAGTTTGGTAATCTCCTTGTACAGTGGTGGGTACCCACACTCCTAAAAGGTTCAGTGGCTATGTAATGTAATGAGTTCCCTGGTAAAGGGAGGGTGGAAGAAAGCAGAGAAGCGGGATGTGGAGGCGAGAAAGTGGCCGGTAAATAAAGTAGGGGGAGGTAGGGCTGGATGAATGGGTCCCTGAGGAGGAGGGGGTAGGTCTAGAGGGCATAAAGTGGCCCCTGGGGAGACAGCGAATAAGTCGGCCCTGGGAACGGTGTCATGGGGGGAAGAGGGCCCAGAATTGTGGAGGAATGGGTGTGTAAAGGAGGGTCCTAATGTGGGGAAAGGAGGCCCAGCGGAGAGGGTGTGGAATGGACCCCAACTGCCACACTTTCTCACCACCACAGTCCCACCTCTGCTTTCTTCCACCCTCCTTTTACCAGGGAACCTGCACCATATCCTTCTAGTCCTACCCCCACTCACCCAGACCCGCCCCCTCTCCACAGGGACCCATTCATCCAGCCCTACCACTCCCTTTAGCCTGCCCCACCTCCTCCTTTATTTACCCTGCGCTTCCTCAGTCCTGCCTCTCTGCTTTCTTCCACCCTCCCTTTTCCAAGGACCTCTTTTCATAACCACTGAACCTTTTAGAAGGAGTGTGGGTACCCACAACTGTACAAGGAGATTACGCAACTATTCCGTTTATGTGCCGAAAGCAGGACTTAAACCCATGCCCCCAACGCTGTAACGCAAGCACTTAACCTCGAGACGACTGCAGTTAGCTGATATTTGGCGGAGCGGGGGCCAGATGTTCTATCCTCATTTTCTGCAGTGAACATGTTTGACAATGCAAATGGGCATGCTCACATGGGCATGCTCACAGGGGCATGCAGAAGAAAGATATGTACGCCCAAATGCAACTCTCAGAAGCACAGCCACCAGTGGCTCAAGTGGTAAGTGCTTTGTCTTGCAATGTTGGAGACCTGAGTTATAATCCAATGTCCGGTGTCTCTTGGGTAATTTTTTTAATTTAAAAAAAAATGTTTTTATTGAAAATGGGGATGGATTGCCCTGCGCGATCAGCCAACAGCTAATGCCCCTTCAATACCTGCGTTCCCACTAACAATTGTGCCTCTGTTTTCGGCACTCTGGCCTTGGTAACACCCATACACAAGCTTGTCTCTCTGGCCCCAACTGACTGGAAAAAACGGGTGTAAAAGGTGTAATCTACGGGTCATGGTTGATACCATAATTGCACTAGGACTCAAACAGGACACCTTCTCGAGGTGCTGTGATGTGACCACCGGCCCCTGCATAGCAAGCAAACCTGTATCAGCATCTCACCGGCAACTGAATGTGTCGCCTGCAGGCTACACATAGGAGGCTGCAGTAGGTGCATTAACCCATTGAGCTGTCGACCCTCCTTCCTCTGAGAGCAGGAAACTAAATTTCCATGTTGCCTTCCATTGGCACATTAGATCTCTGTTTCACCCCAAGTCAGAGGATGTTTTGCTTCACAGAGAGATGATAATCATTGTGAGGTGTGAGCCGCTAATAGCTAAGCAGGTCAGTTAAATCTTTGCTTTTGTCATTGGGGTGTATTGACATGCGCAGGGCAGTCCTCTGTCCTCTGCTACTGTATGGTTTCTTAATGCTGCTTGTTCATGATTTTTAAATGTAAACACTCTGCTCCCAAAAGTGAAAGATTTGAAAGACTCTTGCTGTAGCAAGCCTTTCCTACTCTTTGCCCTGGGGGTGAGAGTGCAGAGGCGTAGGCAGGGTAGGGCCTGAGGGGAAAGGCCCACCCAAAATCTGTAAATGCCCACTCAGCAGCTCTGTGTGGGCATTTAAAGAGATTTTTTGTCATTGCAGTGGGCCCAACTACATTAGCTTCAGACCCCATTTGCTAGAAAATCCTGGCTACGCCTCTGGTGCTTCCCAACTCAACAACCCATCACCCCTTCATCCCTTCTTACTCGTCTCACAGCACCTCCCATGCATCTTTTGTTGGTAGATTTCCTTCACGAGGCTTAGCTAGGCCTGCATTCCTTTTCAAAGGGCCATAGAAGAGAGTAAAAAAGGAGAAGGCATAATAGAGCGGGAAGTAGGTGAAAGACGAGGGGTCAGGGGGGTTGGCAGTAAAATAAACAGGGCCTGGCCTGGCAGAGAGTTCGAAGTTAGGGAACAGAACAATGAGCGAGGGACAAGGAAAGATGTCTCAGGCATGTAGCTCTCTGAGTCTTCCCCACTGTGCCTGCAGAAAGAGACGTCCTATTCCTAGCTCTCTCCCAGATGGATACATTTGCCTGGAGAGCCCAGAATGAATGTCACTTAGGCAGAGGGCAAACACAGGGCAGCAGAGCAGGAACACCCCTTCATTTTACTATGCTCCCAGGTGGCTTCTGGGAGGCAAAAGGCATCAGTATTCCATCAACATCATCTTCACCTAGGACACCGTCACTAAGGTTTATAAAGCAGGCTGTGACACTTTCTGGGGCCTAGGTGGCCAGGCCTACGTGGAAGAGCACAGATCCTAACCCTAAGTTGTGTGGGTGGCTTCACCAGAGGGGCTGCATAGGACATAGGGCTGTGCCCGTATGGGCTGTGGTCGCGTTTGGGAGCGTTAGGGACGCATGGAGGATGCAGGGCGCAGACCTCTGTCCGTTTTCCTCCAGGATTAGGCACTGGTTGTCAGTGGTGGAGCCAGCCACTCCACAATTGGGGAAGTTAAAGGCAGAAAGCAGCTCTCTCACCGCCAGGGCAAAGAGTGGGAAAGGCTTGTTACAGCAAGAGTCTTTCAAATCTTTCACTTTTGAGAGCAGACTGTTTACATTTTAGAATCATGACAAGCACCAATACGAAAGCGTACAGTAGCAGAGGGCATAAGACTGCTGCCCTGCGCATAACAATACACCCCAATGACAAGGTCAAAGATTTAACTGACCTGCTTAGCTATTAGTGGCTCACACCTCACAATGATTATCATCTCTCCGTGAAGCAAAACATCCTCTGAATTGGGGTGAAAGATAGATCTAATGTGCCAAAGTAAGTCAACATGGAAATGCAGTTTCCTGCTCTCAGAGGAAGGAGGGTCGACAGCCCAATGGGTTAATGCACCTACTGCAGCCTCCTATGTGTACCTTGCAGGCGACACATTCAGTTGCTGGTGAGATGCTGATACAGGTTTGCTTGCTATGCAGGGGCCGGTGGTCACCTCAGAGCACCTCGAGAAGGTGTGCTGTTTGAGTCCCAGTGCAATTATGGAATCAGCCATGACCCCCAGATTACACCTTTTCCCCTCGATTTTTCCAGTCAGTTGGGGCCAGAGAGACAAGCTTGTGTATGGGTGTTACTAAGGCCAGAGTGCAGAATACAAAGGCACAACTGTTAGTGGGAACACATGTATTGAAGGGGCGTTAGCTGTTGGCTGATCGGGCAGGGCAATGCATCCCAATTTTCAATAAAAACATTTTTTTTAAATGAAAAAAAAAAATGCCCAAGAGATACTGGACATTGGATTAGAACTCAGGTCTCCAGCATTGCAAGACCAATGAGTTACAGCTTGAGCCACTGATTGCCATGCTTCCGAGGGTCGCTTTTGGGCGTATATATCTTTCTCCTGCATGCCCCTGTGAGCATACCCATTTGCATTGTGAAACATGTTCACTGAAACCAAGGAGGATAGATAATCTGTCCCCCTTCCCCCGCTCCACCAAATACCAGCTAACTGCAGTGGCCTAGAGGTTAAGTGCTTGCGTTACAGCGCTGGGGGGGCCTGGGTTCGAGTACTGCTTTCGGCACATAAACAGAATAGTTGGGTAATCTCCTTGTACAGTGGTGGGTACCCACACTCCTAAAAGGTTCAGTGGCTATGTAATGTAATGAGTTCCCTGGTAAAGGGAGGGTGGAAGAAAGCAGAGAAGCGGGATGTGGAGGCGAGGAAGTGGCCGGTAAATAAAGTAGGGGGAGGTAGGGCTGGATGAATGGGTCCCTGTGGAGAAGAGGAGGAGGGGGTAGGTCTAGAGGGCATAAAGTGGGCCCTGGGGAGACAGCGAATAAGTCGGCCCTGGGAACGGTGTCATGGGGGAAGAGGGCCCAGAATTGTGGAGGAATGGGTGTGTAAAGGAGGGTCCTAATGTGGGGAAAGGAGGCCCAGCGGAGAGGGTGTGGAATGGACCCCAACTGCCACAGTCCCACCTCTGCTTTCTTCCACCCTCCTTTTACCAGGGAACCTGCACCATATCCTTCTAGTCCTACCCCCACTCACCCAGACCCGCCCCCTCTCCACAGGGACCCATTCATCCAGCCCTACCACTCCCTTTAGCCTGCCCAACCTCCTCCTTTATTTACCCTGCGCTTCCTCAGTCCTGCCTCTCTGCTTTCTTCCACCCTCCCTTTTCCAAGGACCTCTTTTCATAACCACTGAACCTTTTAGAAGGAGTGTGGGTACCCACAACTGTACAAGGAGATTACGCAACTATTCCGTTTATGTGCCGAAAGCAGGACTTAAACCCATGCCCCCAACGCTGTAACGCAAGCACTTAACCTCGAGGCGACTGCAGTTAGTTGATATTTGGAGGAGCGGGGGCCAGATGTTCTATCCTCATTTTCTGCAGTGAACATGTTTGACAATGCAAATGGGCATGCTCACATGGGCATGCTCACAGGGGCATGCAGAAGAAAGATATATACGCCCAAATGCAACTCTCAGAAGCACAGCCACCAGTGGCTCAAGTGGTAAGTGCTTTGTCTTGCAATGTTGGAGACCTGAGTTCTAATTCAATGTCCGGTGTCTCTTGGGTAATTTTTTTAATTTAAAAAAAAATGTTTTTGTTGAAAATGGGGATGGATTGCCCTGCGCGATCAGCCAACAGCTAATGCCCCTTCAATACCTGCGTTCCCACTAACAATTGTGCCTCTGTTTTCAGCACTCTGGCCTTGGTAACACCCATACACAAGCTTGTCTCTCTGGCCCCAACTGACTGGAAAAAACGGGTGTAAAAGGTGTAATCTACAGGTCATGGTTGATACCATAATTGCACTAGGACTCAAACAGGACACCTTCTCGAGGTGCTGTGATGTGACCACCGGCCCCTGCATAGCAAGCAAACCTGTATCAGCATCTCACCGGCAACTGAATGTGTCGCCTGCAGGCTACACATAGGAGGCTGCAGTAGGTGCATTAACCCATTGGGCTGTCGACCCTCCTTCCTCTGAGAGCAGGAAACTAAATTTCCATGTTGCCTTCCATTGGCACATTAGATCTCTGTTTCACCCCAAGTCAGAGGATGTTTTGCTTCACAGAGAGATGATAATCATTGTGAGGTGTGAGCCGCTAATAGCTAAGCAGGTCAGTTAAATCTTTGCTTTTGTCATTGGGGTGTATTGACATGCGCAGGGCAGTCCTCTGTCCTCTGCTACTGTATGGTTTCTTAATGCTGCTTGTTCATGATTTTTAAATGTAAACACTCTGCTCCCAAAAGTGAAAGATTTGAAAGACTCTTGCTGTAGCAAGCCTTTCCTACTCTCTGCCCTGGGGGTGAGAGTGCAGAGGCGTAGGCAGGGTAGGGCCTGAGGGGAAAGGCCCACCCAAAATCTGTAAATGCCCACTCAGCAGCTCTGTGTGGGCATTTAAAGAGATTTTTGTCATTGCAGTGGGCCCAACTACATTAGCTTCAGACCCCATTTGCTAGAAAATCCTGGCTACGCCTCTGGTGCTTCCCAACTCAACAACCCATCACCCCTTCATCCCTTCTTACTCGTCTCACAGCACCTCCCATGCATCTTTTGTTGGTAGATTTCCTTCACGAGGCTTAGCTAGGCCTGCATTCCTTTTCAAAGGGCCATAGAAGAGAGTAAAAAAGGAGAAGGCATAATAGAGCGGGAAGTAGGTGAAAGACGAGGGGTCAGGGGGGTTGGCAGTAAAAGAAACAGGGCCTGGCCTGGCAGAGAGTTCGAAGTTAGGGAACAGAATAATGAGCGAGGGACAAGGAAAGATGTCTCAGGCATGTAGCTCTCTGAGTCTTCCCCACTGTGCCTGCAGAAAGAGACGTCCTATTCCTAGCTCTCTCCCAGATGGATACATTTGCCTGGAGAGCCCAGAATGAATGTCACTTAGGCAGAGGGCAAACACAGGGCAGCAGAGCAGGAACACCCCTTCATTTTACTATGCTCCCAGGTGGCTTCTGGGAGGCAAAAGGCATCAGTATTCCATCAACATCATCTTCACCTAGGCCACCGTCACTAAGGTTTATAAAGCAGGCTGTGACACTTTCTGGGGCCTAGGTGGCCAGGCCTACGTGGAAGAGCACAGATCCTAACCCTAAGTTGTGTGGGTGGCTTCACCAGAGGGGCTGCATAGGACATAGGGCTGTGCCCGTATGGGCTGTGGTCGCGTTTGGGAGCGTTAGGGACGCATGGAGGATGCAGGGCGCAGACCTCTGTCCGTTTTCCTCCAGGATTAGGCACTGGTTGTCAGTGGTGGAGCCAGCCACTCCACAATTGGGGAAGTTAAAGGCAGAAAGCAGCTCTCTCACCGCCAGGGCAAAGAGTGGGAAAGGCTTGTTACAGCAAGAGTCTTTCAAATCTTTCACTTTTGAGAGCAGACTGTTTACATTTTAGAATCATGAACAAGCACCAATACGAAAGCGTACAGTAGCAGAGGGCATAAGACTGCTGCCCTGCGCATAACAATACACCCCAATGACAAGGTCAAAGATTTAACTGACCTGCTTAGCTATTAGTGGCTCACACCTCACAATGATTATCATCTCTCCGTGAAGCAAAACATCCTCTGAATTGGGGTGAAAGATAGATCTAATGTGCCAAAGTAAGTCAACATGGAAATGCAGTTTCCTGCTCTCAGAGGAAGGAGGGTCGACAGCCCAATGGGTTAATGCACCTACTGCAGCCTCCTATGTGTACCTTGCAGGCGACACATTCAGTTGCTGGTGAGATGCTGATACAGGTTTGCTTGCTATGCAGGGGCCGGTGGTCACCTCAGAGCACATCGAGAAGGTGTGCTGTTTGAGTCCCAGTGCAATTATGGAATCAGCCATGACCCCCAGATTACACCTTTTCCCCTCGATTTTTCCAGTCAGTTGGGGCCAGAGAGACAAGCTTGTGTATGGGTGTTACTAAGGCCAGAGTGCAGAATACAAAGGCACAACTGTTAGTGGGAACACATGTATTGAAGGGGCGTTAGCTGTTGGCTGATCGGGCAGGGCAATGCATCCCAATTTTCAATAAAAACATTTTTTTTAAATGAAAAAAAAAATGCCCAAGAGATACTGGACATTGGATTAGAACTCAGGTCTCCAGCATTGCAAGACCAATGAGTTACAGCTTGAGCCACTGATTGCCATGCTTCCGAGGGTCGCTTTTGGGCGTATATATCTTTCTCCTGCATGCCCCTGTGAGCATACCCATTTGCATTGTGAAACATGTTCACTGAAACCAAGGAGGATAGATAATCTGTCCCCCTTCCCCCGCTCCACCAAATACCAGCTAACTGCAGTGGCCTAGAGGTTAAGTGCTTGCGTTACAGCGCTGGGGGGGCCTGGGTTCGAGTACTGCTTTCGGCACATAAACAGAATAGTTGGGTAATCTCCTTGTACAGTGGTGGGTACCCACACTCCTAAAAGGTTCAGTGGCTATGTAATGTAATGAGTTCCCTGGTAAAGGGAGGGTGGAAGAAAGCAGAGAAGCGGGATGTGGAGGCGAGGAAGTGGCCGGTAAATAAAGTAGGGGGAGGTAGGGCTGGATGAATGGGTCCCTGTGGAGAAGAGGAGGAGGGGGTAGGTCTAGAGGGCATAAAGTGGGCCCTGGGGAGACAGCGAATAAGTCGGCCCTGGGAACGGTGTCATGGGGGGAAGAGGGCCCAGAATTGTGGAGGAATGGGTGTGTAAAGGAGGGTCCTAATGTGGGTAAAGGAGGCCCAGCGGAGAGGGTGTGGAATGGACCCCAACTGCCACAGTCCCACCTCTGCTTTCTTCCACCCTCCTTTTACCAGGGAACCTGCACCATATCCTTCTAGTCCTACCCCCACTCACCCAGACCCGCCCCCTCTCCACAGGGACCCATTCATCCAGCCCTACCACTCCCTTTAGCCTGCCCCACCTCCTCCTTTATTTACCCTGCGCTTCCTCAGTCCTGCCTCTCTGCTTTCTTCCACCCTCCCTTTTCCAAGGACCTCTTTTCATAACCACTGAACCTTTTAGAAGGAGTGCGGGTACCCACAACTGTACAAGGAGATTACGCAACTATTCCGTTTATGTGCCGAAAGCAGGACTTAAACCCATGCCCCCAACGCTGTAACGCAAGCACTTAACCTCGAGGCGACTGCAGTTAGTTGATATTTGGAGGAGCGGGGGCCAGATGTTCTATCCTCATTTTCTGCAGTGAACATGTTTGACAATGCAAATGGGCATGCTCACATGGGCATGCTCACAGGGGCATGCAGAAGAAAGATATATACGCCCAAATGCAACTCTCAGAAGCACAGCCACCAGTGGCTCAAGTGGTAAGTGCTTTGTCTTGCAATGTTGGAGACCTGAGTTCTAATTCAATGTCCGGTGTCTCTTGGGTAATTTTTTTAATTTAAAAAAAAATGTTTTTGTTGAAAATGGGGATGGATTGCCCTGCGCGATCAGCCAACAGCTAATGCCCCTTCAATACCTGCGTTCCCACTAACAATTGTGCCTCTGTTTTCAGCACTCTGGCCTTGGTAACACCCATACACAAGCTTGTCTCTCTGGCCCCAACTGACTGGAAAAAACGGGTGTAAAAGGTGTAATCTACAGGTCATGGTTGATACCATAATTGCACTAGGACTCAAACAGGACACCTTCTCGAGGTGCTGTGATGTGACCACCGGCCCCTGCATAGCAAGCAAACCTGTATCAGCATCTCACCGGCAACTGAATGTGTCGCCTGCAGGCTACACATAGGAGGCTGCAGTAGGTGCATTAACCCATTGGGCTGTCGACCCTCCTTCCTCTGAGAGCAGGAAACTAAATTTCCATGTTGCCTTCCATTGGCACATTAGATCTCTGTTTCACCCCAAGTCAGAGGATGTTTTGCTTCACAGAGAGATGATAATCATTGTGAGGTGTGAGCCGCTAATAGCTAAGCAGGTCAGTTAAATCTTTGCTTTTGTCATTGGGGTGTATTGACATGCGCAGGGCAGTCCTCTGTCCTCTGCTACTGTATGGTTTCTTAATGCTGCTTGTTCATGATTTTTAAATGTAAACACTCTGCTCCCAAAAGTGAAAGATTTGAAAGACTCTTGCTGTAGCAAGCCTTTCCTACTCTCTGCCCTGGGGGTGAGAGTGCAGAGGCGTAGGCAGGGTAGGGCCTGAGGGGAAAGGCCCACCCAAAATCTGTAAATGCCCACTCAGCAGCTCTGTGTGGGCATTTAAAGAGATTTTTGTCATTGCAGTGGGCCCAACTACATTAGCTTCAGACCCCATTTGCTAGAAAATCCTGGCTACGCCTCTGGTGCTTCCCAACTCAACAACCCATCACCCCTTCATCCCTTCTTACTCGTCTCACAGCACCTCCCATGCATCTTTTGTTGGTAGATTTCCTTCACGAGGCTTAGCTAGGCCTGCATTCCTTTTCAAAGGGCCATAGAAGAGAGTAAAAAAGGAGAAGGCATAATAGAGCGGGAAGTAGGTGAAAGACGAGGGGTCAGGGGGGTTGGCAGTAAAAGAAACAGGGCCTGGCCTGGCAGAGAGTTCGAAGTTAGGGAACAGAATAATGAGCGAGGGACAAGGAAAGATGTCTCAGGCATGTAGCTCTCTGAGTCTTCCCCACTGTGCCTGCAGAAAGAGACGTCCTATTCCTAGCTCTCTCCCAGATGGATACATTTGCCTGGAGAGCCCAGAATGAATGTCACTTAGGCAGAGGGCAAACACAGGGCAGCAGAGCAGGAACACCCCTTCATTTTACTATGCTCCCAGGTGGCTTCTGGGAGGCAAAAGGCATCAGTATTCCATCAACATCATCTTCACCTAGGCCACCGTCACTAAGGTTTATAAAGCAGGCTGTGACACTTTCTGGGGCCTAGGTGGCCAGGCCTACGTGGAAGAGCACAGATCCTAACCCTAAGTTGTGTGGGTGGCTTCACCAGAGGGGCTCCATAGGACATAGGGCTGTGCCCGTATGGGCTGTGGTCGCGTTTGGGAGCGTTAGGGACGCATGGAGGATGCAGGGCGCAGACCTCTGTCCGTTTTCCTCCAGGATTAGGCACTGGTTGTCAGTGGTGGAGCCAGCCACTCCACAATTGGGGAAGTTAAAGGCAGAAAGCAGCTCTCTCACCGCCAGGGCAAAGAGTGGGAAAGGCTTGTTACAGCAAGAGTCTTTCAAATCTTTCACTTTTGAGAGCAGACTGTTTACATTTTAGAATCATGAACAAGCACCAATACGAAAGCGTACAGTAGCAGAGGGCATAAGACTGCTGCCCTGCGCATAACAATACACCCCAATGACAAGGTCAAAGATTTAACTGACCTGCTTAGCTATTAGTGGCTCACACCTCACAATGATTATCATCTCTCCGTGAAGCAAAACATCCTCTGAATTGGGGTGAAAGATAGATCTAATGTGCCAAAGTAAGTCAACATGGAAATGCAGTTTCCTGCTCTCAGAGGAAGGAGGGTCGACAGCCCAATGGGTTAATGCACCTACTGCAGCCTCCTATGTGTACCTTGCAGGCGACACATTCAGTTGCTGGTGAGATGCTGATACAGGTTTGCTTGCTATGCAGGGGCCGGTGGTCACCTCAGAGCACATCGAGAAGGTGTGCTGTTTGAGTCCCAGTGCAATTATGGAATCAGCCATGACCCCCAGATTACACCTTTTCCCCTCGATTTTTCCAGTCAGTTGGGGCCAGAGAGACAAGCTTGTGTATGGGTGTTACTAAGGCCAGAGTGCAGAATACAAAGGCACAACTGTTAGTGGGAACACATGTATTGAAGGGGCGTTAGCTGTTGGCTGATCGGGCAGGGCAATGCATCCCAATTTTCAATAAAAACATTTTTTTTTAATGAAAAAAAAAATGCCCAAGAGATACTGGACATTGGATTAGAACTCAGGTCTCCAGCATTGCAAGACCAAGGAGTTACAGCTTTAGCCACTGATTGCCATGCTTCCGAGGGTCGCTTTTGGGCGTATATATCTTTCTCCTGCATGCCCCTGTGAGCATACCCATTTGCATTGTGAAACATGTTCACTGAAACCAAGGAGGATAGATAATCTGTCCCCCTTCCCCCGCTCCACCAAATACCAGCTAACTGCAGTGGCCTAGAGGTTAAGTGCTTGCGTTACAGCGCTGGGGGGGCCTGGGTTCGAGTACTGCTTTCGGCACATAAACAGAATAGTTGGGTAATCTCCTTGTACAGTGGTGGGTACCCACACTCCTAAAAGGTTCAGTGGCTATGTAATGTAATGAGTTCCCTGGTAAAGGGAGGGTGGAAGAAAGCAGAGAAGCGGGATGTGGAGGCGAGGAAGTGGCCGGTAAATAAAGTAGGGGGAGGTAGGGCTGGATGAATGGGTCCCTGTGGAGAAGAGGAGGAGGGGGTAGGTCTAGAGGGCATAAAGTGGGCCCTGGGGAGACAGCGAATAAGTCGGCCCTGGGAACGGTGTCATGGGGGGAAGAGGGCCCAGAATTGTGGAGGAATGGGTGTGTAAAGGAGGGTCCTAATGTGGGGAAAGGAGGCCCAGCGGAGAGGGTGTGGAATGGACCCCAACTGCCACACTTTCTCACCACCACAGTCCCACCTCTGCTTTCTTCCACCCTCCTTTTACCAGGGAACCTGCACCATATCCTTCTAGTCCTACCCCCACTCACCCAGACCCGCCCCCTCTCCACAGGGACCCATTCATCCAGCCCTACCACTCCCTTTAGCCTGCCCCACCTCCTCCTTTATTTACCCTGCGCTTCCTCAGTCCTGCCTCTCTGCTTTCTTCCACCCCCCCCTTTTCCAAGGACCTCTTTTCATAACCACTGAACCTTTTAGAAGGAGTGTGGGTACCCACAACTGTACAAGGAGATTACGCAACTATTCCGTTTATGTGCCGAAAGCAGGACTTAAACCCATGCCCCCAACGCTGTAACGCAAGCACTTAACCTCGAGGCGACTGCAGTTAGCTGATATTTGGAGGAGCGGGGGCCAGATGTTCTATCCTCATTTTCTGCAGTGAACATGTTTGACAATGCAAATGGGCATGCTCACATGGGCATGCTCACAGGGGCATGCAGAAGAAAGATATATACGCCCAAATGCAACTCTCAGAAGCACAGCCACCAGTGGCTCAAGTGGTAAGTGCTTTGTCTTGCAATGTTGGAGACCTGAGTTCTAATTCAATGTCCGGTGTCTCTTGGGTAATTTTTTTAATTTAAAAAAAAATGTTTTTATTGAAAATGGGGATGGATTGCCCTGCGCGATCAGCCAACAGCTAATGCCCCTTCAATACCTGCGTTCCCACTAACAATTGTGCGTCTGTTTTCGGCACTCTGGCCTTGGTAACACCCATACACAAGCTTGTCTCTCTGGCCCCAACTGACTGGAAAAAACGGGTGTAAAAGGTGTAATCTACAGGTCATGGTTGATACCATAATTGCACTAGGACTCAAACAGGACACCTTCTCGAGGTGCTGTGATGTGACCACCGGCCCCTGCATAGCAAGCAAACCTGTATCAGCATCTCACCGGCAACTGAATGTGTCGCCTGCAGGCTACACATAGGAGGCTGCAGTAGGTGCATTAACCCATTGGGCTGTTGACCCTCCTTCCTCTGAGAGCAGGAAACTAAATTTCCATGTTGCCTTCCATTGGCACATTAGATCTCGGTTTCACCCCAAGTCAGAGGATGTTTTGCTTCACAGAGAGATGATAATCATTGTGAGGTGTGAGCCGCTAATAGCTAAGCAGGTCAGTTAAATCTTTGCTTTTGTCATTGGGGTGTATTGACATGCGCAGGGCAGTCCTCTGTCCTCTGCTACTGTATGGTTTCTTAATGCTGCTTGTTCATGATTTTTAAATGTAAACACTCTGCTCCCAAAAGTGAAAGATTTGAAAGACTCTTGCTGTAGCAAGCCTTTCCTACTCTCTGCCCT